>NC_044005.1:60330992-60955992 GCF_900496995.4 Aquila chrysaetos chrysaetos
AAAAGCCCAATGAAAATATCTAAGCTTTATAAATAAAGAGGAAGCACATATTCTTGAAGCTTTGTTACAGTTTTCTCTGTGAAAAGTAATGGTAATATAACTATGGTGAGTATAATTTCAAGGTGTATTCTTCAAAACAATGGCATCTTAAAATGTTATTTATCATGTCCATATTTCCTCATTTCTGGTTTTAATCCATAAATTAAGTCATTTGCAAGGAGAAAGTGCAAAGTGTGGCATATTTGTAGACAAGGTGTATTTTTTAACATACTTGTACTCCTTGGAACTGCAGATATTGCTTTCTTGAAGGTTAGTGACCAGTATACACTTTTTAATAAGATTTAGCATGTAGAAATAAGACAGTAAATTTGACCAGGAAGCAGTCCTTCTGTGAGGGAGTCTGCAAATACCACTTTGATCTATGTAGAACTGAAGTCCTTAGGGGTTTTTTTGCTTCTTTTTCCCAAACTTAACTCATTGAGTCCTTTATTAAGTGCTTCTGAGCATGGTTCTTTGCTGATCATAGTCTGATCAGCTTGCAAGCAAAAGGTCACATCAATTCACTGATGTCAACATGCAGCTCTTATCTGTTTCGATCCAGAAATTCCAGGAAATTATCACATGGAGTTCTCTGCGTGCCCTTCCAGTGCACTATCTTTCAGGCTAATCTTTAAGATAGTGGTTGAGGTCAGATCTACACATATTAAAGTGTTTATTTCCCAAGAGAGAAATACCACAGCTCCTTGACCCTGAGAAAATTGTATTTTATTTTCTAAGTTGCTCTAGTTTTGGTCTCTTCTCTTTTCCTCAGGTTTCCCTATAGCTAGCTGGATTACCTCATAATTATTTTAATAAATGGGCACATTGCTGGCAAAATTTCTTCTTCTCAAAGACACAGTGCAACTCTGATTTGAGCCTGAAGACAGATTTCTACTCACAAAGGATTGCAGTGATATTGTTCTTAAAAATCAGGCAGTAGTGCTTTATTGGTTTTATGTGTTTGCAGAATATCCTTGAACCTTTATAATACCTTCAGGTATTATGTTTTGTATATACATCCTTTGAAGGAAGAATAAACAAATCCTAGATCTACTCCTCTGTACACAATTGGAAGTATATTTTGTAATCAGCTTTTTTTTTTCAGTGAAAACAAAACAAAGGTCTATTGCAAGTTAGGGGCGCTGACTGTTAAGAGACCTGCACACTTTCAGATTTTTCTTTGGAAATGAATTTTGGTTTATTTTTACTGCCTTATATACTCATTTTAAGTACTTTCTAAGTACATCCCACCTGGTTCACCACAGCGGCTATGGTCAGGTCACCACCAAGACACAGAGATGCCCTGCGAGGGACCCTGGCAGGACAAACAACTGACCTGGAGCAATAGGACCTGTGTCGGTAGAAGCCATGGACCATCTCCCTTCTGGGGTAAAGTCTAACAAGAAAACACTGGAAAAATTTACACGGCTGGGCAGGTCTTGCTCCACAGGGCATGGGGCTTGTGCGCTGCCATGTAGCCACCTCTTCCCAATCCCCCTTTCTCCAGACCGCAGCTCACCACCTCCCTTCCCTGCTCCTTTTCGCCCAGGTGCCTTTGCCACGCGCAGCCTCGGCTCTGGGATACCCATCAGGGCAGCCGCTGGCCGCGCGGCCGTGAACCACGCGGCAGGTTTTGTGCAGCAGCGGCGTGGTTTGTTTCCCCCTCGCCCTGGGCGTCAACCCCTGCAGCGTTTCCACATCCCTTTACGTTTCACTGGGATCATCCCGCCGTCCTCGTCATAAGCACAGCTTCAGAGCCTTTCCAGGGACGTGGCCCCGGGTGCGTGCGCGGCAGTGGCCACAGCTGAGCCTCCCTGTCCTTTCGGTGTTTCCTCGACTCGCTCGTACGCTAGCGCACATAGCCCCAGGAGAGCCGGGGGACAGTTCGGCTTGGGTTGTCACCTGGCATTTTGATGGCTTCTTTGACGTCAGACAGAGCATGAGAGAGCAAGGAGCGGTCAGTAGTGGTCTCAATCTACCCTCATTTAAGGACCCTCTGTTTGCTATACACTGAAGCTGTTACCAAATTAACCTATTGCTCTTTGGGACCCGTGTTCTATAATGCACCGAATCTCTGGCTTGCAGATGCATTTACCTGTGGGAACTGAAGATGTGTTTCAGGCTAGGTCCAGTTCAGATACAGGCTGGTTCCTGCTGACTAAGTCCACAAAGCCCTCATCAACCCAGGGGAACAAGCTCTGTCCTCCAGGCCTTTTTTTCTTGGTTTGTACAAGGTTCTTTGAACTCCAAATGTAGGTATCCTTCCTAATTAATGATCATTTCACACTGTCTTCAAAAGCCATTGGATTTTGATTAGCCAGCAAATAAAGATGGCTTCATTTTCTCCGCTGGGCACATATTTCCTCTGTCTCCTTAGCAGTTAATTGAGTAGGTGAATAATAGTCCGTGCACTTTAACAGTCTGCGTAGGAAAGGCAATACCAGCCTGGTCACCAAGAGAACTTCACTGACATTCAGCACTTAGCAAATTTGATTCCCCAAAGGGAGAGAGAAGCTGCATCAGTGCACCCTGTTACATGGAGCCCTGATGGCTCCTGTGCAGCTGGTGCCTTGAAAGCATGGCATGCAGCCTTTCTTTGCCGTGGATACTTCAGCTCGCTCCTCCAGCCAGATCTCAGTATGCAAACTGTTACAAGAGGGCAACAGACAGCATATTCTCGTTTCTCCTCAGCCAGATGTGGAAATATTCACCTTTGGAGATGTCTAGTTCAACTCCACTGAAGTCGACGAGGTGGGTCTAGCATAACTTAAAGACAGAAATTTGCAAATCAGTAAGAGGTCCTTCCTTTTCTTTGTTATTACCCCTAAGATGCTGTGCATTTCAACAGCACTCCAGGGCAAAACAAGGGTAGGAGAAGTCCCCCAGATGTTCTGCTATTCTCAGCACAGTGGTTAGGCAACACATATGTGGAGAGAGTGAATGAATATGCCAACCTCCCCACGGCACAAACCAGGTAAAACACAGCATGTGAATTCAAATAACCATTAGATTTGTCCTGTAATGAAGACATCGAGAACAGGGAGCGCTGGATATCCTCCAGATGAACTCGATACAGGTTATTGGCCCTTATTAAAATATTGCTAGGGTAGAAAACTTACTGTCATGGTTTCCAATGAGGTGCTAAGTTGAGAGGAACAAACCGCAGGAAGGAAAGCTTTCAGCAAGTAACACTTTTGAATTCTCTTGGCCTTGGAGTGTATTAAGGCATTGTATGTACTAAGTGTAAACAGATCCACCTACATATAACCAAATTGACATCAAAAGGTGCCGAACTTGCTTCCACAGCACTTAAAGCAGCCCTTCAGCTTTTATAGGGATGAAAGGTGTTTTTATCACTAGCTGCAGGCAAGACCTGAATACCAAACTCTTTGAACATAACAAAGCCTGTGCAGTGATTCAACAAGCAAAAATATTTTTAAACACATTCTGGAATCCTTATTATTGTTCAGTTCTGTTTGTTGGATTGTAATGGAAAATGCCTCGAGTTTTCATGGGAGGTCAACAATTGGGAGGTGCCTTGTTGCCAGTGACAGTTGTGCATCTCTTCAAATATATTAAAATACCAGAAACAAAATGCTGTGGCACATCTCTTTGAGAAGCTTAATGATCTTGTATTATTTCCATGAACAGGTCCCACATTACTATCAGCCTGCTTTCTTGCTCAAGAACATGAGTGAATGCCTGACATTGTCAGTGGGAGGACTGTTGACAGGCTCCAGGAGAAGCCATGAATCTAACTCTTCTCACCACAAAATGATGTGCTGTATCTGACAGCATTGACTCTAAGGAGGAAATTACAGAGGAAGTTACCAAAAACAATTATTTAAGTTAAAGTATTTGAATGCAAAAACATTTACAAAATAAAGTTTGCATATTTGTATCCTGATGGACCAAGGTGCTAGGGTCTACTTTGTGATGGCTAGGGGAGTCAAAATAGTGCTAGAAGAGATCTTGAAAGGTGATGTAGCCCCAGGGTAGAGAACAAAATCAATGACAGTCACTTTCATAGAAACAAGTGAATTCACATTTTTAGTGTAGAACACACACTTAGCTTTTCCAACATGCAAATATATAAATTGCCAGACTATATTTACAGACACTTTGAGTCCATTCCCTCACTTTTTGCCTTATGCAGACACGCTCACTTTGCACACAGAACAACACATCGGTACAGAATCATGGATAAAGCAATGGTGAGGCAGCATTTTGTAATAGGTGTAAAAGCCTCACAAACAGGATTAAGAAGCTCAAGCTACAGAAATTTTATTCCATCTCATGACAGCCACAGAACCTCCTCCTTTCCTCACAAGATATGTTCATCATCAATAGCCACCAGAAGACATGGTTAATTGACATCCACCAGCACATCATGGCACAACCATGAACATCTCCTGTTCTCACAGGCTCCCGTTTGTACATATGTGGTCCCAGAAATAAAAGCTTATGTTCTTCTCTCTTCTGAGCAGGGATTCCTACAATATAAATTATTTCTCTGCTCTGGAGCATTGTAAAATAAGTTAGTAACTGTGACCTTTCAAGGTGTTGACGATTAAAGCATAAAATTGATCTGGCATCATTGGCGTGCTTTCTACTCCATTTTTCCTCATAAAAACCTGTCTGTATAATGAAATTGGAAGGTGACTCTTTAGCACTCTTTTGCAAATTTTAGTTCAGAATTTTTCCCATGATGGACACAACCAAGAAAATATGTAAGACCCTAACTAAAGAAAATGTTTACCTCCAAGTATTACTGTCTGACTTGAATTCTTAAATCTTTTGTGGGCTAAATATGGAAATGCTGAGAGCTATTCACAGGCTGAAGTGAGGCCACAATGCTGCTGTTCTATGGCCCAGATCCTACCTAGGCTTTTTTTGGTTCTCAAGCTACTTTAGGCACACAACTTGTCCCACAGAAATCAAGTCAGGTAACCCTAAAACTGGTGGGGAGAGGAAGGGATAAGAAGTTAAAATGATCCTGAATGATAGAAACTTTTGTAAAGACCTTTCTTGACACAGTAGTTATGGTTGAAAAATAGGCATCTTCCGCTCATCTTCAGGAAAATAAACATGTTCATAAGTGTAGCCAGGTTCAGAACCCTGGATTATCAACCTTTCAGGAGAAAGGCAGGCTTCATTTTGTTTTGTGTTCAGCACTAATTACATTACCAACAACAGAAGTTCAAACATAACCACACTCTGCACCCAATGAAGAACAGCTAGGAAAGGTTTCAGCAGACAAACCATGTTTTTGTGCAGTAAACTCACCATGACTCCCACAGCTGCCACTTTTCTGGTGTATAACTGATTCAGTACCACAGGTTGCACAGTACAGAACAGTCCTGTGTTTTCACATGGCATTGCTTTTATTTACATGCCCGTAACACTGGAGGGTCGTGAAGCTAAGACTGAGACAGGGGGCTCATACCCAGTCACTGACAGCCAAAGTCAATGAGAAGAGGAAGCACAGGGAAGGGAAGTGGAGGCTCCGGAAGATTAAATGGCTTCTTCAAGGACAAGCAGGTCTCTGGAGGCACAGGTGCATCACAGAGCAAGAATAAAATTAGCAGTCACCTGATGTCATCATGTTCTAAATCCACAAAGCAGTACCGCCTTTCTGAGACAAGCATAATCCTACAGCATCAGGATTTTGATAGTTTTGAAAATCTTAAAGGTCCCATTTCAGCTGATTTCAGAACATGTTGGCTCAGGCCAAAAGTTCTGTTTAAAGACAAAAAGCACAATTATTAGCTCTTTGAGCCCCATGTTTTGTCTGAATTGTTTGATCTCACCTGCAGAAATACCATAATCTCTGCTTTCTTCAACAACTAGCATAAATTTTTTCCCTGAAAAAATTACTTCAGTGGATCGTTCCTTATTTCCATATTACTGCTGATCTGATGAAGACAGCTGTAGGTGCTATTAGATCACTGTGACAAGGACCATCTTATTTTCCCCAAGGCAATCTCAGCCTGACCTTTAGCTGACATACCCAACACATTAGTCCACCAAAGGCCGGGGAAGTTCCTGTTGCGCTGCTGTCATTGGGGTGACCCCTTGCTTTGATTTAAAATACTTGTTACTGTCGCTCATGGATGGCAAATAGACGATCGCCTTGGCAATGGCATCATTGCCTCAAGATTTGGAAAGGTGTGAGGTGATATTTTACCAAAGTTTATTAACAATATTGGTTTTGTGAGCGCTTTCCCTTAGGGGAAGAAAAGAAGAAAGCAAAACCGTGACACTGCAAGAAGCACTTACCTTCTGTGCTGAAGAGTTATCCTTACTTCTTCTTATTACTAATGGGCACAGAGCTCTTTCCCATTTGTTTTTCCCTAGTCTCATTGTGCCTCAGCCCCCGCTGAGCTCTCCTGCAGCCCCACCATTCCCCCTCCCCACCATGGGGCCGTGCTCCAGTGCCCGGCGGGCTGCTCCGTCCCCGTCCCCTGGAACCAAGAGCATCTGTTGGGCCAGCGGATACCTCTCAGATCCCTGAATGCCTCCTCCCAGGCCACAGCCACCCCGGCCGGGGGCCAGGAGATGCTGTCCCCACCAGGCCCAGAGGAGAGGAGGCACGCTCCCCACTCGGCGTGCCGCCCAGCGCTGCGCCGGGTGGGATGAGCGGGAGGGGGACGCCGCGGAGGCAGGAGCTGGCCCCCCACTCTGCCGGCGGTGGAGCAGCCTTCCCCAGAGATGCTCCTCCCGCTTCATTTCTATTCTCAGTCCCTTTGCTGACATGGGTCACTTCAAGGACCCTGAACTATGACTGCTTCCCTTTTTTTTGGTTTGTTTTACTGCAAATAATAGCAAGAGCAAATTGTTCCTTTCTGGAAAGACGTAGCTGGACATGGGCTTTTGCATCACTGAAGGCTAGATAAGATAAATGGCTTAAAGTTCAACATAAAATTCCAAGACCTGGCCTTTCAACTCTATATACAGCCAACTTGTGTGCATATATAGTCCTCTAATTGTCATACACTACTAAGGCTTTCTTCCCTTGCCATCCCTAGACTTAGTCCATGGAATTCCCTCACATCCAAAGAAAATTCAGATCAGAGAGGTGACAAACCCCACCTAGGCTTTCCTGAAACAGTAGGAAAGAGATATTAGGAGAAGGAAGCTGGAACTGGACAGAACAAATTAGATGTTCAGCCTTTAGGGTAAGCTTCAACTTTTCATACTTTTTTCTTTTTTTTTTTTTTTCCCTACCGAAACACAAGTGTGCATCCTTTGTTATCATCGGGTTCAAATTTCAAATCCCCATTGCAAGAACAAATTAATTTTCCCCTGTTTTCAGCAGGAAATCACTTGGATGTATTTTCTTCCAGATTCAGGTATCTTTCTGCACCTGTTGATACTACCACCCAAAGAAAGCCTTTTCAGGGTTTGTGTGTGTGTCTATGTCCTGTACCATGGAAACTGAGCATTATGAAACTACAGTTTTGTCTGGATTGTCCCATCTACCTATAAAATGTCACCAGATGCAGGAATGGCATGTTAGATATTTTTAAGGCAGAAGACCTCAAACCATGTATGCCCATAGTCTTATCACTGTTGTTTGTGGTGCCAGCTGGGAAAAGGGACTTCAAGTCCTCAGTGCTTGCAGTTGCTAACAGGGCTGGGAGAGGAAGAAGAAAAGAAGTTGAGAGGAACAAACCGCAGGAAGGAAAGCTTTCAGCAAGTAACACTTTTGAATTCTCTTGGCCTTGGAGTGTATTAAGGCATTGTATGTACTAAGTGTAAACAGATCCACCTACATATAACCAAATTGACATCAAAAGGTGCCGAACTTGCTTCCACAGCACTTAAAGCAGCCCTTCAGCTTTTATAGGGATGAAAGGTGTTTTTATCACTAGCTGCAGGCAAGACCTGAATACCAAACTCTTTGAACATAACAAAGCCTGTGCAGTGATTCAACAAACAAAAATATTTTTAAATATTAATATTTCTGCCACAGAGCAACAGTAGAGTCTACAAGATGGTGACAATGCAAACTCTGAGATAGATACCCATAATTTGCCAGTTTAGCCCAATCAGTAGATACTTTGGATAGTGTCTGTCCCAGAAAGATGCCGGGTGGGACGAGCGGGAGGGGGACGCCGCGGAGGCAGGAGCTGAAAGGAGCTCAAGGAACATGCGTACCAAGAGACTTGCCAAAGTACACAGTGCAGGGCTACCAGTAGCACTCCAGCACCAATTGATGCTTATGAATTTATTTTGAGATACGGTATGGGAAGTACTGAATGGGAGTGGGACCTTATCAGTAAAGTGTTGGGTCTGCACTGCAGAAACACTGGGCAATGACTGCTCCAAGGCACTACCTCTTGTCATTCTGATTAATAGCTCCTCCACTATGGCAGGTTTTTATGCTGAGACACTTTTTCATTACTGTGGTGGTGGTGTGCTCAGGAACTGCAGAAAAAATACTTGAATCAGAAAATCCCTACAAGGTTTGCCCTGAGTTGGCTGGAGGTCACAGATGTTTTTTTCTGAGGAGAAGACACCACCCTCTAAAAGGAAAAATATCATCCATACCAGATCCAGGGTGAAAACCCCATACCATACAGTGTGCTTGGGAAGATAAATCACTTGCAGGAGTTGGAGGAGCCGACATTACAAAACTTAGAGCAAATTATCTTTGGATTCTCACTCATTCACCTCCAATCAGCCAATTAGAGACCTAATTGGTGTGTGTGCGGGTGTCCAAAAAGAGGTGTAACCTCATTATTTCACAAAGCAAATAAATTTGTTTTGCAGCCTACTCATCAGTCCCAGCTCAGTATTTCCCTTGGAAATAAATATTCATAATATTCAGAAACACAGCTGTAAGGAAGTACAATTTATTTTCACATGAAACTAAAATCAGACGAAAACAAGGTGGTGCACGCTTACAGGAAGCTCTGATCAGCACCCCTCTGCAGCCTTCTCTTACTGACGAATGGGCAAGAGCATCAACCGTGCATCCTACCCAGCTGTCAAAAGGAACATAGAAGATGCCTGCTAGCTAGAAGAACGAGAGAAACCAGTCTCTGTTAAAATACACCTCATGGATCATTTAAAAAAATTCAGGGTTCCACTTTGCTGCAGTTTAGTCATCCAGCTAAGGATCCCATGCCAATCGGGTAACAGATTTTGCTTGTGCTTTTGGAGGCAGCATACAGGTGGGTTGAAAAGGATGCTTGATCAGCCTCTGCTCTGTTCAGCACTTGTATTGCTTTTCCATGCCAGGAGCTCACAGCGTACCAGTCCATCAGGGATCACACTGACAGTTGCGTCCAGCACCCGCAGTTATGGAGCTGAGAGAGGACCGTGGGGCTGTGGTAGAGCAAGTGCTGCTCCCCAGACTTTGGGCACTACCGGGCACGGATCCTGCAACAGAGGGGGAAAACACACATCTGGGGAAGGAGGGGACAGATTAGGGCAGTGGGGTGTTTGCAGCTTATCTGACTTGTCTAACAGTTTCCCTGGGGGTGGATGTAACCTGCATGGGGGGGGTTGGTGAGAGCAGGGTAGACTGAGCAGCTAGGTTTGGGGGGAAGGAGAGCGCCTAAGTGTTTTGCTGGATTCAAGGTTTCGGACTGCGTCAGGCTGTGGAGCGTGTGTGTGCGGCGCACACAGGACGGAGGAAAACACATCGCTGAATTAGCGCTGCGGTCAATTATATGCCAGAGCTGTAACCGAGGAGCTGGGAGGTGGCAAAGGACAGCGTCAACTGTGCACGGGATTGCCCATTCAGTGCGGAGACCCCCGCTGCCTGCTCCCCGTCCCCGTCCCGTCCCTGCCAGTTCGGTTCGTCCCGGGCGCGCGAGGGCCGCGCGAAACCCACAGCAGCCTCTCGTCAGCCGCTTGGTTTCTCCACCCTTTCCCGTGGGGGAAGACCCCTGCGTGGGGGCCAGCCCTGGCTCTCGGCGGGCACAGCCACGTGCCCGCTGGCACCGGCGCGCGCAGAGTTTCCACCGCGCCGGGCTGGGCGCTGCGCGGGGTCTGCGGCGTAGCCAGCCCCCCGCTGCTGCGGCTCGCTGCCTGCTGCTCAGCTGTCCCATGCAGCAGCCCCCGGGCTTGGGTTACAGGGCAGTTTCTAACTTTGTGCCTGTCCCAAGGCATCAGGGCAGAGGCACATGATTTGTAATTTATGAGGACACCCGTAGAGCTGTCACTTTCAGGGCAGGTGTTGAGAAACTGGCGAGCAGCCCGAGCAAAGAAAAAGACTGACCTCACCCCGAAATAATGGTGGCCAACATGGTCACAGGACAGAGAGCATTGACATAAGCGGGCTTTAAAAATAACTAGGTCATCCCGCTAGACTAGCTCACTGTCTTATACAAAGAAGCCATGAGGTACCAATTTATAGTAAAAGTAGGAGTGTAAACAGCTATTCAAGGGGCTGACGAACGTGTAGCATTTTGAGTCATCATTTTATTTAGCTTTTTTAATTCTCCTACCCAAATCAAATTTTAAGTCACACCACTAGACATAGCGTCAGAATAAGAGGCAAGCTTTCGATGTCCATGCACGGCGGTGGCACCAGACGCTGGGCGGCCGTGATCGTAGAGTGGTCACTACTCTGCTTTGTGGCTGCAGCCACCTCCCTTCGAATCTGAGTCACAGCAAAAACCTAAACTGGCTGTTGGGCTAGATGATCATTGTAGGTCTCTTGCAGCTGAACTATTCTAGTCTGAAAATGAAACAAAGGCCACAAACATACAAACATTTTGTTGCAGAGGAAAGTTGCTGAATACGTGTTAGTAGAACCTGGCCTTAGGAAAAAAGGAGAGGAAATCCGCAAAAGAAATGACTGTTTCTCTACCTAATCCGAACTTTGGAAAACATCTTAAAGCAGACTGCTCTCCATTCAGATCTGAGACAGGGCTGAGTGCCTTTAAACAAATGCTGTTTTGCAAAACACGCTTCACACCTCCTAAGGTCAGGACATTTTGCTGCGATTCGTAAGAGGAGAGAAACAGGATTTGGCTTAGCCAGAACCCTCAAATAGTTGCAATAGTTATGAGAGTTACTAGAGGCCAATAGTGACTTAGGTTTTGACATCCACATCCATAACACACCTATTCCTGGATTTATGGCACCCATTTAATTCCACACACAGCTGAAAAGCATTTACTGCTGCTCCTGCCCTCTCCAGCTCGGTCTGTCATTGGAGAGAGAGAAAGGGTGATTTCCCTATAGAAATCTCTTTAAAAATAACTCTTTCATACCACCTGAGTGGTGCAAAGGGAAAGGACAAGAACAGGGACTATATACTGGCTACTGCAGCTCTGAGAGAATACAGGCACTTCATGCCTAGGAACACGAGAATTAAATTAATGTACTGGTTAGCACTACTGGTTTTTTCAACAGTGTAAGTTCACAGCAAATTGTTCTCAGTTTTTACTTCCTAAAGGAAAACTGCCCGTCAGCAAGAGCATACAGCACCCTTGCATTTAGCTGAACTGTTTTTCTCAGCCAGGAAAACAGAAACAAATAATACCAACATGGAAAACACTTGCTTTTGCTTTGACCAAGCATGCCTTTGAGTCAGCTGCTAATGTTTTGTCACATGGTGACCGTTCCTCATCTGAGTAACTAGCAAACTACCATAAAAAGTCCAGTATCGCTGGCATTAAGTTGTTTGTCAAGCTTGTAAAGCAGTTGCCTAAATCAAGACATCACATTACCAGAGGTCAATAGATTGCTATTTCATGCTTAATTTTTTCCATGCTCCCTCTAAAAAGTACTTCCTAATTTTCAGTTTCTCAGCTAACCCTTAATGATGGGTCAAAAATGTCTTGTTCCAGAAAGGCACGTATTCTGCTGCTTCTCTTGTTAAGTTTTAGCATTCTCAGCTCATCACCCCAGGAAAGACCAACATTGTGTCCCATGTCCCATGTTCAATTTACATCTAATTCTTCCATTGCAACTTGCACCATGAGCATAACTCCTACCTCTGCAGTTGTGGAAGACTTCAGTAGCTCAGTCCTGAAGGTATCAAAGTGAATAGCAAAAACAGTTAAAACAAACCAGGAGAATAACAACCAGTATGCATTTTAATGCTTTTTTTTGGTCAAAAAAAAGGAAAAGAAAACCCTGTTTCTGGGACCCATTTTGTTAAGACAGATGGAAAACAGGCTGTAAGCAGTTTGCAGCATTTCATGGCAAATTGTAATTGACAGGCCAATTAAAGAAGAAATACCCTCAACAAAGCAGATTCTATGAGCCCAACCATCTTATCAAAGTGACAGGCCACCTAATTATCTTCAAATGGAATTAGGAGCTTGCTCCCTGTTTCTTTTCCAGTAATATGGCCATCCTAATTATCCATATCCTATTTCATTCATTTTGACTGTAAACACCTTTCCAATACAATACATGCCTTCTTAATCAGTGTGCTACAGACTAGGTCTGAGAAAGCCACGGTGCTCGTGCAGTTGTTCTAAGTTGGCGCAACCCTCTTTGGTGTTTTCTCTGCTACGACATAACTGAGAATTATATTGACCAGCTGAATGACTATAATTTCTGGATAGGTAGCTAGGAAAAAGTTGACCCTGGAAAAATGGCATTCCCAGGAGTGTCAAAGAGCTATTATAGGCTGCCACAGAGCAACAGTAGAGTCTACAAGATGGTGACAATGCAAACTCTGAGATAGATACCCATAATTTGCCAGTTTAGCCCAATCAGTAGATACTTTGGATAGTGTCTGTCCCAGAAAGACTTTTTGGTTTTTTAAATTATCTTTGCCCCATTGTTTTAGTTGCTTGCTCTGTGTGCATTACATTCAGAAAAAGGAAACTAAGTTGGGCTTTGATAGCTCAGCTGAAAAAAATCCTGGTAAATGTTTTTGGCCCTGCAGCAAGAAACAGCATTAAACAAGACATACAGAGAATATTAAAGATAAAGTCGCAGCTCTCTCTCCAAGTTATTGACACATTTGGTGGTGACGGAAGTCTAGGCACAGGAAGATCAAATTTTGTACATAATACCTACCAGTCCAAGGCTCCACAACAATCTTTTACCAAGCATAAATTACTTCCCCAGACAATATCCATCTGCCATTAATTATATTACCTGGTCTGGTATTACCCATCCAAATATTGGATAAAAGCAATATGAATGGTTATTAAATTACAATATTTGGCTTATATCTGGACGTGTAATTTTCCCCTGTAGGTGTACCTCATAGGGCCTATAGCCTTAAGTAAAGTGGAAGGACAAGTGTCCTTGACTTTCTCTAGACTTGTGCAGCTAAATTACTTAGCAAAAGGTGAATCTAACTAGTTAGAATTTTGTAAATAAGGAAAATGTGACAAGATCATATTAGTGAAAACATACAAGGGAGGAGTCAGTTAACTAGTTCTTACAATACTGATCCATAGCCAGGAAAACCACCCACAGATATCTCCTGGGACAGTGGACACACAGAGTCTCTCCAGGCACAGTTCCGTAGTTTACTTGTTGAGTCGTTAAGGAGAGCAAGACTGAACTCAGTGCTTCCAGTACTCAGTGAGCCCTTCTTTATCTCATGTCCAGGGAGAGGGGTGGCAGGGGTATGAAATTTGGTTTGGACTGCTTTCTTAAGCAGCCAAAAATAAGTTCTGGGCCAATTCACTAAAAAAGCATACAAATAATAGCTCATTTTTGCTAAAGCTGATCACAGTTATGAGTCAACAGTAAACCATCCAGGCCAGGTGAAAGCATCGCACGTCAGAGTTTTGTACCAGACTAGCTAAACATAAATAATCTCCAAACAACAGCCAGAGTTGCTGGGAAGCTACTTGCAGCTTTACAGTTATCCTCATTATGTTGCAGGTTAAGTAGGTTACATGTTTGAAGGTAACCTACCAGCAGACATCTTGATTAGATATTTCCAGGCTGACATCACCCACACATTTCACTTTTCAGTAGTTAATTCTATGCAGCTCATGTATTGTTGCAGTCACATAAAAGCTTTCATTATGATCCTGACACCCTCGTTAAGATTGCACTAAATTTTGCATGAAAGGAAGGATTCCACTTCTTTGTATTTTAAGCAATAATACACATTCGCTACTCAAAGAGCAAGAGCTTTAATTTTGGAAGGGCACAGTATTTTCAAGCAAAGATGCTCACAGAAGTAAGATCTTGTTTGATGGAAACACTAACGTAATTTAAAGACTATGTCAGGCAGAAGAGTGTCTGAATTATTTTACAGCTGTATGCCATTTTCTAACTACATACAGATATTTATATATTGTGGGTATGTAGATTAAAGCTTGTTGTACAAAAGCGAAAACATACAGTAGTCCATGCTTATTCTTCTCTTCCGTTTCTAATTGACTGAGAATGTTAGTGGAGAGACAAGAACTGTACTACCTCTGATTTAAAGGAAATTTCCATTCTTGTTCTTAAACATCTTTCCTCACTATAAATGCAGTCAATGACCCAGTAATGCTACTTTTGATGCCAGGGCAGGTTGCAAGTGTTCTCCTTGGCACCACAGCTATAAATGTCTCTAGCTTCCCCAGCACAGCCTGCAGTGCCCTTGGTTTGCGCTTAAGTCTTCCCAGTATACCCAGTTCCCTGCTTGCTCTTGTAGTCACTGAAGCAGCTTAGTCACTAGGGAGCAATCTTATGGAAGTGCTTTTCATCATGAAAATTCCTTTGCTGGCCTACCATATTTTTTCCCTACTCTTTCTTTTTTCCCTAATACTTGCAATCAGGGATATTTCCGGCTCAGATACTATTAGGAGAAGGACACAACATAAATATCAAAGGTACTGTAGACCAAACTAGGTCCAGAAGACTTAATACCATGCCAGCCGTCCTCCAGCCAGCTGGGTGGCCAAGAAAATAATAAATCTGATCCATGCAAAGCAGTTGGCCTGGAATGCCTCATTACCCAGAGGCAAGCACAGGATCCAATTGACTAAATCCTCATGGCATCCCAGAAGACTGCACTTCTTAGTCTTCACTCAGCAACGTCTGCAGTTCATGGCTGCATCAATGGACTGTCTTTTTTTCCCCATTCCTTCTCCTTTCCCTCCATCACTCTGAAGTCAAAAGATTTTCTTTTTGTCAGCCAGGGGAATTCCTTTGTCTTGTCTACTTTCAGAGGCTACTTTGTCCCTTTCAGCGTATTCAGGGTCCTCTGTGTCTGGAGCCACAGGGTATTTAGTAACCTGAATTAGGCCAATACTGTTGCAGTAGGTGTTCATACTGAGCTTGATGAAAAGTTACTCTGGTAGTAGCAAAGTAATAACACATATTTCCAATTATTAGAGGTGGTTGATTACACCGGACTTAAAATTGGAATTCTGACCAGGAAGAACATAGAAGTGTCTCTACTTAATTTCCCCAAAACATAAAGTGTTCAGATGTTCATAGTTCAGATGTTCATAGATGTTCAGGTGTTCAAAGTGTTCAGATGGTGCAGTGTTCAGTGTCCGATACATAAACAGTTCAGAATTAGACTCAGAAACCTGCAGTATATGCTCATGTACAGATGTTTTCCTTCGTTAAAGTATCGTCTCTTTCATAAGCTAAAATAATCTGCACTGTCCTTCCGCAGAAAGCTCTGCCCAATATGCTGTTACTCTGTTAACACCTGCTATATCCCTAAGGATTGTGTACGGCTAAACTGTTACCAATTCTAATGCAACAAACTTCTATTATTAAAGCTCATTTAATTAAGGAACCATAAAAAAAAGTTGTTTTGTTTCCTGTCCGAGAGCTGTTCACTGCTTTGGGTAGAAAAAAGAAGCAACATGCTACCTCAGAAAGCCAACAGCCTAAAGCGCTGCTAGAAACACTCTCTCCATTTGGAAAGTTTTCTTGGATTTCAAGAAATACCTTTAGAAGGAAATCACTGTGGTGCTGCTCTTATTCGTAAATCTCTGAACTGATTTAAAGGAAAGAACCCAATGTCTCTGGGAAGTAAGGCCTGGGAGGACAAAATGGAATGGATATCTCTCAGTGGAGATCTTGTAGGCTCACATTTCACAACCCTGTCTGTCCCCATTAGTTCCAGTTGCTAGAGGGTTTGAATGGACTGCCCATTAAATGTTACATTTAGCTCCCTCCCACACACATTTTACGCAACCCTGCTCCTCAGAGGACAACTTGGTCTGAAGCAAATATGACTTGCATACAAGGTTGTGTTTTGATATAGCCACATAAAAGATTTTTTGCATGCTAGAATGAGAAGTAGTAAAGATCTCGCAAACTAAGACGATCCATAAGCTGAACACACGAAGATGTCAACAGAACTTCATTTGGGGTATTAATATGAGAACTTTTTGGAAATGGGAACGTGCTATAGATGTGAGATAACATAGATTGGAATTACTTACTATTATTGGATTAAATTAAAGTATAAGTGGCCCTTTTTTTGGTGAAATACATTTTAAATATTCAGGGCACAAAGTTGCAAGTTCTCTGGCTCTGTGTGCTAAAATCTTCATTACTAGAAGCATTTAACTAAGTGTTTAGGTCCCTACCTATTCAAGAAAGCATAGAATATAGGGATACCTAAGCATGTCATTAGGTCCTTTTCTCATTTACAATTCAGCTTTTTAAATCTAAAAAAGCTGTTCTTTAAAGTTCATTTCATGCAGAAGTAATTAGCTGTCATCACTTCTTGTAACCCAATGAGTAGAAAAGGTAGGGTTTGGTTTGGTTAACACAAGAGAGTGGGCCAAAGCTGTTGACGACAGCCAGGTTGGCACGGTCTGGCAGGGAACGAACCGTCCTGGTCTCAGCATTTTGCTGCAAGCCTTTCACCTGTAAATCCTGGGTGTGAGCGAGGCCAGCCCCGGCCGCGGTCAGCAGTTGCTGCCTCTCATGCCTGCAGCCCAGCAGGGAAAAAGTTGGTGGTCTCAAACCAGGTGGTTGTGCATGGCAAAAATCCCCAGCACTAATCGATACCCTTGATGGCAGAAGTCACGGCAAAAAGAACCAGGACCAAAGTAAGCAGGGAAATCCAGCAGGCAGCACAGGACCCTGCTCTCCTCTAAATGGGAGGGGGGAGGCGTGAAGGGAGAAGTTTCGGGAGCAAGTCATACAAACGAGGCAGCGTGGTACAAATCGGTGACAGTGTCCAGGCTATATCTTTTAGGCACACAGTGCCCAAAGAAAACCCAAGACACTTTTCTAGACAAAGTAAGATTTTGCACAAATGAAGAAACAGAACGCAGGACACCATACAGGCAGTCTGGTGATATCAAACAATCCCTAACTAATTTTGAGATACAGCTGCAGAAAAAACTGGTCCTGTATTCCTGTGGGTCAAATGGGGAGCTAGCAACTTGATAACTTGACCCTACATCACCTAGAAAATCTTCATCACAAATTAAAGCAAAATTTCAGGACTACTAACTCTCACCCCCACCAAAGTCTTGTCACTGAAACCACAAGTACAGCCAAAGTCTAATTCACAGTCAATTTTTCTTTAATTTACCAGATAGCAAAGATATGGAAGGAAGAAGCAGCAGCAAATTTCACTTCCCTACCACTAGGAAAAACCGGTCAAAGGAACAAAATGTTTACGGCTAGTCGTGCCAGGACAGTCAAAAGATGGAAAACATGAGATATTAGATAACCCTCCAGCTCTTCTCATCTAGCTGAAGCGCGTGTTACCACATCGTCTCGTGCACATTCCCAGCCACCACTAATTCATTACTTGCAGACCTGCCCCCTTTCCCTAAAAATGACAGATGCCGGTGCTCTAACACGGGTCTGCCCAGATGCATCCCCTGTCGTCCCAGCCTCCGCCTGGCCGGCCCTGCGGGAGGCTGGCCGGCATGGTGAGTTAAGCCTAAGATTCTCAGGATTCCCCACAACATAACAGCAATGCTTCGGAGAGTTTCTGCAGCTTGTTATGGGGGATGCCGTGCATGGTTACTAGAGGGTATATTTTCATTTAGTCTGAATGCTTGGCACCCTCGGACCGTAAACAGAAGCCTAGGTAGAAATAGATGGAATTATTTACTTACACTCCCAGTGATGAAAATGATTAGTCAATTAACTTTACTAATATACAGTATCTTGTGAGAAGATAAGATGTCAACAAGTGAAGCTAGCCTCCAGATCGTGTCAAAAAGAACAAGCCCGCTGGCATTTAGGCTGATTTATGGCAAACTATGACAAGTATGCAAATTATGAGAGTTCCCTTTTATGTTTACATTTGTGCATTTTTCTTTGGCTATTTCTGATGATAGGCAGATTAGTGCAGCTACTTATAATTTGATCTCATTGACAGGAGAGCATTCAGCCTGGAGAGACACCCTGCAGCCCCAGCTTCCCATACTACAGCAGGCTGAGGGCACCATGTTGGTAAATATCTTCAGGGGGAAAATGGCAGCTAAAATTAGCCACGATGACATTATAGGGATCACTGAAAAAAAGCCCAGTTGAAAAAAGTTTATAACATGAGACAGGTTCAATTAGTTATTCAGTTCATTTAAGTAGTCCAGCTGGACAATTATAGACAGCTACCGATTCCATTACATAACCATGAAGCAATGTCCTCATGAACTTCTATTTGTGCACCACTATCCGTCCAGGATCCCTAAATCTCTTTTCAGTTCACTTGTCAAATCCACCCCTCCCCTTGTACAGGATAGCTCCTGGGCTATAATCCTGTATGTGTTATCCACACTACACAATAAAATTTCTTGGTGTCTCGAGCCACGTAGGTGTTTCAAGCTTTCTCCAACTGAATGGCCAGCTCAGGTACCAAATGTGGTATGATCATGGATAGCCTGGACCAGAGGTTTCCATTCATTTTATGCAAATGTAACTTCATCTTCTAACTGTTCACTTCCACCCTCCTGAGTGGTTTTACTCTCCCTCTGCTAATCAGCTGCTCTTATTCTACTGAAGGAAGTGGTGCCCTACAGATTACGGTCAAGCAACAGGGTTCCCTCAAACACATCCAGCTGAGTGAAACTGGTTAAGGAATGAATTTTGCAAACACTCTTTGGGTCAAAACTGCCCCAAACTCTCAGTTTGACAACAGTCACGTGAGAAGTACTGCCATGGGAAGTCTGTGAACTCTCCATGTCTTTGATTTCTGTGGGCAGTTTTGGTGAAGAGTAAATCTAAGTATTATGCTCTCCAGAGATCACGCTTTAGATATTTCCTGTGAACATTCATCTTCCATCTTTAAGGAAAGTCACTCAAAACAATTTGGACTCTTTAGGATATTGAGAATCCTTTCAGATAACCAAGATGGCTCACTCCAAGTGATGACCAACACAGTCCAGGATATGAGGAGCAACTTGCCTATGCTTGTCCATATGACCATATAAACCCAAAACTGTCTGCGTCTTCCTGGCCATTTCTGTGCATCTGGACATCTCATTTGCACTAGCACCAGCAGCTATGGTTTAGCATCAGCAGCAAGCAAAAATTTCTGACAACGAGTAGCCCTGATTTTGGTGCATTTGCTTGTAAGGACCTTCCATTGCACATGTGCCAGTGCAGTTTGAGGCAACATTCAGGCTATAAAAAATACAGAATATTAAAGAACATCTAATATTACAATGAGGTTTAGTATCTGTGTAATCAGTTGCTGGGGGGGGCCCACCTCACAGTGGATAGAAATATGCTAAAGCAGCTCTTCAGTTTCAGCTGTAGGGACTCATATTTTAAATTCGTTGTGTCCCCCAATTCAAGCCCAAGCTGTAGATCAGAATGGCCCTGACACAATAAAGTAAGTGGTGGTAACAAAGCAGACCCACTTTTAGATATTGTCAAGTTGTACTTAACTGAATGCTTCGTGTAACTACCAATTTTCTCATTTCTGGCGTTTGTCTCCAATGTGCTGTGCTGTAAGATATTCCAGAGCTTTCAATACAATCAGCTACTAATTCATATTTTTAATGTACATTGGTAATCCTCTCCCCACCCTGAAAATAAAAAAAAAAAAAAAAAATTACAGTTTGCATGTATATTACTTTAATGTAGGTATGTGCAAAACAGCTGTTGATTTGAAAAGTCATTGCATCAGTGGGAAAAATGAAATTTTCCATTGCAAGGCTGTATGAATTATCTGGAAGATCCTTTCTCTCCCGAAATCAAATAATGCTGAGTCTCACAATGCTAACCACTGCTGCTACATTCCCAAAAAGCTGAAAGGCGGTTCAAAGGGCAGCCTACCTTAGCACAGATGAAAAGTAAACTCCAGTTTAATTTTTCCCAGCAAACATAACGCTCCGAAGTGACCTACAAAGCTGCGTGGTCACCAGCATTGCCAGTCACCAGCGAGGGCTGACGGGGCGAGCAGACCCCGCGCAGTCGCGAGTGAGCTCCCCTGCGCAGCTCCTCCGTTCCCGGCCCATCCCCATTCCCGGTGAGATGACACAGGCTTCTCCTTTGGCCCTGGCTGACAGTCGGGCACGAAACCTGCCGGCAGCCCTAGGGTGTCCTACCCTGTGACACAGTTTCCACCCAGGGGGAAGTTTCCAGCCCCTGCAGCCCCACACCACTTGGAGGGAGCTGGGCTCTGGGCTTTTTCCAGGCAGTAAGCCAGAGGAAGGAAGGATGGGATATCCCCATCCAGATTTGACTTAGTGGAGGTGGATTTCAACCCAAGGATGAGGCCAGGAGTCCCCAAGGACACAGATGGCTGTCACACGCTCTCTTCTCTGCCAGACGGACTGCCTCAAAGCACAGGGCACAGCCCAAGCCTTTGTGGCCACATATGGTCAGTGGTCACACGTCACCCCGTGA
Organism: Aquila chrysaetos chrysaetos; assembly: GCF_900496995.4. Taxonomy (NCBI): domain Eukaryota; kingdom Metazoa; phylum Chordata; class Aves; order Accipitriformes; family Accipitridae; genus Aquila; species Aquila chrysaetos. Next base: position 60,351,750 of record NC_044005.1, read on the forward strand.
CAGCAAAGCCCTTGCTGGTGGCCCCAGACCCTTCATCTTAGTCACTCATTCAAGGGCAGAGTGTTTGCATATGTTCTTCCTGGCCAGGGGTCCTTCCCCTTTAACAGAAAGATAATACTAATACTAATACTAATACTAATACTAATACTAATGCTAATGCTAATGCTAATGCTAATGAGACAAATGGAGGAAGATAAAAACACCTCACACGTCAGTAGCCAAGCAATGATTATAATGTCATATTCAAAAACTCTTGGCCAGAACATGTCCTGAGTAACCCAGATTATGTGGATCTGATTCCAGCCTGAACCTCTCTCACATATCTGTAAAATGTTGGAAGGGGGTTCAAAGGACAGCCTACCTTAGGAGCAGCAGAACAGTCAACTGCACTTTAATTCTCTCCATTCAACACTACCTACAAAGCTACCTAGTCAATGGCGTCCCCAGACGTCCTCTGTGAGCAAAACTGCACATCTCAACACTCCCAAGGCAAAGATCTAAACTTTGAGCAGGTCCACAAGTGTAAGGATGATGCCAAAAAATCTCTCATCTGAGTGAATCCTGAGTGTTAGCCAAGCACAGACACAATTTCTTCAGGGTACAGGAGTATTTCCACTGCAGCTTCCAGGTGAGTGAAGGGGAAGAGGCAAGGTAACACCATCAGTCTTCGCCTTCTCATACAGCTGCCACACGCTCCAACCAGCGACTCTGCCGATCACTACTCGGGAGGTACAGCACTTCTGCTGGGCCCCTGCAGGCTGCTTAAAGGTCTGAGGGTCTGGGAGAAGACATGGAAACTTCAGAATATGAAGCTGTTTTCTTCACCATTTTTTTTTCTGTGGATGGCTGTGCAAAAAATTGGAGAGCTTTGGAAAAATTACAAGGAAACATTTTCCACGCAGAAGAGATACTTGCTCTTGGAAGGAAGAGTGAGAGAACCTTTAGAGTATTTTCTTAAAGGACATAGCTGCTGAACATCAAGCAATTGATGCATCAAGCAATTCCCTCTATAAAAATTAAGCCTTTCACATGATGCTAGTTCACTGGAAAAACTGCAGCTCTGCATTATTAAAATTCATCTATTCCTTAGGTCAAATGACTTAATATTGTGCAGTGTTAGCAATACAAAAATATCTCCACATACATGTTCATGGCATAAAACTGAGTATTAGCTATTAGCTCTATTTTCACTATTTGAACCCAAAGAATAGATATATAAACACAAAGTTTTTAGGAAGAGGTGATGTAGCTAGACAAGCTGCTAAAAGACATTACTTTTCTTGCAAAGTTTGCATCTCTTGTATTCTTAGACCATCCAGGATTGGACACTAGAATTTTCACTATTTCCACTGGAAACATACACCTGTTTTTCTAACTAAGTAGTATAATTCACATTCTTAAAGTTAAGAAAATTTCATTTTGGTTACAAGTAAGTAGCCCACACTGATGTTGCAAACTTCAGTTAGTAGAAAACAAACAACTACAAGAAAACCTGAAAAACCTTGGGAGGATTGTTGCTTCCTGGGGCTTCAAAACTTCCAGAAACTTTGCACCTCTAGCTCTAACTAGAAGCCAGCAGAAATTACTCCGGGCATCAAAAAATACATGAAATAAACTGCTGATCAAATAAGCTGTTCTGAGCACTTGGTTTAACCATGTCATGGTTCAGTTGGTCACATAACATTAGAACATACTTGACACAAGAGAGAGATATGCCCGACTTTATTAAGGAGAGGCTATCTCAGAAGTTGAAATGAAAGAGGAATCAAAGATTGTTCCTATGCTGGAAGCAAAACAAGCATTGTCAGGATAATGTAATTTACATATCTCCCTCCTTTTCTTAATCGAAAGGGAGAAAACAAGAGTAAAGTCACCGATTCTGAGAAGTACTAGGCCTTATCTGCTGTCATGAATATCCACACAAGCCACTTGGAGACATGTCTCTGCAGGTCCCTGTGTTCCTGCCAAATCACTAGTGTGTCTCCTGTGTAACAGAAATAATGTGAAATAAAAATGCGAGCTCATCATATGAGCTGGTCCTGAGAACTGGGTCCTGAGAACAGTAGCATGGGAAGGGGGTAAAGGCTGGGGAAGTACCCATCATTGGGCAGAGTCATTAAACACCCAGTTCTCCCCCTCTCTGTGGATAAGTCACAAGCAATGAGGCATGCAGTCAAAATCTTCAAGAGTCAGTAAGGCATTTCTCTCTTAAAAATCACTTTGGAGGAAGCCTATTGCCAGAGGCGGCAGGACTCAGTCCTTGGATACCGTAAGAGTTTCAGCAATAACAGGAGTGAGACGTCTCACGGAGGCCAGCCTGTGCGACCTCCCTCGGTAACCAACAGCTAACACCGAATGAAATAGTCTCTGCGCCAAGTACACAGCTCATTTCATACACACTTGGCCATGCAGCAGTGTGTGCATGTGGGTGTGTGCACACGTATTACTTTTGAGATATCAAAACAAAAACCCTCCGCTGCACATATCCTTCTGGGGGAAAAGATGAGAGAATAAACGTGGGATAAGTGTTAACTGCATTGTGTGAAACAGTACTGTAAGATAGTCAGACAACCTAATGGTGAACATGGTAACTGAACATATGGGCAGTAGAACTGAATTTTAGCATAATATCTCTGAACTGGAATTTGTGTAATCAAACTCTGTAAAACGTGTCTAGACTTGCCTGCTGCTAAGAATAGCACCAATCTGAACATAAAGAAAACTATATTAATTTCTGTGTATACTGTGGCTGAGATCATGTTGATGATTGTTCATTTTAAAAGGTGAAGTATGGCACTCAATCTTACTTGTTACAGATCCAGCTCAGCAAAGTATCTTAGCTTTAAACACGGGCTTCAGCCCCGAGGAACGGTTTGCTGAATGAAGGCCTGGCACGATTAGTGCAAGAAATGAGAGAGTTTCAGGAGCGTAAGATACACACTCCTATAAAACCGTAAGTTTGCAGGACAGCAACAGGCACCTCTCCTCTTACACAGGCAGCTGCTCCAGAAATACTCGCTTGTTTACTGCCGGCAGCGCGTGCAGAAGGAGAGCACGCCTCCGCTCCTGCGCCGCGATTCAAAGGCGCATGTAACGAGGGGGTGCGTGCCTGCTGAATCCTCCTGTCAGCAGATCTTCTCGGTTTTCCCTCCTTCTTCGCTACTTTGCAAACTCTCAGCTATTTTTTCCCAAGCCGTAACACGGGGGCTCTTAGAGATTATTGCCATTCTCCCCCCGCCTGTCATACACCTTGTTTCCAAGTATGGTCACTATGAGGGGACTGTCGCTTGGAGCCTTTGTGGAAAATTAATGGCAGACAGGAAAGGGCAAAAAAGACAGGACAGATGGCTCTGTCACCACCACCAGCCTGATGCCACGAGAGAGCTCCAGTGCCTTTGCAAATGCCACTCCGTTCCGCAGACTTACTCTGAAGTTGATCCGATCGCACCCTTGGCAGCTGACTTTCTTCTTTTTTATAAGATTTTTCCTCATCCTTTGACTTACTGGGCTCATCCACGTGGCGAATGCAAAAGGTCAGTTTTTAAATTAGTGACTGGGTGCTGGTGGTCTGAAATACTGTTTAACTATAAGCGTATTGGCATCGTGCTAGAAGTGGTGTTGAATAGTGTTGTTAATAGGGCTTGTTTACTTGCTGGTTAAAATCCAAATCAGGTCAGCTGAGACCTGAAGAGGCAATGAGTAAACTTCTAATTTAGTAGGCGGAGTGATGTCACCTCACTTTATTCTTTAAACGGCATTCTGTCTAGTTTCACTTTCACAGTGAAACACACACCCATAGTATGTTGGGTGCACATTGGAAGCATGAAGAGATACGTCTCCTTATGTGAGCAGTGCCAGACAAACTGTGGTTCGGTTTATGCTCATACTCGTGTAAAGTTATGATTAGGATGTTATGCGTTTAAAACACGAGGAACTTCAATAGGGCGAATAAATGGTGATGTGACACCGGGCCGTGCAGTCAGAGTCTGCAGAGAGAAAGCTAATACTGCGTCCTCTGGAGAAGTGGGGCTATAATCTCTAGTTACGTAGTTTCAGCTTATACGAGTGTAATTATAGGAAAAGTTCTACGTTGCACACATCCCAAGACAGTTCGCTATTAGGAAAGAACAATTCATGTCAGGCATATTTGCTTGCGAAGACTGGTATGTTTGTAATATTTTACAATTAGAGGCAAGATTAAATGTTTTTCATTTGCACCCCTTTTGATATTGTAGGAGAACATTTCCAGGGTTAGGCAAAATTTTAAAAATGCAGAATTAGACTGATGACCAGGAAAGCTAGTGCTCTGATGTGATTTGGAGTGGAACCACTTGTCTACATGTGAAAATGTGTCACCGTCCCAAATCTACGGACAGTATTCAACTGTGGCCACTTGATGTGAAGAACTGTATAAGATCTTGCGCATTCCTGGGGACATTAATGGGAATTCTGAGACAGAAGTAAACAGACTATCAGTCATGGGGGATTCTTGCCATTCCTGTATCCCACTCCGAAGGAGAGGTACAGGCTGTTTCCCTAATACCAGCTCTAGCCCCTGCTTGATGTCAGCTTTTCCCATGATGGTTTTGCATTGCACACCAACACTACTGAGTACTGGAAAGTACTGTGCTGGAAACATAGCTACAGATTGCTTGCAGGAAGACAGCTGACACCCCACCTTCCGCAGTGGAAAGAGCTTTTTCTATTGCTGTGAAGCAATGTATCACCAAGTCAGTGATGTCATTCCTTATGGAGAAGCCTGCTATTCCACATGCTCAAACAGGTTCATTTTGTTTTCCTAATCAAGCTCTTCGAGCCTGATTCAATGAAAAGTTACAATGTTAAAGTTTTAAGACAAAATGAAGCTCCAATCTGGGCAAAAAAATACTCATTCTGTAGTGATGGCTTACAACTATGCCTGAAAATAAAGTATTAAAAGAATTTACATGATCTACCTGGAAAATGGACCTGAAATAACTGAGCTTGCTATGTTGTAGTACGGAGGTTGCCAGCACCCAGCTTTGTGACATTAATCCACATATCAGAGAAGAACACTTTGTGGTAATCTGCAGCAGGGCTAAACTCTGGATTTATGAAAACAGAAGCTGAGCAATGTATGTAGCAGCAGGATGTCAGGAATATCCAGGATGAGGCATTCTTCCTATCATAAAGCAGTCATTGATAAGTTTTCTAGATTTACCTGAATGATTCTGTATTCCTCCTGTTTCTTTGAATAAGAAGTTGTAGCTCAGTTACACTGTTCCCTGCAGCCCTCACTTCTGCTTTGTGTTCAAACAGGTTAGAATAGGAGTGAATTTTATCTTTGGGATTTACAAAGCAAGATGGTATGCAGTGACAACGTCACTTACGAGGTTAAACAGGGAAAGGTGTAGGTCATCGTATGCCAACATACCTGCTTAACAAAATGGTGGCCTTACCTTGTCTGGGCTTCACTGATACATCAGAGCTCAATGCCGTGACCAATAAACACGCTGCTCAGTTGCAAAGCCCACTGTAGACATCACTATTGAATCGCTGCAACCAAAACGAGCTCCCAGAGCCATTCACTTCCAGGCCTGGAAACGTCTGTTTGTGTATTCTGCACCTTGTCCTGACTTTAATTGGAGGCTGAAAGCAAAAAGATTGCTGAGAAGGACGTAAAAACATAACTACAGTCCAATATTCACTCTTGGTAGTGGACGTGCTGAGTATGGGAGGTGCCATGTTGCAGTCTCTCGTGTAGGAACTTTGAATTAACTCATAGGTGCAATTTCATGTCTTATATTAATTATGCAGTCATATTCCAGTCCCTAAATTCACTGAAAGTCATCATCTTTGCCTCTTCCAGGATGAACCAGAAATATCTATCTTCCTTTCCTGATATATTTGCCCCGTGATCCCTCCCTTCTCATTTGTCTTGAAAGTTTCCCTAACACATTACCCCTACTCCCCCTCTTTAACTGGTCAAGTATTCTGTCCTTTGCCCAGCTGAATGACTTGGCTTTCTCAGCCCTGGCCTAGATGTGACATTTCTACTTGTTGTCCTTGCAGAATATAAATAATAAAGTGTTGTCAATAGAAGACAAGCACAGGACTTCTGTTTTTGCAGATGGAAGCTTTTGTTCATGTTTCCACCCGCTCGATATCACTTAGACATATCAAAATGCATCAGATAATTTCCTACTATTACATTTCCTTGTCAACAAATGCTATAATCCCCACAGGAAAGTTATGTCATGATGAATGGGAGGGAAGAGTTCCCTGTAATCTCCATGAAAGGACAGATACTGTGCCATTCCTTAGCCTCTTTTTCACATCCCAGAAGCACGGCCACCTTGGCCATGTTCAGTTCTTGTTCTGTGTCCCCTCTTCATATGGCACTAAGTATATGTCACCACCGTGAGATCTCACTAGGACGGTTGCAGAGGGAGTTTAGGAATATCAGGTTCTTAGGCAATCCACAAAGCCTAACATGAGGTTACTTTTTCCAGGCTGCAAGCCTGAGTCAGGTGCTTGATGGAGGGTAACTAAATAACATCTGCCAGCTTAGAGCGCATGTTTGAAAAACAAAGGTGTTGTTAGAGTAAGCCTGGAGTTACGTGCGCAAACTTGGACTGCAGTTCCTCTCCTTGGCAGTAAGCCTTGGTGCTGTGAAGAACCTGCATGAGGCCTAACGAAAGAGCAGGGCAAATAAAAAAATACTTGTGATTTTAATTATTTTGTTTACCAGATAGATGAGGAAAGAATATTTTTCCAGAAAGAGCCTCAGATTTGAAGACGAGGCTATATCCCAGGATTGAATGGTGGTGGTAACTCCTCAGTGGCAATGTGTGGAGGATAAGCACCGGATCAAGACTGCCTGTTTTAGGAACAGACAAACCCATTGCGAATGGGGAGATGGAGCCCCCCTACTTCACAGGTTCAGGTGGGAAGAGAGGATGTGCTGCCTGGACTGCAGGCTAGAAAGGAGAGTGCTGCCTGGAGGCATAGCCACAGTGGACCAAGAAGAGCTCCAGAAACAGCTGTGGGAAGACACACTGCCTCTCCCCATCAGCCATGTCTCCTGTTTTCTCCTATTTCCTGCCCCACTCAACCTTCTGGAAGAGCAACACACGTACTGCCAGTGTTGTGGCAAGAGAAAAAGAGGCAGAGATAATTAACAAGTGGATAAAGTCTCTCCATCTTTACTACTCCAAAATTTACAAGCAATACTGATAAGCTACTGCTAGCTGCAGCTTATTAGGAAAGAGAAAGAGATCATACTGTCCCTTTTTTCTGCTAACAAAAAGCCTGTATTGATAAGCAGGGACCCAGCCTCCGCTTTTCACTGAATGCAGTCCTGTGGACCAGAAGTGATGTGGAGGCAAGGACAGTCATGTCACAGTGACAGTGGACCCATTTCGGTGTCTACCTGACACACAACTGTACTCATTGGAGTCTGGGGAATGCAGAGAGACAAGGGCTACTCAAAATACTGCCTCCCAAACATCTCATCAGGTACGCTGTGTTGTAGTAAAGGGCTGGAAATATTGGTCATGTGCAGTGACTCAGAAGTCATGTTCAGTGTAAGCAAGTAGTAGAGAGGAGGGGGGAAGAATGGGGATGCTGCATGGGGCTGGCAGAGAAAATGTTAGAAGTGAGGACTATATGAATGTGACGTGCACATGGTCTTAGTTATACAGGATGCTTAGAATAGACAGGATGCCTAGGAGGACACAAGCAACGTGTTGGATAACAAGTTATTAAATGTCAAGTGAATGAAAGTGTGTTCTACACCGGGTCAGGTGAGTGCTAATTAATTATGCCTGTGTCAGCGAAATGGTTAAGCACTTACAGTTGTTCTTGAAAAGCAGTTACATGAGGTTGAACAAGATGCCTGTGTCACCTGGATGTTTAGGGCAAGAGACAAGGTTTGTATGACGTGATGGTTACAATGCCTTTGTGAGGTACATTTAGTCTTTATGAGCAACAAAGAAAACCATGGAGGCTATTATTGAAATTGTCAAATAGGAAATTAATGTGGTCAGAATATTGACTTGGATGGCTTCTATAACAGAGGAAAATGAATCAAAAAGCAAAGCTTATGTAAAATGTTGCATATGTAGGTATATAGGCATGTGGGTGTAGCCTAAGGGAAAAGGGGTGAAGAAACAAAGTCTCCCCTAAGACAAAACACAGCCAAGGACCTAATTACCTCCAGACTAGCCTCCCTGCTCACCAGAATTTGGAACGTATCGTTTCTTCATTCGTCCCTACCTCCTCTGTAGTATTAAAGATGCATTGCTTTAACATTCCTTCAAAACGCCTGCTTTACCCTGGTAAGCTCATGGATAACCCACACCTCTCACCCTACAGGCTGGTTCTTGTTTTCCAAAAGAAATGTTTTGAAGGGGGAGGCTGCTGAGCCCATTTTCCTCATCAGTTTGGAAGTACTTTTTAACTATCTATCTCTGAAGTTGGTTTTGGAAGAGCTCAAGAACCAGAAAAGTGACATTAACCTTTTGGGGCGGCAGAGTGGAAAAAGAACCAGAGAGGTTCACCAACAGTTTTGACCATGGGGAGGAAGCTCTTCTGGTCAACCTGAACTGGCCACCTCTTGGGAAGAGTTCCTTACCAAGTGGGCAAGGTCAAGGATGGATTAAGGAGCTCCAGCCTGCACAAGGTTTAGGCAGGAACTGAACTGTGATAATAATTCACAGCAGTCTGCAAGGTGCTGTGTTAAACCTCTTGCTTTTCTTTCCTCCATTCCACCAGCTCTTTTTGTCAGGAAGGACACAGGGAAGGGTTGTTTTCAGGGAAGGGTGCTGTTAATGGCATGTTTACAGGAACAAATTTAGAGAACGAGCACTTTTTTGGAATATTGTCCCGTGATAAGTTTAATACACTGTTCTATCAAACCAATGGAAATAACTCTTCCATATTTCCAAGGCTCCTGGGAGTTCAGATGTCACTTAGCCACCATCAGCTTTTATTATTTGATCTGACTCTTAAAACACTGGCAGTTGCATTTAGTCAATACATGTATCCAGAAAAGCAAGCATCAATAATGTCAGCCAAAAGAGATACGTGAGTAGCTTCTGTATATAGATGACATTTGTTACTACTGTGGAGACTGAGATGAATAGCTGTGTGTGACCAGGCTCAGACCACAGGCTCTTCGTATCTGCCTAAGGGCTCCTTAATGGCAATTTGGCCATCTACACTGATACATATTTTTAAACTTTTTCAGAAAGCCACAATCAGCATGCTGCTTAATTCACTGACAGCAAAGTCAGTCTCCGTTAAACCCTTGCTATAGGAAGCGCACTGTCAAAAGGAAGCAGTAAGCAACTCGGAGGTGGCAGGAAATATCAGCTGGGCCAACGCTGCTCAGATCAATTGGCAATAGCAAGAGGGGAAGGTGAGACCCAAGAGCAACAGGAATGGATTAAAAAAAATTGAACAGAAAGCCCTCCTATTCAATTAAACCTTATGTATTTGAAATTATTTAGCAGCCCAACTCAAATAAGTAATGTAGATGCTTGAGTATTTAAGGAGGAAGCAATCTTCTGGCCTGCCCCAGACATTCATGATCTCTCTGTGTCCTTGCTCTTCCATAGTCTTAAGCCAAACAAACATTATCTCTTCATCATGTTCACAGAAGAGCACATAAAAACCAATTCTTGACTACTATCTTTTCTCTTTGATTGAGTAGAATGACAGCAGTGATGAAATTAAGTTGAAAGTTTGCTTTTGTATAAAAAACAGAACTAGGGAAATCTATTTTCAGAAAGCTGTTGAAGCGATGATTTAATGAACAATTCTAAATCCTAAGCTACTTTTCCAAGGAAGAGGAATCTGTAGCACTTCTTGTAACAGCTTATCATCCCAAACAATCAGAAGCCATTGAGTGATACCTGGAAGGTCAGCGTTTAAATTTATGTGAATGAGCAAACACATCACTTTTCTTGCAGAGGGAGTCCAGTGTTCAGAGTTGAGAGAACAGAAGTCATAATGTATGTTTTAAGGGACTCAAAGAAGAGTACATTAAAAGATGCAGACCCTGCATCTTTTAAATAAAGGTGATACTGTTAAAGATGGATTTTTACACACTTTTTGAAACCCTAGATTCTTCTATTAAAACATTTCATAAAACTGAAAGATATCAGGCAAAAGATTTAAATCTTTAGAGTTAACATCTAACTAATGAGGATATATGTTATAATCACAAACCAGGTCTAACTCCAGCAGCTCCTCTAACCCTGCTCCCCTTGGTGACAGCCCCCATGCCAGTTGGACAGGTCAGCTCTGCCTTGCCTGGAATTTTCTTGATCTTCTCTCTTGAGTGGCAGCTGCTGGCACCCTGAGAGCACGGGGAATTCGCTGGCATACTGTGGGTCAGGCATAGCGGACGTCTGAGCACAGCAGAAAAGCCAGCTGAGACCCTGCTAACTGAGGGCGAAGAGCACTGAAAAGAGAAAGAAAAGGCAGGAGGTTGTTGCACCAGACCTGAAGGTCTAATGGGTTTTTAAATACTTTCTGTCCAAACAGTAACCAACCCCATGTGCCATTTTCTGCCTGGACCATATTGATTAACCTGACTGCAGCAGCAGTGTGATAAAACACCCACACATGAACGCATGCCCGGTGATGGCTAAATTCAGGTGCCAACAAGCACAGCCAGCTCTCCGCGGGGCCAGGTAGCAGAAGGCAGGAGTATCCCAGATAATCAAAAAGTCTAAATGACTACCTTGGGGTTGGGGCCAGCGTTTCAGTCCCCAAGTCCCCCCATCTGGCGCTGCATGGGCTGAGTTAGCACGGGCACCACGTTGCGTGCAGACCTGGAGCCAGCTGCACCTCACTGTGCCCTGAGCCCAAGGTAGGGCTGGGAATGCTGTGCTGAGCTCTCTGATGTGGATCTGCCTCGGCATCCTCCCATCTAAAGGGTAACACACATTGTCACACCTGAGTTGGCACCTGGAGTTTCTCTGCCTCTGCAGCATCGCTTATACCCACAAAGAGTAATCAGCCCACGAGTATCAGATGTATTTCCTTTGGCTTCAAAGCTTTCATTAGACTGGGAGCATTTAAAATACCACTAATAGCGGCAGACATTTGCAAAAGCACAGCAGGCACTTTTCTTACTGCTCTGTTGTTTAGTAAGTGTATTTCTTATTAACTTCAAGTATGTTGCTTTGTGCTATAACTGAAGAACTCTTGGAAATTTCTGTTGGAGCAACATATCTCAGGCTGTCTCCTCTAGTAGAGTTTTCTTCAATTACTATGTTACTCCAGCCTGCATTACCTACCACATTTTTCTCAGGGTAAAACTTTAGTCTCGTTTTTAACATACACATTTTTAAGCAGCTTAGGGGTTAGTTCCCTTCGAAGTTAGTTATTTCTCGATGCAGTCAGCAGAGATGTGACGGGGCATTTCCCATCCCCATGCCCCCAGTATCCCAGAGAGCTCTCTGAGCCTCTTTGCTGTGTGAGGGGGTGCCTGTCCCTGCAGAGGGGTATTTCATACCAGCCCAGGCTGCTGTGCCCAGTGTCCCTGTCCAGGAAGGCAGTTCCAGCGAGGTGTGCTCCCCCTCACCAGCACAACTGGCAGACACTGTTATGCATCTCTCAGATCATTGAGAGAATGGTAAGACCTAAAATTTTACACACGCTTGTAGTTTTTGCCTTAGGGAGAATGCTTAGCGGAGCAACAGAGATGATCCTGTAAATACTGGGATTTTTGGGGGGTAGAGAATCTCAGTTCTACTTCCCATTGAGTCTGTCTGGTGTTGCAGAGGAGGCCAGCGCTTTTCAGGAGCCTGGAAGAAGGCAGCAGTAAGGCGAACTGCTTTGGGAAGTGTAGGGCATGGAATTTAATACATCCCCTTCACAGTCAATATTGTGCAAACATTCCCTAGGAAAAAGGAAGTTAAAAGAAAGTAAAAGGAGAAAGAAAGGAGAAAGGAGAAAGAGAGGAGAAAGGAGAAAGGAGAAAGAAAGGAAAAGGAGGAGAGAAGAGGAGAGGAGAGGAGAGGAGGATGAACTAAATTCACCTGTTAAAAGGTTTAAAAGGCTGACTTGAGTGGGTAGTTGTACAATGCGAGGGCTCATTACACAACAGAAGGGATTAGTTTGCAAGAGATCACCGTCAGACTCCTCGGTTCAGAGTCGTTAGTGAGCAACACAGATGCCAGTGGTGATGAGGAAGGGTACAGTGCCTGTGTGGAAATGCACATTCACTTCTTAAGTTCTCTGTAATGTATTAAAACACCAACCACTACAATAGGCTGCTCGCTCAGCCTGACATTCCCTAGCTGATTTCTTGGATATATGTCTGTCGTGGTTTCAGCCCAGCCGGTAACAAAGGACCACGCAGCCGCTCGCTCACTCCTCCCGCCCCCTCCGGTGGGATAGGGGGGAGACGGAGGAGAGAAAAGAAAAAAAACTGGAACCTCGAGGGTTGGGATAAGGGCAGTTTACTGGGACAACGCAAAAAAGTTACAACAACAACGACGGTACTAATGAAAGAGTATACAGAAAAGAGTGATGCACAGTGCAACTGCTCACCACCCGGGACCCGACGCTCCGCCACTTCCCCCACCGAAAGTCGAGAGCAGGAGAGCCCTCCCCCCGGCCCACTCCCCATGTATATACTGAGCATGATGTCACATGGTATGGAATAGCTCCTTGGCTAGTTCAGGTCAGCTGCCCCGGCTATGCCCCCCCACCTCCCAGGTTCCTGTAAAAATTAACTCTATCCCAGCTGAACCCAGGACATTATCCACCCCTTATTCTATACCATTTACATCATGCCCAGATCCTACATTTTCCAATCAACCGCTACCACTTTCCTTGTCTTATATATAGATATATATGTATATGGACACCCCCCCCCCACACACACACACATACAAATAGTATTCCCTTAGTCAATGGGTTATCCCTCCAATGTGTCCATCAATTTTATTTAGTCCATGACTTTGAGGCTCCATCTGTTGTAACACTTCTTCAGGATAAGAGAGATGGTGTGAGGTGTTGGGTTGTTGTATGCTGTCTCTGGAACTTCTGGCTGGTACATTTGATGCAACCCACACCCTTGGTCTGCAGGTCGAAGAGGTTGATCTTGAGGAAATTGCTGGGCGCCAGTTCAAGTTCTATCACTGTTGTTCTTGGCTCAGTTTCAAAGTCCATTCTTCAGTCATTTGGGTAATTCTTACAGTAATACCCTTGATATGGCATATAGACACTATAGATACAATGACATACATTGGCAGGTTATTTAGCAGTTAAATATCATACAGCCTAGTTCACTGGCTATTCTCTCCCAAAATCAAATCTCCCTGAGGTACACATCGAACTTCCCCATCCTTCTGCATCACCCACCAGGTGTACCCAGGTCCCTGAGCAAAAACCACCCCTTGGATGGGTTTGTCTCTGCGTGAGGGAGGACTAACCCAGACTGTCTTTCCTAACATACTCCTCATGTGCACTACAGGAACTTTATCCCCTTCTACAGTATGTGGAAGTCTTGGTTGGGCGGGGCCCGCCCGATTGGTGGATCCTCTAGTATTAACTAACCAGGTGGCTTTTGTTAAATGTGTATCCCAATGTTTGAAAGTTCCACCCCCCATTGCTCTCAATGTAGTTTTCAGCAGTCCATTGTATCGTTCGATTTTTCCGGAGGCTGGTGCGTGATAAGGGATGTGATATACCCACTCAATGCCATGTTCTTTGGCCCAGGTGTCTATGAGGTTGTTTCGGAAGTGAGTCCCGTTGTCTGACTCGATTCTTTCTGGGGTACCGTGTTGCCATAAGACTTTCTCTTCAAGGCCCAGGATAGTGTTCTGGGCAGTGGTGTGGGACACAGGATATGTTTCCAGCCATCCAGTGGTTGCTTCCACCATTGTAAGCACATGGCACTTGCCTTGGTGACATGTAACTTCATCCTTGAAGGGGTATCTTTCCTTTACACCTAACAGAAGTCGCCTCCAGAGGCTGAGGACTTGTGTTTTTCTCCCAATCGCCTTGTCGATGCCCCCTTCCCTAGACAGAGATCCCAACTGCTTGGCTTCCTTACCCTCTAATTCCACACTACTAGCCCCATTATCCCAGCATCGGAGCAGCCAGGTAACAATGTGCTCACCTGGGTGGCGGCTAAAATCTTTTCGCATGTCACGCAACTCACTCAGGGATAGAGATCAGGTGATTATTTCAGGTTCTGCCTCTTCCTCCTGTTCTCGTGATGACCCTGGTTCATCTTCATCTCTCACTGAGCGAACTGATTTCTTTGTGTGTTTCTTTTTCTGTACAGGGGCGACTGATACTGGCACAGGTTGGTTCTCTGGTTTAGCTGCAGTATCCGTCACTGCGGTTGGGGTAGCCGCGCTGCCTGTTGCCGGGGCAGGGGTAGCCACGGTGCCTGTTGCCGGGGTAGGGCTAGCCACGGTGCCTGTTGCCGGGGTAGGGGTAGCCACGGTGCCTGTTGCCGGGGTAGGGCTAGCCACGGTGCCTGTTGCCGGGATAGGGGTAGCCACGGTGCCTGTTGCCCTGTTTTCCATCTTTTCCCCCTTTTCTCCCTGAGGGTGCTGCATAATATCAAGCAGTGTTTGGTAGATACTGGCCAGGGCCCAGCACAGTGCAGCAAGTTGTACGTCTTTGGAATAGCCACAGCATTTTTCTTTCAAATATTCTACCACTTCATGAGGGTTCTGTAGTTGTTCGGGAGTGAACTTCCAAGCCACTGGGGGTGAGAAGTTCTCTAGATACCTGCCCATATCCTCCCACGTGCCGTGCCACCCATGAATATCCAGCTTTGGGGCAGATCTCTGGGTGGTACTCTTAAAGAGCCTTTTTGTAGCCCTAAACAAGACCTGAAACATATTCAGGAGGCATAGCACTAACAGCACAGTGGCTTGTGCATCCCAAGGATATTCAAAGTTCTCAAAAGCTGTTGTAATTAGTCGGAAGGAGAAAAGGGAGGCGAACGGACGGGGGGAAGTATCCCCCCCTAACTCCCCCATGGATTGGCTGTAATTACCAATAAAATCCGATAGAAGGTGCCCAAAGTATGGAAATGATATCACTGCCTCATACAGATACCAGCTTAACCTCATGACCAGTGATGTAATCATTTCACAAGTCGACATTGCCCAGTACAGCAAAATGATAATCCCAATCACTCTCCCAGAGGTGAGAAACGTAACTACAGGCAATACATAGAGCATATAAGGACCTACAAAACGCCACCATGTAAACAAATTAATCAACATTGTGACTAACATCTATTTATCTAATATAAGGAATGCGTATGACAAATTTGTTTCAACACGCTCTGGCCAGATCTGTCGTTATCTCAACCCTTCGTGCCCCACGTTGGGCGCCAAAAAGGACTGTCGTGGTTTCAGCCCAGCCGGTAACAAAGGACCACGCAGCCGCTCGCTCACTCCTCCCGCCCCCTCCGGTGGGATAGGGGGGAGACGGAGGAGAGAAAAGAAAAAAAACTGGAACCTCGAGGGTTGGGATAAGGGCAGTTTACTGGGACAACGCAAAAAAGTTACAACAACAACGACGGTACTAATGAAAGAGTATACAGAAAAGAGTGATGCACAGTGCAACTGCTCACCACCCGGGACCCGACGCTCCGCCACTTCCCCCACCGAAAGTCGAGAGCAGGAGAGCCCTCCCCCCGGCCCACTCCCCATGTATATACTGAGCATGATGTCACATGGTATGGAATAGCTCCTTGGCTAGTTCAGGTCAGCTGCCCCGGCTATGCCCCCCCACCTCCCAGGTTCCTGTAAAAATTAACTCTATCCCAGCTGAACCCAGGACAATGTCAACATGCAGAAAAGCCTTAGCAAGGGGTTTCAAGGACAGATAATTGTCTTTCATGAATGGATTCAAGGAGGCCATCTCAGGCTATGGGGAAGTACGATAAAGCCCAGAGAGCTGTGTGGGACCTTGCCAGACAGGCTGCCGTGGCCATTGTCACCAGCCAAGCAGATGGAGGTAGGCGTGATAGGAGCGGAAACAAGTGCAATGGCTATTAGAGCGCTGCATCCAAGAAAGTCATCCATACGTGCACAAACATTTTGACTGAACTGGTTTTGGCAAATGGAAACTTCTGATTACTGAGCAACCTAAAATGCCTACTTGTTAACCAGCTAGTTTGCTGCTGTTTCAACTGGAAATAAACTTTCCCAGTTAAAGTACAGCCCTGTGGAAACCAGATGGCCTGGTTTGTCATTCTCAGGTCAGGAGAAGTTGTCCGTCATACAACTAGATCATGACAGGGTGAGAAGCCAGGGCTATGGATTTCTACCATGAAAAAACTAACGGCATAATCGTATCTTTAGCAATCATTATAGGAAGTCTTTGGTCAGAAGGAAGCCAGAAAATCCTGCTAAGTCCTCTCCATGAAGCAGATCAGCTGCTATCGGAATTATAGGAGCCCAAACTGATGAATTACACATGGCGCTGACATTAAATCTTGGTGCGTCTAGCTCTTTTTTGGTTTTTAAATATGTCTACCCTCTGTTGGAGAGTCAGCATGTGTTGTCACAGCTCGGCTGCCTAATTTTAACCACTAATGGGGCTCGCTTATCCCCAGGATCCAGATTCGGGCCAGAAATAGGAAGCCGAGTGATGGTCATGTGTTTGACAAGGAGCCGGGCAGTGGGCCAAAACACATTTGAGCTGGATGGAATTTCTTGCCCCTGTGAAAATGCAGCGCTAAATCTTCCTCCCCCACTCGCCTCTTTACACACAAGTGGATCCCTCTAGTACAGTGAACTGTCACCCGAAACTAACAAGGAGGATGTGTCTCCCGGCAATCCGAGCTTCGGTCAAAAGTTCACCACTTGCCAGCCCCCCTATGCCAACTTGGACCAAGATTTCTGGAATGGTTAGAAAAATATTTTAATGTAATTCACCTTGCTATGCTATTTCATTAATAACCTCTAAAAATGCAGAGAGTGCGGCCTTAAAATTCCATGACATCCTCAGCATATGACTAATAATAATGAAACTTTCTCGCTGTCGGCGGAGCCACTCTGTGAATGCTCTGTTTTCCCTGGAGTTTCATGGAGCCTTTAGCAAATGCAGTACATTTGCCATGTCCATTTTTTACAGCCTAGTAACCGCTGTTCGGCCAGGCTTGCCTGAGCTAGCTCTTTGTCCACCCCACCAAACTGCACTTTCCTTTCTCCCTGCACTCTGCTATTTTTCTCACAAGAATATTTTGTCCGGGCATAATTTGCACGTGCGTGAAATACTCTTTTACACATTACGTCTTTCTTATTTTCTCTCTATTTGTTTTGAATCCAGTCTCTCGATGTCTTCCAAAATATGTCGTCCATGCGAAGCACGGAGTTGTTACCAGCCTGGGACCGTGTGTGCTCCATACCGCGCTGAGCGAAAAGGGCTCAGCCCTCGGATGGGGGCAGAGCGTGTCTGACATGCCATTATATAACATGAAACCAATGTATACAAGACTGTCTTTAAAAGTACATTTTACAGAGATCCCTATTTCTATATCTTGCTTCAAGCATTTCTTTCTAAAAGCCTTTTGGGAGTCAGTGGACGAGACTGCTCACTGGGGGTAAGTCCAGGGCTACAGGATTGCTTTCCTCTCCGTGCCTGCATTCAGGCTGCTAGGATCAGGAGTTTATAAATCATTGGATGGTATCTAGAATTGAATTAATTCTAGATTAATTTTTTGCTCTTTCCTCTAGATTTTACCCCAATGGCAAAAGCAGACCGAAGAATCAAAAGTGTTTCATTCTCAACACCTCCCAAACTAATAATAAAACAGAAATTCTCTCATCCTCGGTTTTTTTAGAGCATGTAACAAGACCTGATTATGGCCCATACAGTGTATTCCCTATCCATCCATCCTTGATAGGGCTGTCTCCACTGCACACCCAAACCTAATGGGATCATGTTCCACAGCTCCCAGCTGACACGTGAGTATTTGGAGATGCAGTGCTAGATGATCGGAACAGATCCTTTACCCAACCGAAGCTTCCTTTGGACCTGGGAGGTTTGCAGACACATAGTTATTCTTTGGAGCTGCTGATTTTCCCACCATGAGAAGCACTCGAGATCAAATCAAGAGTGCTACCAAAAACCATGAGAGGTTGTAATCCAAACATATTCTCTCCAGCAAGCTTAGCCAGAGGAACAGTTCCCTGAGGGCCACCCCGTGCCGTGCCCAACTGTCCAGCTGCCCTATATTGCACTGAAGGGTCTGCTCATACCACATTCAAACAGAGGCAAAAAGGCAGATCCAGAAAAGTGTAGAAAGGTGAAGTCACTAAAAACTATCTTTTTAGCCTGATGACCTTCCACTGCATTAATTCTAAATTATCCCTTTCCTAACGAATCCCATTTTTTCCTAACCCTGCCCTGCTCCTGCCTCAATTAACAGTTCATTTTTAGATTAAGGTTGTGCCATATGCACTGAGAATTTATTTCCAAGAACTTCACTCACTAACAGATGTAATCTTCTAGCACAGGTGAGGTTGGCCAGTGAAACAGTTTTCCAGAGGTGAAATGGAGATGGAATATTTTTTCCAAAATATTTCCATATTTGCTCAGTATTTTCCTATTTGTTCAAAAGTGGGCCCAGGAAAAAACTGAGGCATTCCAACCTGCTCTAGAGGTAAGCAAAAACTGGGGAAAAAGAAACAAAAATTTATCAAGACAGCCTAATGACATTTTAAAGACCAGAATGTTCATGGACAGCTGTAAATATTCCCAGCCCCAGTTGCCTTGGATTTTGAAATGACACAGACAACAAACAGTGGGTTTGGGAGCGCACTTTTTGTGGCGTGGACATTTGATTTGTTTTGTAAAAAACAGACAGACACTAGCTTTCCTCCAAAGTATGGGGAGTTGTTACACTTCCACCAAACACTGCCACATGAACATGAACAGTGTTTTGGGTTTTTTTTTCCCATAGGTTTGGTCAATGTCTCCAACCACTGTTTATAACGTGGTGGTACATGGTGCAGGAGCAGCTGCAGTCTGAGGGGAGGAAGTGTTCCCTTGCAGGGGCTCTCTGGGAACAGCCACTTTCCGTGACCTCCAGGAGAGAAAGAAGGACGTGCTTCTGGCATCTTCTGGTTTCAGGGAAGCATCATCCACTGATCCGGCCACATGCTTCATGTTGAGGCAGTTCTTCAATCAAATACTAGATTTTAGCAGTTTTTAAGAAAGTATCCTTTTCCCAGTTTTTAGTGAACAATTAGTTGGTTGTTGCCAATTTTCATCTCCAGACTTTCATTATAGTTGCCAGAGAATGAAAAAGAATATGTGTGTATATCTATCTGTATATAATGCATATATACATATATGTATGCGCATGTATATTTGTATACCCATACATGCATACACTTTTTAACCACTTTTACTGTCGTCTTCACAAGAAACTGTCCATTTGTGGCAGTGTGTCGGCATCTGTTTATCTGGTAGTACATCCCAAGTGGCGGGTACACCAGTGGTGTACCATTCTGAGCAGTCACAAACCCCATTTACCCAGAAAAGCCAAATGTACATGTATTGTATGTAAGTTGATTGCTGGTAAGCAGTCGATACATATAAATTAATCAATTAAACAGGTTCTTGAAAGAGCTGTGTATATAACAAGTGTTTCTGCAGGCCCATTCTTACTGCACTTGCTGTCGGCCCACAGTGCCAATCCTCATTCAGCATGCTTCTGAAAACTTCTGCTCTTCTGAAAACCAAACCTGTTCCTCCACTCCTTTTCTTCTCCCTTCCCTGCCTATAGCAAACCATTTTCTTGCTTTCCCAACTGTTGCTCACTGTGGGTCAGCGAGTCTGTGAAGCTGGAAAGCTCAGCGCAGGTGGGAGCAAGCTGTTAGAAGCATTTTTCACACATCAACAAGACCTGCCCTGAGTAGGTTTACATAGCATGGTGTCAAAGAAGGTTGTAACAGCCAGCTGGCCATCCACGCCAGGAATGCTGCTTATACTGGCAGGGCTGAGATGAGGGTACAAGGTCCTAGAAAAACGTCCCAATCCAAACCGGGCCCGCAGAAGTGCGGGGCACCTGCCGACGGCACACACGCAGTGAGATCTCACCACGAAAACTGAAGGAACCACACTGGGGTCTCCAGGGGCTGAGACTTCAGCTGACGCCAGCAAAAAGGATGGAAAGGATGACTCTGGCGGAGGAGGGGGGGCATAAGGTGAAAGTCCTCCCCCATGACAGAGGGATCAGCACTAGAAAGCAACAGCATCAGGGAAAGCCCTGTCAAAACCATCAACTACAAGAGAACTAAACGGTGATCAGCTGTAGTGCTTATTGTATATTATATATTATTTATTGTATATGGTATATTATATATTATATTATAGCTGAATGCTAATTAACCTGTACTAGGGTTTTTAAAGATGTTAATGTTCCCAACACAAGTAGATTTCCTACTTGAAAATGATTTTTTTAAAAAGGGGAAGAAAAATATTAACTCAGTACAGCTGTGGGAAATTAATGGTTTAGGTTTGGGCCAAGTGTTTCCACAAAAGACAACAGCAAACTGGAAATGTGATGAGTCCCTAAAAGAGATTGGAGGTGAATCTTGTCCATGATTCTACTGCGTATAGCTTCCAGGCTTCTCAACCCCGACAAGCCAAAGTGCTCTTTCCAGTCCTTGGTTTAGAAGTTCCCCTGCCATATCTTTTAGCTCTGAAGGCTTGGCTTCTAGATATTAGGTGCTCAGCCTTCCCTTTCCATGAAATCCCTTTCAAATTGTCTCTGCTTAGGTACCTGATAATTGCGGGAAATTTGTATAATAGGCTAGTAGGTAGGTAGGTAGGTAGGTAGATAGATAAATAAATAGATAGTAAATGGATAAATAATCTTGGTAGAAACAGTCTAGCAGACATGTAAACTACAACTTCCAAAGCATTTGGGGCTTTTTAGTGTGAAAGACACTGTATGTATTTTGTACATGTTTTCATACATATTTTAAATATTTTTTATTGTTTCTGAAAAGCAAAAGGATTGACTCTTTGTGTTGATAAAGAAACTTGTAAACAACTTACATTTTAGGATAAATGGTGAGTACAGAGGAACATAGTTGAAGAAAAAATGTGTTGACTTAAAGATCATTGTCTTTTTACTAAGTCAATGAGGACGGCAGAGTATTTTTTTCTGCTTAGTGTTTCTTGTATGTGTGGAATGCCTATGTTAGCATGTGCTCTCCCAGATGCAGAAGAAAACACGGTTCTGGCTAAAGCACGTATAACTACTTGGATAAAAACATGCAGTCTCAGGATGCCCTGAATGCCCTTTGGAAAGTTCATTTTACCCTTGTGCCAGCTTTCTCTCATCTACGTAAAAGCTGTGAGGCAGCATCACTGATTTAGGAGATTAACACTGATACAATTCATGGAGCGGGAGTCATCTTGCTTTTCTCAAATAACAGAAGCGTACAGAAGGGTGCCACAGGGCAGTCGCTTTTAGGATGCTGCTGGGACTGCAGGAAGGATGTGCATTTTCCAGCGAGCTGCAGGAGGGATCCCTGGCCTTGGCAAACTGGAGAACACTGAACAGACGAGCACTACCCTATTTCTACGGGCTGACGGACTTTTGACACTGTGCCAGGGTAATGCGCAAAAGTGACATGAAAAAGAACTGGCGGCCAACCTCTGAAGCTCCAGTGAAGAGCAGGGGACACACTCCAAACTGGCCGCAAGCAGAAAAGAAGTAGCATACGCATAATTCTGCATATTCAGATTACAGGGCAAGAGAAAGCACAGGGGCAAAGATGTTATATGACATCTTCTCCAACACTGGCTTCAAACAGTGTAACAGCACTTGCGGGTGAGTGGAGCATGGCACCTGGGTGTGTTTTGCTGAATAATGAAAGTTCTCCTCCCCCATGAGAAGATGCTCACCTGGAAAAGAGCACAACACCCATTAACCTGCGTGTGGTTTCCCCTGGAGCATGGCCGCAAGCTGTGCTCCATACTGGAAGGAGCAGGAGCGGGGTGTCCCGTGCTGCGGGAATGCGAGGACTGTGGAGTTTGCTTGGTGCTGGAAGGCGAGAGACTGAAATATGGCTTGGCACGCGCCGGCTGGAAAGACACAGCATACTGAAAGACATGCTTCTGTCCTCGGGTGTGCAGGAGGCTGGGACACAGCATGGGGCATGTGGGAGAGGAAGGAGCCGGAAGGGATTCCCAAGGCTCCTGCTTTTCCTCTGGAGCGTGGAGTTGATGGCAGGCTTTCCCCAACAGCTTTTTCTTGCCTGTTTCTGATTTCCCTGGAAATCACCCTCAGCCCTTGCTTCAGCTGCCTTGCAAGTAAATACCAGCCTGCGCCAGGAGGGTGCACGAGGGCTCCCGGAGGCAGCAGCATCCCCGCACAGCAAAACCAGTAAAGCCAGGTCCCAGTCTATTCCAAGGCCAGGAATAGAGGAGCAGATCAGGACGAGAGTTGCACAGACTGGTAAAATTGTCCCTGTGACCAGCAATAGGCAGTATAACAAAAATTAATACCTTAATGGTGGACAAGCCAGTTTATTTAATGCTGTGGTTGTATTATTTCAACAGCCAAGGACACAGAAATAGCTTCGAGCTGCCTTCCCATTCCACTCTACATTTGGCCAGCTCTTTGGCTTTCATACTCTCCTCCACAATAAACCATCCTCCCATCTGCTCAGTGAACTGTCTGTGAGTTAAAAATCAATTTCTGAAAACTGGTATTCAAAAAGTTATGCCAAATTCTGAGCCTAAATGAAGTCCTGCCTATTCATTTATTGTGAAGCAGCAACTCCAAGTATTTGTCACCCTGTGTGCTTGGCTCTTACCAGCTAATACAGAACCTCAACAGAGACTTAAAGGTAATTTTTAAAGTTTTCCTCAACTGGGATATCTTTCTGAATTGAAAATTGCATTCTCCTACCTTGATATATAAACTGGACCTGCATTTCAAAAACTTGATTTGTTAGGATAGTATCTCGATCAATCTAACTCAGTAGACCAGAAGTTCTTTAATTCACACAAGCCTTCTTTAAGGAAGAAAACATAATCATGGGAGAAGTATGAAATGGCTTACTTTCTTTAAATTGATGGCTCTTACCTCCTCTGCCAGCTCACTGACTAGTTTGTATGTACATGTAAAACACTTTGCAGTTCAGGAAAGCGCCTACCTCAGCATGAGAAAAGATCCTTCTTTAAAATGTACAACCATCTTGTGTGAAGATCCCGGCACATGATCCTTGGTATGCACTTTATGATTTCCCTTTGAGGGTGTGTTTATTGCATGGGATTTCATAATTCCTTTCCTATTCTAGTATTTTTGTGTACAAAATGGGGCACAGATTACATGTGTCCTCAACAGAGTCTGGAGCATTGTTATTTATTACAAATAATTCATCTGCATACTATTTTCTTATCCTTCAGTATCAAATGAGATAAATTTACACAGATACTAATATGAAATTAAAGCAGAGTTTCCAGCTGGGCTATGACACGTCTGTGTATACATTGGTTTCCTGTGAACTGGGCTACAATAAATAGATATTAACTTGAAAATCAAATTACATTTTCTTTTGTCCCCTTCTCCCTCACACAGTGCATACCTACAGTGGCAGCACCTTCCTTTATTCCTTTCTTACTCTCTTCCTCTCTTTTTCTTGTTTGTTTTTCCAACTTCATTTCTAAAGATGGGGTAGGTTTTTGCAACCATCAGGACTAAGTTCTCTGTTAAGTATGGCCATAAAAAAATTTAAACATGGGCTCTGTTCAGTTTCAGAGAGTCAGGATATTTTCCAGCCCCTGAAATCACACCTATTTACACTCAATCCAGGAGCTACATTATTTGGGGCAATTCCAAGCGATGAGAACACAATTCCCTGTACCATGGCTCCACCTCCAGTATTTTGCTATGAATTTTCTTTTTATTCTATTTTGCACTTATTTTGCTTAAAATATACTCTGTTAACATTTTCTAATGACATTTTCTGGAGGCTTAGCCAAATACACATCGAATAAAACAGAAGTGAACCAGTGAGTCCCTCCGGTGTGATATAATATTGCCCACTCTAAGCAATAAAAGTTTCCACTTAAGGAAGATCTAATCATGGAAGTAAATGACAGTCTTTCTTTTCCTCATGCCAGCTTCATATTGTCGGTATTATACGAAAGTCTGTACAGACAAAAAAGCTTATACCTTACATGTTTCTGCCCTATTGAAAACCTGATCATCTTGTTTCCTTGCATCGAGGCACTTACTCTCTCAAGCTGCAGTCTTTCTCTGCCACCTACCTCCCTCTGTCTGAAATATTATCTACAAAAGTGGAAAGACAAACACTTCTAAAACAAAAACATTTACAGGAATTAAGGCCTTCACAGAAAGGCACTTTCTTTTTGAAAACAAAGCACGCAAATGTATGACTGTGCCATCAAAATCACTGGCACTGGGTATTGCAGAGGATCTACGTATCTCAATTACATCAAGAGTTTAGTGCCTATGTTAATAGGGCTGGTGCTTAAGAAACTTCAACAGAGCTCAGACACAGCCTGTTTCTGCTTTTACATCATAGCAATAGAAAGAAGTACAATAAAACAGAAGAAACATCTTTTGTGCTTGGGGGTGATTGTTAGGGAACATTTTGTCTGAAATTGCCTCTCTGTCCTGAGCACAGAGGAAATATGTATTATATATCTTATATACAAATACAAAAATAACTGTAGAGCGTCTTGGTGCGTGAATCTCAGAACAAGCCAGATTCACCTCCCAGTAGTTCAGTGCTGAGGGGGGGAAAGAGGTGCACAGCGACTGAGCTCAGATCCGAGCGTGCCACAATACATGCATCAGAAAAGCTGCTAGCTCTACCTCTGAGGGCAAAACAGAGCCTATTCCTATGCCAATTCGTGGAAAAACTTCCGTGAGCTTTCCTATTGCAAAATCAAGCCCTAAATTCAATGCGTTCAGTGTGTTCTCACACATGTTAATATATTCCCTCATGACAGCTCTAGATTTCCCTTCCAGCCCTGCATAATGATCTCTTCATCTGCCGCAATCAGTAGAGGGGAGACAGGTGATGCCTCCGGCCTGTAAGGGTTGGGTAGGACGGGTGAGTGACACACGCCAGATGCTGTGCCCTGAGCCGGGCTGCAGCTCCCCTGGAAATACATCACGGAGTAAAAATCACCGCGTACATTCCAGCTGCTGCAGACCGTGTCACTGGAGTAGACGTGTTGTCACATATACGAACGCGCACCAAATAGTATCTGTACGTGTGATAATTAGCAGCTAACGGTTAATTCTTCGAGCCACAGGGAAAAAAGGAAAAGAAAAAAAAAGTCATGCTCCCAAAGGAAGATTAAAATTAACTATACAAAGTCTCTGAGGTTGAAAACTAAAAAACAAATTAAAACTGGGTTCCTTGCAACAGTAAAGGAGACAAGGAAGTCAGGTATATGAGTCCGCGTGCTATTTTAACATACTGACTTTTATCTTTAATTTCAGTTAATTCAGTGCCCGTGAAAACTACCAAGCCAGCACCTCTTGAGCCTAAAGTCTTCTACATCAATGCAGACCCAGAGGCTGCACCTCAAAAACATCCCTGGGAACACCATGGTAACAGTTGCCAAGCCCTAAAAAACCAAAAAGCTTTTAGGGAGACGGAGCACAAAGACTGACAAGATAAGAAAGAAGAACAGCAATATTGATCTTAATTCATTTCAGCCAGATTTGACCCATGTAAACCCACAAGTAACACATTCAACTGAAAGTTGAGTACGTGCTGAATTCTACAGACAGATTGAGGCATTAGAGAATAAAATAGAGAGCAGAAATAGGAAGCCTAGTGAAACTAAAGTTACCATCTCATAGAGGAGGCACTGCACAATATAAATAATGCACACAGCACATGGATACAAATTCCAAGAAGCTGGAGTCAACAGAAAATCTTTAGTATTTAGGAGTATGAATACTGCTATATAGGAGTATAGTATCTGAACACTATTATTCATATTAGCTAGTTTGTGAACTGTGCAAGTTGTTTATCGGTAACTTGAAAGTTGATATAAAATCACACCAATAAATTTTGCAGGTAACATAGTGACAAGAGGAATGCTGAGTAAGGTGGGAGGTGGGACATTTGGAAAGACCTGAGTCTATTGCTAAGTCTCTTGGCACTTTCAAGAGCAAAGAGCACACAAATGGAGCTCTTTGCAGTGCTGCACATCTAGCACCAAGAAGGCAGGTGATGGAAAGGGTCCTTCCTGGAAAAGATGACTCTACAAGGAGTTGTGAGCAGATGTCATAGGCTTGCATGGGATCACCAAACCTTTCAGCCTGGTTACCTGCAATCTCAATCATCAGCTATGTAAGAGCTCAGAAGAAATGCCAGAAACATTCCTGTACCATCAGCTCCACACAACCAAGCAGTCCACGGTTCTTACGAACTTGTAGTAGTGATCCTGAAAATACTGTGATGATCACAGTGGGAAAGCACGCCAGCATGATGTGTCTTTAAAATTGTGTGGTGGCAAAAAAAAAACCCTAACGGCCTTAAGCATCAGTTGATAAGAAGGTATTTTACTTTGTGTATACCTTCAGCAAGAAAGATGTTAGAACAATACTGAGTTCTTGTGTCAATATTATAAAACAATGTTGAAAAATTGCAAAGGGTGCAAAGAAAAAAAGGTACAAAAATTATCTGAGGACTGGAGAAATTGCTGTAGAAGATTAAGGAGCTGCATCTATTTTGGCAGAAAAAAAAAAGATTATTATGTGGAATAAAGTGAGTTTCATAAGAAAAAATATTACATATGGGAGGACTGTTTAGCTAAGTGAAGTAAGGCATTACATGAACAAACAGCTGAAGGCTGAAGCCAGCTGAACTCAAGCTGGAAGTGAGAAACACCGAAGGCGACTAAGCACAATGGTAAACGGCTGCAGCAAGGGCTGGATTCTCCATCCACCTCCTGGTACCTTCCAGTCGGGAAAGCGTGCCTTTCTGGAAACAGCAAAATTCTCCCCAAGCTTCTAAAAAAGTATAGTATCAACAGCATGAAGTATATATGTGGTCAGACTGAAGAAACAGAAAGGTCCCTTCTGGCTAATAAATACTTAATCCTTTTATTGAACATGATGTTCGCTGCTCCAACTTTTGCACCCGGGGGGCTGACACTGGATGCAGGATTTCCAGGGAAGGTGAGCAACAAGCGTGGTCAGTGCTATCACGTTTCCATGACTTTTTTGTCCCAGTCTTTCTGAATGTTGATGTTTTGTTTGATGATCTGTTTGCCTGTCCAGTGAGCCATTCACAGCAATACCGAATTCTTCTTTTGTGAAAGGTTCTCGCTTAGTTAGAAGATAACATTGACTTGCTTTATAGGAATGTTTTCAGAGGCAAATTGTAACTTTCTGCATCTTGCTGTTTATCAGAACCTATCATTCTTTATTCCTAACAACAAGACTTTCTTTTCACATTACTGCTGTGAAACATTACCAGTGTATGGCCGTAGGAGTAGGCCTGTGCCAGTGTTTTAATGGTACACGGCCAATTCTTAACCCATGTCCTTCCTAAAACTGTGCTTTCCTTCATTGCTGTCATAATTTTCTCTCTGAGATATCTCAGCTGTTTTTTTCCAAGCCTTTGTAGTTCCTTGTGTGACTCAACCCACCTAAAATTCTTTAGTTAGGACCAAGAAAAACTATTTATATATAATTGTAAATATGCAGTGAGATCATTGGCGAATATAGTTTCTGACCCTTGATTTCCAGGATAATTTCCTATACCAGGACTGATTTCACAGAGTGCACCGAGAAGGTAAAACACCACCAGCAGTTTTGCATGAGTGTTTATATTGCCCTGCATTATGGCACTAAAGTTTGCTCGTGTCTTACATTGGGCAGTTTTACAGTCAAATAGCTGTTTATAAAAGAAACTGAATTCATACCAAGCCGCATCAGACCTGATTCCCCCAACATGTACTTGAGTGTGAGCTAAAACCCTTCAGTCCAGCCCTCAAGGAGAGATTCTCCAGGGGACACAACCTCGACCATCTGCCACATCGCAGCACCCAGTTGCACGTGTTGCTATTATACTTTGGGTTTTTCTTCACGAGAAGCAAACGCTCAGCCTTGGCAAGTGTCAGATCCTACCTTTGCTATTGCACAAAGTCGTTGGTGAAGAGCTTGTACGAACAGCAGGCAAGTATGCTGTGTCTTTGGAGTATGTGTCCGAATCAGACTCACCTTCTGAGAAACGGGCTTTTTTTTTTTTTTTTTTGCATGTCAGCTTTGAAATAGGCACAGATCTCTGCATGGTGGGAAAGCTCCCTACCTCTCAGGAGCAGGGACACACGGGAGAAGCGAGATCCCGTCGTCCCGAGTGAGGTCCCTCAGGCTCTCGCTGCGAGGAGCGGAGGGGCGTTCCTTAGCTGACTGCCTTGTTTTGGATGCCAGCCACAGAGTGAGTCCTTCCCCGTACCGTGGCTATTTGCTTGCTACTCAGCAGAAATAAAATGATAGAGTATAAGATACATTTCTTTTTGTAAGGCCTAATACCAGCAGTTCTTTCCCCTCGTTTGCTTCTCGACCACCGACACAAAATTTGCTCTGATGGAAGAAGGAGCGGTGCTGGGGCTGAAGCCCGCAGCCATGGCGTTCCAGGCTGCATTGCAGTATGAAAAACAAATTTACCAAACTAGAAGAGGGAGAAAAAAATGGTTTAAATATGAATTTTAAACCTTGCACCTGGTGCAGAAAAAATTGACACTTATGCTCATTAGGCACTGAAATATGATTTTGGCAAAGGACGGGCATTCAGAACAATTCCTAGCATTTGGAATATAAAAATTACATTTGGGAGGAAACAAAATAGAGGCAAATATTAATTTTTAATTATGAGGATTTTCTGCTAAAATTCAAGTAAAGATTTCCAGGTCTTCAAAGTTCAAAGTGTTCATTCTTTTCAGATTTTTTGCCCATAGTTTTGTAAATAATCATCATTTGAAAACCAAGTAATATTCTTTGTCTCATATTTTCTGTATGTTTTGGCTTCATTGCAAATGCTTAAAACATAAGCTAAAACGTGTCTCTTTTCATAGTAGTTGTGACCCATACCATGAAGCTGAATATTTCAAAGGGCTGCTATTGAAATGAGAACTTACATCTCTCTGTTAGAAACTAATCTCCCGCCTATACACCGCCGTCAAAATTAGCAGTTAAGACACATTCACCTATTTACGCCTGTGTGCGCCGTACTCGGCAGAAAGCCGGGGAGTAAATCCAGTTTACCTTCACGATCATTTGTTCTTTTCACGTGCCTTTGCCCTCGGCGCTCGTTTTAGTTTCTATTAAATGCAAAAGCATCGCCGTTCCCGGCATTTATAATGATTCAAAATTCCTGGGGACATTCCTCCTGGGGAACAATTGATTTTTTTCCTCCTTTGCTTCACCAGACCTTTCAGTTCCCGTAACTTCGGTGGCAGGGTTTTCAGGCGGACGCCAGGCTCTGTGAGATTTGGGGGGGGGGGGGGGGGGGGGTACCCAGATCCCTGCCTTTCCCGGAGCCCCACTTCGCCCCCGTCGGCAGCGGGACCCGACCGGGGGATGGGGGGGGGTCCTCAGCGCGGGGGGGCGCGGACGGACCCGGCGGCGGGGCAGCGCATGAAATAATGAAATGAAATAAATGGAAAGAAATGAAATGAAATGAAACGCAGCAGGAGAGGGGCTGCCCCGCTGGGCAAGACCCCCCTCCACCCCGCTCCCCCGCACCCCGCGGCCGCCGGAGGGTCCCTGCGCGGCCGGGACGGGCGCCGGGTGCCGGAGCTCCCCCCCGCACCCCCCGGGCAGCCCCGGCTGCAGAAGGGGGCTCTCTCCGGCTTCCCCCACCCCTACCAGCCGCCGGGGCCGGGGCTGAAACTCCCCCGGCGGCCGAGGAGGACCCTCCGGCCCCGGCGCATTTGCTGGAGGGAGCCGCGCTATAGGGAGGGAGGGAGGGAAGGAGGGAGGGAAGGAGGGCAGCGGGGGGGGGGGGTGTCGTCTCAGCCCAGCGCGGTCTCATCCCCCCTCACTCCTCCCACCAGTGAGTGGTGCCTCTTAACCCCCGGGAACCTCCCTCCCGCGAAGCACTGCTCCACTTTGCAGAACACGAGTTGATGAGAAAAAAAATAATTCGCGGCGGCGGCCAGCCATGAGCTGTTTGGATGTTATGTACCAAGTCTACGGTCCTCCCCAGCCCTACTTCGCGGCAGCCTACAGCCCCTATCACCAGGTACGGGCGGGGGGCAGCGGTGAAGAGGCAGAGGGTGGGAGGGGTGTCGTCTGGAGGATGGCCGTCTGGGGCCTTACCAAAAGGAAAAAGGGAAAAGGAGAAGGGGAGGGGAAAGGGGGGTGGGGGGTGGGGGGGAAGATCTGGGAGCCTGCGATGGTGAGCGGAGCAGAACCGCATCCCACCTTGGCGCGGGGCTCGGCAGGGTACGTACCCCGGCGGCGACCGACGGGCTGCGGGCTGCCTCGGGAGCGAGAGCGCGATTTTAACCCTGCGATGCCTTTTCAGGGATTTTTTTCGTCGTCGTCTTCTTTTTTTTCCCCTTCTCTTCTTTTTTCTTTTTTTTTTTTTTCCTTCTCCTTTGCCGGGACGGCCTCCATCCGAGCGCGGCGGCTCGGGGCAGCGATTTGCTCGGTTTGCGGGGAGCCGGCCCGCCGGGAGCGGCCAGGCAGGGCTGCCCGGGACATCGCTCACCCCCTGCGAGAGCCGCTTCGGGCAGATATTTTACCAGCCGCCTTGGAGGGGCTGCTCCGGAGTCACCCTCTGGAAGCGGGGGAGGCGAGAGCGCCGGGAGGCTGCGGGGTCTCCCCGGTTCGGCGAGGGGGGGGGGGGGCAAGGCTGCGGTGCGGCAAGGGCTGCGGGGATGCTCCCCGCTCCCGGGGGCCGCTCGGCGGCGGGACCCCGGCCCGTCCCCCGGCCCACAGCGGGCTCCCGGGGGCGGCGGCGGCGGCGGTCGCGTCTGCCAGACCCGCGGGTACTTCGTGGGCGGGAGCCACCGCGCTGCGTGCAGCTCCGCCCGGGCTATCGCGGGGATCGATTAATCCCCGGAGTTCGAGAAAAGGATCCCTCCGGCCGCGGGGACGTTTCGCGGCACCACGCACAGCCCGTCGTGCGGGGGGAACTGCCCGCCCCGGGACGCGCACCGTCCCGCGTGGGTCCGGGCTCGTTTCCCCGGGCTGCACCTGCTGCACGCCGCTTTCCCTTTCGCCCTCTGGGTTTCTCTTTTTTTTTTTTTTCCTCCCCCTCGTTCCCTCCAGAAATGAATTCCTTCCTCCCCCAGCACAACGAAAGAGGGGATGGATAGAGACAGCAGCACCCCGGGCCCGGGGCGGGCGGCAGCCCCCGCCGTGCAGCGCCGGTGCCGGGGCGAGCGGCCCCGCTCCGCGCAGCCCCCGGCGTGGTGGCCCGTGTCCCACCTCCAGCGCCTGGCAGCGGGGCCGGAATACCTGTTACAAATAGCAAATGATGTCTTCCCCCACCTTGCCTTCCCCCCACCACCAACAGCCGCCCCCCCCCCGCCCACCCCGCATACGGCTTCGTGACATTATTTAGGGGGATGATCATTACCTCAATGGCCGAGCCGGGAGCCGAGTGGAAAGGCGGTCGTCACGAAGGAGTGACATTATTAAATATCTCGCGTGTCTTGGCCCAAGGCTCTGACCCGCTCCGCAAACTCCCAGCAACTGCGGACACGCTAACGCGGTTAAAGAGAAGATGGGAAACATTCAGCAAACTCCTCAACGCCCGCTGTTTTCCCACCTGGCGGAATCCAGTAAAAACAGAATAATCTCGTACGAAATACCTGCAGCTTCTTGCTGGCCAGGGAAATGCTTTTTTTGCCTTGAAATGTGTTTGAGGCTGCCAGTCTTTTTTTTTTTTTTTTTTTTCCCCTTCCTCCTCCTCGCCGCTGTGGGTTACAGGACACTCTTTGGGGCAGATTTTGCCAGCCGAGGACCGAGCCGCGCTCGCCTTCCCCCCGTTGCCGGGGGTACCCCCCCCCCCCCGCCTCGCACCCCGCATCTCAGCCCCTCGGCGGCCGCCGTCCCCCCAGGAACCGGCCTGCAAAGTGCCTTCTTGTGCGGGACTTCGTGCGGGGACCCGTGCGTGTAAACCCCCCGCCCGGCCGCGCCTGCCCCGCCCGGAGGCTGTCTTGCTCCATCCCGGTCGGCATCTCCGGGTTTCGGGCCCCCAAGCCCTATCTGCAGCCCCTTCGCTGCCTCCCCGGGGTGGGGCAGAAAGGCAGCTACGGGGTGGGGGGTGCGGCTGGGGGGACGGCGGGCAGCCGGGGACGAAACTTTCGCATCCTCTCGGAGAGACCGCGGGAGCGGGTTCGGCGCTGCATCCCGGCTGGCGCAGGGAGGGCCAGCGCACTTTGCTGCGCTGCGTGACCGCTTCTATCTTCTTTCTTGCCTTCCTTCCCTCCCCCTTTCCTCCAGAAACTCGCCTTTTACTCCAAAATGCAAGAAGCCCCGGAGAGCGGCAGCAGCGCCAGCGCCAGCAGCTCCTTCTCCAGCCACCCCGCGGCCAGCATCAAGGAGGAGGACTGCAGCCCCGAGAAGGAGCGACCCCCCGAGGCCGAGTACATCAACTCCCGCTGCGTCCTCTTCACCTACTTCCAGGGGGACATCAGCGCCGTGGTGGACGAGCACTTCAGCCGGGCCCTCAGCCAGCCCAGCAGCTTCTCGCTGGGCAGCGCGAAGGCAGCGCGGAACGCCGGCTCCTGGCGGGGTGAGGGCGCGGAGGGGCGCGGAGGGGCGCGGAGGGGGCGCGGGGGGCGGCGGGGTTCTCCCCGCACCCCGGGCCGGCACCTCGCCCCCTCCGCCGGCCATGCATCCCCTCTCCCTACTCCCCTCCGCCGGGCCGATTGACCCTTTTAGGGGGAAAAAGAAGAGAAGAAAACCCTTCAGTTCACGCCGGGCTGCGGTGGCCCAAGGAGAAGCGGCCTGGGAGGCTGCCCGGGGAACTGAATGGCCTTTACAGCGCAGGCGATTTACCTGGCGGGGGCTGCAGCCGAACAAGGGGACCCCCTCGCTGTGGCTGTGGCAAGAGCCTCCCCGCTGAGCCTGCCGGGGCAGCTTAAAGTTTAGCGCAGTGGTAATCAAACATGGGAACAAAGCAGAAAACAAGCGTGGGAACCACCTCACCAGCTTCCCACCGCTAAAAACCAGATTGCGTGTGTCCCTGTACCTCGCCCTATGCGTATCGCCACCCTGGTTGGTGCTGGAGCAGAGACAAGGACGCTACACTTCTGAAATGAGGGCTTTCAGACCTGCCCACGGCGACGGCCCTGTGCCGGCAATGCCGAGGCTGCGGCTGATGCGCAGTTCTCCATAGCCGTGTCCGATTCACCCAGGACGAGGCCGTGGGGGTACCCAGGGCAGAGGGGAATAATAACCTTCGCCACCCTCTGCCCACCAGTGAGTTAGGGCAGGCACTTCTTTTGCGGCAGTTTTGGGGACCCTCCCTCACAGGGCAGCCCGCCCAGCTGAAAGCCTGTTTCCCAGCCCCCCCATGAATTGCTGTCAGTAGTTCCTAAGAATGAAATAGTAGCTTACATATTTCACGGGCGAAAGATATTCAGCGCTGGAATTGATGGCAGGAGAGGAGAGTTCTTTGCTCATCATGAACCGCTTCCCTTTCTCCTAAGTAATGCCAGGGTGCAGAGCTGACGTAGCTCGCTGGCAAACATGTATCAGGAGCATGGTTTTATTTGTCTGGGGAACAGTGTGCATTCCCAATTAATAATGTGTAATGTCTATCTGTGCTATTAATAATCACTAGTCTGTCTCGCATGTTGCTTACCAGGCAAAGAACATGTAGGGTCCTTGTCCTTTGCCCTGCCAATCTCCAAAGTTCTGCAGAGTGCTTCCCAAATATGCTAGCAATATACCCAAGAAACAGGCCTAAGACGTGTGTAAGAGATGGGGAATTGCCCTCAGATGTTTAGAAAATTCAGGCTGGCCCTTAGTTGCATCTCATGGTGTTCCTGCCCACTTTGAAACCGCGCTGAGGCAGCACCCGCTTTCCCAGCAGTGTCGGGCATCCTCCGAGGTGCTGGGCGTAAATGCTTAAACAGGGAGATTACTACAAAAAAAACAAACAAGAAAAATCCAACCCTGGAAATTGCTGCAGTGCGTAATGGCTCTGACTCAGTTTCCACTGCTGAGGAGAAGAGGTGTTTCCCTCCCCTTAAGTAATAGCCTATTCCCCAAATACGTACTAAGGGAAACCTGGAGCAAGTAGTTTCAGTTTCACAGGTAAGCCCTAGGCTAGGTGTGTTGGACGTTTAGCTGGAAAGGCATCTGTACCGGCTGGGAGAATTTTCTTGGGTCTGGCAGCTGTTTGGGGGATAAAGGGAATGAGAGGGCTGGTTTGGGGGGATCTGGCGGGAGGGACAGAGCCGTCGGGAAAGGAGCTCAGGGCTCGCTGGTTGTGCTCATTGCTGCCTTTCCTTTCTCTCCCGCTCCCTTCACCCAGACGGCTCCTTCCCGATGAGCCAGCGCAGCTTCCCACCATCCTTCTGGAACAGCACGTACCAGCCCTCCTCGGTCCCAGCCACCCTGAGCAGCCCCCTGGCAGCTGCCGCCCACAGCGAGCTGCCCTTCGCCGCCGCCGCCGCCGCCGACCCCTACGCGCCGGCCTCTCTGCACAGCCACCTGCACCAGGGTGGCCCCGAGCCCTGGCACCATGCCCACCACCACCACCACCACCACCACCACCACCCTTACATCGGGACGCAGAGCACCGCCTACCCCCGCCCCGCCGCCATGCACGAGGTCTACGGGCCCCACTTCGACCCCCGCTACGGCTCGCTCCTGGTGCCCACCGCCTCCGTCCGCCCCCACCGCCTCACCCCCGCCTCCGTGCCCACGCCGGTCAGCCCCCCCTGCGAACTGGGCAAGAGCGAGGCGGGCGCCGCCGCGGCCTGGACGACGCCGGGACCCTTCCCCAACGCGGCGGGGGAGATGAGCCTCGGCCTCAACGTGGACACAGGTAAAGAGCTGCCCGCCGTCCCTCCGGGTCCCCCGGCTCGGCTGCGCCCCTGCCCCCTGCCTCCCTCACGCCGTCCACAGTAGCGGGGAAGCACCCCCCTCCCCCGCGGCGGGGCGGTCGGGGTGCCGCTGGGGGGGAATAAATCGGGGGTGGGAGCCCCATGGCAGACACCTGAGCTCTGCCCTGGGTGCCCTTCTTGGGGCTCTCGGGCCAGGCAGGCGAGGAAGGGGAGAGGGAGGACGGGACAGGGCAACACATCACCCCCCCCTCCCAACACCCTCTGAATTTCTAGCACCCGCAAACGTGCCCTGAGGGTCCAGGTTGCTTTGAGGTACTCTTGTCCTGGCCCTGGCCCTGCTCTTGCCTTGAGCAGCGAGAGCTGGGAGCGGGACGGAGCCGCCCCAAATGTCCCCGCTTGGCTCCCTCCACGGGCTGCCGCAGAGCAGGTCATTTCTAGACCCCGCGCAGGTTCCTGAACCCCCTCCTCTCCTTAGTTACTTTTTCCTCCCAGTTCTTGAGAGGAAAGCACAATTGCATTTGCTGAGCAGAAAGGGCAGCGGTTTTCCCTTGGTAGTGGCACCCTGTGCCCGGTGGGGTGCCTGGAAGTAAGGCTGTGAGGGCACAGCGGTGACAGAAAGGCGACACAGGCATAGCCAGCAGCGGCAGTTCCTGAGCCAGTGGCTGCGGAGGCGAGGAAAGCCCGCTCTGGCGACAGTTCTCCGTGCTGAAGTTGGGTTATCGCGGCCACAGCTGGCTCCTTACGGTGGCCTCACCTCAGGCAGGAGGGACGTGTGCCTGTCTCCAGTCTAGCCTGGGCTCTTCTCCTTGCTTCACGGCCTCCTGGGGCTCTGGGGAGCCCATGCTTTAGACTGATTCTCTGATCTCAGCCGGCAGAAATGCAGTTTGTCTTTCTCTGTCCTTAAATGCCTGTACCTATTTTTCTTCTTCCTTTTTTTTTTCTTCTCTCCGTTCTCAGGTTTGCAGCCTCAGGATAAAAGCAAGGATCTATACTGGTTTTAGAGCTGTCCTTCACTCTTCTTCCCCTGGCTCTCCCCTGTAGATCTCTGCCTGTTAGACATGGTGGCATTCAGAGCTGAAATCGGGTCAGTTTGTAACAGCTTCTGATCTTGGTTTGCAGCTCGCCGTTACTCCTTCTGTGGTGGATCCCTTCTGAGCTGATGTGCTGACTCAAAGACTCTCAGATCCCCCCTTGCCCTTTTCCAAGCCCACCGTGGCCCGGCAGCTCGGGGAAAGACAACGGGACTTAAAAGGACCCGGCATTGCAAGGACGGTACTTTAGACTTATTTCGGAGAGGAAAATCCTTCTGTTGCAAGAGGAGAGCCAAAGACGTTGAACTTCTATTTAAGCAGACCCCACAGCCAGAACTTCAGTCAGACTACTCTAAAAGAGTCAAATGATGTCATGGATGGTGATGCAAAACCACTGGCCTTCGTACAGGGCACAGAGGAAATCATGGGGGGTTTTTTTTAGTGGTGTGAATATTTTTTTATGGCAGTAAAAATTATTTCTCGAATGCAAACATGGGAAAGCTACTTAGCAGTTTTGAACTGGATTTTTACTTTACATTATAGAAAAGTAAAAGGAGAAGAAACTGGAACTCACTAACATTTTCGGGCTATCAAGGAACTGGTCAGATTTTTCAGCTTTGTGGTTGTGAGTGGCAAGTGTCTGGCCGGGGCCACCTGCCCCGGGCTTACAGAGATGCAGCTGTTCCACGCACAACTGCTCAAACCCCAGAAAGACGAAAACCAAGGTGGCACTTCTCAGAGTTTGGCACAACATTTGCATTGGATATATAACGGTTGTTTGGTTGTGGTTTTTTTTTTTTTTGTTGGGTTTTTTTTGTTTTGTTTTGGTTTTTTTTACAAGAAACATTTCTGGTGAAAGTAAACCCCTCTTAAAGCAGGGGGAGGAAGGAAACCCGTGAAGAACGGCTCGCCCTCAATCCAACAGCCTTTAAGGGGAACACCAGAAGGAAAGGCACGTGGTGGACAATAGGTCTGAGTTGCCTCTAACATTTCTCTTTGTCTACTTGTTGCTGTCATTTTGTCACTTTAATAGTTGTTTTGTTTGGGGTTTTTTTGAAAGAGGGAATAAGATATCTATTTAACAGTAGGAAAGCTGCATTAAAGGTATCTCCTTCTTTCACCCTGTGTGCTTTTATGAAGAATTAAAGCTAAATAAGAGAAATGAGGCAAACTGGAAACTTCAGGATGAAATAGGAAAAATACCTGTCGTGTGGATGAAGTGAGTTATTTTATTACTTTGCATTAAAGATAAATAGAAATCCTAGCAGTTGAAAATATTTTCTTAGTAAAAAATACAGTGATAAATACAAAAGATAAGAAAATGCAAGATTGTTGCAATGCTACATTTTAGTGTACGGTGTATCTGTAAGATGGGTTAAAGTAAGAGGGCTGCTCCATAATAACAGATGTTTCTTTGTGAAGCTGATAGAAGAGAGGACTGTAGCATTTAGCATTGCTATTGCACTGGTAAATTAAAATGCTATTACAGGGTGATGAATAATTAATGAAACAGTGCAGAAATGGCAAATTCACCCTCTACTCTAAAAGCTGACTTTTTTACAGGCAAAACATTTGATCCCAACACTACCATGTTTTGGTTTTTTTCTGTTTTTTCTTAATGTAATGTCTTTCAAGGCTGACAAAGTTCAATGCATGTAAGAGAAGAGTCCTAACATTACCCCTCTGACACCAGGAGAAGCAGTAGAAAATGGACTTTTGTGTTGTGATGAGAGTTTTTACCTTCCGACACTCTCACATAATCTGGCATAATGTTCACCATGTGTCAGAAATGGAGTTATGAATAACCCAAACTTGCTTCTTCTAGGTTTCAGCTCAGCAATAACTCTGTTTCTGGGAAAGAATAGGAATCCTGATAGTGAGAGTATGATAAAGCAGCGTGAGTAAATACTGTGCGAAGCTGGCAAGGAGCAATATGTGCAGAGCATCCCTGGCCAGAGCTTGGCAAATGGCAGGAGGTGACTTGCTGGGATTCCTTCAGCCAGACCCTGAGCATTTCGCCCTCAGCCTCCAATTAGCCAGAGCTCAGACAAGCTGTAAAGGGCAAGGGAAGGACTCCAGAATTTATATTACCAGTTAAACCAAAAATGTTCTGAGGCATCTATCAAGAAAGAAGGCAGCAGTACTTTGCAGGAGAAAAGTAACTAAAAATAGCATTTAACTTTATTGCTGCAGAGGCTTGGAGATAACAGGATCGTTCCGTGAGTGTTTGCCTGCAGGTTTTTTTTAGGCTGTTTTTAAAGTTTTTAAGAAAAAAAATTAATCTGGCTCTATCATTGGTTGTGCTTCACCACAATTGTTTCTTTTTCTTTCTTTCTTTTTTCCTCCTCTCCTCTGTAATTCACAATGAGGAGGGCTGGGCAACACAGCCCAAATACATTTGGAAATATTCATGTAAGCACAAACCAGTCACTTACGTCATTGGCATTTACAATTCATTTTGACTGTGAAGCATGAGAATTTATGCAATGAATACATGAATATTGGTTTCAACATTTGTTCTCCAGGTACTCTTTTTTATTGTTGTGTTGTGAAAGCATCCAAACACCGAAGTCAAGATTGTGGCTCAAGGTGTTAGATGTGCAAACAACTTTTTTAAAATGCTCCTACTCCAGATGGACTGCAGTTTGAAAGCACACGTGCCCTGTTTTGGCTAATCCTTGCAGAGTTTTGCTCACTCTGTGTTATTCTGACTCCAGGGGGACTTCTCACAGCACCTACCTTTAAGACTTGGGTGTCAGTCTTTGCAGGACTGGAGCCACCACTCCTAATGCAGTAACAATGCAAATAACCTCCGTGCCATTTTGCAAGTCTGTTTTGTTCCTCTTTGCATCACAGGTTATTACTTGCTTAATCATGAATGCTTGCAAGAAATCTGGAAATACAAAAGAAACCCTTTTTGTATGTTATGTATGTCTTATCTGTCACATGCTTGTCACACACCAAAAGAGCAGGGCCGCGAGTCCCAGGTCCTGCAGCCTGAAGAGCCGATCCTCCTGCTGCCCCTTTCCGAGTGTCGTGCAGAGGTTAGCACCGGCTTGTGCTCTCTAGCTACCCACCCGACAAACAGACTAGCCCGGCTGGGACAGACGAACGAACACAGCTCCCGACCCGTTCGTGCGGAGCCCAGGGAAGGAGGCAGAGGGACGGGATCTGCTGCAGAGCACGGCAGTACTGGGCATTGCGAGAGGATCCACTGCTGGCGAGCGAGAGGAGTTTGTAGGAGTTTGCAAAGTAAGCTCCAGGCGTGTTCTCTGCAGATGTTTATTGCCCGTTCTGAAAATAACTGAAAATTAGCAAAGCATGAAGGAATACCGTTTTAATGAACTCTGAGGTTAACAGTGGTCTGTCAAGGGCAGGGTGGAAGTAGGGATGGGACACAGTATTTGTGGTCGCAGTCTCCACTTTGTTTTAATGAGGGTTTTGCTTCCGTGTAGCTGCAGTTGCAAGAATGCAGCACAGAGCTCTTAGACACATATATATGTGCCCCTGCACTTACAGTCTAATGTTGGAGAGCTTTAGGGCGACGTCGCTTACTTCCCACCTCCTTTTCCAGTGGGTTTTCCATAGGACCCCCCAGCAGAGGAGGAGGAGAGGAGAGAGAGAGGGTGAAAGAGAGTCTGAGTAATCCCTGCGTCTCCCCTGGCCTGTGTGCCGCCCGACTCTGGGGAAATGTATCTGCCCTGTCTCCTCCTTGGGTTAGGAGGGACTGCCATCCCTTCTCGCCTTCCCTTTGAAGTCCTATTTAGGCTGATGACAAGCTCTAGCGAGGGCTTAAAGGTTGGTCCCTTCCTGGAAGGGAGGAAAATGCTGCTGGTGGCTTTAGATGCACCAGGGTTCTCTGACTGGCAGTCCTCGTGCATCTTTTTCTGGGCAAGGGTTGTAAT
This sequence comes from Aquila chrysaetos chrysaetos, assembly GCF_900496995.4. Lineage (NCBI taxonomy): Eukaryota > Metazoa > Chordata > Aves > Accipitriformes > Accipitridae > Aquila > Aquila chrysaetos. The sequence continues at coordinate 60,391,717 of NC_044005.1, forward strand.
TAGTGTGCCCTTTTGATTACAGAAGGGCAAGCCAGCTCCTCTGGGGGATTGTGGTGTCCTGGCTGGCTTCCCTGGCCTGCCACGCAGAGGAGCAGTTGCAGCAGGGGAAGGAGAGAGACTTGCGTTGTGATTATTTGGAGGAATGAGGTACTGATTTTGTAGGCTAGGCAATTTTGCATAGGGAAATGGGAACAGGGGATCATTAAAAGAGAAATAAAAAAGGGAAAAAAGAAAAAGGAAAAGAAAAAAAGAAGAAGAAAAAGAAAAGAAAAAGAAAAAGAAAAAGAAGAAAAAGAAAAAGAAGAAAAAGAAGAAAAAGAAAAAAGAAAAAAAAAGAAAAGAAAAAGAAAAGGAAAAAGAAAAAGAAAAAAAGGAAAGCTTTACTTCAGTCAGCCCCCAAGCTTTGGGGCTACAGCCTTGGGAAGCGTATTGTTAATTTAGTTCCCAGCATGGTAAGATTGTTCTCTAAACCGACTGTACTGACAAGCAGCTCAGGCTAGCAAGGTCCCCCTGTTCATGTCCATCTCTAATCATACCGGAGGAGTTACCTTTGCAGTGCACCTTCTACTGCCTCCTTAGCCAGGCATAATCTGTGAATAATGCGCACCGAACCTGTGAGCGCAAATTGTAACGGAGAGGCACCGGGGTGCCATGACCCCCTCCTCCTGCCCCTGCCCTCTCTGCATCAGGTCCTGCGGGAGAAGGGGAAGGTGCTGGAGGAGCCCGTGCAGGGTGCAGGGTGCAGGGTGCAGGGTGCAGGGGTGCAGGGTGCAGGGTGCAGGGGTGCAGGGGTGCATGCCCCTGGGCCCCGCTGTCGTGCACAGGCACCTCCCTTTGCCGTGCTCGGCTGCAGCCCGCAAAAACACAGGCCGGCCAAGGGCTGGAGCGTTTCACTGGGGACGTGTCGGTTGCTTATTTACATTCATGGTAAAGGCAGGATAAATACCAAACAGGAGAGCTGTCCCATTAGGAGATGTAATGCCACGCTGGACGTTGCTGAGGGTGCCCCATCTCCCCACTGCACATTTGCTCCTGCCCCACCTGGCCCAGGTATGGCTGCACGATGCCCTCCTCGTTCATCACCCCCCGCACCCCCGACTTCTCCACTGCTCCTCTCCTCAACTTCTGGCCCCAGCCCTGACCCTGCACCTCCTGCCTCACCCGGCCTCTTCCCTCCTGCCGTTACTGCTCTGGCCCCATGCTGTAGCAATGAGGAGCAAAGGAACGGCATTGGGAGGGACACAAACTTTTCTATCAATGCTGTTTGCATGAAGTTGAAGTATCAGTATTTCTACGATAAACAGAATTGGGCAAACATAGACCCCCTCCAGAAGAGCCAGCATATTGGCCTCAATCCTGCACCGTACCCCTGTGGTAGAAACCAAGCCCTAATCCCCGATCCAGTGGAACAACCTCCTCTTTTCTGCACGCTGAGTCCTAAAGAGCTGCGACAGCCCCAGTTGCACACAGAAACAAATGATTATTCTCTCTTGACAGACCTGCACAGCTCCCTCCTTGTATTTAACTGCAGTCCCAGTAAGCTGGATCAGGAAAGAGATACTTGATAGCCGCTGTTTCCGTGGTTGAAATATTTGTGAAGTTAGCGCATAATCTGAAAGCAGAAGCTAATAAATTATAGGGTGCTAATTGGGGCCGGAGTGGAGCCGTCAATCATATTATCCTAAACACACAGAGACCCTCATAACCTAAAAAGGCAAGAGAGCCTCCAGGAACAGCTCCCAGTTGTCACTAGCCATGACCTCCACTTCAGTGAGAGCACAGAGAGTCGAGGCAGAGAGTTTATTCTGCTAAGAAAATTAAAATCCTGTGTTTAAGAGGGCACTTGTATTTGATTTTCTTTACCCTCTTTGGGAGTGTATTTACCAGGGCACTTTGCTGTTTAGCTTTGCCACTTAACTTGCCGCTCTTGCAATTTTAAAAAAAAATGTGTAAATCAGATAAGAATTTGCAATTTTTCATATTTGCATAGTCCTTACAGTAACAGTCATAAGTTTTTAGTCACAGTCCAACCTCTCTGCATATAGGCCTGTCTTTTAAAAGCCATCTTACTCCTCACATTTCTTGTTTTGCTTCTCATGCCCCAGGCACACACATACTACTTTGAAGCTGCAGGAGTCTATGATCTGAGCCAAAACACAACTGTGCAAACACGGTAGCAATGGGGCACTTGCAGCTTTAGTCACTTTGTCACCACCTTTTCTTATATTGCTTCCATCAAGATCAAGTATTTTACTCATCATGTAATATAAAACTGAATCAAAGAATGCTGAAGAGGATTTTAGTAACAATTCTCCCCAGAAATTCATTTCATTATGGAGACAAGTTGGCATTTCAGAAAGCATTCCCAGCAGAGAAGATCTGTAAAAAATAAGGAGCAACCCAAAAGTGAGGAGTGGGAAAGCTTGATTTTGGTGGCAGTATGACCACTGCATGCAGGCCTGACAATTGAGCTACAGTAAGGTCAAACGGTTTTCCTGGAGACACTTCACTCGGCCCTTAGTGACCACCTAAAATTACTGCTGCAAGACCACATGATTAAGTGTACAAAGACTTTCAAAGATATTTCTAAAGGTGTCATTTTTCCCTCATTTTTGAGGCCTGTATTAATTATTTAATGCCAACTTTGAACGCTGGCAAGAAGCAGGACCAGCAGTCCCTTCTCAGCTTGCTTCTGTGAAGAGGAATGACAGCTTCTAACCTGGTGATGCTGCCACTAAAGCCAAGAGCCACCTCTGAGTGGGGTAGGCAATAGGATGTGTTTGGCAACTGACTGTGCTTTATCATGGCCATTAATTTTGTTTTAGTAGATTCAGGTAGAGGATAATTCTTCATGCTTTAAGCAACAGACTCAGAAATTATGGAGTGACACCTCTGTTAAGATAACAAAGACCATGTCAGCAGACAAACTGAGGAAAGCACAAAGTTGGCAAGGTCCTACTTGAAGAACACAAGGCTGCACTGTGTGAGTAGGTTTCCATCCTTGGGGATGTGGTGATGTCAGACTGAAGAAATATGAAGATGTGAGAGAAGATATTCTCATAAAAGGTTAATTCTGTGACTCCCAGAGTTCTGTTTCTCTGCAAGAGAAAGCTAAATACATTTGTGACTGGAAACTACTGAGAACTTAAACATGGTCAGCCCCCTGGAAAGGTGTGAAAATTGGATACGTGAAGAGAAATACACCAGGAGATTAATCAAGAGTAATGAGATACTGGTGCTAAAAAACGATGTTGAAACTCCCCTCAGTTTCCTATAAGACAGATGAAGAGGCAACTGTAGTTGCTTACTGTACTGCGCAGGACAAGAAAGGTGTTTTGGTGGCCTCATCTCTAACAAGCACTAGGTGGCTTGTACTGTCAGGGAAGATAGGAGAGAAAAAAAAGCAGGAAAAAGAAGATCCAGCTATGTCAACAGCATTGCAAAAGGGGTTGGTATCCAAACAGAGAGTGGCTATTCTACAGCTCCATTCTTACCGTAAAAGATAGAAGGCAGTGATGAACGTCCTCCAAATGGAAGACGTCATCTGAAGAAGAAGTTAACACATTATAAAAAAGGTTATTTTATACGGCAGTATCAGTCATGTCACTGGCAATAATGACAATATTTTGGCATCATCACTTGGCTTTGATGCACTGGGTTTCTGGTTATTTATTAGAGTTAAAACATAATGTCAGTTAGAGGTGCCAAGTGTCATTATAAATAGAGCCATGATCGTTTGAAAAATCCACCCGGTATGCAAGCTCCTGCAACTCACTCCAGTGTGTGTGTAAGAAAAACTTTCAAGAATCAATTAAAAGAAATGAAGGTGAATTAGAACTTTTTAATCATTAACAGACCTGTCAGGGCTATTTTACAGACATTTGTTTCTATAACGACTATTTTCAGGTCTGTTATAGCTAAATTAAGATAAGCTTTGTGTAGAAAGAGGTAAATTTGAATCTAGAGAAAATCTTGCCTTCACCGTTATTCTTGAAATGCAATAGTCCTAAACCTGAATCACAGAGGATCAGTTTCACCTGGTTATGCTCAGTAAAGCCACATTTGAGGACTCAAACCATCATAGGCAGCATGCCGCAGATGCCAAAGAAAAAGGAAAAAAAGAAAAAAACTGGAGACATTAGTCAATTCAAATAGATGGTAAAGCTTTCTCTGCTGAAAACAGCTGTGGGAAGCAAGGGATGCAGTGGCCCTGCTGTAAGGATCTTTGTGCCCTTCCATACAAGTGGTAAGGGAAACAAATTTTGACGGACCTTGTGATCTGGAGGATGTTACTAGTCTCTGTTATCTAGGGTACCAGCAAAGCTGAGGCCCTGTCTCCAGCTTCTCAGATAAGCAAGGATGTGGCGAACTCAGCTCTTGCCTTTCCTGTCCCTGCCACTTACGAGTTTTGGCAGGTAAAAAAGACTAAGAGAAAACACTTGCGGTAGCAGTGTAGCTGCACAACCTTTTGCCTTTCTGGTGGTTGTTTTTAAGTTCCCCAAATCTTGGGATGATGCCATTGAATAACTGACAATAAAGTCTCCCATAGAAGATGAGACCTGAATGTTAAATATAAAAAAGGCAAAGAAATCATCTTGACACCCCACGTTTTTCAGTCCTACATGATACAAGCAAACACATCTTTTGCCTTTCGTATCTCAAAAAATTCTCTTTTCAAGCTGTATAAATTTTCTGTTCAGAGCTCTTGACAGCCATGTTCCCATAGCTCATGACAAACTGCTGAGCACTCCCTCTGTGGCACATGGGGATAAGTGAGTGATGCCACTGAAGCCTGGCATATCTCAGCAGCAGCTACATGCAAAATTTCCATAATTTTATCTTTGACCCAGTAAAGACTCAATATTTTTGTCATAAAGCATTGGTTTTTCCTTTGTAGGATCTTGATTGTGGTCCCAAATGGAAAGCATGAGGCACACAGGTTTTGGATGGATCTGGTCATTATCACGTGCCAGCTCAAAAGCCCTTGCAAGCAGCCCTGAAAACCAGAAATTCACTGACAGTCAGGTGTTACCACCTGCTGTAGACCGAGGGGACTGAAGATAGCAGACCTAGAAAATGCTGCCTTAGTAAATAAGTAACATCTGCCCTGGCCCTTCACATTTCCAAAATCATTTACAAACTTTAATTAATCACCACAGCATTTGTGTTATGTTGTAGTAAATACTATTTATAGGTAGCAGTAAATATTTTTCATCCATTTATATGGATGTCAAGTCTGCAGCTGAGAGATTAAATAAGCCAACTAAAGCCACATAGTATGTCCATGTCTGTCCAAGCACAGCTCAGAGTTCCGTCGTTGCCATTTGAGAGCCCAGCACCAGTGGGTTGTGTGTGGTATCACATCCTGAAGCATGCTCACCATGGTTGCTCAGTGATCTCGCCAAGTGTCTGTGCTGGCATCAAGGAACAAAGAAGAGCCTGAGACAGTAACTGGCTGCAACCCAGAGACTCACCTCGGACATCCCCTGATCTGTTCCTGGGGGCACATGTCTCCTCTTCTTGGGCAGGGTAAAGACTGTACTGGGTTGGAGTTTATTTTCTTCATAGCAGCTCATCTTGTGCTGTTTTAGATTTGAGACCAAAACAATACTGGTAACACGCTAATGTTTTAGTTATTGCTGAAAAGTGCTTGCACAGCATCAAAGCCTTCTCCGCTTCTCACTCTCCCCCCACCCAGCGGATAGACTGGGGGTGCACAAGAGGTTGGGAGGGGACACAACCAGGCAGATGACTCGAACTAACCAGAGATATTCCATGCCATATAATGTGCTCAGCAATACAATGGAGAGGAGGAGGCTTAGGGACATTAGCCATCTTTTGCTCAGGAACTGGCTGGACATAGGTCTACCTGTCTCAGGCCAAATCTTGAGAAGCTAAAGACTTCGAGGCAGTTTCTCCACTGCTGTACATCAGTGCAGCTTAACATATTTAATTTGATTTAGGTGAAGATTGGGTCCATCTGCTTTATACCAGCCTGAAAATGATTCTTTTCTTAAGAAGCTTTTGGGATTGCTGACAGGAACCCCTATGCACTTATGATTCAGACTTCAGACATCACTTTCTGGTTCCTCCAGCTCTTGCAGAGGGAACCTTCCCAGGATGGGTTTCTCCTCTTATTTATGTGGCTTCCTGGGGCTTACAAGGTAATCTAGAAAGAATTCCTCTTACTACATAGATATCACACCCTAGACTCAGTCTCACTGTACACCTTAAATGAAGAAGGTAAAAATGCACATTATTGCCTCTATGCTTGAGGATGAGTCTCTCAGCAGTATGTCACACAAGTGTGGTCACAACAACTGCTTCGCTTGTACCCTTATGTCACATTTAACCTTTCTGATATGTCAGGATTCTTTTCTCCCTTGAACACATACTTCCTTTAAGTTGCATTATCACCCCTAAACCCATTTACGCTTATTTAAAAACCTATAGCCTTGAAAGTCAAGACACTTGAACTCAAGGCTTTCTTGACTCTTTCCCTTGATCCACCACAGGAGGAGGTACCAACTATTAGAGACAAACACAGGCTAAGTAGTGTCCCTTTCCCTGCCCAAGACAGAATGTGCTAAAAAGGTCTTTCATTCTCATCACCTCTTATATGTGTGTCTCCCCTACTGTTTCCAAAAGTAGCTATGAAAACTGTCATCAGGGGCTGACTGCTTGAAGGCAAGAGGTGTTCTCCTGATAGTGAATAAGAGTTGATGAATAAAACATGAATCATCATGAAGAGTTAGCATGAAGAGAGGAAGCATCACTTCAATGAGAAGGTGTAATGAGGAAGATGGGTAAAGAGAAGGGTGGTACAGAAACGTGAGGGATTAAGGAACTCTTTGCAAGCAGCATCATGGGTGGATGCAAGCGAGATAAGTTTGCACACATCAAATTCAGCTTTAATGTAATTCAGTGGAATAGTTGCATTTGCATACTTAGTCCTCTAAGGCAGAGAAATGAGAGAGGGAGAACGGAGTGATGGGTAGGGCCATGCTCCCACCTGATGCTGTATCACTGAGTGTGCCTCAGGTCACTGCACTTCTGGGGAAGGTTAGGTATTTTTTCTTCCACTAGAATTCAGCAAGTTATAGATCAGGATCCTTAAATTTGGATCAAGAGATTTGTGTTTTATCCAGTCCAATACATTTTTCGTACTATTAGGTGCAAAAGGCATAGATCACTGGTCAATATCCTGATTCATGGCAATGAATTCACGGCAATGCATTAAACTTGACACATTCTTCCTCACCATGCTGTAAGAAATCCTCCATTAAAACTGGTCTTGCAACACTTACAAAATGTGGACAAAACAAGACTTACCTTCCCCTTTGTTCTTTCTGTGTCACTTTCGGTATTCGTGACTACTTCAAGACCTCAAAGGCGTTACTTCCGACTGCTGTTGCTGACGCCCACCTTGCCCACTAACCCAGTTTACCCATGTTGGATAGGCTCTTGCATGATTCTTTTCCAGCCCAGACCTACACGAAACTGAACCGACTTGGGTTGTCACATCACAGTTGTGGTCACAAGGCCTGTGAAAGGTTTTGCCTAGACAAAATTTTGGCAGGATTGCAGGCTTCTCCTGCTAAATGAAAAGATATCATATGAAGTCCTGTTGGTTTTCAAAACCTTTGTTTGTGGCTTGCTGACTGAGCAGTCCTCTTGAGTCAAGTGGAATTACATATGCACGTGAAGTCATCCGGGTATGATGACTACAGAACTGGGATCTTCCTGGTTTCTGGCTAGCACATGCTACTGGTTAGCAAACATTACTCATGTTTAAATCACTGAAATGGAAGGAATGGCTGTACAATCGGTCAAGCAGCACTTGAAGAGGAAGGAAACATTATACAGTATTTATTTATTTATCTGTCACTCATGGTCTGGTGAGCATAGCAAAGTGCTGCAATTGTTGTTATTGGCAAATCTGGCTTTTACACTAATTTGTAGATGAAGAAAAAGGCAGTTATGTAATTATAGACTGCTTGAATGGGCTTTGTCAGGGACTTTGAAGAATCCTAATTCAAAAACTCTCAATTTCTATTTCGTTTGAGTAAAACTGTCAAAACCCACATTTCTTGTTCATCTGTCTTGGATCTCCATTTGAGAAACTTTTGAAGCTAGATTTCAGTGGAGTTGCATCTTAAAAATATTCACATTCTGAATTCAGATAGTGCCTTTACTACTCTTCAGTGTCCCCCGTTATCAAATATTTGCATAAAATCAGAGCATGTTTCTAGCTTCCTGACAGATGTCAGTGAATAGCTCTGCATAATTTGCAAACTACTGTTCATGATGAAATGTTCCAAAATGCTTATTGCTGCCTTCTATTCAGTAATGATTTATGTATCATTTTATTATATACTTTGACTTGATCTCCAAACACATCAGGGAAAAGTATCTCCCTTCACCCAGTCTGGTAAAAAATAAGCAAGGATGATGAACATTAAAAAGGGAAAGGAAAAGAAATGTAAGAAAACAGGACTGTCTAGATTCACAGATCAATTGCTGTGCAACTTAACATACAAGATGATTGCAAGCATTTGTTTAAATTAAATAGTGAAATAGACCATCCGCAGCAGTGGACAACCCAGTCACCCTTCTTGAATTGCTTCCTGATTTGGAGTTCATAAAAATACAACAAGAATTTATGTTAGTTTTTCAATTTGTAAAACCTTGTTTGTGCACAATGAAGCTAGATTTCAGCTGTTTTTTCTTTTCATGAGCGACTTGGTCTCTTCTTTGAAACACCATACCAGTACTCCCTTTTTGCAAGGACTGCCTGCGTCTGAGGCATATGTGATTGCATAAATTTAATCAACACCACAGTAAAATCACTTGCTGCCTGATTACATGTTTTATTCCCTTAAACTAGCTCCTGTGAAACAAACCATAACATGTAGAAAATCAAAAGATACATAATTGCTGTCTTATTCTGCTACACATCATTCAGTACCTTATGATATTCTCTGGTAGTTTTAGTGTTTTAGAGAGTTCCTGGGTTTTTAAGATATCTCTTAGTTAGTATGACAATGTGCAGAGTATTTTCCTTGGCTTATGTCTTTTTTGGTAGAGCTTTTTCTCTTCTTTCCCTCTTTCTTACAAACAGAGGGAACCCGACTTAACTAAGTTCAGCAGAATTGATTTTCCTTGATCTTGGTTGCCGTCTTTGACTAATACCAAATAATTTAAGCCCTCTTGATTCCTTGTTGCCATTAGTGTGGCTGAAAGAATACTGTCCGAATGTGCACATGGAACATCACTATCTGCATTTAAAAAAAAAAGAAAAGATAACAGTCCAGTGATATACACGCAGTATCAGAAAGCAAACAAAATCAGACAGCTGCTGGAGAAAGTTGGTCTAGTGACCTCACAAAGAGTGACTGATGATTCAAATTTATTTTCTGCTATTGCCTGTATAGCTTTAAGCAAATCACTTAGGGAAGGCTGGTCATCACCATTTATACCTCCACAAGCAGCAATACAGTTACGAATACATGACTTGCTTCTTTTGGTAGTAAAGGCAGCCTGCATAAAGCCAAAGTGATTTTAATCTGTACATTTGTGTAACCCTGCTAATAATACTGCTAGAGTCCTGTAACATAGGCAGTTTTCTACCTACTAAATCATTATATACTGTCTCTCTAGAGGACTTGTAATATTCTGTCTTTCTAGAAGCTTGAACTTGGCAAGCCAGTGTATTTTTCCCATTTCTAAAAACTTTATAATTTTTCCCTAATTTTATGCGGTTCCCATATATAGAGTTGCCTGAAATCTGTTGCAGAGGACATACCTTTTAAAAAATGTAAAAATTATTAACTAAATACTCAAGTTATAATTGTTGCTATTTTTTGCATTTATTTTTGTAACATGTACCTTCTTTTATTACACTCCCTCCTTATTTTACTTCACAACTGGAAAATTAAGCATGTGACATTCCAGGTTATCTGTGCAACAGAATCGCAAGCATTGTGCTGTTGCACCAGGCAACATACAATTCATTATGTCACTATAATGACACACCCGCCCAAGCTATAAAGTCAGAAGTCTGTTCTGCATGCTAGAGTCCGTTAGGAAAGATTATCAGGAAAAGTCTGAAGGAGAATTTTGATTTTAGAAACCTGTCAGCAAGATTGGGATTGGGACATAGAGCAAACTGTGGTCACATACCACAGTGACTGACAGCTACGAAAAATCATTTGATACTCACTTTGTCAGTTCAGGACTATTATGGCAATATTTAGTAATTCAATCCCGACTAAGCCATTACCAACTGGTACAGCTCTTCTTTGTATTTGGTTTTTGTTTAATAAAGCTTTTAATGGGAACCCTCAGGGGCAAGTTACTTTGGAAAAGGCACACTGGCAAATGCTGAGGGCATGTTTGCAGCAAACTCTTAAGAGAGAAACCTTAAAATAAGGACCCAAGTAAAACTGGGTATTTACAGACCAGACATATGCCGGCTGACCTGCCTAAGTATAGAACACTAGAGGAGCATTCAGATTTGTTTCCTGTATAAGTATCTGGAACTGATGAGGTGATGTTTACACAAATGTGAGTATGAGGTCACTGAGATATTTTTACCAGATATATAGATACATTACTAATTCTTTCCCCAACAGGTCTGAAGAACTACAGAATATATAAAATATTATAATCCTTTTTCAGCCTATGTGCCACTGTGTTTCTCATTATGGAGAAAAAGAGCTAAAAAATCAAACACCTTGCCTTGGTTTTACTTTTTGAGCTTTGGGAACAAAATGAGCAAGAAAGACTATTTTTGCAGAATATTCTTATCCTATCCAAAGACGGAGGAAGAATATAATGTTGATGACCTTTCTCTTACAATATGACACGTATAAGCTACATTGCCACTTTCACAATGAGATTTTTGACTACAAGTGCCCTTTCCTTCACTGTTGTGTCATCTCTTAGCACAGTGTTTGGCACCTATGAAAGCTTAGCACCATTCTGCTGTACGAGCCAAAACATCTATGCAAACATGTCAAGTTATGTAGTACAATACTTGCCCCTCATGTAAGTCAGCAAAGCAAGCGATTTTTGCTCACTTTTACTTGTATGATGGATGGACACAGAAGATACTGAAAATGAGCAATTGAGGAAACAAATCATTATACGTTGTGAAATTCCCCCAGAAATGTGAAGGCTAGAAGCACCGCCAACACCCTGGGAAGCCATAAGCCAATGCAGAGAATTCTGAATAATCTTTGCAAACCCTTTCCAAAAAATCTTAAGAATTCGAAGGCAAATAGAGAGAAGCTGGAGTGGGAAGGCAGGTCAGTATATTCATGAGATATCATTCTTTTCTTTTCAGTTTTAACATTGCTAAAATTAGTTGATTGATGTATAGTCATGCTGGGTTATACGTGAGTAAATGCAGGATAAACCATGTGATGTGATCCCCTCAGATTTCACAAGCAAAGCCTGGCTGAGCCAACAAAACACCCTGAGAGGAGCCGTCCAAGGAACACCTTCATGGAATCTGAAGTCGTGCTGGGAAGTCAACTCCAAACGCTTAAATCCTGAGGGGGTGTCTACACTGTGGACTGCTGCATAGTGTAGAGTTACCTACGTTCACTTCAAACAACCTACCTCAGGGCATGAGGCAGGCTAGCTCTGGCAGTCCAGATCTTTGTACAGGCTGAGGAGTACTCTGCTGAGAAGCAGGTTCCCACTGAGCTCTGTGCTCTCTCAGGTAGACTGCTTCCAATAACTAAAATAGCATGTTCAAAGCTCAGCACTGTACTTGCATGGATACCTGTTTCAGGTCCTAAATGCATGTAGCTTTGACCTTGCTAGACACTTTTCTTGGTAGTGGTATGCTTAAAACGCAACATCGTAGCCAAACTGCAGGTAAATTAATTACAACACATCTCTCCAGAGGTAGGCAGAAGCTTACTCCAGGGAGCCACACATTAATTGACACAAGAAACTATGATCGCCTGACTCATACTAATGAGGGATGGAGTTTGCTTGCTTAGCCTCCTCTGAGGAGACCGGTCCTAACCCGATAAAATCTGTGCTTCCCGCTTCACGATCTCAGCATCTCAGTCGGCTGCTTCCTGCCGCAGGGCCGCTGGGGTGCCGAGCTGGGCCGTGTATCCTGCGTTGCAATTGCAGAGTGTCTTTCCTTGCCTGCTTGGTAGGCTGTGTGGGCTCACAACATGTTTTGAAATCCTGCCTGGAAGGGTGCAAATTTTTGTGATGTCTTGATAAGCAGATGGGTTTTTGGTGTTTTAAGTTCAGAAGGTGACAACATATAAGAAGAAAAAAAAACGTCAGTAGAAAAGCTGATTGGTAGACTGAACAAACTGATCTAGAGATGCTGATCTTCTATTACAGCTATTTCAGGGCCAGATCCTCAACTAGCGCAAATTAACAAAGCTCCATAGAAACCAGTGGGATGCCACTGATTTACACCAGCTAAGTAGCCAGCCTGAGACGTTACTAATTCTGGGGTAATATAATCTCGTATGACGCTTAGCACCTTCAACATGGTAAGGTATTTAGAAGTGCAGCCACATTTGCTTTTTCCCATTAATATCCTCTTGTTTTTCTCATATATACTCTGCCCTTTGTCCCTGCCAAACAACGTATGTGGTAGTAAACAAGAGACTGGCTGACTTACCGGCATAGCTGAAAGATGTACCCCAGAGTGAACGCATTCAAAAGAAGTGCTTGATGACAACATATCTTTGTTAAGGGTGAAAAAGTGGCTATTGAACCCTGACTTCTCCACCTCAGCTATGTTGGTTAGCTCAAGGAGATAGTTCCTGTGCAGGGTGTATCTTCCTGATACCTGCTGGCCACCTGGAGCTGGAGGTGCTGTGTTTCAGTTTCTGCACATTGCCAGTAAGAATATAAATAGAACAAATATATATCCGTTTTAATACTCCACTCTGTATTATATATCAGTGGAGATATATCTGTGTTTCCTGTCTAATGAAGCATATGATCTTGCATGGTTTCAGGGTGACTCACCGAGCCTTGTTATTCTGTCAGACACTAAAGGTACTAAAAGTGAGAATTTTGTTCATCCTGCATTTCCACTGCACTAAACTGCTTAAAGCATTGACTGCCTGTCTTTCTTCTTATTTTAATAGATTTTTCAGAGATCTGTGGACTGAAACCTCTGTGTGCAAGAAGCTGTCTTGGGAAATAATATATAAACCTGTTTATTATCTTGTTTATTATCATTTTTAATACAAAAGCACCGAAAAAAGGCCAGTTCCACATTTGCTGCAATACAGTAAGGCTATATAAATAGGAAAACACCACCCTTCTCCAGGTCACAAAGCAGGATTCATTTTACTAAGTTTTAATAACCCAGATCTTACATGTCCAGTTTAAGCTCCTTGCCTAGGCTGCCTTTACAGTCAATGGAGGGAGAAAGGAGGACTGAGTTGCTTTGTGGAGATGTTTATTTCACATCCTTACCTTTACACAATAACGTTCCCTGAACTTGTCTACAACTCTCCGGTGATTGTCAAACAGCCTAGACAGCCAGCGTAAATACAGTGCCTAAGTTTTAGTTGCTTATATCTGTACACCCATACACAAATGTCAGCTCTTATAACATCATATCATCTGATTTTTTTTCCTCAGTCCAGGGCAAAGTATTAGCATGACTTTCCTTGCAGTATCATATAGCTCACGTGCGCTCTCTGGAATCAAACAGCATTTGTCTAGGGGACAAATAAGAAGTGATCACACCACCAAGTCCCCCTTTTCCTGCAGTGTTGTAACCACTCACTGTTTTGGAAGAAGCCTTTTCTCTGACCTCCACTGGCTTTGGGTCAGCCACTCACTAAGCTAAGTGGGGAAGAGGATTACTGAATTTCAGAAAAATACAAAGGAGACTAGATATAAGGTTTTAAAAATGTCTCTTATCAACACATATGCTTTGGAGAAGCTTCCTTTTGTTCAAGTGATTACCTGAAGTTCAGAGAGGTATGCAGACTAGTTTTTAAAAGGCAGCTGGTTTTAGGAAAATAAACTGATGATTCTTACACAGGGAACAGCAAACCAGTACCACTCAGCCAGCAGAAAGGGCAGACGTATAATTAATGGTGAAATCACTGATTCCAGATTTTAATATCAAATCCCCTCAATGCACAGTTTTGCAGAGAGATTTAAAAAAAGAAAAAGTGACATTTTTAGCAAGTACCTTAATTGCTGAAAAAAGTAAATACACTGAGTCACTGGCTTTGGAAAGAAAAGTGAAAAAAGGAAACATTACAAAATTCTAACGGTTTTATCTTCTGAAATTTTTCAAGCAACATCTCCAGCTTAGGGATTTAAAAATGACATTTTTGAGGCCAAATGTGTTTCCTTTTAGTCTTTTACCCTGGATTTCCTCAGGCTCCCTTCAACCGCTCTGCATCTCCTCTCACCAGAGGAGCCACTTCTAGCAGTAAGAGCGTGGTGCTCCGACACAGCTTCTGAGCAATTATGACATTTTTTCCTTATAGGTCCAAAAGGGATTGTGGGGAGCAGCCCTGATAAGAATAGTCCTCCTGGGTCATAAAGGCAAGGAGCCGCTCCAGCTGCTTAATGCCCAGTTGTCTGATGTCGGCAAAGACGTTTGCCAAAACAAACAGGTGTTTCCATCTGTAAAGGGGCATGCTTGGGACCTGAAAAAATATAGTGCTGTCTTGTATGTGCAAATGTAAAAAGTTATGTCTGAAAATAGATGGACTGGTTATTTTTACAGCAATGCAGGGCCATCCTGTTAGCATGCTGATTCATGACATTTCATTTGCTCTTCTTGAAACTGGGGGAAGAACAGCCTATCTTTCAGTAATGAATGGGTCTCTTGTGATGGGGCCTCTGCTCAATCAATTCCCATTGGATTCAAAACCCACTGGTGTCTCAGTCCTCTAGCTGGATAGCGCTTCTCTCACTCAAAAAAATGTTGTTAATGCTACTTAATGCCCATGATCAATGTCCTAGGAAAGTCTGTAAGAGCAAGAAGGAAAAACTAAACTGGTAGACCCATTCCTGGTCCTGAGTTTGCTTCCCTCCCTTCCAAACCAGCAGTGCCAGGAGCTGCTGGTATTGCTCAGGCATATTTACTGCCACTCGATACCTCCTTTGCAATAACAAAGCCAGTGTCCCTTTTGTCATCTCCATGCTATCCTGTTAGGGTGCTCTCCAGACCACTATCATAGTGTCTGTGTTAGTTCACCCACACTTGCAACTTGTGTGTCATACTGCACCGGCATTAATGTTCTTGAGAACCTCTAATGTTTTCCAGCTCTCCCACCTAGGAAATAGCACCAACAGCAGGTACAGACCTGCTAAAGGTGTGGCTACCTACAAGCAGGTAAGGCTCAACAGAATTTGGAAGATGTATGATTCCATGTATCATAGTTATTTTGAGGCCTGTCATTTCACTTTGCTTGACATTTGGTTCTTTCTTTTGGCATCAAGTCTTCTGGTGAGAGCAAGCATTTCTTGGCGGGAGGCTCATGACAGGAGTTTCATGACACACAAAGGCCAATGACCGCGTAACACTTTTGGAAAATGTTGTCCAGGACAATCCATCATGGAACAGTCTTTTGGTTTATTTGTTTTGGCTGTCATCTTCCCACTACTACTACAAATACAAGAAGTACTTCACTTAGTCCCAGCTAAAAATGAATGCAAATTTAAAAAACCGCTTACTTATTAAACAGTGCTTTACAAATCACAGACGAAGACATATTCCATGCCCCAAACTGTTTACAACAAGGTCATAATGGAGCATGCATTTTAGTCTGGAAGCTCAACCAGAACCCAAATTGCCAGTTCTTGCTTAAATCAATAGCACTTCTGGAGCCCACATTTCACTGAACTCCGCTGCATGAGATTTACATCACAGGCAGAAAAACTGTTGAATTAATTTAAGGGTGGAGAGCTACAGAAAACTGACATGCATGTGTCCCTGATCAGATAATCCAGCAACATTAAGACATCACCAGGACTCTAGGCCTTCAGTCAAGTACGCAGAATAACATTTTAATGGGCTTATAAAGACTACTTGAGGAAAGAGGGAGATAACCTACAGGCGAACTATGAATATATGGGGAAATAAGCATGTGCATTATAGAGACATGTAAAGAGCTTATCAAGTGTTTAGTCTTTTAAAATACATTTAAATGAAAGGATGACACATAGATAAATAAATAAAATTCAAGCTATACTGTTTCCTGATGGGCATTCCCTGTATGAAAATCACCAAATGAGCCTGTGTAGAAGTTAAGGAGGAGTTTCAAGAACTGAAGCATGAAAACATTGAATGGAAGCATGAAAACAGTCGCTTTGTCTTCCCATCCCAATGCTGATCCAGCAGCGGGTCTGTGGCAACAACAGCTAGGCAGAGCCTATGGAAAGGGAAGAATGGGGGGAAGCCACAAGAAGGAACAGGGTAGCTGGTGGAGAAAAGGGTAAGGCTCAGGGAGAGAGCAAAACAGGCTGACTTTGAGAGCTATTGCCAAAGCTCTGCCTGCACTGAATTGCCCTGCTTACCACAGTGGGCCAGATTTTACCAACTAGGTTATTATAAACAGGCTTAATGGAGTCTGATTTCAAAAAGTGACCACTGCCAAGAGATTCCCTGAATATAACACACATTATGGAGTACTGCTATTAAGACTACCCTAAAAGTCCATTATACAACCCCATTTTCTGTAGTAAACTGGTTTTTTCAAATTTTAACCATTCAAACTGAAACTTTTCATGGAAGTCTCAATCCATATTTTCCTTTTCAGTAACTTGGCCATTTCTAAGAATGCTACTTTTGTCCCTGGCAAACAAATAAAGCAATGGCTTTTTCTCTGTGACCTCTGCTGTGTGGCAGAACCTGAAATTTTGGCAAAATAATCTTTTTTACATTAAGAATATGTATTTGTCATTCCAGTGAAAGTAACGATTTGCCTAGACTGAGCTAGTTAACAGCAGGGGAAAGATCATGCTTAGCTGGCACATGCTAAGCAGAGACTTGCACTGAAACTAAATTCCTTGCATGTTACATCTATGCCAGGCCTGCTCCACCAAAAGGACGACAACCTGTATTCCAGCCTCTTTCCCCAACTCCAAGCAGCAGAAGGACAGGCTCATATTTAAAAGTTTCAGCCCTGCTAAAGATTTTAACAGATATTGATGTAATGCCACAAGAATTTCTTAATTCCCTTAGTTTTCATGTCCCTCTTGCCCTTGGAGTTAGGGATCGCAGAGCAAAGGTGTCTAAGCTAGGAAACCACACTAGCTCAGGAGTAGAGGCAAGCAGTCAAATCAGTACAGTCCTGTACAGCCCTGTATCCAGTGGATGTTGTGTTCCTGTTGCCATCTTAAAATTAAACATCTAGTCCAAGATGCTGTATCCAAGTCGAATATGGCAAGTCACCTAGATTCCAGCCATCATCAGTGGAGAGAAAGGCAAAAGGTGACCCCTTTCATACTATGATACATGCCTAAAACATAGGAGTTGTCACTCTCTGGAGATGTCTGTTTCTGCTCCTGAGTGAGAAACCTAGAAGAGTATCTTAGATGAGACTCCTAGCTTCTAGACAGCTGTATTTAGGTGAGATAAAGTCCATCCAAAATGTAAGGCCTATTAGCTTGGGCATAGTGCCTAATTAATTAGCTGTACTCCTTTCCTGAGCTAATGCCAGTCTTAGATTTGTGCCAGATTATCTCTTTCCTGAACTCCCTACGCAGATGCCCTTAAAGAAACGAGGAAATTACACT
Organism: Aquila chrysaetos chrysaetos; assembly: GCF_900496995.4. NCBI lineage: Eukaryota > Metazoa > Chordata > Aves > Accipitriformes > Accipitridae > Aquila > Aquila chrysaetos. The sequence goes on from NC_044005.1 coordinate 60,409,480, forward strand.
ACATGCTTTTCATTATAGCATAAGGGTGCAAAATCAGTTGTTAAAAAAGCATGAAATGATAGGTTATCTTTGGTCCCATCATGTCTTGATAAAGTCTTTAGCCTTGCAATGACATATGATAAAGTCTCTAGTCTTGTAATGACATACAAACGTGTCATGCACAGACAGGATTTGACAAAGAGAGAAATCATGATGGGGATAAACTGACATTTGTAAAGCTACACCAAATGATAAAGATAAGCAAAATATTAAATATACCAAATGATAAAAGATAAGCAAAATACCAATGCCAGTGAATTGAATATAGGTAGAATCCTGTAGAAAAATCACTATGTAGTTGTGTAATTTAGTACTGTGTCATTCCTGGAATGGACCAGGGAGTTTTTAGGAAATCAGAAAATACTGATGTATCACAACTGTTTATGAAGCAGGGCAAGTTCCTAGTTCAACAACATTTTGTGAAGGAAAAAAAAATCCAAAATCAAAACAAAGCCTTTAGATATTTTAGAAACAACTAGGTTTTCCTTTTTTAGAATGGAAAGTAATTCTGTTAACAGGAAATATCTTTCATTAGAAAATCACACAATGCAAACCGGTTAAATTAAAAAAACGCAAACAACACTCTGTGAAATAAAAGTGAAATATTTCAACTGATAAAAACTTTCTTTTTGCAGATTTTCAGATCACATTGTTTACTAAGACATCACTTTTCCTCAAGATTTAGCCAGTCAGGAATTACTGCAGGATGTGAAAAGCTTCTTGTCAGGCCAGTCAGGATGTTTACTTCCATGTTTAGATGATGTGAATCACAGTTACACACACAACTTCAAATTTAGCATCACCTTTTTTTTTTAATTCCTCTCTTCACAACCTTAATAATGTTCTTACATAATTGGGCTTTGTTGTGTCCCATGTCTTAAGTATATCTTCCCTAACATCACCTAGTTCTATTCATTCACAGCGTGCAGAGCACAGGCATGATGTGACTCCTGGCTGGAGCTATCATAGTTCGGGCTAGGATAAAGGCTGCCTTACTTAGGCACCTAATTTATGCCTCACTTTCAGGCAGCTACTAAATTAGTACTGCTAAAGTAAGTGCCTAACTGCCAGGTTTAGCTGATGGAGAGGGAGTAGATGCCTTTGAAATTGGAACAGATTTCCATCTGGAAGCCTTCTAAAGCTCTCCTGGCTGTACAAGGAACTTAAGCATTTACTTTAGCGGAACAGGGTCATGAAGTACCAAAAATTTAGATGCAAGCTGGATGTCTCTGTGAGACAGGCTCAACTGCAACCTCACGGAGGTCTTTTTGCTTGGTAATCTTGTATGTGCTTTACCTAATGCATTGTACCTAATGGCACCTAATGAATCTTCACAAGTTCATTATGAGAGGTAAATCATTGCTGTTCCCATTTTATAGGCAGAGAATTTGAGGCAGTGACAAATGCAATGAAAAGAACTGCTGAATCCCACTTTGTTCGTGAGGAAGAAGCCATGGGGACAGCAGGTGCTGGCCCCCACTCACCTTCAAAACCTTGGTTGATGACTCCAGTTGCTGTCTCTTTGTCTTCAAGGTAGTGGATGAAGGACAGCAGAGAGCGTCTTACCTCTTGCAGTTTGTTCTGAATATAAGAGAAAGTAGGTCTGTTGTGAGGTTCTTGGGCCCAGCATCTTGTCATTAAATCACATCTGGAAAAAGAATTGTTAAAATGCAAACATTAAAGATAATAGAATCATTAATCTCAACCATTAAATCATCTGAGAAGCAAGTTTGGCCCAGATTTTCAACTTCCAAAAACTTTGTATGTGGTACAAAGATTATCATCAGCTGCTGAGGGAAGGAAAAGCAGATTAAAGATCAGTTGTCAGGAATACTCATTATGAATGCTTTTAATTTTTCAAAGATGGATATTTTTGAGATTGGGAGCAGCTATAACATTAAAAAGACAGACACATTTGCCATTAACATCTGTTGTCACCAAAGAAGTCATCAATATTTTCTAAGAAAGCAGACAAGGAGGTAATTGTCTCACAGAAGAAAAAGGATGTTTAAAACCAGAAATGAACCTGAAGCTATCAGCTCATTTAATCTTCCTTCAACTGATGCTACCTCAAATTTAGGGGAAGTTCAAGGCAAACCCTCCAGCACAGAGAGGGTTAATTTAGACTTCTGCCTCCAGACCAAAACAAATAGGAGTGAGTTTTCCCATCAAAGGCAAAAATGGTATGAGTTTCCTCTGGGTGCAGGGATCCTAGTCCACCTTGCACAACACTATCTGTACTATTCAGTGGAAAACTGCCCCTCCTGTTTGTCTAAAGGATAGGGCTGATTTGTATTGCTTACTCAAGGTGAGTCCAGGCTACACAAAACCAAATCCTACAAAAGCCAGGGGGAGCCAGGCTGAAAACCAAAACACAGCCAGCACCTGGACATGCTAAGTGTTGGGAGTGGAGAGAGGTCTTAGAGTGTCAAAACCGGAGAGCAGCGTTTGAGCAGCCAGTGAAAGGCTGGTTCAGGAAGCTGTTACTGGAATGTGGAGTATTCACCTCTAAGCCCTAGGTTCAAATCCTCCCCTGACAAACAGCCTCCCAGACCTGCTGCTATGTGATACCACGTGTTACTGAGTTATGTGAAATGAATTGGCTTGCTCAGATCCTCACTTATCCATCTTAAAAAGGAGACTGCTGTCCTTCACCACAATTGAGTATTTTACAAAGCCCTTGGTGACAGGTAAGAGAAATCTCTTGACTTCTGATTTTTCAATGATATTTTTCATTAAAATATTGGGCTTGGGTGAGAAACATGAGTAGAAACTAGAACCACTTTTCATCGACCTGTATCGTGTGGTTGTGGAGCTGGACAGAGTGATTCTGGGGTTTTTTTTTCAAAAGGATCCAATGAAATCTTGAAAATCCATTTTAAGAATCTAAAAAGTGGTAGTGATTTCCTAACGCTCTGAATCACTTAATCTGCTTACTTTCAGGTGTACTGGTTATTGATGACATTGGAAATATAGATGGAAAAGTACTGAATAAGACTCAAGATGAGGTGAAATAACTCTGGTTTTCCTTCTGCTGCCAGCAAAGCGTCTGTCACATTGAATTCCAAAGCTAGCATTGGATGCTGGAAGCCAAACAATCTACTTTCTGGTCATGCTGGTTGGTAGGATACCCAAGAAAAAAAGGTGAGTTCAGGTGCTGTGCTCCACCAGGTTAGCACTTGGGCTCTCATGAGCAGAGCCTTGTGCAAGGTGTAGCAATGAAGTAAAAGAGGTGACTGTGTACGCTGCTCTTCTAATGGAAAGGAAGGAACAGACAGCCACAGGCCAACAGAGGGAGAAAGAAATGGAAAATGATACATAAGTCATAGACTCATAGAATGGTTTGGGCTGGAAAGGACCTTCAGAGATCATCTAGTCCCAACCCCCCTGCCATGGGCAGGGACACCTTCCACTAGACCAGGTTGCTCAAAGCCCCATCCAGCCTGGCCTTGAACACTGCCAGGGATGGGGCATCCACAACCTCTCTGGGCAACCTGTTCCAGTGCCTCACCACCCTCACAGTGAAGAACTTCTTCCTTATATACAATCTAAATCAACCCTCTTTTCATTTATGAAACAAGAACACAACAAATGTGGATTCTGAATATTTTTGTATTCCTAAAACCAATCTCTGTCTTTCTGAATAACTAATTTTTATTGGACAATCTGCTTTATAAAGCCATTCAGTTTTGTTATTGAGTGGGGATATTCACTGCTGCCAAAACATTCAGAACTGAGATTGTCTCATTTTAATTATATTCCATATTTTTATTTCCTAAATCAAATTACTTGCTGGTTGGCTTAAAATATTAATACCAGGTAGAACTGATATTGTTCACAAAGTATTTAATTCAGACAGGCTTTAGGTTTCTAATGACAAAAATTTTCATGCTGTCTCAGAACATATCTGCAAATTTTGCACAGACAGCTATTCGTGGCATGTTGTGACATCCAAAGTTTTAAGTCACATGGCATAAACTTTCACTAGCCCAGAAATGCATCAGCATGAGACCAGTCAAGAGGGTGAGCACCAGGTTAATATGCCAAGATGTACAGGAATGACAGCTTGAGCACATTCCTATTTTTTTTTGGAGCCAAATATTGGCTAGCAAATAGTGCGTCACTTCAGTATGAGGAGGAGACTCAGAGGATTCCCCTACTTCATGAGGATAGCCTTTCAAGAAGAAATGAAAAATAACAGATCCAAACACAACATCAGCTAAAAGTTTATGTTAGGTTTAAGAACTAGCCTGTACACCTAGATGTACACCTACACTTCACAACTGTGTTTTATCTGGGTGGGGCAACTGGTAACCATATGTACAACAGATCTGCATACATGGGGCAAATAAGAATTCGAGAGCCTGGAAAACAAAAGAATTAATATTCAGTATCTAATATTTGAGGCTGAAAGTGAACAACTCCTGAAATGCTCTTTAGTGCACAGAAGCTACAGGAAATTACCAATTTTCTCTCACATGAGATGGAAAATATAATTGATGTGGGGATTTTCTTAGAAAAGGACAAAATTTGTGAGAATGAAGAAGACTTCCTGCTTTCATCTGATGCATTCTGAGCAAGCCCTTCTCTCCCACCCTCCAAATCCTTCCGGGGGGGTGTTCCCAGAACCAAATAGGAAAAGCTCTTAGTTACCAAACTAAAGTTTCTTCATCAAACTCAGTTGTGTAACTTTGCATGGGAGCGAGCATTTGGTGAAACCGCAGCTGCAAGTGGCACCACTCTTGTATAAATTCTCCTGACTGTAATCCACAGCCTTAGAGGATCTATCTTAAATTATCTCAGTTCAGTCCAAACCTTGGCATGCTCTTGCATGCAAGCCTCACACCTGGGTGTAGCTGTGCCAGATGTGGATCTCTGACTGCAAAAGTAGTGCCATTCACACATCTAATTCATATTTCAATAAATGTGGCTCATTCATAGATTCCCAACCCCCTTTTCCAATTCATTACCAAGCTTTACCTACCCACACTTCTTTGGGGGAAAGCAGGTGATTACTCCCTGGAGCAACAGCTTGTGGAGGCGAGGGGGAGAATTTCTCCCCCCTGCCGAAAAAACCAATCCCACTTCCTTTGTGCTTTTACACCCCAAGGTTTCTGTGTCAGCCCTACTTGCCCTTGCAGTGTGAGCCTTCCACAGATTCCTAAACACTTCTCAGCTGAAGTAGTTTGGCCTTTGAACTCTCTTCCTATCAGTGATGTTTTGTTTTGTCAAATGACAATGAGCAAGCCAAAGTTCCTAGGAGACAATTACTGACTGCTGATGTCCTGATGCAGGTTCAAAACCACAAGGAGGGAAGCAGGAATGACAAGAATCCCAGCATGCCATTAATGACCTAGCAAAGTAGCAAAAAGCTATTTACGCTACTGACAGAAGCTGCATGCAGGTGCTGAGTGTTCACCAAATGAGATAAAAGATGGTACAAGACTCTAAGAGCTCATTCAGCCCCTTGGCTTTCAAAAACTACATTACTGCTATTAGGCCCTGATCCTACAAGTTACAACAGGCAGACCAGCGTTTAAGCCCAGGTGCTATGCTAAATTTAGGACCTGGGACCTTAAAAATTACTTCAAGCAAAGTTTTCTTGATTCCTCTGAAGATCTGGTCACTCATTTTAAAGGCAACTTATGAGCCTTTGTGTGAGCTTGAATATCAAACTAGTACATGGATATACCTTACCTCCTATGCTTTTTTATTCACAGGACAGCTGTCAGGAATTTTTTGAGGAAACCTTTTTCAGCAGAAAATATTGAAACTGAAATTGCTTTGGGCTCTCATTTGTTCTGTGACTTCCAGTTTTCACTCTGTTCTAAAAAAAAAAAATCCTAATCTCTTCAGTTCTTCAGTTCCCCCAAGTGCTAAAGCTTACCTTTTTCTATTGCTAATATGGTGTTTCAGCTACACCTACATAATGATAAATAATCATCCTCTCTGGAACTCAGAGCATGGTAATTGATGTGAGACCTATCACAGAGATCTGGGTTTGCCAATCACAGAATTATTCTCAAGCCATTTCCTCAGCCCCATGACTAAGAATTGTGCACTTTTAAGTAGCCTTTCCTTTCATTTGTAGGACCAGCTGTCAAGTGCATTGCATCACTGCTTATGCAGAGTGGGTGATATAGGAATTGAGACATGAAATTAGACAATACTGAGTGATCGCTGGGCTCAGGTTCAACTTCCTCCTTTATATACCTCTGGCCAGTATGGGTTTGATCCACTACATGTAATCATTTTATTCTTTTAATTGCAAGAATTTTGCAATTAAACCTGAATTTTGTGCTCAAGAGACAAATGGAAATTGAAAGCTTTGTTTATCCAGCTCAGCTAAAGACTAACCAGAAGTGCAGACCTCCCTTTTGCTGTACTGCTTCAGCTTTTCTTATTGGCTTTTGTAAGAGTTATATCTGCAAAGAGAGCATGGTTTGTTTTCCACGTATGTTCTAATATTAGCCTAATTCCTGCAGCTACCATTAAGAAAGCCAGTTATATCTGCTATTGCAGGCACATGGTGTACAGGGACCAGTAAATTCTTTCTGAAATCCATCTTAACTTTTAACCAATACCATCAGGCACTCTCAGCCTGTTATCACATTACTACCAGATTCATGCCCAAGACTGACTTTATATTGTCTCTGAAAACCTGTTTAAAAGACCAATATTCACCATTCAACTTCAACACTTAAATTCTTACTCACAGGCTGCACTACTGGATGAATTAGTAGCAGGCTGGCAGCTACAAGTGCTAGTTGTTTTAGCTGAAAAAAAATAGAGGATGTTGAACTCTGCATGGGCATAAGTAACATTCAAAATGACAGCCACCTCACAGTAAGCCTCTTGCTTCTTATAAATATTATCAACAACATTTAAACAAAATTAACTTACAGGTCATCAGGACAATTGTTTGGAGATTCCAGCCTTTCTCTTGATTGTACATGGTGTAAAATTTCTGTATTGGAGAAACCTGGATATGGTTGTTGACCCGAAGTTAATGTTTCCCACATTAATTCTCCAAAGGCCCTAAGAAACACCAACAAAAAAATTTAATTACCATAGTAATCATGAACAATGTCCCTATCAACAGTTAAAATGTCTCTAACCTAAGAATAAGACTCAGAAAAATTAGGAGTAAGAGTTTAAATTTTTTGTGAAACAATTCATATGTCCTAAAGCCAGCCTCTGGAATAGCTAAAATAAATGTGAAGAACTGACACACTTTCCCAGACTCACTGAGATGCAGCTTAGAAGACATTGAGTGTCCACAGCTTCCCTGGACAGCACTGTCTGGTTGAGCATGTCCTCACCTAAACAAGTGTTTAGAAATCTCTAGAGGTGTCACTGGAAATGGAGAGATACAAGTTCTCCTAAGCACCACACACAAAGCAATCACCACTTCATTTGGTTTGGCACAGAGCACTGAATGACTTACTTAGATAAATGTAAGAGTGGCAGTCAAATGGATGGGCTGCAGGGGCTGAGGACTTGGACAAGATTGGTGGGCTATAGCCCACCATGAGTACCTATGGCTAATGAAATCCAAACTTGTGTGAATCTCAGGTTTAATGGATCTGGTTTGGTCTGATTTTTTCCAGGCCTCCTGACAGCAGGCCTCTGCTTCTTCACCATAAACTCAAACCCACCCAAATACACGCTTTAAGTAAACCTCCACAGCAAAGTATTATGACCTTCCCCTGATGATGCTGAGAAATTTGGGCTTCAGAATAAAGAAGTCATCAGAAGAGGGTGAAACAGTAAGGGGAAAGTATTTGGCTGTAGGAAGGAAATGCCAATTAACCTAATGGAAAACAAAATGGAACAGCATGCAGGCAGTCAATTCACTGCCCAATCAAGCAAAACCCACATTGTGGGCCTAGTACAAAATTTTTTCATTGAGTGATACTAGTTCTTTCCAGCCAGAATCCAAAGCTAGAGCTCAAAGCATTAAGAAATATATCCATGCAGGTATTGTCGTGGTGCCAAACTTTTCACTAGCTCATTAAAATATCGCTTAGGAGGAAATCTGCCTTAGCCTAAAAATTATTAGAGATGGCAATATGCAACCTTATCATTCCTCCTGTAAACCAGTATTTTTTTGCTGTGGGATTTAGTACGATTATTCCCACAGCTGTGTGGCTGCTATAACTCACCAGACATCAAAGCAGTTTGTAAAGACACCATCAATGAGGCTTTTAGGAGCCATCCATCTGACAGGGAGTAGGCCTTCTCCTCTTTTCCTGTAATAACAAATTTTATAGATATCTCTGGCAAGTCCAAAATCACCAATCTTTACTACCCAGGAAGAGCTCTCATATTCCTTCTCGGACACAAGGCAGGTGCGAGCAGCCAGCTCCCTGCTTTGCAAGGCAGAAACAAGAGGATGGAGTTAGCATTGCAGAGTAACTCGGGTCAGAAGGGACCTCTGGAGGTCATCTGTTTCAACCCTCTCTTCAGAGCAGTGCTGACCTCGAGGTCAGATCAAGTGGCTTAGGCCCTCATCCAGTTAAGTTTTGCATATCTTCAAGACTGGAGATGACACAGCCCGTCTGGACAACCTGTTCCAGTGATTGATCCTGCACGTTGTGAACAATATTATCTAATTTCCCTTGCTGTAACTTGTGCCTCTTGCTTCTCATCTCTTCCCTGTGCGCTTCTGAGAAAAGTCTGGCTCTGTGTCCTCTATAGCTACCCATTAGGCAGATGAAGACAGTAAATGGATCTCCCCACTTGCCCTTCTCACACAATATGATTCTTGCCTGGGGTGCAATGAGTCCTGGATTCAGATCTTAGAGTAGCCCACCATTTTGTGAGAGAACTGTAGGTGGTTTTTAGCAGAAAAGCTTAACATTAGATTTTACTCCAGTGCTCTCACCTTCCCTGTTACATTGTGACATCTTTCTAGGCATTTTTTCCCAGGTAAGATAATTAGACTCGATATTGTGGGTAAACCTTGGAAGACTAAGGAAATAAGTTCTCTACCTGTGCATAAAATACATTTTCTCTAAATAGACACAGCCTTTGCAAATACCCAAACATATATCCAAGAGGTCAGTCACTGTCAGTAAGGGACTCTGGAGCTACAAGAAACAAAGACAGAAGTTAGCCGTGTCTTCCAGCTTTACAAACACAGAATGACAACCTCCCTACGCAAAGATAGTATTGTTTCCTCATTTGAAATGCATAGGATTTTTCCAAAATTTGCAAAGCACAGGTGCAAAATCTCTGTATGTCAATAGAGCAAATGCTAATTACCGGCAGGGTAAACTGCCAAATCACTGCACTGCAAGGCAGGTGAACACATCCTGTTCTTTGATTTGGGGCTAAGAATATCCTGGGACCTTCGGAATTGTTTCGTCACTACAGTGGAAGAAATGGGACCCTGAAAATTTCCTCCCACTATCAGATCAGGTTTGTTTGCTGCTGTATTTATTGGTGTAATATATTATTCTAGTAGAATACATGTATAGACATTTCAGTAGAATTCAATACTGACTGTGGATTTGATCTGATCATGTAAATGAACTAGACAATTGCTATAATGCTATAAAATTCCAGTGTCAAATCCTTTTGACCTACAATCCTATCATCCATATTCTTTCTCCATGCTAACTATGGAAAAAAATTAATTAATTAAAGAAGTTTATTCTTTATTCTTTCCTCCTCTTTCCTTCTAAAGAATTTGAGGACACAGGCACAGGGACAGAGTATTTTCTTATATGCCTGGACTATACCTAGCACATTAAAGATACTGCTGCTACTGAAAGACAAAAAAACCCCCACAACCCTACGAGGCCTAATAGATCAGATACATGACCACCATTATTTATGATCACTTTTCAAAGGACTGTTCACGGTATTCATAGAGAGAAACTCAGCAGACTTCTCACAACTGAAAACACAATTTTGGTCAGTGGTCTAATGACATTCAATCATCTTCACAGCAACTCTGAATGCAAGGTCAGCATGCAACACTGAGGTTACAGGGTGTTAGGGAAAAGCCAGGCCAGACCTTGCAGGTACAGAAACAGCTGAACATCAGCATGGCCTTTGAGAAATGGAAAAACTGAGAAGCTGTGGGCAGCTACAGGTTAAAAATATAAGTCTCATGGTCTTTACCCTACCTTTTGCTTTCTGGCTCCTCATAAATAGCTAAGTAGATGCCCTCCTTCCATCACCGCCAGTATAAGGTACTGAGGTTCATTTAACAGGCACACGCCAAGTAACTTCAGAATGTGGGGGTGATCAAATTTACTAAAGAGAAGGAAACAACTGTAAGCTTACATATGAGAAATCCAGCTGGTTGATAGCTTTTAAAGTGCATATAGCTGCAAGCAATGAATGAGCAGTTTGGCCTTTACAATCCTGCCTCTACCAACAACGTGATTTAGTAACTTACAGGGCCTGGATTTGCTCAGTCATGGGGAGAGTTCAGGGACATCCTTTCAAAACACAGGCTTACCCTTGTACTTTGATAGGCACTCTAACGCATGCATGTGTATTAAAATCACACTTCATCATACTTCCAGGAAGCAAAGAAAGGTAGCCAAATGGCAATCTCATCTAGGAATAACATGAATTGCCACCTGTACATTAAAGGTATCTCTATGATTTTAATAGAGTACTTTTACTACTATACTCACAGTAGAACTGCTGATTCAGAGAAATGCACAGAGAAAGGTAAAAGCACAAGGTGCAACATGCTATTTTCACAATTCAGAGGCGAACTGTTTCTCACAGTACATTTTCAAGAAAAACAAAATATGCACGAGGAATACTTGCAGATATGCTATTAATTGCCTGTGTGTGTCCAAAAATGTAGGGATTACCACAGAGCAATCACTACTCTCAGATCTAGCACTTTTCAAAGAATGAAGAATATTTATTGCCTCTGTCAGTGCCCGTGTTTTTACAATCACATTTCTTCGTAAGAAAATGGTTTTCTCTTCACACTCCTGTGTGAAAGGACTTGCGCCAGCAGTCAGAGAAACTTGACTCTATTGGGGGAACTGATGGTGTCCAAAATGCTGTCAAATGCACTAGTGTAAACAAACAAATAAAACAGAGGGACATTTTCCTTCTAAACTCTTTCAGTTCACATAATCTTATGTGTGGGCAAAGACTTCAGCAAAAAGTGTGGTTTTGAATTTGACAGTTCCCCCTGGCCCCTAGCACATACCTCTCAATCAGACAAACTTTGGTGCTCTCAAGAACAAAAAGAGGAGAAGGAGCACCTGGCACTTCCCTTACAGCTCATGCAGCCTTTTCTCCACTGACCTGTCATTCCTTACTTCCCAAGTGATGGGATACACTCAAGAATTTGCTACATATATTAGTACACAAATGACTTACCAATAACCAATATCAAGTGACTTTTTGAAATACAAGCAACCGAATTTCCCCATTGCTGCACACCAATAATAGAAGAAACAAATAGTCTTTGCTTAACTGGGACAGTATGTATAACAGTACAATCCAAATTTTAATGAACATCCAAAAAGGCAAGCAAAATAAAAGTTGCATTTAAATACCTAACATCAAGGTTTGTAAACAATCTGGTCCACTTATTTTTCCTTTCTGCACTTGGTTTCATTTATGAGACCTTACAGATGAACGTCAAGAAAAATCATTAAGCTCTCCATGAGGGAACTAAATCATTCTTTTTTCATGTTAAAAAAATGAAAGATTTAAAGCATATAACACATACCAAATTTTTTTATCATTGTTTAATGACTACTGGGAATAGATAATATTTAAACTTTTCTATTCTCTTTGTTTCTATGTCTCATTGTATTGGTGTACATATGGGCCCACATCAGTGTTTACATTTAAATGTAATAATTTCCAATTATATATTTTTCTAGGATTTCTGGGTTTGGATTATTAGCTGCAACAAGAAAGCAGTATTGGGGAAGCTTCATACTACACAGAAAAGAGACCTTAATTGGGTTTATAACTGCTAGGTAGACTGAAGATAGATTGTAGGAAGTTTACACACAACACTTACTCTTTGTCCTTAATTTACACTTTCGTGACATGGTTCCATTTTGGTTTTCACAAGCCTCTTACCTCATTCAATGTACAGTGTGTGGAAGAAGTTAGGCAAAAAGATGCAAGATATTTTCTTAAAAACATGTAAACACAAAAAAGAATGCTGTGAAAACCAATTTCAAATTTAATAACACTGTCTTCTGTACAGGATATAAAATCCTTCATTTTTCAAAAGATGGTTCTATTTCTGAACTCATGAAATAAAAGTCAGAAAAGTGCAGAATTGCACCTGAAAACTAAACCACACTCTCAGTCTTATGTTACCAGCTGAAAACTTCAGCTGAACTTTACTTGTTTGTGTGGACACTCTGGAAAACCAGACTTCTAGCTGACACACAGACCTTACTATGTGAAATTCTTGCACTGGTGACAGATGCATTATTTTTTTAAGTCTACCTCAATGGAAGAGGTATGTGGCAGCCTCTAGTGGTAAGTATGCACATTTTTAAAAAACAATTTCCACAGTAAATTGAAACTTCAAGGCATCGGCTTGTTTTGATATGTTTATTTTGGTAAAATGGGATTAGTCAAACGTTGCCCAATTGCCTTTAACAACTAACTTAGTTTTAGGGGAGCAAAGGTACTGAAATATATCAATCCAAACCCCAATAAATCCATGATATGAGCATACTGAACTTGCAGTCTGTATCTTAAATTTTGCTAATCAGTTTTATAGCTTTATTTTCATAAAATTCACCAGTAGTGATTTAATTTTTTAACAGAAACAGGAGAACACCCCAAAAATGCCACAGTAACTTGTTTAGAGGAACACGTTGCTTTCATTCCTTTGAAGGCCACCACCCTCACATGATACTGGCTTCGAAGGGTGCCCAGTGGCAAAGCTGTCCCTACCCCATTAAGTGTGCCTCCTTCAAGAATTCACTCTTTTCGTGGTCTGTCGCACCCTTCTTCAAAGTCTACTCAACAGAAAGCAAAAGTGTAATAACACTTAGGTTACCACCACCATTATCATGTAGCACTTAAGTAACGCAATCAGACATAGACATGGCCTTAAATACAGGTTATTTTCCAGCAATCATTACAAGGAGATAGGCTCAGCTTTAAGTGACTTGCAAAAAATACTGCAAGGAAACACCCAAATCCGTCAACACCTGTTTCTGTGGTATACCCTCTGAGCCAAATCTCTCTGCCCATCCCATTCTGTTGCCAGAGAAATAGACAGCTGTGATTACCTTGACTGCTACTTTGGATTCTCCACTTCCACCTGCCAGGATATCTACTGCAGTCCCTTCATACACCTCTCCAAATGCTCCGCTTCCTAACAATTTGTGTAAGTTCAGTTTGTCCCAAGGGAAAGCTGGCAATGATTCAATCTCTGCTTGAGAAGGAAGAGTGCTACAAAACGGCAATACTAGTCACTTGGTCATACCTAAGAATGTTTTAAATGTTATTAAAATTTTTCCTCCAATGAATCTGGTACTATTTGTCTCATCAGGTACATTTAAGGGGAGCTCAGGTGAAGCCTGGATGTTTTGGAAACTATTGGAAAACACCAGGTCTTCTTCCTTCCCCGTGCACTTGCGTTTCTTGAGCATGCAGGGTGGGCTAGGGGCAATCCAGGCCAGGGTACACGCCAGAGAGCCAACATGGCAGGGCGTACTTCAGAGCAGACCTGCCCTGCTGTGTAGATGTAGCCCTTAACTCTACCTTGAGGTGTTAGGGACGACTGCACTGATGAAAACCAGTCCAGGGAAGTCCTCTTAGATGTTTTTGTCCTGAAAATACATTTGCTGCAAGGACATACCTCACAGCATAACAGGCATTGGCTAGTCCCACTGTCTCAGCGGTCCCCCTGAATTGAGCTACTTCTTTGTCTTCCTTGACAAACACTATCTGTCCAGGCAAGGCCTGTTTTCTGGATTTCCATCTTCGGTGGCATACGGGAACAGAAAAGCAGACCATCAGATATTTCACTCTGAGAGCGTCCCAGTGCGTGAGCAGGCTGAAAGGCTACAGGTTTTTTGTTATTCTCTTCAACATGACCCCCCAGCAGCTCATGTAAGCAAGACATTTCCATCTGGCCATCATCTTTTTCCCAGAAAATACAGACAGCTGCTTCCTGAGCTGAGAAATCAGTCAAGCACCCACTTCTGTATGTGGCAAGACCCAAGCCTGAAGGGCTGCTGCTGTATCCCAGGGAGAGGATGCAGAGTGAGAAGGCAGGACCATCACAGGTGGACATCTACGTATCAGGGTAATCTCTACATCCTTTCTTCAGGAACAAAGCTTAAGAGGAAAAAAATGGGACCCTTTGGTGAATAAATGCAGTGCCCAACTTGAGAATTATAAGGTACAAGTTTTTATAAGGATACACAGGAACATCAGAGTTCTATCAGCATTCCTGTGCTCTCCCTGCAGGGAATCAACAGCAAGAAATGCCTGAGGATGGAGTGAATTGGTATCTTGTCCTTAATACTGAAAACATAACCAGCCATCTCTAGGGCCTCAAAGGATGAGAATATACAAACTCCTGCCAGCTCCCCACCCTGGGGATTGTTCAGCATTTCCCTAAACCTGAAGGCTGATCATCTCCTGCCATCTGAACTGCCTTTTACAGAGGCCTGGTGAACCAAGGGTATGCAAAAAACTCAGCCACATAACAAAACCAAATAGTATGACCACAGTCAAGCCCAGCACAACAACTCCGATCACAGCAGCAATGACAATGATGGTGTCTGGGGAGATCATAGGATCTGTTAAATAGAAGGGGAAAATTGGTTAATGACTGTGTGTACAAACGGTATCAATCCTATGGAGCTGAGCAAACCTTAACAGAACCCTTGAGCTGCCTGCTGTGTAAATGTCTTCCTCTGCACAAAGCTCTCTTGTAGGCTTTATGTAGATATCTACATTTAGTCAGACTAATCCTCCTCCCCCAGCTCTGGGCCATTCCTGTGGCGATGACCTACTGTGCACACGGAAAGAGAAAGGGTGGGATTTTCAAAAACACCCACAGAATGTACATCTAACATTCTGGCTTAAGGCAAGAAGCAATCCTTACATCCTTAACCCAGTGTGGGAGCTTGTCTTTATTTCAAGAACCATACCATAATGCAGAGTGCAGGGCCATAGAGACAAACAGGTATAAATAAGCAGAAGCAAAATGCAGGCCCACTGTTCCGTGCAAAAGAGCCTGATGAGCACCACCAGCTGGGGTCACCATATAAATGCCACCATCTATTAACTTAGACAAATTACCTGTGCAGCAACATCATTATTAAAATAGCAGGTCTCTTCATAAATTGGTAAGGTTATTCTGAATAAAAAACTTGATTAACAGAGTAAGAAAGTACAGAACATACCTTCACCCAAAATGATATCCTTGCTTGTGTCACTGTATTCACCGAGACCCAGCACATTTGCAGCTGCCACTCTGAACTGGAAAGTTCCTTCTAAGTTCTTGGCCTTCCATGTGCAAATACTGGCACAGGAGCTGTTGTAAACCACCTCCCACAAGGACTTCACTTTGCTGGTGTTGTCAGACTGCTTCCTGCAACGGGCACAGCAAAATAGCACAGGTATGTCATTAACGCAGTGAGGGTAGTTTACTGCTTCCCCTCCCCGTTCTTCACTTCAGTTCCATGGCCTTCACAACATCTCTCTGCCTGCATGAAAGCTCAAGCTGGTCGTGGGGTTTTGGCTACAGAGCAGAAAATTGTACCATGCTATTTCAGCAATGCTAGGAATCACACATCTTTAGCTTGGCATTGGAAATTAAATGCTAGAACATTTTAGACATAAAAAGCTCCAGCACTCTTTCACTTGTTTCAGTGCACGCCTCACAGACATGATTTCAAAACCTTCTTATTTAGCTTTCAGAAAAAAATAAGCATTTATTTTTGTGTCCTGTTAGACGTTTTTGCTTTCCTGGGCCCAGAGTAATTCAGTGGCTCTTGTGCATCAGGTTTCACAAGCTAAACAGGAAGCAAGTCATTGGCAGTGGAGACACAATTCTTTAGCTAGCCAGTTTCCCATAGTATCTGCTGACTGCTGGGTATATTTCTTCCTTTCCCCATTGGACTGAGATTGATTGCTCACAATAAATTCAGAGCTGATTATTCAACAACCAAAAGAAGACCATGTATTTAAACTTGAAAGGCCATATCTGAAATATCATTTCATGCCACACAAGACCGTAATATTTCATGTGAAATGACCTTCATGAGCATGTCAATCATTCTCCCAACACACTTCAATGCAGAAAAAAGGTCAAACACTTCTAAACCATAAAGACATGGGAAAACTATATATTCATGTCCTTGGTGTGTACATATCCCTACCAGAGCTATATGAAAAACAGGGGTTGTTTCAAAGAGCTATGCAAATATTTTCTAGAATGTTATGCAACTGACCTAACATTTTGCTACCTGGTATAAAAGGACCATGAGGCTCAAAGCGAAATTCAGTCAAAAACATCAGCATGTGCACATTCAAACTGCAGGAGAAAAGCCTATTTCATTAAAAAAAAAAAAAACAACAAAAAAACCACCTCAATGATGCATTATGATTCCAGAGATGAGTAAGAAGCTGGAGCCTGGAGAACACAGCGGGTAACGCACAGCCCTGACACAGGTCAAGGGACTGTCCTTTCTTTACCCATCCACAGCAAGCCAGGTACAAACTGGCTGTTGGCATATCAAAATTATTGTGGTCTCATAGCATGCAGGTCAGCACTGCTGTATGCTCACAGAACTGTATGGAGGAAGATTACAGCACCAGGAAAATATGTCTGGGTGAAAACTTATATAGGTAAAGTATGCCCAGCTCCACAGCGCTCTCAGTCCTTAGAAAGCTGTGTTCATAAACACAGAGTTAACTGAGGAAAAAGAAATAATAGCTGAGTTTAAAAAATTGCTTCCCTCCATCAATCCCGATTTCAAACAGTGTCATAGGAATATCTCAGAAGATGGACTCTCCTAATTTTTAAATAATACATTAATTAAGCCTTGCACTGACTGCCTTAAACAGACCCCTCCAGAGTCATGGTCAAAAAATGAGAAGTTTCAAAGCCACTGCCCACAGCAATATACTCTAACCTGTCCATTCAGCCCTTCCAAAGCCAGTGTAGGAATAAGTGTGAATTGGCATTCTACAGATGCCTAATGACACATATAGTCCAGGCAATCTGCATTTGATGACAGAGCACTTTAAAAATTTTCTAGTCATCCCATGTTGGTGGGAAAACCTTATGATTTTTTCTGGCAACTATATAAGGCCTTTTCATGAGTCCTCTGAACACTAAGATAGTTCTACATATGTTTTAGCCAAAAATACATACTACATGCTTGAAATTTGTGATTTGAAAACATCTCCAAATCTTCTTCTAATTCACCAACTTATATCCAAATATATCCCTATATTTCAGAGTTGGTCTGGAAATGTATTTTCTTCCAAGTTTTCTAGGAATTTCTGGAAATGAAGGTTACTTAGTTTACTCAAGAAAAAGAACCCATGAGAAGGGCCTTTTGCATCATAGATATTCCACTCTTCCCATCAGAGTCAAACCAAAAGCCCCTGCACACCCACATTTGTCCTGGGCTGCTCCCTATGGGAAGAGTGCCTGCACATGTAGCTTACCTGCTTTCTAAGATGTAGTAGGTCAGGTTGCTTCCATTGCCATCAGCCTTTTCCCACTGTACAGAGTTTTTAGTGTCTTCTGCTCTTTTTGGAACTCCCGGCTTACTGGGAACACCAGCTTAGGCCAAACAGGGGAAGAAACAGAACCCTTAAAATGTGTTTATAGCAAGACAAAGGGCTAACAGGCACAAAGAAAAATTTAGTCATGCACATGGATGTTTAGACATAGAAAAGGATGGAGGATCTATATCAATAATCCCCATGGAGAATGAACCTTCGGCCTTCTCTTTGCGATCGACAAATTTCAGAGTTTTCATTCATATGCAGCCTTTCCCCAGTAGTTATGAGTTCACATGTGTATAGGTATTTCATTTCAGCTTCCCTCACTCTTCTCCTCTGCTCCACTTGGAAGTGAACCTCATTTCTTTCCCCCTATTACTTTTGCAGATATGGTACTGTGTTATTTATTCTTCAAACACACACAACTATTGGCTCTTAGTATAAGAAAATTGCCTGCTAAATTTTACAAAATACTGTGTTTGAATATTCACGTCCTGAAAATAGTCTTAAAATCTTGTTTCCCTACATTAAGTGCTTACCTGTAGCTTTAAAGCTTGTTGAAGAGGAAGTGCTTTTCACTCCTGTAACATGAACTACTGTTACTTTTACAAAGCAGTTGGTTGAAGGAAGAGTTCCTGTGAGACTGCATGTGTAAACAAGATCTGCTGTGCACACAGTGCTTGCAGGAGAAAACCAGTCACTTTTTGTTTGCCACTAGAAAAATAAAATATCATTGCGGTCAACCTTCTTGCTCTGCTGAAATTGTGTCACAGTTCTATTCCTTGGTAGATTAACTACTTTGCCACCTTTTAATATTGTAGGGGAGGGATTACACACATGCTGTTTCAGTCACGGGACTTTGTCCTCTTAGAGACCAAGGACACAAAACCTAGGTTTTTTCTTTGTTTTCAGGAGACCTACAAGTCTCAGCAGCCACAAAGGACAACAGATTAAGTGACCCCTTTGCACAGCCAAAAGGAGCCTTCCCCTTGCTTATCTCTGTGCAGCCTGTATTTCTGGATCACCATGATGTGCCCATGAGTTCAGCTTGCCATGATGCAATTGAACGGAGGCGGTGTAGTGGAATTGTGCTATGACATTTGTTTTAGGGCAGGGAAATGTTTGGTGTAGCCCTAATGAATCCGATTATCTATATTAAGGAATCTACGTGATCCAGTTTAGCACATGACATTTTCTGTGTCCAGTGGTCCAGACATTAAAATCTGAAGCTTCCATCCATGCTGCTGTCACTGCAGCACTTACCTCTACAGCCTGCACTACCAGACCTGTTTTTCTCTCCAGCATTTTCTCCTAACCTCTACCACAGCAAAATCAAATTTAGATACTAGGTTGTAGCTGATATTTAATGCTGAAAACCCTTTTCTTCTCTTTCTTGTGCAGAGCAGACATAAGATTTGTAGCTACAAGCCAGGTTGGGGGAGGGCAGTGAGGAAAGAGGGAGGGGACTCTACTGAAATAGGAGACCCGGGAGGAATTCTGGTGGGGTCATCCAGGATGTTCTTTGGCACTATGGAGTATTAAATGCTACAGCTGCACTCCTCCTTGTTCCTGGCAAACACTGCCTCCATCCTGCCCCTTCTGAGCCATTAAGACTGATGTCACCATGCCCAAATTATCCACTGAGACTCTTCATATACATCCTGCCACCCTGTCCTGCTCGCCAGGACAGAGTGGGTTAAATTTGATCTGGAAAAAAACTAAAGGGTATTTTTACCTTACGCAGGTCAAACCAGAAGCTGGTTTCATTGATGTGCAGAGGAGCTTTCCATCCTAGCTGGAAGCTGGTATTTCTGGGAACTATGTTGACAGGTGCAGGTGGAGTCTAAAGATTTTGCAGTAACAGGGACACTTTCAGAACACTGGTTTTCATCAGGATGAAAAGCAAGAACCTAGTAAGGAAATGGATGAACTGTACAGTACCAGACCAGTGGGAAAGGTGCCTTTAGCAACTCCAAGTGTTTGGAAGACTAGCTGCTTTCAAAGAAGACAATATTCAGGCAATACAGTTATAGGTGTAGAAAGGTTTTGAGCCTCACAGCTGCAGTGTTACACATCTTTGGGCTGGAACTTCATGGCCTAGAGTCCCCTTCCTCAGAGACTCTTAGTTTCTCGTTTCATCTTTCTATCAAGACTCTTCTCTTTCTAGACCTTTCTTAAATGCCACATGCTCTTACACAGGCATGCAGATGTCACATCACATACTAGGCAGTGTTTTAGAATCACAAAAACACAAGGTGAGGAGGTGCCCTAGCACAGCACCTTCCACTAAGCCACAATCAAATATGACTTATGTTGGGGTATGCATACTTACATACATACGTATAGGTATACAGGTATGTGTGTATATAAGTATTCCCCATTATATCATCCAAATCATTAACAAAAGCACAAAATCAAATTAAGACTAGAACAGATCCCCTCCAGCCATCAGCTGAATGTCCTCCCAGACCATGTATGAACTGTGAAAACCACTCTCTGACTGTATTTGTGATGCACCCAGTGCGCGTTCTGCAGACAAGGTTTACTTGGGTGCTTTTGAAAATAATAGAAACATAGAATCATAGAATGGTTTGGGTTGGAAGGGACCTTAAAGGTCATCTAGTTCCAACCCCCCCTGCCATGGGCAGGGACACCTTCCACTAGACCAGGTTGCTCAAAGCCCCATCCAGCCTGGCCTTGAACACTGCCAGGGATGGGGCATCCACAGCCTCTCTGGGCAACCTGTTCCAGTGCCTCACCACTCTCACAGTGAAAAACTTCTTCCTTACATCTGATCTAAATCGATCCTCTCTCAGTGTAAAGCCATTACACCTTGTCCTATCACTACGTGCCCTTGTAAAAAGTCCCTCCCTACCTTTAGGTACTGGAAGGCTGCTATAAGGTCTCCCCGGAGCCTTCTCTTCTCCAGGCTGAACAATCCCAACTCTCTCAGCCTGTCGTTATAGGAGAGGTGCTCCAGCCCTCTGATCATCTTCATGGCCCTCCTCTGGATCCACTCAAACAAGTCCATGTCATTCTTATGCTGGGGGCCCCAGAGCTGAACGCAGTACTACAGGTGGGGTCTCATGAGAGTGGAGTAGAGGGGGAGAATCACCTCCCTTGACTTGCTGGTCACACTTTGTTTGATGCAGGCCAGGATACAGTTGGCTTTCTAGGCTGCAAACGCACATTGCTGGGTCATGTTGAGCTTCTCATCAACCAACACCCCCAACTCCTTCTCCACAGGGCTGCTCTCAGTCCATTCTTTGCCCACCCTGTATTTGTGCTTGGGATTGCCCTGACCCATGTGCAGGACCTTGCACTTGGCCTTGTTGAACTTCATGAGGTTCACATGGGCCCACCTCTCGAGCCTGTCAAAGTCCCTCCGGATGGCATCCCTTCCCTCCAGCGTGTCAACCACACCACACAGCTTGGTGTTGTCAGCAAACTTGCTGAGGGTGCACTCAATCCCATTGTCCATGTCACCGACAAAGATGTTAAATAGCGCCAGTCCCAATACCAACCCCTGAGGAACACCACTCATCACTGCTCTCCACCTGGACATCAAGCCATTGACCACAACGCTTTCAGTGTGACCATCCAGCCAATTCCTTATTCACCGAGTGGGCCATCTGTCAAATCCATGTCTCTCTAATTTAGAGATAAGGATGTCATGTGGGACAGTGTCAAATGATTTACACAACTCCAGGTAGATGACGTCCATTGCTCTTCCCTTATCCACCAACACTGTAACCCTGTCGCAGAAGGCCACCAAATTTGTCAGGCAGGATTTGCCCTTAGTGAAGCCATGTTGGCTGTCACCAACCACCTCCTTATTTTCCATGTGCCTTAGCAGAATTTCCAGGAGAATCTCCTCCATGATCTTGTCAGGCACAGAAGTGAGACTGGCTTGTCTGTAATACCCCCAGTCTTCCTTTTTTCCCTTTTTAAAAATGGGGTTTATTTTTCCCCCTTTCCAGTCAGTGGGAACTTCACCGGACTGCTACAACTTCTCAAATATGATGGATAGTGGCTTACCCACTTCATCCGCCAGTTTCCTCAGGACCTGCAGATGCATCTCATCAGGTTTCATGGGCTTATGCACCTTCAGGTTCCGTAGATTGTTTTGAACCCGATCTTCTCCTATAGTGGGGAGTTATTTGTTCTCCCAGTCCCTGCCTTTGCCTTCTGCAACTTGGACGGTGTGGCTGGAGTACTTGCCAGTGAAGACTGAGGAAAAAGAGTCGTTGGGTACCCCAGCCTTCTCCATGTACCAGGTAACCAGGTCTCCCACTTCCTTCCGGAGAGGGCCTGCATTTTCCCTAGTATTCCTTTCATCACCAACATACCTACGGAAGCTTTTCCTGTTGCCCTTGACATCCCTGGCCAGATTTAATTCTATCAGGGCTTTAGCTTCCCTAACCTGATCCCTGGCTGCTCGGACAATTTCTCTGTATTCCTCCCAGGCTACCTGTCCTGGCTTCCACCCTCTGTAGGCTTCCTTTTTGTGTTTGAGTTTGTCCAGGAGCTCCTTGTTCATCCATGCAGGCCTCCTGGCATTTTTGCCTGACTTCCTCTTCGCTGGGATGCATTGATCCTGAGCTTGGAGGAGGTGATCCTTGAATATTAACCAGACTTCTTGGGCCCGTCTTCCCTCCAGGGCTTTATCCCCTTGTACTCTACCAAGCAGACCCCCACTAGAGTGTCACCTCTCCCTGCCTTCCCTTTAATCCTGACCCATAAGCTCTCAGTCTGCTCATCCATCCCCAGGTGCAGCTCCATGCACTCCAGCTTGTCACTGACACAGAGGGTGACACCCCCTCCTTATCTCCCCTGCCTGTCCTTCCTAAAGAGCCTGTATCCTTCCACTCCAACACTCCCGTCATAGGAGCCATCCCACCACGTCTCAGTGACGCCAATAAGATCATAGCCCTGCAGGCATGCACACGTCTCTAACTCCTCTTGTTTATTCTCCATGCTACATACCTTTGCACAGAGGCATTTAGGTTGGGCTCCCGATGAAGCTGACTTACTGGCTGGAGTGGCTGGAATTCCTTTGTGCTGCTCTTCCAGTGCTCTCCTGCTGACCTGTGATCCCTCTGCAGGCACTGGGCATCTTTTGCTGGCACTGGCATCAAACTGGTAGGAGTGGGATGGATTGAGATGCTGGCTCCTGGCGGGTCTCCTGCCACTCTGGTGAGAGCCCTGCTGTCCAGATACATCATTTACTGTTTTCCTTTTAACTCTTCATCTTTAAAGGGAGAAGCAGTATGTTTTGTTGTTACAAATCTACATTGGACATTTTTATTCCTCTGTTATCGTCTAGGTGCTTGTATACCAACTGTTTACCATTTTGTTCTAATATAGTCCCGATCATAGCTATATATGTCCTAATACAGTCCTAGTAAAACTGTATATGTCCTTAAAATAACTTCAGGTACTGAAGTTACACTATATATATATAAAATATATACATAAAATATATATTATATATATAAAAATATATTTTTAATATATAAAAAACAATTTCCTTTTTGAAGCTAAGTATGACCTCTTTTTGCTATTTCTACGGGACTTACCCTCTTCCAAAAGTTACAGAAGATAATTGTGAACATTCACAGACTGTTTTTAACCATCTCCTTATGTAGTTTAAGGCCATCAGATGCTGCTGACTTAAATACATACAACCTACATAAATAGTCTTTAACCTGTTGCACTACTGTTGGCTTCATGCAGTTGTGTCTAGTCACAGGTCTCCTGTTCCTAAAAACTAAACAAAAAAAGCACTAAATACTGCAACTTGTTATTCCTTTTGTTGTCTTCTTCAGCATACTAACAGAGCCTTCCCAACTGCCTTTTTAGTCCTTGCTACTTTGAATTCCTTTGGCTCCTCCACCTTCTTGATCTCACTTCCATGTGAAGTTACTCTTTTCTGCTCATTCCTACAGCAATGACACACATGCTCAGGCAGGTAATACTGACATTACTTCAGGATGGTGCTCCCTCTGCCCTGGCTGTCCAAAAAGTCTTGCTGCCTGAGTCTGACAGCAGGGGTGGCAGGGGGGCTGATGTGTTTGCCCCTCAATTCTCACCGTTCACAGCCCAGCATAACTACACAAGCCACCAAAGTTTTTGCGTGATGCTGACATAGGGTCCACGTGAACTCCAGCAGCTGGTGGATGGATATCCTATTCTGCTGCTTCTGCTAGCTATCATGGGGCTGGCCTGTTCTTACATTTCCTGCTTCTACAAATTTCCTGTTTCAATATGGTAGTTGAAAAACCTCTGTCTGTGACTTGCCTGGACAGCGGAAGAAACTACTTCTTCTATTGTACTGACAGCATCATATTTCAATGAAATCCAAAATCAGCGGGTTTGCAACCACCCTTCAATATTCTCGTCTACAGAAATTTTCTTCAAAGGCTACCAAATAGCCAAGCACCTACTTGCATTTTTAAGTCAGTTAGTCCTCTGCATTTGTTAAAGGGTCAACTTTGATATATCGTTCTTGTTGTGAACTTTGCATGCATATTTTATAATATACTTCTATTTAAAATGTGACTGCTGCAAGACAGAATCAGTCAACTATTAATTGAGTGATCACCTATATCTCTATGGATATATCAGATACTTTTTGGAATTTTTTTTTCCTAAATGTAAAGTTGTTTATTAAAGGAAAAGCAGCAATTGGCAAAATGCCTGAGGCTACTCTTGATATAATATATAGAGGTTTCCCTTTTATGAAAGTTTCTGGTATGTTGCTTTCCTGAGAAAAGCCTTTATCTTTTGGCCATGACCCATTCACACTCACATAGCCCTGCTTATTACACTTCACCTAGTCCTTCACAAGCAGCTCACAGTTCCAGGCATCCTCCTTTGAGAACAGGGGATACCTGTCATTTGACCCTCTCTTAGCATGTTGCATCAAGTATTGAGGCAATAACAGCAGGATTGCAGCAGAAACTCCTATTTACTCTTGAGATCTGTGATGTGCTCCCCAAATAGAAAAGATCTGAGCTCTAAGGATTTAATCCGAACAACCCATGTAGGAATAAACTGTGATGTTTAATTTTCCTTAAGACTGAAGGACTGAGAGAAGTCTGCAAAGTTTTGAACTCATATTTTCAAAAACACACATATAGCTTTACAGAAGAGCAGTCTAAAGATTTGCAGGTTAGTGAACAAATAGGTAAAACTGCTTGTAATTATACCTTGAATAAATTGTTTGTTCCGGATTGGAGCCCACTGACAGACCACGCAAGCATCCCATTTGGAAATTCACTTTTTTGCAAGGGTGTCGCTGGGATAGGAGGTAATAAATTGACAGAGATTTGATAGTGGATGGATTCTAGAGGTCCATTTGGCTTCAAAGTTCACTCCAAGGTATGTTGATGGTGGTGTCAGACAAAACCACTGTCTTAATGGAATCAACTCCCTCTGGTACTGAAACAGAAAGAAAAATTAATCTCCTTTTAGGTACAGATCTCACTAGAGGTTGGTTTGTTTTTTTGTTTTATTTTTAGAGAAGTCAAGAAATGTCACTGAGGAAAGAAAAAAGTTATAAGCATATGAATATGATCCATTTACAGGACTGACACTCTACACATGTAAAACTCATATTCTTGTAGTCAGTGAGCTGCAGACAAGTTCAAAATATTTTGAGGGACTTTTTTAGTATCTCCTTGGCTATCCTACCATGCAAGCAGACAAAAAAACCCCAGCTGCTGTCCTACACCTCTACATTTATAGTCATATCACTGAATTCCTGCTCTCTTAGTTTTCTAATCAGGGTCTCAGATGTGAGTTTAATATGATGCTTACTTGGACATGCACAAAAAAAGTATACCCATGTACTATTCCAATTGGAAAGTCTTTTCCTGAACAGAAAAGTCTGAAGAAAGAAAACCCGAAACTAAGCATTTATTGCCAATTATTACAATTTTACTCAGTAATACATGGTCTGGCTGAGATGTGTAAGCAAGAAACTGGGTTGCTGGTCTGATGCCCATGCCAGCCGGTTACTCAGTAATTGTTCTGGAAAAATCAACCCTTCCTTTGAAGCTTTGGGATCACAGACTTTGAAATGGTATATGGCATGCCCCAACGCTGCATTAAAAATTCTTTTTTCCTGTTGAACTGTCCAGATAGGTAAAGAGTTAAGAAGTCATTATACTATCTATGTTCCCAACATATCAGAATGATGGCTACATATACTATAATTTATGCCCTAGTAGCAAGACTGCAGATTATTTAAATGAAATGTGCAGCAGCTAGACTAGTAAAGACGACAAATTTCTCATTTCACTAGCTAAAACATATGTGGAGTAAGAGTGACACTCTGTGGCAAGAACAATGCACTAATTTTTCCAAGTTGTCTTCCTTTTTTTTCATTCCCTCTAGCTCACTATTTGTTCCAAAGTACAGATTAATCCAAGCTTCTTTCATTTTGTTATAGAATGGAGGGAAAGACAGAGGGAATTCACACAGCTTCAGAGGTGTGAAATAGTGTACACACTTCAAGAGGCTCTAGCAGCATCTGATTACAATTTAAACTAGCAGTTACATTCATGAAATTGAGAACATAAGTGCCAGGACACATATACATTACGTTTACAGCTGGTTGGAAATTTTTCAACAAATTGTGAAAAGCTCTGAATGTTGATACAAATACATATTAAAAATGCTCAGGGTTTGGGGGCTGGTGTGTTTTTTTGGTTGTTTTGGGGTTTTTTTTTGTCTAGGACTTTATTTTTATCCCGATGTTCTGTTTTGCCCCAACTAGAGAAGCCCGTTCTGAGTTTCACGTTTCATTTCAACTTGAGACTGAAAAATTCCATTTCAGTGGAGCAACCCAGTCTCCCATTTCATATGCTACCTTTAAGTTTCGCCACTGAAAGGGTGTACATTGCTGCAGGATGGCTCAGTTTACCAGACAAAGAAGCAACGGTGTGAATTCTTGCCACATCCCAATAGTATTCAATCGTATCCAATCAGTATGTCGTACAAATTTTACAATATAGATGTGGATTCCCATGCAAAGAATTGAAACCTACTGATCATAGGCCAGCTTTTCTTATTTTTTGCCATAGACTCCTTAAGAATATGCTCATAATATTCAGAAATCCACATAGGATGAGAGCCTTTCTTCTTGATGCTGCAGATGCTAAGAGATCTAAGTGTTAAGAGAAAAAAAAAAAAATAGCATGGTTGGATGAGAACTTCCAAAGTATAGCATGTCTGGACCCCAAAAGAAGAGTGTCAGAGTGCCTGCACCTCTTATTTCACTTTCATTTGAAAGACAGAGACAGGTTCATCTTAAACAGAGGTTTTCTTAAGGGGAAAAATGTGACTGCTCTCAGGACAAAAAGCAAGAAATGATCTGTGTGCAAGAGGAGCCACTGGCAGCTCACAGGTGATGCTCTCCTGTAGACAATGGCAGCAAAAAGAGAGGTTACTTGTATAAAAGTAGAACTACATCCAGAAATTTCTGAGATTTATACAATGCAAAGAGCTGCATGACGAGTGGGGAATTTTATTGTTGTAATTGTGGTGAAGGGACGAGGGGTGGATTGTGTGTAAATTGCTCACCTTTTGTCGGTTTTGTGATGATATTATTCTGATTTCGGTGTGGGAATTCTTTTTGTTGATGTGAGTGAAGATTTTGTGTGATGAATGTAGATTTTAATGATAGTTCTTAAAAATGTGATTCACAGAGGCGAGGGGTGGAATGTATTGGTTTTGCTGGCAAGGTTTTGGTAGCGGGGGGGGGTTACAGGGGTGGCTTCTGTAAGAAGTTGCTGGAAGTTTCCCCTGTGTTCGAGAGAGAGCCAATACCAGCCGGCTCTAAGATGGACCTGCCGCCGGCCAAGGCCGAGCCAATCAGCGATAGTGGTAACGCCTCTGTGATAACATTTTTAAGAAGGAAAAAAGTTGGGACAGGCAGATTCGGCAGCTGGAGAGAGGAGTGAGAACATGTAAGAGAAACAACTCTGCGGACACCAAGGTCAGTGAAGAAGGAGGGGGAGGAGATGCTCCAGGCGCCGGAGCAGAGATTCCCCTGCAGCCCGTGGTGATGAAGACCATGGTGAGGCAGGCTGTCCCCCTGCAGCCCAGGGAGGTCCACGGGGGAGCAGATCTCCACCTGTAGCCCGTGGAGGACCCCACGCCGGAGCAGGTGGGTTTTCCCGAAGGAGGCTGTGACCCCGTGGGAACCCTGCGCTGGAGCAGGTTCCTGGCAGGACCTGCGGATCTGTGGAGAGAGGAGCCCACGGAGCAGGTTTTCTGGCAGGACTTGTGACCCCGTGGGGGACCCACGCTGGAGCAGTGTGCTCCTGAAGGACTGCACACCGTGGAAAGGACCCATGCTGGAGCAGTTCGTGAAGAACTGCAGCCCGTGGGAAGGGCCCACGTTGGAGAAGTTCGTGGAGGACTGTCTCCCGTGGGTGGGACCCCACGTTGGAGCAGGGAAGAGTGTGATGAGTCCTCCCCCTGAGGAGGATGAAGCGGCAGAAAACAACGTGTGATGAACTGACCGTAAACCCCATCCCCGTTCCCCCTGTGCCGCTGGGGGGGGGTTGGTAGAGAAGCCGGGAGTGAAGTTGTGCCCGGGAAGAAGGGAGGGGTGGAGGGAAGGTGTTCTGAGATTTGGTTTTTTTCTCATTACCCTACTCTGGTTGATTTGTAATAAAGTGAGTTAATTTCCCCAAGTTGAGTCTGTTTTGCCCGTGACGGTAAGTGATGAGTGATCTCTCCTGTCCTTATCTCGACCCACAAGCTCTTTGTTATATTTTCTCTCCCCTGTCCAGCTGAGGAGGGGGAGTGATAGAACGGCTTTGGTGGGCACCTGGCAACCAGCCAGGGTCAACCCATCACACTCATATACTATAAAAATCCTTTTTGGTCCTTAACAGTTGATGATTTCATGAAAATCATGTTTAAAATACGCTTTAAAAAGTTATTAGTAATATATGCCTTATCTTAAGAAAGGATATGACAAGAGATGATACAGTTAGATTAGCTTTACCCAACTGTATGTTCAAGGCTTTTAGAGATATTATCTTGAGCTCAAGATCAACAACAAATATTTGAGTTTCATTCCTGGTGTTTTCAGGGCAACAAAGAGATGTCTTACAATCCAGTCAACTGTGATGGCTGTGGCATTGTGAAGATATGCTTCTGTGAAAAACTTAAGAAAAAAATAAAAACATTACTAAAACTGCTTGAAAGCAGAAATTTCCCACCTGGTGTTAGGATATTATGAAATCAGATTTGGTTCTGAAATAATTTCTACTTGGTAAGTAGAAGTCAAAGTATAAAGAGATGCCATAGAACGAAGATTCCAATATTTTTATACAAATGAAAACTATTGTTTCACAAATATCAATTGTTGCTTCCATATTCTTGAAATTAGAATGAAATCAAATTAAATTAAATTACACTTGATACAAAAAAAAAAAATTTCTGTTATTTAATAGTGTGAATTTTAAACTAAATGTCTGTTGAAATATCTTATCAAAAAAGCAGATGTCAGTAAAACCATACATGTTTAATAGGACAACTTTACCAATGGCATACTCTGGCCTATTCTAATAGCTATTGATGACAAAAAAATTGAAATCCAAATTTTATTATATTATACATATTTTTATTGTACTGCTAGAATGGAAAATTATCCAGCTAATCTCTTTCATATTAAGTCTCATAGGAACTGACAGTCATTAAGAAAACTGTGGCTTTCCAGTTCTGTTTTCCCCACTGTATTTTGCCATTAAATGTGCTTTGTTCACCATGCTGCTTTTTCTTCTGTGTCAAATATGCGGGTTTGACTTCTTAAAAAACATAATTAGCCCCAAAATAATGACAATAATGGCCACGTATTTTCCTAGATTCTCACAAGCAAGGGAATGACCAAAGGAATACCTGAAACTTTGAAGTAGTCTGTATATTCAGAAGAAAAAGAGAATCTTCTATGATATAGTACACTTTGTTATCATTAGCAGTATAACAGATGTCCTTTACATTTGTCTTTGCTGAAAGTTCCTATATGGTATGATTATCGTCTATGTCAGTAAGAAACAACTTGTTGGCAGAAACATTTATAAGAGTTGGGACAGGGAAAAGATCTGGAAGGGAAAGGGCACAGCAGAATTTACAAAAAATATTTTAGACAATAGCAGTCATTCATAAGGAAAGTAAGTACAAGATAAAAATAAATGATGGTCCTGCATAAATTATATTTGGTCGTATGTGACAGCAAATAAATAAAATAATGAGATGCCTTCTTGTCATCACATGCAAACTCCTGAGATTTTTTCAATGGCACTGTGGATGCTTACCTCACAAATGTAAGCCTAGTAAAAACAGATTTGCTCACTTAATAGCCTATAATTCCTAGCAGATCTCTAACTCTCCTGGTCACCTTTCACAGCCCAATTAGAACTATTCTATGATCTCTAGCAGTATGCAGATTACACATCAAAACCTGCTGTTCCATACTACCCTGGGGTTGCCTAGAAAAGTTAATTTAGCATAGTTTTGAGGAAAGGCTTGAAATTCTTGAAATTTAATCTAATGATAAGAAATGTGTTAATCATTTCATGTCAGAAGCTGTAACTATTTCCTCTGTGGTGTCTACTGTAGGGTGGAACACGTCACACAAAGTGTCAGAGGCTATTTATCAGATTACCAAATTCCTGTACTGTCGATTTCACCAGCTATTACACACAAACCATGAGACGGCACCTAAGTCATCCATACCTAATGAATTCCTCTCTGCTATATTAGACAAAGGTCCTGGACCCACAGAGGTGAAGGCTTGCACCTGTGGGACAGGAGATTGTTACATATGTTAAGTAGCAGCATAAATGACTGCATTTGAGAGCCTGTAGAGTCACAGTTAATGACAAAACCAGAACCAGATCCCCTGGCTGCTCAGCTAGGAACGTATGCACGTGCTCTGTTTGACCTGCGGCTGTGCTGTCAGTTCAAAGTCTACAGTCAGGGTTGGACCATAGCTATGAAGAGAATTTTAAGCAGTGGCCCAGAGAGTGACAATTCATGCTGCATCTATCAATTAGAGCTCATAGGACACCAGTCAGCCTTGTCTCCTTCCCCAGGCTGCAGCAACTCCTGTTGTTGGTTGATGTTGCCACCAATACGGTGTTCTCCCCCATCAGTACCTGGTCTGTTACATGCTCTCGTGTTTTTTAACTTGTCTTTCAAGCACACGTTCTGTGTGTTCCAAACCTTTTATCACAACGAAAACATGACCTCTTTACAAGTTTTAATACAGAAGTCTCTTTTTATGGAAGCCATTTGAGTCTGTGCATTTCTCCAGCAGTGGAACTTCTCTTGATCTGTGGGTCTGTTTTAATGGCCTGTCACCCTCCACCAGCTCAGTCAAATCTGTGTTTAACACGCAGCTTTTAGCAGTGGCTTTGGGAAACCTCTAGGAAAGTTTCTTTTGGGCTTTACCAAACCTGTATAATATTGCAGCATTGTTTTCCACCTTACTTAGTGAACAATACAATCCGTAGAAAGGTTAAGCCAGGTATCCAAGGGTGAGTCAGTGAATCAGCAGTTCCACGAGGCGAAACCAAAAGTTCTCGCCCCAAGCCCAATACCATCTCCTAGGTAAACGCATCAGGCTGCACTGATAACATCTACCATCTAGCATGAGATAAGCTCAGTAGTTTTTCATACCTGAAACCTTACTGTGAGGTTGGGAAGCACATCCCTGAGAGAAAAGAGCATCAGGGTGGATTTAACATTGCTCACGTTCCACTCCGTGAAAATGTCAGCAGTGCCACTGTGACTCAGTAGTTGATAGTAAACCGTGAAATGCGTTAATACTTCATTGTCCCTTTCAGGTCTGTCCCACCTGAACTCCACAAGGACTTTCTTACCACTTTCATGTAGGTTATTTTGTAACACATATATTCTAGGGTTTGTAGGGGCTGAAGGAACCATGTTAAAAAAAAAAAAAAAAAAGATTAAAAAAACAGAGCAAAGTACTCCTATTAAAACAAACACTCTGCCTCGCAGTTAACTCTTTTAGTTTTGAGCCTGAGCTTTGCAAGCCCAATGCTGACATAGACAGATAGCAATTGGTGAGGTGTAAATTACAGAAGAATATCTAAGACTTCATGGTAATTCCTTTCTGTTTTTCATTGGTGTGTAGCTATCTGATTTTAACTTGTTTAGCAAAAAAAGAGGTGTATAAACAGAGACAAATGCACTCCTGCACTCAGACTGAGACATATCTATTTAGCCAAGTCCTGTAGCTAACAATGGAGCTGCAAGAATTTTCACAACATAGAGCGTACTCTATCCCCTCTCCTATCCACTTCAAAATCTACTGCAGGTCATAAGCTTTCTCAGCACTCCAGTCACTCAACGCTATATTTTAGCAGACTCAACTTTGACCTGCATGAGAGCAAAAATAAACACTGAAGTAAAAAGTGTATAACATTTATTAAAAATTTAATAAGCGGTTCAGACATGAAATGCAGCCTTTGATGGTCATTGTAATGGATCTCAATTTGTCTTTCTTGCTCATAGTCATAGGCAGTGAGCAAGACAAATGGGTAGAGAGAGAAAGAAAAGGAAGGAAGGAAGGAAGGAAGGAAGGAAGGAAGGAGATAGGAAGGCAGGGACACAGAGCGGCATGTACAGGCACAGAGAGGAAAAGAACGCCAGGGAACAGGCCAGAGAAATTGTGGAGAAATAAGAGACGGATGCAGATCAGGACAAAGAGATAGAAAAGGAAAAAAAAGCGATGGGCTGCAGGACAGAGACAGAGGATGACAAAAAAGAGAGAGAGAGACCAAGACACAAGAATAGAGAGGAGACGTACAGGGGAGGAAAAAACTGAAAAATTTGCAGCACTGTGGGAAAGAGAAGGGGCCAGGGGAGGGACCGGGAGGGACCAGGATGCACAAGAAGGGCGCCAGGGCCCCGAGGGCACCAGGACTCACCACAGCTCTTGGGGCTGCTGGGAGAATTCGACAGTTCAGATGCTTCTTTCTCCATCTCTCCTCCCCTCCTCTTCTGTAACTCGGGCCGCTTGGCTGTCCTCCACCTAAGAGGACACGTGGGTGTCTTACAGCTCTGGCGAGACGAGGCTTCGCAGACACATAGCCTTGCTCGCTCACGCACGACGCGGCCGTACGGCGCTGCTGGCGACATCCATACAACAGTGGACACTGGCGGCCTGACCTGCTGCCGAAGACGAAGAGGGACCCTTCCTCACCCGGAGAGGCAGGCTGTCTCTCTTACCTGCAGCAGAAGGCACCTGCCGGCCGGGTGGCCTTCAAGTTCTTCTTCTTCGCCTTTCGGTGGCCTCTCCGGCTTCAGCCGCGGCAGCTCCCGTCCCTTTTGGTCCCCGCGCCGCCAGGAGAGCCAGGCCAACGGCATCCCCGGGGGAGGAACGGACAACCCCGTCCTCGGCGCGGCCTCTGGGCGAGAGAAGGGAGCGGCAGCCACCCTCATTACCACAGCAGGCCCCGGGCCGGCCCCCCTCTTTCCCCGCACGGCTGATAACGGCACCCGCGGTAAGGCAGCGCGTCGCCGGGCCGCCTTGCTGCCTTTACGACGGGGCTGGGGGGTGACCTGGGGGAGCCCCCTTCCCCTCCTCCCTTCTGTCAGCTCCCGGGGAACTCCCTGGGGCTGCCCTGGCCCGGCTCGCCTCCAGCAGACCCGAAGCCTGCTGCAGCGGGCGGCTTGAAGTTTCCCGTCCCAACAGCCCCCCCGGGGGGGGGGGGGGGGGGGGCAGCGGGCAGGAGGCACCCCCGCACCCGCCGAAGGGGCTCGTTCGCCGCACCGGTGGTCCTGGCCCTCACCCACCACCGGGAATCGCGCCCGGCACACGGCCGTGCTGCAGCAGCAGAGGCGGCCGCGCTGCTGCGCACCTGCGCGGTGCCGGCGCTGCAGTTCCGCGCTTCGGCCACGAAGCGGCAGCGGCGGCAAGCGAGCACCAGGCGGGCGGCACCGGCGCTGCGGTCCCGCGCTTTGCGCGCCCAGCGGCCGCGGCCTTTCCTCACCGGGCGGCAGCAGCGAGCGCGACGGCATCGCACCGCCGTTACCGGCGGACGGCAGCCTGGAGCGCCGCACCGCGCATGCGCGCCCCCCCGCCGAGCGGCAGTACCGACTGGTGGTCGGCGAGCGGCAGCACCCCCTCAACGATCCTTTTCTGAGCATGGGGGTGAGCAATGGCTGACACCTCAGCCCGGTTTGGACCAGCCAACGGCGGTCACTACCCCCTGGGGGTACAGGGCTTGCGTTTCCCTGCCCTTTTCCCGCTCGCAGCCCGGGCGGTGACCTTCATTGCCTCCGTACCAAAAAGCATCGAGGCGGCTGGACCGTTTCCGTCCTTTGCATTTGACTGCTTTAGAAGTCTGGGGGTTGCTCCGGTCCCTCCCGCCACCCCCCCATAACTTAGGGAGGAGGAGCAGCGGAGGGAGCCTGCAGAACAGGTCGGGGTTTGCCCCCCCGGGATTGCTGTATGGCTCTGCCTGTGGCGTCAGGGTTGTGGGAGCGGCGGCAGCGAGCCAACAGATGCTGGCAAGAGATTTAAAAAAATAAAGCAGCGCAGATGACATCCCGAAGGCAGGCCAGAAGAGACCGAAAGCCGCTTTGCGCCAGAGTGGCAGCTCTGTTCGGCAGGAAACAGCACGTCCGAGCAGACCAGGTGCAAGTGGCTGATCTGCAAATGAGCGATACGCTGGTTAGCCTTGGGCTTCGTTGTGGTGTTTGCACCTTTCCTCACCTCTGTGCTATCAATAATCTGCTCTCCTAACCCTGCATACACACAAGGCTTCCTGCGCAGGCCTTGTCACTTCGATAAGAGACGCTGCATGGTGTTACTTACCACCCTGCCCTCCAGCCTGCAAAGTAATTAGACGTGAAGCAGGGAAGGCAAAGGGGCACGTTGGTATATTAGATGTCCTTAGCAGATGACCGTAGAGCCCTGGAGGTTCCATCTTTGCTCTGGACGGGAGCGTAGCTCTGTGCCGCTCCCGCCAGCAAGCGTCACAGCTGCACTTCGCTGCCTGCGACGCGCAGTACTTAGTAGGCTGGATGGGCCGTTGTGTCAATGAGTCAGGTGGGCAGCTCAGTTCCTTTGGCTGCCTAGTTCGCCTCCTTAAAACAAACACTTCAACACTCGGTTTCTTTAATTCAGACCCCTCTAAATCTCCTGGCCTGCCAGCCATTTTCAGCTAGCAACATAGCTGAAATACAGCGCTGGTAGAAATCTAGCTGTCATCTCGCTCCGATGGCAAAAGGCTTTTGTAACTTGAACCCCTCATTGTTTTGGCGTCAAGACCGCAAGGCAAGAAATACGCCTCTGCTTGAACAAGCAAGACACCTGCCAAACAGCTGTGCGCAGTGATACGTGGCTGCCTGTGACCGACACCTTTTTCTGCTAAAACCAGAGCATCGTTCCCTTGTGAAGAGGCACTGTCTACACAGGGCCAAGCTGACAACCTGAGGAGTCACAGGCTGTAGCAGTTTCTGCAGCAAACGTACGTTTCCAGCCGAGCTGGGCAGAGTAAGAGGCAAGAGACATGGGGGGGGGACGGGACACATATATGTTGTTATCATTGAAACACGGCTGACTGTAGAGATCAAAGAAACATTTCATTCGTTTGTATTTAGTGAGTTGTATTCTCAGCTCTACTCCAGAGCAGGTCAGTGCCAGACAGTGCAGCCAAGTGCAAACAGGCTGGGAAAGAAGTAGACACCAAATAAAACATGCTTGTTTTTCCTTGGCGAATTTTTAACTGTATGCCACCCTGCTGCAGAGTACAGGTCATGACGGAGTTGATGGCAAGAAGCAGATTTTGCGGAGAGCTAGAAAGAAGAAATCTCCATGGCCTGGCAGTCTGTGATACTGTTTTTATACACTCATACGAAAAGGAAAGGAATAAGTATGCAAAACAGCATTGAAGACTAAGGTTGTTTTCTTTCATTACAGAACTCTCTACACCAAATGTTGTTACTATGTGTGCATACAGCCACACACAGGCATCCTCCTTTATTTAACAAAGCTCCTTACAAGACAAAGCTCTGCTAACTTAAAAGAGTTTCATCCCAGTAAGTATTCCTGGATTAGGCCGCATTAACAATCAAATTTTCAGTGCAATTTTATGAAGTTAATTATAAAACAGTAGACTAAATCATATTATCACTCAGAGAAAGACAAACTATAGAGAAGTTTATAGTGTCTAGTAAACGCATGACTGAGGCCCTTTCATACTCTCGCAAATAAATAATAACATAATACATATTTTTTGCTTATTCTGCAAATTAAATCATTCACCTGCATAACACCATCTCTTGTATGGAAACTAAATTTTCCAAGATGACTGTCGATTTCTTGGATGCTCAATGTTAAGCTAGATGGAATATATCTGCAATGAAAGCAAAATTACCTATAAACATGGAGTATGACAGAGAAAGAAGCCAAACTGAGGATGAAAGGAGAATAGTGATATATTTAGAAATATTTTCAGTTCTTTCCCCCTTTAAATTTAGAAGAGAAAATGGAATTGGCCACTCTAGGCCCTAATTTAGTGATCTTAGGATGTTGCTTTAATTTTTAGAAGTAGTTTTGTAAGAAAAGGAATACATCCCATCATGTTTTGTAATTGACATTACAATGACTCATTAGCTCCTCCTAGATGAGCTTAGTCTGCTTGTTCAGTTTAATCATGTCTTGTTTCAAGTATTGATTCCTAATGTGTTTTTTTTGTGCTGCTGTACTGTCTTCTGGGCTCTTATGTCCATCACTGCCCCAATTCCATTAGCAGCTGAAGCTTCATTCCAGGTTGCTCGCAATTGCTAAACTTGTTTGGAACAGCCCAATTTTCACAGCAGGCTCGGGTGTATGCAAGTGAATAGGATGCATACAACAGCATGGGACTGCAGGTGGTATACGTACAAGTCGGAAGGGAGCCCTGCTGCCCACATTAGCCATAGTGAACAACTGATGGGATGTCCTCCCTGAATCTAATAAGAGAATTCACAAGTTGTTTCCTTTCTTCCTCCTAAACATTGATCTAAAATACACACAAACACACACACGAACTGGTGTTATTTATGTATGTGTATACACATATATTCACCAACTCTTTAAAGAGTAAACCACGGCAACTGTAAAATCTGCTTGTTCCAGTCACTTTCCCCAGAAGAAAAGGGAAAATAATAAATAGCCTTTTCCTTATGCAGAGATTGGGTCACTGAGTTGAAAAACAAAGATCAAAGATATCACTTCATGAAGTGCAGTATAATTCTAGGAGAATAAGCTTTCTCCATGCTCAGAATTAGGAGTTTATTCACAACAGTTTCTGAGGTCCCATTTTGCTACCTATGGGGCTTGGGGCAATCACTTCCAGGCCAGCCCCATTAGGCATCCCTCACTTTGAAAGAAAATGCACTTTACTTCCAAAATTGCCAATGTTTCAGACAAATTCGATGTCTCCTCACTTTCACTGCTCAACAGCTTCAAATTAGTATTATTCAGTCCCAGACTCTATACAAAAAGGAAATAAATCATGCAGCATGTCACATTTTCTGCCTGAATAATTTTATGTATTTTACACTCTGAAGTTTTTGTGGCTTATATGTGAGCCTAAGCAGACTAAAGGCTTGATCCCATCCAAACTAAAGAGATTACACCCTATGAAACACAAAAAAAGTTCAGTCTACCTGTCAACACAGCTGTCATCTTCCAGGAGAGATGTAATGAACATTGGTGGGAGGTGCTCTGCCTTCTCCCTGTGAGATGCAGATTCGAAGAGCGCAGGCCTCAGGTACAAATGGAACTCACCAAAACCTGCTTCCGTTGCAGAAGCCTTATATAACCTAGAAAGAAAAACACATGGATGCATTTGAAAAATTAACTTTCTTCCTGCTGTAAGCAATATACATTTAGAAACCTACATCCACGAGGTTAATTTCAATGAGACATCTGCATTCTACTTAAAACATTTCTTGGCATCTGAAATGGTATGATGGATACGAAGCAAACAAGTGTTGTATCGAGATAGCTGATGGTTGCTTAGTATCACCCATTCCACTGACACAGACAGCACCTACAAACAAAGGACAATAAGTTGCGAGTCTACAATGTCATAAGGGAAAATCAAGAGAAATATGCTAAATGTTCCTATTTAGAAAGGACTGCATTTGGCAGAGACATGAAGAATATTATTTTAGACTAGAAATTGGGAGGAGGACTGACTGCCAGAGAGGAAGCTTCAATAGACGAGCAGAACTCGTACACATTATTACTATTAAAACAGTGACTTCATAACTTAAGAAACATTCATTCTAGAAGCCCCCAGTATGACAAAACCCCAGTACAACCTCCCCAGTATAACAAATTATGAGGGCAGTCCATCAGCAGACAGTAGACACATGGTCTAGATGCAACCACTAGCTCAGGAAATCTCTAAAGCATCAAGCGTCAGAAGTTGGGCACTGTCCTGCTTTTTATATTCCTTCCCTATGGATCCATCCCTGCACTCCTTCAGATGCAAGACCACAGAAACACTGATCTGGCCTGCGATGGCTCTTCTCATGTAGTAAAAGAAGATGTTAAAAAGAAAGAATTTGACTTTTTGATACAGACTGCAAAGGAATAACATACTTCCTTGCTTTCTCCTAACATGTAAGGCAGGTGTTTTACCAGTCAAGAAATCAGGTCACGGAGAAGCTATATCATTAGAATGTGATAAAGACACAAACAGGACCTAGAAGATGTAGCTCTTTCTCCTTTGAAATCAGGTAACATTCCCTGCCTGCACAGCAAGGGAAAGAAAAGGGGAGGAGACAAAATAATATATGAAAGACACCATAAGCATCAGTCAATAATCATATGGATCACAGCCAAAATCAACTCTAAGGTCTTAAAACAAAGACCTCTGTGTAATTATTATAAATGTTGCTCTCTTAGTTGACCAGTATAGACATATGAATAGCCTGTATAGAACAGACATCAGCACACAAATCAGCTTATTAATAGTGTGCAAAGGGAAAAAATAGTAAAAAAGAGATTAAAAAGGTGGCTGTGTCAAGCAAAAACAGAGAAGCAAAATTCAGACTGCTGCACTGTCTAGCTCTACTATTCTACCAAAGGATGTCCCTTTTCACCAGATGGTAGAAGATGAATACTGAGGAACTGAGGAACACTGAGCAGCAACAAGGGCTGCAAGGAACAGTACGTACAACATAAATGTGTACTTTTAGATGTGAATGACCTTCCACTCTGGGAATGGAGTGACAGGCAAGTAATGGGAGTAATTCTGGCAGGTCCGACCCAAAACTCTGATAGAAGCTATGGTATAAGGTAGAGGAATCCACAAATGTAGGTGCACACACTTCACTCTGCATAGCAGGAAAAAAGATTACTAACATTTCTGATGTTTCAGTCTGAATCTGAGTCTCTAACAGTTCATATTACAATGAACTGTGAACTTCATCACAACAAAAGAAGATGTAAAAATAGCCCCTTAAAATGTCACATTGAATAAACTATATATGTTTCTACTGGTATTTAGATTGACTTAGCCATCTTCTATTAAATGAATATAATGTTATGCTTAATGACCTTACGTATGCATCATGAAGTCTTACTTTTTGTCATAACTTTCCACTGACTTCCCATCCTGGAAAATGACAATTTACTGCTACTTTTCAGGGATTTGTAAGTATGTCACCTCAGCTGAGTATGTCCTCTTAGCCCTGTTCCCGAAAGAAATGCAGCCATGTGATGATCTGATCTGGTCTGCTCATCTGTCTCCTCTGGATAACTTCTAAATCAGTTGGTGAATATTAATGTAATCTGACACAGAAACAGGGCTTTCAAGATAATAAGTTCCTACAGGTTTTATGAAAAAAGGCAATTGGATATTGATTTTTCAGCTAAGTGAAAAGTTGCAATATAACCTTACCCCTTATTAATTACCAGAAAATGTATGTGTGTGTATGTATGTATGTGTATGAGTGAAGGAACACAAAGAGTTATCTCAACCAGTGGAAGAAGTTTAACTAGAACCTGTATTTTATTAGAAAGCTGAGTATCTGAACAAGAAACACAAATTACCAAGAAAGAAGACCTTGCTTCATGGAATTGCTTGGGTTGAAGTAAATTAACCTGTTTGTTAGTTTGCCCAAGAAAGTTCCAGATATCAAATTATAGCTGTTAAAGAAGTTCTTATTTTAATGGAAAAGAGTTGTGACAGAAAATTAGGTTTTCCACGAAACTAAGTTGAATGGTTGTGGCTTAAGTATCTTAAAGATGTCTAGGTTTTCAGCTGCTGAAAATAAATCCTGCTGACTTTTTGATAGGGACTCTAAATTTCCAAGAAGAAAGCTAGAGAAAGGGTTAAGACAAAGAAAAAACATGACTGGAATGTCATCTGTCCTACACAATCAACTTTGCTATCACAAGCAATCATGTCCCAGTAATCCTTTTCATAAATGAATCAAGCCCCATTTTAAAACTGTTAAGTTTTCTACCCTTTGCTCTTTCCCTTCTAGAAGTTTGTTGTATGATTCTTAGAAATCCCCTTTTAATTTCCAGCTTAAATTTATTCACAGTGATTAAATCCATTTGTTCTGCTGCCAAAATTGGCCTTTAGCTTAAATACCTCTTCTCCATTCCCAGTTCTTATCTTCCTGGTGTATTTATAGAGAATAATCTTATCTTCTTTCAGCCTTCATTTTACTAGGATAAACAAGCCAAGATATTTCATTTGCTTTTGTAAAATGCATTCTCTATTTCCCCTCAGCATGCTATTAGATCATCTTTGCTCCCATTTCAATCTGAATTTATCTTGCCTGAACACAAATCTCCAAATTATACTTAATAATCCAGGTGAGGCCTCACCAGAATCACATACACGGCATCAGTTCTCCCTCTCTCCAATGATTACAAAACTCATTGCCTGATTCACAGTAAGATATAATGGCTTTCCCCCTGCCACGGTTGCGATACGCTGGCAGTTTACAGTCATCCCATGGCCAGCTATACATCCAGTTCTTTCTCCTCCTCTGTTGCTTCCAACTAATAAGCTCAAAGTTCACAGGAGAATTTCGTATTATTATGCATAACCTCAAGATTTGTGTTATTGATCCTTATATGCTTTCTACTACTCCAGTCCTTAGAACCATGAGTTCTTCCTGTAAGATATTCCATTTATTTTCCCTATCAGTTTTATCTGCCAGCATTACAATGTCCTGAATTTAATAACACCCTCTTATGTTTTCTACTGATATCATTAATAAAAATGCCAAGTAATATGGAGCTGAACAATAGGAGTTTCACCAATAACCTGCCTCCAAGCCAGTAGTTCAACACTACCCTTTGTAGTGTCCCCATTAGCTCAGTCGTTATCTCTATGTCTTCCTGTACAAATTGTCATCTCCTCCAGCTGATAGCTCCATAAATGCATGACACAGACTTCCCTTTTGTAGATTATTTCATTATCATTGTAAAGATCAGCTCAGCCAGAACAATTTTTACGCTTTTCTACCTCTGGTGGTGAACAAAGCTTGTACTTCTTGTGTGCCTTTTCTTACACTGCACTACTCTTCATAAGAAGGCAGTTAAAATAATCATCCGTGTAAAACTCTGCAGAAGGAGGCATCTTTGTGTTCATTCGATCAGTGAATTCCTCCTGCTCCTCCTTTTGACAAAATTTCAGTATTTTCACTGGGAAAGGGCCTCTCCTGTTAACCTTTGAGGAGCAGCGTGGCCTCACCTTTTGAAACCAATGAACGTCTGCAAACCGCAGGTAGACTCCATCTCCATGTAACAAGCAAACATATCTCCCACAACACTGATGCAGACACTCTTCATCTCTCTGTGGTTTTTTCCAACCGTAGTAGGTCGCCTCTTTAAAAGAAGTTACTTTTTCACTACAAACCACACCTCTCTGCGGTCACCCTACCAGTGCTGCTAAAACAGCAGTACTGACCCACTAACCTGGCTAGCTGCGTGCTCTCTATCACCACCTCTATCAGCTGATGGTGGAGCGTGGCAAGCTCCAGGAGCATGGAGAAGGAATCCAGGGTAAATAGCTGTTTTTCTCCGGCTGTCTTTTTTTCTTCGTCTGCTCCCATCTCTGATAGTGACAAAGCAATCTCTTGCACCAGCACAGGGTCTTCGATCAGTACCTCAGCAAATAACTGCAAAGAAAGGCAGAGGGGAGAAGGAAACAGAGAAATCGTTTACATACAGATGACAAAGGTCTTTAAATACTTTAGGGGATCATTCTCCTTTTTCTGGAGTAAATCATGACTGGAGTTGCATGGGGTCACAACCCATGCAAGGTGAGAATTGTGCCTACCCTGACCCCTAAAAATACACTGGTGTTTTGCCACTTGCTCCAAAGGTAAAGACGCTGAATCTATAAACCTGGCTTTACTCAAAGGACTTAACAAAGCTTATTTTATTTATTTTTTATATCTAACACAAGATATTTGCTTTTTTTATTATAATCAAAATTCAGAAGGCTTTCAGGTGTATATACCTCTCTAAAGCAGCGGCTCTGTAACTTGATTCACTTATTACTAGCTGAGGCCATTCCTCCTCTAAAGAGTGCGCAGATCCTAGCACATGTGCCACTGTATGTATGATGATCTGAAAATGGGGACAGCAAACTCACATGGTCAGATAACTCAGGAGAGTTGGACCGCTGTTCTACTGGGATGATGGAAGCCTCCA
This sequence comes from Aquila chrysaetos chrysaetos, assembly GCF_900496995.4. Taxonomy (NCBI): domain Eukaryota; kingdom Metazoa; phylum Chordata; class Aves; order Accipitriformes; family Accipitridae; genus Aquila; species Aquila chrysaetos. The sequence continues at coordinate 60,451,970 of NC_044005.1, forward strand.
AAAGAGCAGAAAACCCAGGAAAGAAAGATTATCAAAAGCTGCAGCTTGGTAATGTGGAGAGCTGGAAAGAAGATAATGGTCCATTGGCTGTTGTGCTGTGGAAGTGGTGACAGAACAGCTCCTGGCTCTGTGTGCAGGAAAAGGTGCTCCTTGTCTCTAGCTGTCACAGCCCGCACAACTGTGCCACCCTGCTCGTGTCAGACGGGATAGATGAGGCCACTGCTATAGCTGAGTGGCTTCACACTTTGCTGCTTATGACCAATGAATCACAGATCATGAGGAAATCTGAACCCAGCCATGTAGTTATTAGTAATAAAAGCCTAGATTTTAACACCTGCCACTCGCTACACTTTCACAGCTACACTGAAAAAAAAAAAAAGTTTGAAAAGACAACACTCCAAAGTTAAGTGTCAGAAGCTGTGCAACTTGATTTTGTCTCTCTTACCCAGCACGTTACAATGTGCTTTTGTAATTCTATGGCTCTGGGTGGGTGGGACAGGACAACCCATCTTTATGTGCTTCTTCACAGAGCTGCTAAAAGGAGAATAGCATCTTCCCTATTTCCAATGAGGACAAGAGAAGAGGTAATAAGCTTAGACTGTAACAAGGCACATCTGTGCGAGACTTTAAGGAGACCTTGGTAACGGTGAGGCTGGTGAAGCACTACAACAAACTGCTTGGAAAAGTCTGTCACAGGATGTGTTTAAGAACAGGACAGCTACTTATCTCATGGGAAGAACCTAAGTATGATCCAGCTGCTCCTGGCTTGGGATGAGAGAGAAAGAACTCACAGCTTCCCAGGGATCATTTAGTCTTGTAATTCCAGAAATCACTTTTCTTTTTATATGGCCTCTCTGATATTTCTACATAGGAAAACCACCTGTTCCCAGGCTGGCAGCCTCTGTACCTCACCCCTGGGTAATTTGTTTATTATGAAGTTGTGAGATGTTTAGGAAGTCAGATGGGGAATAAAAATTGGATCTTATAAAACCATCCTTAGTGAAGGGTTGGAAAAACATGAAAGAATGAGGGCCAGGGTCACAAAAGAAGCCGTCCAGGAAGGACAGAAATGTTGATTTTAGCACACCAAGTCATAAAGAAAAATAATATGTAATCATGTAAACACTGCATCATCATGTCTATGCAAAAGGAAACCAAATTAAATCTGCTCTGGCAAAAGTACATCTCCTAAAATTTAAATGCTAGACTTTTACAACCTCAGTGTCTTCTAAACATTGTCTGCTTGCGTGTGGTTGTCTCATCTGCAGCTTCTGTTGGAGGAAAAGGAATGTGCAAGAAGTAAACACAACAAAATCCTTCCCTTCCCCCTTCCAACAGCAGTGTGGTAACTTTATGATCCATGCACAGATCTCTGCCACTGACTTCTAGGATTTAAAATTTAAAAAGCAAAGAATCATTTGTGATCTGCTGTGGACAAGAGAGTAGTGGGACACTGCCAGTGGATTTTACTGGCAGCAGAGAGATGCCGGATAAGTAATTTCTGGGTTTTGCTCTAGGCCAGGGAGGGGAGTATCCTAGGAGGCTGTGCCCTTCTGCCTTTAGTTTGCCTCTATACTTTCTTACCCATTACTGTCTTCACAGTCTCTTCATCTAACCAGTTCTGTCTCCACGCCTCAAACTTCCCATTTTCATCCCCACTCCCTTGATTAGCGAAGTCCTGCTGTCACTGGTTTTGGGCAGCTTGAGCCAATCTCTTTACCAAACCATTCTCAACCCACCACCGGCCCCCGAGGTGCCTCCTTGCCCCAGCCCCGATTTACTGTGCACTTTTTTCCCCATGTATTTTCCTTCCGAAAGGAAGGAACCCACTGGATCTTAGTTCTAGTCTCTGCCTCCCAGCTTTTCACCTACCTCAGTCTTCGTTCCCATTTCCTGGCTGCCGTCCCGCTTACCAAGCCAGCTGTATTTTCTCCATGCTCCTGCCCATCTCCTGCTCCCCGCGTCTCCTGGGCGATCTGCTCGGCCGGCTGCCTCTGCTGCCTCGGGTCAAGGCGACGCGAGTGGCAGTGCCGGCTGACAGCCCCTCGTGCTCACTTCCAGTGCCCAGACCCGAATCGAACGTGGGTCACTTAGACCAGAGCTGTTATTGCAGGGACAGCCGAAAGTCCCGCTTTGCCTCGGGTTATAGATACACCGTGGCACACAGAAACTTCAGATAACGTCGCCCTGCTGAACATGTGGCAATAGCGTGTTTTATTTTAGTTTATGCTGGCCAAACTTGGCAGGAATGAAAGCATAGCGTATCACTACCTAATGAGTCTTCCCAGACTTGAAACGTATGCTCCAAAGCGTAGCTGTATTACGTTCTTATAGAGAAAACAGATAAAATAATTTATTTTCCATTTCTTGCTCCCAGCAACAACTGAGCTGACTAATTAAAAAAAAAATCAACCTCAAAGAGATGTCCAGCATTGATAATTTCATTCACAATAATTAGCATTTATCAAAATTATAACCAACCAAAATCAGAGTTCTACACCAGGAAATGGTGGACATTACAGTAATAACCGGGTCCACCTGTAACAAATTTGCTTTAATGTCCAGTCTTTTTTTTTTTTTTCCAGACTGTACACACACACAAACACAAAACCTGGAGACTTACCGTGATCTCATGTCAGTTTCAGTGTGTCTATTTTCCTTCTCATTAAGCTGATTGTTCCTACTTTATACTGGCATGAGATCAAGAGTTCTACCTTCCTGTGTTAATTCAAAGAAAAAAATTCTTGTTTTAAAGGTGGATGGAACGGATCTTCACCAATCATAAGCAAATAATTGAATTCAGAATCACATAACTAGAACTTTAACCAGCAAGTGTAAATGAACTAGCAAGATCACACACTTGCTTTACTGGCTGTTTTCGGTCTGCAGATGCTGTAGAATTCCTGGTAGATATACTCAAGAGCTTCGGGGATCAAGCACACCAGACCAAGAGAAGGGTGAAACTCCAGCAAATAAATGTTCTTCAAAGTAGGACTTGAAAACAACAAAAACAAAGAAAGAATAAATAGCTCTCAAATATTCTTTTATAAATTGTATATATAAAGAAAACTTGCAATTGCTTAATTTGCAAGAATAAATTGCAATGGCGTTAGTGCATATCAGAAATCAATCATCAAATCTAAAAATAGAACTGAAGCCTTAATAAACGTAATTATGTTGGAACACATCTAAGTAGTCTCATTTGCTAATGAAAGCAGAAAATGTTTAAAATTCTCTTTCATTAGCTGACAGTTGTATTAACTGCATTTTCACGTCTATTATGCCCGCTCGTTAAAACTGCACTTGAAAATAAGCCCTCAGATAACCAACACAAAATCAAAATGTGTGTCAGGGGAGGAATAGGGCCAAGGAGCTGGAGACAGAGGCAGGAAACCAGAAGGGACCAGAGGCAAGGGGCTGTTGGCTTCTGGGTGTACAATTAGCTGCTATGTAAACCCTTCACATAACCCACAGCACTGCACAGCTGCACGATGGGGAACGTGTGGCAGGTCTGTACCGCAGGTAAGATGTGGATTCCATGTGTGAAAACAGAGTACACGCACATCCAGCCGGACAGTTGTGCTGGAAAGAGCAATAGACTGCGGCCAAAGGGCAGCAAAAGTTGTGAAGCCAGGTCAGGATACTGGTGCAGCAAGTCTGAAGTGAGTGGTCTAACCACAGCACCCACTTTCATCACTACTGTTTAATAGTCTACCCATGGGAATATTAGTGTCCCGGTGCACTGCAAGATGCAATTATCAAATCCATTGTCATGAAAGGGCAGTGTAAACGTGAGGGGGGAGGAACGACTTTCTTCTTTGAATGTTTTTCTGGCTATCTAAATAGCATGAGACTAAATAACGTGAGACACTCATCTATTGCTTGATTCACCTTAAGACTGTCATTTTTTCAAATAGTCTTATTTTCATGTGCTGGATCCCAAATTTTTACAATTAATTACAGAAACCAGAACAGAAAGAGGTACTCTCCAGAGAAATAAAACTGTATAATTACTCACTGGCTAGTATTAAGAGAGATAAGGTGCTTAGTAATTACATTATAAGGAAGTCCAAATTCACCAATGCCACCTCTTTGACCTTCCTGCCAAATCTTGTGGACATAATCCCGCTGGGCATCTATCTAAAACACAGCAATAAACACAAGTGACATTAGCCAATGAAATTCACACATAGCTAGAAATCAAGGCAAAACCAACTATTCTTTATTTAAACATAAGCTGCAAAATTTTCTATTTTTATATATATATAAATTTTCAAGTCAGTTATTTATGTACCCACTCTAGATGAATTATTCCTGATAAAATTATTTTGAATCTTTCATATTCCTTCACAACAAAATTTAAGCTCCAATACTGACAAGGCTCCATTTTTATTGCTAGCAATATGGTAGCATTAGTGGCAACAGCAGCACAACAGTAGCCTCTTGTACCAAAACCCAAACTTCTGTTTGTGGACTAAAAGCCAAGTTACAAATGTTAGCTAATTAAACTTCCCAGCTTGCAGCCTCTGAAATCAAAGCTCAGAGAAAGGAAATATCTTGTGGCAGGATACAGAGTAAAGCTGAGGCAGATTTTTAAACCAGAGGAAAAATGTGAGTATTTCAAATGCTGTGATTTAATTATTAACACAGGAATTCACAGCTGTCTGAAATATACTGCTTTTCAAAGTGCACTTTAAAGTGCAAACTTTGTTTATATTCTTTTTTAATTCTCTTTTCTCTTACTATAAACAGAGCTAGTTCCTTATCCACTGCATTACAGAACAAATATAGATTATAATTTTATTTAGCTTCCATGCCTCTCAACTGTTATTTCTAATTGTCTCAAACGGTAGCAGATGTGGCTTTAACATGAAATATGAAGCTCCGCAATCTTTCCAACATTTTCTTTCTGATATTGATGAAATTATAGCTTTCTGCTCTTGAGCTTCATGCTTTCAATTTACAAAGCATCCATAGACTTCATTGTTAAATTAGTATTGACCTATCTTAACACTGTAAACACATGCAGGCTATAATCAAAGCTTCCCATTCTGGATTTCATTTCCTACTTCCCCAAGATGGATATACTGTAAATTCAACGTACTTGTTGGTTTACTATGTCCCTCAGCACTTGGAGGTGAGGTTGTAAACAGATGCGTTCATCTTTGTAGGTGTTGACAAAATATTCAAGGTTGAGATCAAACCATGGACGTTTATGCATGATGTCAGTTATTGGTTGGGCCAAGCAAATCTTTCCTCTGGGTCCAAAGCATGTTGGTAAGCTTCAGAGTAAACATTTAGAAGCTGAAGAGATATTCAGAAGCACATTTAGAAATTTTTATTCACCCAAATATTCATTCTTTGTTGGGGAAAGATTTCTGAACATGGAGTTTGCCGCCTGTATCAAACCAACAGTGACCCAATATGGCATCTTGTTTCTGGCACAGGATGTTACTTGATGCTTCATCAGAAGGCTCGAGAACAGAACTGACCATATGAGAAATTTCTTCCAAATCTTGCATAGTTAACATTTTTTTTTCCCACTGAAGCGTGAAGATTTTTATTCTGCACATTTTTCCCTTCAAAAAGTAACAAGACAATGTACTTACTACTTTAAAAACACCTACTTCCTTCCACTCTAATCTATTCTCTGTTTCTTTTCCAGCACACACACTGGTTTTGTATCTTTGAAAAACTCCATTTCCCCCAAACTGAAAGCTGCAGACCCATCCAAGTCTCTCTGTTATCTCATTTGGCCATGACTGTCACAGTTACTTTAGATTTTTTGGAGAAACTCCAAAGTAATTGAAGATGTAATTAAAGATGTACAAAGGCGCATGCCCTCTTCAGGCTCCTCTACCAAGAATATCTGTAAAGTTTCATTTAAGTAAAAATTTTAATTACAAATACCCACAGCTTAGGACAGAAAAAGAAATGTGCCAAGCATGACAGCATGTGAACTCTCCAGATGACATTGTAGTACTTCTTGGTCAGATGGCAATTATGGGATTGAAAATATTAACTGCCTTGCTTCTGGACAAATAGGCCATCTCAATATGAAATGATCTACATCTGGCTATTTTACATTGACACAGAAGTAGAAAAGCATCCACGTTACTTTCCATACTGAAACCAGAAGACTGTGGAAGAGGAAGATGCAGAAGGTAACTCGGTAGCTGAGAATTCAGATTTCAATGGAAAGAGTAAAGTTCTCTGATTTAGACCTGCCTGACCTGAACTGTTCCAGAGGAAGCTAAAACACGGCTTAAGCAACAGGCCTAAGCAAGTTTCATATTGGCTAAGCTAAGCTGTCTCAGCTGCTGGACAAAGGGCTATTGTTTCCTCACTCAGAAAGAACTCAATGCCAGCTGGAACCAAAGCTAGCGAGACCCACTTCCATTTAATTTCAGCTAAAAGCAAAAGACCTTCAGCAACAGCACATCTGTACATTTAATCCTGCCTAGAGAGCTGGGTTGTGAGAGCAGTTCCAAAATATACTCTTTGATGGTTTTGGAAGGGAATTAGTGCATTGTTGCTGTAGAAGTTTCATTCTTCTCTACTGGGAGTTTTTCTTCGAAAAAGAAAGCACGTTTCCTTATACGGAAGGCCCGTGACAATAATAAAAGGTAGATTCACAGAGGTAGCATGATCATACAGCAATGGAAAGCGAAGTCTATTGGGGTGAGAGCAGAAACCTAGTGAACTAGGCAATTAGTATTTTATATAGCTCCATCACACAAAGCTCCTCTATGAAAATGGGAGAGTGGCCTTAGGAGATTTCCTAAACTACATACAACTATTTTAGTTTAAAAGGGTTTCTATTTAAAGCCTCTTCAGTGGTACACAGGAGATTCCCTAGCACCCTCTAGCATTCCTATTTTCAGAGCTGCCTTGTGTTACTCCAGGACTGTGAATAAAACATTTCAAGTGTGTGAAGGCGACCTCAATTAGTGCCATTTCTCACTGCTTCTGAAGCGGACTACCTGCTCCTTTCCACCTCCTGACACTCACGGCATCGTCCTTGGGACTGGTGAGTCCCATAGTCAGAAATACACTTCCAAGATCCTCTGGGTCCTTTCCTCTGAACTTGTCTAATCTTCATCTTTCAAGACTGAGGTCTTTGGACAAAAACCCTCTATGCTTTCATGCCCCATGGCAAAATACAGACACCTGACTAGATTCAGAGAGAGGAAGCGGAAAGCCCGCAGGATATGCAGCAGCCCTTGTGAACGGTAAAGCTACGAATCGCTTAATACACATTTTTAGTATTGGTTTGTTTGTTGTTTTTTTTAACTCCATACTAAATCATGGCATTTTTTACTCCAAGTAACTAATCTATAATACATATAGAATCATAGCTATAGGTTTTATTAATAAATGGATTATTTTTTATGCTGTAACATACAAAACATATCTCTGGTTCCTGCTGACAAAGGATAATCCAAATGATGCGCCTAGCCAGCTGCAGGCTGAGTTTCTCCTCCATGGGCTTCACAAAGATGCAATGATTACAATTCTGACAACAACCATTAAAAGTTTCCTGCACTAGCCCCAGAAAGCAGGGACAGCCAGGACCACAGAAAAAAATTTGCATCTTCAACTTCGTGGTGGCCCAGGCTCCTCAGGGCTGCACCCCATTCTTCCTAGAATGCGTTTGCTCCATTCCTTGGCATGCAAGGAGGGACACAGCGTGCGCTGCAGTGTTGCTCTGGAGTTGGCCTTGTCTTTCCCAATTATCCTTCCCAATTATCCAGCGGTGGGTGACTCTCCCTAAGGCCTTGCAGAAGCGCTTCCAGCCCCTGGCACAGCAGCTACCAGAGGCTGCTGTCTGACAGCAAGAGCATTTCTGCTCCCTTGTTGCAAAAGCCACTACCTGGGGTCCTCCGGACCCAACTCACAGCACCCAGCAGCTCCAACCCTCTGCACCCAGCCCAGCACCAGGCACCCAATGCATCTGAAACCAGTACCACCACCCACAGTTGCTGGCTCTGACATCCGTATCTATACACCTTGGGAAATGCTGTTTAAAAGGAACCTTACGCAACCTGAAGTGAACTGACTGCAAATTACCGTTTTCAGTCCAAGAAGAGCATCTGTACCTGGGATTTTTTTTCCAAGAGAGCAGTTTCACAGGTCCAGAGGTCAAGCAGCACAGCAAATTGATCCACAGAGGCATGTGCCCAGCGAAGAATGTTGCTGCTACTGAATTGCTCACAAGTTACATTGCCTAAGGCAAAAAAATTAAGTAGAGAACAAGCAGATGCCAGTATCAGAGGGATTTCCACACACCTAGAGTCCCAGGGCTTGTGGTAATTCTTTTTACTTATAGCACAGGGTTGTGGTTTTTGCTTGCCACGGAACCCCAGGCCAGGAAAAGATTTCAGTCCCATAAGCTTTGGAGGGCCCCAGAGTATTCTGCAAGGCAAAGAACAAGCACACCAGGCATTTGGTTCAAACATATCTCTTCCATCATCTTTTAACAACTATTCCCTCAGATAAAGGGCAATGGCTGGAGTTCAAAAGGCCTGCATCAAGAGATAAAGTCAGAGAAAGCACAAGAAAACTAGGGGAGGAAAGAGAAGGAAGCTTAATTTTTCACAGCACCAAATCGTGTTGGGATTGTCTTCACCACCTCACCTTCACTCTCAGATCAAAGAAAAACGGCATGGACTACTCAAAGATAAATTTTACAGAGATATAGCAGGGCAGAGTGCAGACCCAGGGGAGGGCTTTCTTTTCAGATGGCTTGCTATTAGAAAAGCCAGTCTTCATAATTTAAAAATTACTGTGAAGGAAGGAAAAAAAATTACTACAAATGTTTCTACACTAGCAGCCCATGAGAAATCCTTAAAGAAATAATGCTTTCGGATCCTTGGTTGTGATACTGTCTAAATTAGAGCTAATTTTGACAATAGATGATAAATCAAGTAGAGTAAATCTGAAATGTTTAGAGCTGCAGAGTTAAAAACCAGCCATGGGGTAAATAAAAGAGGCTTCAGCAGCTACTCTTCAGCTCCAGACTTTAAGTGTCTTATTTTTCAAAAGCTGAACAAGAGAGTAATTTGAAGTCCATGATCACTGGAGAAGTCAGCATTAAAAGTGTCTGGGTTCATGGCACACAGAAAGAGATCATAACAAGAAGGAGCATAAGGAGCTAGGACAGGTTGAACACGATCAGTTCTCAAGCGTGCTGTGTGAGGGTGAAAATGAAGTGACCTGTAAACACAGGAACTGCTATACCAGACTACCAGAGTACCCAGCCTCATTCAGTAGTCTGCCTTCTGTCGTGACAGAATCACAGAACGGCTGAGGTTGGAAGGGACCTCTGGAGGTCATCCAGCCCAACCCCCTGCTCCCGAACAGGGTCACCTAGGGTGGGTTGCCCAGGAATATGTCCAGTCAGGTTTTGAATATCTCCACAGTTGAAGACTCCACAACCTGTCTGGGCAACCCGTGCCAGCGTTTGAGAATCCTCGCAGTAAAAATGTGTTTACTTGTGTTCAGATGGAATTTCATGTGTTTCAGTTTGTGCCCATTGCCTCTGGTCCTGTCAGTGGGGACTACTGAGAAGAGTCTGGCTCCCTCGTCTTCATTCCCTCCCACCAGGCATGTATACACACACTGATTAGATCCTCCTGAGCCTTCTCCAGGCAGAACAATCCCAGCTCTCTCAGCCTCCCCTCATATGAAAGATGCTCCAGAAGAAGGTCCACAGTGAGGACCTTCAGGTGGCTTCAAAGAAGGTCCAAGCAGGCATTTAGGCATTCACAGGTTTGTAAAGTTTTTTGGTCATCTTAATCCTCAGCTATGCCCTGCATTCTTTGTCAGAACATTAAATTTTAGGGAAGCGTGCTAAAACATCGAAAACATTGCCCTATCAATATAGAAAGTAATTCCAGTGATTTAAGAAATATTTTATGCAATTCTCTGAATATCGTACGTGTTTGTGCCATTTATTCACTGTTTTCTAATGGCCCTCCCCCCATGCTTTCTACAGTTACAAGCTTCTTCCTCCTCACTATTCTAGAACTACAGCTGCTCTTTTTAGAAATCTGTAATATAGTCTGTCTCAACTCAGTTCCTACTATTAAAAAAAGCAGCAGGAAAAAAGGAAGTCTGGAACATCAAATATTTTGCAGCTTCTTATTTACAACTGAAAAAGGTTTAAAAGTGGTGGGAGGTAAATTTAGTTCTGCAGAAAAACAATCCAATACATTAATTAAAAGGCATTCAGAAACAATTAACATTTTTCTTTTCTGACTCTCTCTGTGCCTTGAAGATGTGCTTGCTCATTATATTACTTAACTACATCAGTAAATGTCCCTTCTGTGTTATTTTCCAGTCCAGGACGACTTTGATGCCTGTGACCCTGAATAAGTGCAAAACTGTGACATTAACAACATGTGACAAGGAATTCCACAGGCTCAGTTAGGTCTTTGCAACACATTCATCACTTAGCTAACTAGGAGGATAAAGAAAGGTCCCAAAAATCCAGTTAGAACTTGGTCCTGCGGAATTACAGCAATGATTCAAGAAGCCGTAAGATCAGCCTACCTTGAAAACAGCAAACCAAATTATCACAGTGTTTTGGACCTGTAGATATCTTACTTTTATCTTTCTCAGTGTAGTGGCTGGCCACAAGCAGCAGCTGGTACTTAACCTCCTTCAGGTCCTCTAAAGCCACATCATATATTATGTAAACCCCTCGCTGGTCCTGCGTGTGAATATATCCATCTTCACTAGCGTGAAAGTCGTCATGGTTTTCCACCTCTGCAAACTCCATGAACTGAGCATTGTGGACCTATGCCGTGAAAAAGAAACACAGAGACACAAGCAGTCAGTTCTGCAAGGATTGCAATTCTGTACAATCAATGTATCTAAGGGTGGACCAGGCCTAGAAACATGGTATTTAGTCATTAGCAAAGAACAAAAAAATAAAATGTTGCCAAAATATTATTTTTTACAGGTAACACCCTACACTGTGGCTTCATTTATACTACCATGGAGTAAGACAAACTGTACAAAATTTCTGTTGTGTCTAGTTTTTCCTTCAGGCATATAAATCCACAAAAAAGCACCAAGAAGGCATCAAAACGAGATTAGCTCTTGAACTAAGGTAGAACATTTTCCCCTTTTTCTAATTTTGCTCAAATTTGGCAAAAAGTGTCTTAAATTCTGATCTTCAAATATGAAGGCAACATATTTTTAAAGCCTTCTTGGGTAAGTTACACTTGCAAGATTTGGAGATAAGCTCACACACACAAAGACTTGAGCACTAATTAAAAGGAACACCCATTGACTGATGTCCCAAATTGCTGTGACTGCAGCACTTGTTCAATAGAATACTTTTCTGAAAAAATTTCTGCATCTTTAAAAGAGAATTATCTACCTTGGCAGTGAGTCACTAGTTAGCTTGGTAACACCCCAGGCAAGAATCCAGTACTGCAGTCAGCAGAAGTGACATTAACATTCAAAATATTCTGTTTCTTGACTAGGAGTGCCACAAAGTGAATTACAGACATCTATGCCTAGGTGTATAATTACAGAAGTTAACCTCCCAGTGTAAACAAACACTTGGGATAGGGGTATAGCAATAGAAGCCTTTAAAAATGGTTCTTCTTGGAAGAAGGTAGCAAGTAAATACAAGCTCCTCATTTTACACTGTTTGTCTTTACTATTTCCTGGTATGTAATGCACCTTTGTTCTCACTTCAGTGCCAAATAATGGTACAAAATGTATTGGGACTTCCTCCTTTCACCTGGATGTTTCAAATTCTATTAAAAGGAAGGATGGAGGAAAGGAAAAGGTATTTGTTTTAGTCATGGAAATCTTGGTCAGATTTAAAAGTACTGGGAAGAACAGCTTGCCAGCTTCATAGATCTATGCTGGATCAGAATTCATTCTTTACCATAAAGTTAATGAGGCAGCCCTGCAAAATGTGCACCTAATTTGAATGTAACATTGGATCAGCCTGGTCAAAGATTTTTTTTCCCTTTTTCAATATGGTGTTCTGCACTCTGTTCTTTCCTTATTTTTCTGAAAAGACTCTTTGTGTCACAGCTCTTAGTAACAGGATGCAGAATTTGCTAAAGGTTAAATCAAAGCCCTTTACAGAAGAATTAAATTTGATTTGATTTAGGTAAATAACTGAGCAAATACTGGGTCGACTTCACTATAGTGTTATCAATTACTACGTGTAATATGATTGAAATAACCAGGGAGCTGCTAAAGTCCTGTGTACAGCCCACATCAGTTAATGTTTAAAATAGGGAAACAATAACTAGACATGATTTAGGGTTTAGGAACTAAGTATTGGACAATGGGGCTTTATGTTTATGCTTATGGCAGAAAAGGTAATGGATTGTGGTCTGGTCAATAAACCTTGAAGAACCACTTGGAACTGCCAAGATTAGGGAAGAAGTAGGCAAAAGGTAATTCCTACAGGGGGAGATTGCAACCACTGACTCATTGACCACCTACTCCAATGATACCACCTACTCAAAAGAAGACAATGAAGGAAGAAGACAGAGTCTGCACACTAATTTACATGAGGGGTGAAGAAGAAAGAACCAATCATTAAGGAAAATAACAATGAATATGTATTAGTTAAGCGTATAAATGTGAGGAATTTTGAGACAAGGGTGTGCTGTCTTGAGACAGGCACCCATTCATGCACACCAATGAAATTAATTTGAAAATACCTCGACTCTGTGTGTTACTGGCTTGCACACTGGATAAATGAACCCTGTTCGTGGGACAACAGGAGAACATCAACATTTTAAGCAACATGACTGTAAGATGACTGTAAGCAATGCTGTCAGTGCCCTTTGTTTTGTATCCACACAATGATGTAATTCCCCTTTTTTTGTCCTGAAGCAGAAGTATGTCAGAGAATGGAATGTGATGGCAGGGGGGAATCCACATTGTATGGACTTTTATTATTTTAATTTCTCTTTTAAGGGCCTTCCGCCAGACCCTGAAAGACTAACAGCTTTCATAGGTCAGGACACCTCCAGGGTCCCTGGAGGAGTGCCTATTTTCTAGCATGGAAAGGATGCCAGCTAACAAATCCTACTGCCTGAACAGAGTCCTGGCTCAGGGGTGTACAACATTCTTCTCACACACACACCTCCCAAATCTTCACATGCCACAGGAACTTCAAGTATGTTACTATTTCAGGGTTATCACTCCTCCGGTATCTGATTCTGGCATGATGCTGCCATCGCAAACTTCTGAAACAAGGGTGTACTGGGGATGGCTGAGTTTGGCCTGGTATCAGTGTTGAAGAGTGTGTTGGCAACATAGCACCCATTTTTAGAAGAACTGAAATGTTTTCTCCTCCTTTTTTACCACATCTCAGGCTTGCTCAAGGCTTTGAAGGATATCAGTATTCCTTCATCCTTGAAGAGCCAAAGCTACTGTGTTTCTGTAAGTTTTGTCATCTTTTCTTCCCTTTTTCAGCTCTTTGACAGGTATATTTAACACTGGGAGTTTGGCTGTTGGTTGGTTGGTTTTTGTCTTAGGCCAAGCCATAACAAACAGCAGCACTTTTTCTGCTACTACTTTTCCAAAGATTTTTGAAAGTCCAAATAAGTTTCAGCTGATTCTCCTTTACTCAGTACTGGCAGATACTGCTGATACATGCAAAGATCCTAATAGGTAAGATACAGTTTGCTAAAGTTCAGCAAAACTCTTGGGGTTTAGTGGAACCACATGTAATCTAATTTATTATCTCATTGTTTCAGCAAAAAAGGGCCATCTGCATTTCTATTCCATGCTTTACTTCAGCTTTGTTTTTAATGTCTTGTTTAGTCATTCTGTTATTTTGTCTATGAAGCTCAGATCTAAATAGCAGATGAATGAAGCTTATGATGGTAATATACTACTGTTCCTCAAATATTAGATAACTAGATACTGAAGACCAAAATGAGCTAGAGCACTTCTGAGTTGCTTTTTAATACCAGTAAGGGTCTATCTACTCCATGGCAAAATGAATGGCTCAGGTGAACTCTATAACATCGTAGGTCTTGCGCCCTTCTCTGTATGTTATTAGCCCACCGTATCCGAGACCAGGAATCATCCCTCCCTCTCCTGTCCCACTCATATAAGAGAAATGTGGTGTGTTCACGGGGCTTCGTTTGGAGAGAAGAGTTTAACCTTCCTCTCCCTGCGCCTTAACACCAGCTGTGCTGCACTTCTGGGGTAGTGCTGCCATATCTCCCCACCGTGGGACCTAAAGAGTGAAAGAGGGCTGCACCAGCACAGCCAGTTAGACCAGTTAGAGCCTAGTTAGACCACTAACTAAGGGCTAAAGGCCCCCTATCTGTCCCAGGTAAATCTGTATTTTCCTTAGCACTGTTCTCAATCAATTGTCACTGGTTGGGCAGTGCTGCTCCGGGCCCAGGCTGTGTCTTGCTCCCCTGTGCAGACCCACGGTTACATCCCGTGTGGTAAAGGTTTTCAGTGGAGAAAGAAGATGGGGAGGACAAGTCACAGCCTCTTTTCGTTCCTCCACCCTGGCTAGCCCACTTCTCAACTGCAAGGAGGAGGCGTACACCCTGCCTAATCCCCAGGAGAGACGGGTTGTGCTTTCCCAGAGACAATCCTGTGCACTCCTACAGTTCTACACCATTCCCACTCTGTTGTTAAAGCACGGGTTAAAACAGAGGATTTAAACACTCTGCAACAGGAATGCTGCCTTGCTTGCTAAGTACCACTCACACAGGTAACTCTACATAAACAACATCACTCCCTCCCTTCCTTCAAAAGGAAAGAGAACTTGAAAATAACCATAAGGAGATTTTTCTAGAGATATATCAGTATAAGTCTTAAAACAATAGCTCTCTTCTCTTAGTTTCTCCAGAAACAGGCCACCCACAGAAATATTTAAATAATATTCTTGCAGAAAGTTATAAGGGTGAGTTTCAGTGTTTGGCATAATTGGGACAACATCCTGGATTCTCCACCAAGTTGATCCCACGGGTATCCTTCTGAACTGCCTGTTTCTGCAGCCCGGGGCACAGTAAGGCCAGAAGAGTGGCCACTGCAGATTCAGGGCTCCACACTCCGAAATTTGGACACCAGATTTCCAAGATTCTTGCTGACTTTAAAAGCTACACTCCAAATTTCTCAAGCATACAAACCAAGGATGGCAACATTTCCACTGTTGACCTTTCTCAAAGAATATACATCAACAAATGCATTATCTGTAGGACTTGTGGTTTTGAAGGAAGGCTGATCATTTCTCACCATTTCTTAAAACTCTTGAACAGGGAAACACATCAATATTAAAAATATCTGAATTCTTGTCAAAAGTACTTCTTAATTTGTCCCAGTTTTCTTGGACCACATCAGGATGTTTCTCATCAGCCACATTCATTCTGTGAGAAATAGGCAAATGCTGGAGAACGTGGAGTTAAGAACATATCTGTTGTTATTCTCTCTGTCATTTAGAAAGCATACAAACTATTCAATTCCAAATTTAGTAAGAAAATAAAACACAAAAGAGAAAAAGCAAACCATAGTTATCCATTGTGTATAATTCCAGAAGTTTATTTACTGTCAATGACTTGTAGCACTCACATAATAAAATCATTAAAGAAACTAGATAAAATAAGGAAGTATTCAGATTTGTTTTCAAAAAGTGATGCTTAAAAAACAAATACTCCTGAAGTCAACAGACTGCTCATTGAGATGACTCAGCCCCTTGATGGTGTCCTGCTCTATCAAAACATCATCACAGTAATAATACAGAAAAAAGGTCTCTCCAAGCTTTCTCCTTCTCATCCTGGATCTCCTCAAATCCAAGCAGCCCAACACTATCTACACTGCACCCAGGGAGCTCATTATTCCACTTACCTGAATTCAGCTTTATCATTGTAGTATTTTCTTTCTAGTAAAATCAGTCTGCTAAAAGAACTGAAAGTCATATGTACGCAGTCTAGCTCATTGCCTGCAAACCTCTAGATTTCTTTTACATTGAATTTGATCTTGCTCGGTTTACTTTCTTATCCAAGACTCAAATGTTTCATAATTATACTTCACTGTTCAAAAAATGCTCATCTTACCTGGAGAAAATGGTGAATGCCCTTCAGAGAGTGTAGGTGACACACCAACCACTGGGTGTAAATCATCAGATCTTCCTGTGTCACTACATTCACCGGATTTTTCTTTCCTGTCCGGAAACTTTCCCTTGCCGCTGAAAGTCTTGCAGCCCTCTGAACTGCATCGTTGTATTCCTCCATGATGTGACTAATTTGCTTCTGTTTATGTATATAAAAGAGACATTGTCATTTTCTGCATTTCTGCAACTTCTTCCCTTACTAGCTAGAATGCCATTGCATTCCCACTGCATAAGGAATCCTAGTTTGAGAGTAAGCGCAAAGGTTTATTTCCTTCCTAAATGCTTATGAATGGCATTTCCAACCCACTGAGGAAAAGGGAATTTCAGTCCAAACAGTGAATCTCTCTGAGCAGCTAATACTGACCATAAGCAGACGGTGAATAAGTGAATATCCAGAGACAAATTCCAGAGATAAATTACCCATAATATTAATAGCTTTTTATTTGGGTGGAAAAAAGCCATTGCTAACACTTTGTTTTTCATGAACAGCTACTGTGCTAGATATATGCGTGCTAGATCCTAGGTTTTGGTTCCTACCTGATAGAGAGGATAAAGCTGTTCAATAACACTGCTGTGCGTACAAAATCTCTTCCATCTAAGCATGTGCAAATATTTAGTCTGGACTAGCTGAGCAATTCTGCCTGTAAAAAGCTTGAATAAAATCAGAAATAACCATCAAATCACACATTTGTAAACAACAGCAGCTTAACATTATAGGAAACTTAAGCAGTATATAGGTCATCATTAGCATCAGAAAATAACGCCAAAACAACAGCTAATGAGTCACCAAAGACCACTGAGCTCTTATATTTATCCATGAAGGGTACTTCCCTAAGTTGTCCCAGTGGAAGTAGTATTGTGGGAATGAAAAAAAGCAGTTAATACAAGGAAAACGGCAGAATTCAGTCCACTGGACCTAGAAATTTAAACTCTGCTTTAAAAATGAAAATAAAAATAACCCCCAACACAGATGTACTAGAACGGCATAAAAGCATCAAGAAACAAGGAGAACCTTGTCCCAGCCCATCTGACCTGGCTTAGATTCCTGTCCTTCAAAGAAAGAGAAGCGGAAATTTTCACATCATACAAGGAAACTGCAAGCACTAACGTTTTCGTGCCCGTTTTCGGGAAGGAGTTTCATACTGTTTTTATTTTCGAATGTGCACAGTGCAACCCGCTGGGCCAGGGGAAAGCTCCTGCATCTTCCCAGGCAGCGGGAGCCCTACCTGGTGCAGCAGCAGGGGCAAGTTTGCTGCTGTGCGCTCCCTTCTCCAGCAGCTCTCTAACTCCCTCTGCACGACAGCAGCCTGAATAACAAGAGCTTTTGCTTCTGTCCCCTGCAAACGGAGCACGTGTTGAACACATCTCTTTTTCAGGATATTAAAAAAAAAAAAAAAAAAAAAGGTGGTAAAGACAGAAAAATGTTGAGGCTTTGAATTTAATTGGGAGTTGTCGCATAAACAAACGCTCCAGAGCCGGGTCCACATTATTATTCGAATAAATGAAAGGTTGTGCTCTTTTACTAATGTGCAAACAACATTACGAGGCTTCCCATTCTGTCTTTACAGGCCCAGATTCCAAAAATCATATCATTTTCTCTGATTTTAATTTCCAGTTGCTACTTGGTAAAGAGCAAAGAGAATTTTTTTAAGCCAGTGTACATTTTAGCTACCTACCTGTAAGCCTTTCTTCAGTATTACCTCCCTTTCTTTTCTGAAATAAGATGCATCCTTTGGAATTGCAGCAGAACAGCAGAAAAAAAAAAGTTCAACAGGATGTTACATACAAGCTGGTATAAATCAAACATTTGTCAGGCCCAACACAACTCAGATGGTGAAGTTAACAGTAAGCAAGTTTAATGGTATCAAAAACGTATAATAAAGTAGCAGAATTTATTTAATTAGCAGACATTTTTTAGCAAATGGTTTGCTTCCACCTCTATTTTTTAGTCAAAGCCCTTAAAAAGTCCATCTGGATGCTTGTCAATCCTATGGACACATTATTACAACCCACAACTCTGCAGTGGAGTTCCTTGACAAACATCCTTCACAATTTAGTCAACTTCCCCCCTAATGTGCCTGTATCACAGCAGGAGGGGCTGAGAAAACTTCTGGAGGAGAACTATTTTTTAATTCTCATGCATCAACATTGGACACGAGCAAAAGGTTCTTCACTGAGAGGGTGGTCGGTCACTGGAACAGGCTCCCCGGGGAAGTGGTCATGGCACCAAGCCTGTCAGAGTTCAAGGAGCACTTGGATGATGCTCTTGGTCATCTGGTTTAGTTTTAAGTAGTTGTCCTGGTTTCAGCTGGGATAGAGTTAATTGTCTTCCTAGTAGCTGGTATAGTGCTGTGTTTTTGAGTTAGGTATGAGAAGAATGTTGATAACACACTGACGTTTTCAGTTGTTGCTAAGTAGTGTTTAGACTAAGTCAAGGATTTTTCAGCTTCTCAAACCCAGACAGCAAGAAGGCTGGAGGGGCACAAGAAGTTGGCACAGCACACAGCCAGGGCACCTGACCCAAACTGGCCAAAGGGGTATTCCATACCGTGTGACATCACATCTAGTATATAAACTGGGGGGAGTGGGGGCAGGGGGATCGCCGCTTGGGGACTAACTGAGCGTTGATCGGCGGGCGGTGAGCAATTGCATTGTGCATCTTTTGTATATTCCAATCATTTTATTATTGCTGTTGTCATTTTATTAGTGTTATCATTATTATTAGTAGTAGTTTCTTCTTTTCTCTTGTATTAAACTGTTCTTATCTCAACCCACGAGTTTTACTTCTTTTTCCGATTCTCTCCCCCATCCCACTGGGGTGGGGTGAAGTGAGCAAGCGGCTGCGTGGTGCTTAGTTGCTGGCTGGGGTTAAACCATGACAGTAGTCCTGCAAGGAGCCGGGAGTTGGACTCAATGATTCTTATGGGTCCCTTCCAACTTGAGATATTCTATGATTCTATGATCAATATACTTAGAGGAAGCATACAGTACATAATTTTAATGTAACTGAATAAATTGAATTTATGAAAATTAAAATAGGTGAAAACTGGACCATTAAAAAAAAGGGCTCCTAAGCCTTGTCCAAAAGCAATACAAGGGAAACTCTGCTTGAACACTTCAGAGCCCTAAAGGGGTAGGACCGGGAGGAGTTTTGTGATCATCTACCACTTCCACTGCTCTAAGGCAGGAAAACAAATCTGTTCCCTAAAGGTGTTTGTCTAACCTGTTCTTAAAGACAGGTGGTCATCACGGATGGTCAGCAACCTCCTAGTCTAGATATCAGTGTTTAACTTTATCTTTGGAAAGCCTGAATTTTAGCGCATTATTTTCTGTCCTATACATAAGTGCAACAGAAGTTTATTCCCTTCATCTTTACAGCAATCTCCCATGTGTCTGAAGACTTAGAATCTAGAGAAAATGGAGTGGAGACATAAGTCCAGCTCCCTTCCTTTTTGTCTCAAGTGTCCTAGTCAAGTGTTCTTCACCTCTGTTTTCCTCCACATATTCTGCAGATGGTCTACAGCTTCCTTGAAGCATAGTGCCAAACCTGGGTACAGTGTCATAGCTTGTATCTCATTATCGCTGAGGAAAGAGCGGCTCTCTTATATATGACCATTCTGTTTATACACCCCAATGTTATGTTTGAAGCTACTTCCTCTTCACTATAAGAAGGAAATACTTGACATAGTAAGGAGATGTTTACCATATTCAACACAAAATCAATTTAGTTTATGTTTTGACATTCCCTTCCATTTCAACCGTAATTCTGTGGTAGACACACAATGGAAAAGCTGCTATTCTTGGCTCTCGTGTATATTCAGGTCTCGAAATTGAACAGTTATATAGACACATGACTTTTGTGTCATGACCAAAAAAAGCCAAGAAGAGATACAATGCATTACTATAATCTCACTCTCTCCTTCATTCCCCAGCAAACTCTTGTTACCTGTATGCCCTACTCAGTGTTCCCTGGAGTATCCTGTTGTCTTCTATTTCTGCCTTCTGCCAGCTGTGCTGCTAGTTCTTGTTCCAGCTGCTGCACCTTCTCAATAGAAGACATCTGGTATACTTCGTTCATTTTGCCTATTTCAGTTTGGCAGACCGAAAGACAAAGCAGTCAAGAAGAAGTTCCTTTCTCAAGAGCAAATCACTTGTGAACTCTGGACCTGGACAACTGTCCAGGTAAAAAGCACGAATTCCCACTCCTATATCGACATTATATAATAAGCAGCAAAAGAATTGTTTATTCAGCATCTCCTTTAACAAAAAGAATTTTCTTTTAATATCAGGAACAGAACCGGGTGAATATGATTTTTCCCATTTTGATTGCCAGCCTGAGGAAAATAGGAGAAAAACTGTTTGGGGCCAAAAATTTTCAAGTATCCTTTTGCATCCCACTAACAAATGCTATCTCCTCCCTCCTTCACCCAGTTTCTTAAGGACACTTCAGAAAGTTTACGTAATCAAACATTAAACTTGATGTGCTGAATAAAACATTTTACAAAAGAAGAATTGAAACTTTTTGCTTTCATTTTTTCAAAAAAAAAAATACACTGACATTCAACACCTATTTTCTCCCCATTTCTCTCACCTGAAACTATTACTTGAAGTTGACCAGAATAAAAGGAATGAAAGAATTTGCAAGAAATGCAACTTTGACAAATGTACTTTCTGCAAAAGATTCACAAATACCAAATTCACTCAGTTCTAATGGGAAACACTTGCTTTGTGAGAATTTCTAAAGTAGGCATGCTCTCTTCCCAACATCTGGAATTACAGTTATTCTATTCACTTGTCAGTGAGGGACATAATCAATTAGAAACTAAAAAAAAGGAAATTGTCTTTTTAAGGGAAGAAGCAAGTCATTGCGGAAAGATTTAGGGTTTCTTTCTTGGAAGCAAAGGGGAAGAAGAGGCTAGTTCGTTTGTAATCAATCACAGAGCAACCATCTGTAGCATCTATTTCTCAATGGTTTGCAGAATCTGTCTGGCTGCTCTGGGCATGTAGTTTCTCCTTTTTTCTTTCATGAGAGACCACTGAAAGGTAACAGCTGTTGGTCCAGTCAGATTTGACTTGACAAACACAAGACATGGTCAAGAGGCTGAATACAGCAGTGTAGGATGTACCTTTTGGGGGCTTTTCTTGGTTGATGCTACCCCAAGGTCTTGGGCAAATCCTTGTCTCTGTTACGGGACTGGCCTCGCTGATAGTAACAGCTGCAAACTAAGCAACCGTGGGAAGGAATCAGAGAGTTCAGATCTCTGCACTTGAATTTCACAGCTGAAAGAAGAGGAAATTCAGGTAAAAAGGAATACAAAGAAACAGCAGGGGACAAGATGACTAAAATAAGGAAGCAAGTGTTACCTAAAAAAACAGACTAAAAGATTTTACTGAAGGCAGCCAGGGATCTGGGTGAAATCAATGAGAAGCAGCCAGTATATTCATACACTACAAACAGATGCCTATGTGAGAGCTTGGACTAACAACAGAAGACATGAAATCTGACACTGTAAGCATAATATAAACAAGGCAGAATAGCAACCACACCTTGGCAGCAGGATTTGAGATGCTTTGGAAAGACTGAATTTATGGTAAAGGTAATGAGATAGATTTTAATGCATTGACATTTATGAATGGCTAACACTATTCAAAAGTCAAAGGGAATCTATGTGCATTAGATTTACTTACTTTGGGGAATGAAGATAAAGATTTTTACTAGATTAGTACTAAAAAAAAAAGTCTGCTGTGCTCTACAAATGTCTTCAATTAGCCACTGAACTGAGATCATATTTCAGACAGTTTTGTTAAGTAGTGAGAACACTGGAGAAGCAATCATAATCTGGGTTAGAATGGAAGAACAAAACCAAACCTGAATGTAAAGTGTTAATGTCCAAAAGGATCTAATTTAGAGAAATTAATGAAAGTAATTAGAAAACTCAAATGCAACTAATACCTTAAGGATTTCAACACTGGAGAAGCTGGACAATGTTTAAATCAATGGTAAAAAGCTAAATGGAACTTGCCCTCAGAATAAAAGCAGGGGGAAGAGGTTGAAAGCAAGAATGCTGGAGCCAACCAAAAAGTCATGAAGAGTAGGCAGAGAACCACAACAGGAAAAAAAAAACAAAACAAAAAGAAAAAAAAACTGAAAAAATCAGAGGGCCGGGAAGCCCTGAACTAAAGCAAGAAATACCAGCTAAATTAAAAGTTGGTAAGGAAAATAAAGAGCAGGCAGTTCTTCAGCTATATAAATAAGAAGGATCCAAGATAAAAGAAATGATGCCACTATGCAGGCAGTGGAGTTCAGGTAAAAATAATTCAGATATGGCTGTAAAACTAATGGCAATTACTTAGCTCAGCTTTTTGAGAACACAGAAGTAAAGTTAGGGTAGCAGAGTGATGCAGTGGGAATATAACTTACTGTTTTGGGGTATAGAGCAAAACTTTTGGCAAAATAGTAAAGTTGCCCATAAATAAATTCAGGCTGCAAAAAGAAGTCATCTTAAGTACCAGCAAAATAAAATCCTATAGTAGTCTGTGTCTTCCTGAACCACACAGCACAAAGATGCTGATTTCCTAGTTTCGGATCAGTGAGACTACTCATCATAGGGAAGTTACAGTAGGCATGTTCTCAGGCCCAGGACTTACCCAGTACTTCTGAAGATTTTGAATAGCTAACCCAGGATCCCCAGAAATCAGAGGAAAGAGTTCCACATTTCATCAGAATTTATCTGGCCAAACTCTTGGTACAGTATAAATATCTCCATTTTGGCTCATCAATCACCCCAAACTCCCTCTGCAGTCGGTAGAGGGAACCAGGCATTTGGGATAGGATTCATCTGACCTGTTTTAGCCGTTACCTTAGGGTAACACTTTCAGAAACGCTTGCTTCTCTCCGCAGGTGGAAGAGAGACTACAGGACCCACACGGGGAGCCCACGGAGACCTTCAGGTAAGCACCACAGCTGCAACCCAAGCGACTTGCAGAAGCTTCAACAGGCCCCAGCAGAGGATACTGTAGAGGCAGCCTTGCCCACTTCAGTGCAGGCGAGCCGAGGAAAACAGAAAATGCTTCATCAGAAATAAGAGCATATGTTTTATTACCCCCACATCTTTGTTTTTTTCTGCTATAAAAATCATCATGTGTTTGTACAGTATTCTTATTCTGGGAATGTCTTTCGGTCCACATAAACATCTGCACTTAGTTACATTAGCCAGTATCCAAATCCCAGCGAGATCTTGCTCTGATTATTTTGCTGGGAGTGTTTTTGCCAGCTTCTATTCCCAGAACACACTGGATTTATAGCTACATCCAACCTCCAGCTTTGCTGGTTAGAAGATTGTAACACACGCGCTCAAACTGAATGCCTTTTGTACTAGGACAAAGTCTTTCCAGCAGGCTTAAGTAACAAGCCATTAATTTGTGCTAGCATATTTCATTAGCAGCAGGAAAGTGAACTATTGTTGCATACAATTTGCTGGTCTGTATTTTTAATTATACTGTTTGACCTACGTATTTTGTCCATTTTCCTTAATGTCTAGCCATCCCTAGATTCAAATACTAACAAAACCTGCTGTAGCAATTTTGCATAACTCAACGTAAGAGAACCCGAATTTTGAGTAAATAAACCAATTAGTCTTTTTTGGGATCACTGTGTGGTTTTGTCTGCTGCCCTGTATAGCTAGATTCAAAACATTCATAAAAAAAAGAAATATACAGTTTTGTCTGAGAAGACAAACAAAAACATGCAGGACATAAATCAAAACAAGGATTGTAAAAGAGTAAAGCAAGCACTTACTAAGCCAAAACATATTGTTCTTGTGAAGAAGCCTGGTCTGACCACTGTGCTTTCTCCAAATGTGCATTTATGGAGTTCCAGGCCAGAACTTTTTTGGAGCGTGAGACATGAAGCATTCAGATCCCAGCAAAACTCACTGCGATCTGCCTGCCTAATTCTCACAGAGCTGAACCTCGCCAACACTTGTGCATGAGCTTAACTTCACCACGGTGGTTTCTGCAGAATTATTCATTGCTGTATATTTCTTTGAAGGCTTATTTTATGTGATTGACAATTGCCTCAAACTGTCAATATGCTAATAAAGAAATACATAAGCTGATCTCCTACCCTACCTGCTCCCCACCCCCCAAGATACAATCTGAAAACAAATTTTCTGCATTTCTTCAAGTAAGAAAACTTGTTTGGGATACACTTCTGTATCTGGTTTGACTCTCTCAGCTCATGCTGAAGCACAGCTGCTTTGCTTTAGTGTGTGAAAAGACACGCACTAGAGAAATAAAGGCTCCAGAAAAAAAGCAGCACAAAAGAATTATTAAAATACAATGAAATCTTCTGAGTTGAAACACAAGTGATGTACCCCTGTCAACTAACATAAGCTCGCAAGTCATCCATTCCTGTTTTCCCCTCTCCAATCCCAGCTCCTGGCTCTCAGCAAGACAGCTTTTTCAGCTCCCCGTGCCCCTCTGAAGCAGGCAGAGATGCAAAGCGCCCAGCTGCCGGCAGGACCACATTCGCTTGCCGGCAGGACCACATTCAGCCGTTTCCCTTTCCCTCCAGCCACTCGCCCCCCAGAAAGACAAACAGAGCAGTTTTATCCTGGGGCTGGACAGCCCCCGCTGGCACACACATTTGGAAGACTGACTCTTCAATGCTTCCATTGTTTAAGCAGCGTCCCATCCAGTACCTGGTTGACCGACCCAAAGCTGCCGCCCTCCACCGCAGCCCCTTGTCCCAAGAGAGGAGCCAGGGCCCTCCTTCTCCGGCTCCAGCTCCAAAATGGGCCCGTCTCTCCAGGTTTCTTTGGCCAACAAAAATACCAGGCCAAGGCACAGAGTGAGCAGGTGACTGATGTGCTGGCTCCCTGCCTGGACAGGCCCAGCTGTCCCTATAGCAACCCCAACCTATAGGAGCTGCAATGGCTTCTCAGCCCCCAGCCGCAAGCCCCGGGGAACTTCTCGCTCTCAGTAGTGCCACTGCCGCCATGCAAAGTCGTTCCACCCGGTTTTATGGATTTGGGGCAAATTGCTGGCAATTTTTCTCTCTCAATCAAATGCCTGACCATTTTTGCCTAGGGCTGGACCGCCAGGTGAAATACAACACTTTAGACTCCTCAGGGCTCGGTAGGGCCCTTCTCGCTTGCTCTTTCACACACAGGTACAGAGCTTCAGAGATTATTTAACTACGCCTAGGAATGGCAAAGGCTTATCTCGTGGCAGCAGAATACCTACAATCTGAAAATGTTAATAGCAGAAATGCTTACTTTGTCTCCGGTATCAGTGATTCCAGTGTCCAGAAATGCATAAACCTACCTCAGAAACGCTATCTATACCAGGAAAATACCATGTTTAGAACTGTGTTTAAGCATTTTTAAGTGTACAACATGCTTTTCTAAGCCAGAGATAATCCATAAGTAAGAAAGATGTCTATACAATTTAAGAGAGTGTAGGAAACCCATACCCAAATATCAGTTGAACAACTTGGTCTTCCACAGTTCTGGTAAAGATGTTTAGTACATATAAACTGCCCCTCTCACCCAAAAAAGCTCATACATGTACCTCCTGTCACAGATTGTAACAGTTTATTCAAAATTTAAATTAATTGTCTGAAAATTTCCCTAATCCTTTCTCTGGAAGGGTGCCAGAGCAAAACTTACTGATCCAAAGACACAACTTTCCATTAGGACCATACATTGTTACCAGCCTTTATTCAAAACCCTTGACAACAGAGCATGCCTCCAATTTTTATTCACACCTGCACAGGGGCTTGAGAAGACCACTACATTTTCTTTATACCAGAGATCTACAGCAGAACTTCACTGACACATCCTGTGGAAGCTATTTTTTTCTGACATATGCAAACACCCAGGAAAGTCAGTATCAGTCAGTAACCTCAGAACAAGAATTTATTGCAACTAAATAGCCAGCGTCCATCCAAAGTCACCGTTACATCTTTTACCATATGTACATAGCCGTGGACGGAAAAGAGCAGACTCATCATAAGCATGAAGACCTATCTTGCATTTGTATGAGTACACAAATTCCACAACATGTACTGGTACACAGTTCAAGGTCTCCTCTATGACAGCTCAATTATTTTATACTGTGGTAGAAGCAGGTTCTGTTGATGAGAAGACAAGCACCCAAGTTTTGGTAGTGGCCCCTTCCATGCACTTATCAAGAACACTCTCGTGTTGTCACGGTTTAACCAAGTCATGGGTTGTGCTTCCAGTCCCTAGCTGTTCCTAATACTAAGACTGTCAATAACGCTTATAGAGTAATAATATTAATAATAATGAAAATGTATATAAATAGGAGACAATACCTCTTCTTCTGTCTCAGTTGCAATGATCTGAATCTTCAGTTATTAGAGAAAAGGAAAAACCTTGTTTTTACTTGAACAGAAGCACTAGCCCAAATCATTCTGGAAAAACAAGCTCTAAGTATCTCCTTGGCAGTGGGGGGAACAGGACACCAAAGATTGCATACTATTTTAAGTATAAAAAAGGTATAAAATTTTATTTGACAAGTTATCAAGTAAGCATTTCATTAATCCATTAAAACACTTTTTTACAAGTCAGTGTAGTTGAATTATAGCTACTCTACATGAAAGTTAATTCTGAGGTGAACAAACTGACTAGTGAATAGGCAGTTTAGAATGTGTATCTATATCTATGCTATATCTATTTTATTTTTAAAAGGTATTTTGTGAAATTAAAAGTTTACTAGCTGTCAGACAACTTCAAAAACTTCGAACGCAGTAAACTTCAGAACTATTGTTCCCACATGATATCATCTTTTTTCAGTGCTGACTGAAGTTTCTGCACATTTTTTAGCAGCTGAAGAGAGCTGCTTCTTTTCTGCCCAGGACAAGGTTTAGACATACTTTCCCTTACAGTGACTGCAATCTCCTTTGCTTCCTTTTGGTCACCACACTTTAGTTTGACATGAGCTGCCCCTTGGTTCAATTTCTGAGTTTTTCTCTTTAATTTCTGCACCTAGGAAGAAAAATTACTAATTAGAATGTTACATACTTGGAAAACTAAAGCTGTAGAGCTTACCGGACTTTACCAAACTCCAAACTAAGGGTGTCTAAGGGACATTAAAAAAAAAGTTGAAACCTACTAATCTTGCACACAATTGTCTCGCTGTAACAGAAAGCACTACAGAAAACTGACCTTGCCCACACAGAAACCATTACAGAAAACCATCCTCAGCCACTCTCAATAAGTTGTTGAACCCCACCACTCCCTAAGGTAAAAATGTTTGCTTGAGAGACAGAATATCATCTGTTACCAATTTATATTTACAATGGTCTTTTTCCATTTCAGATTGTACTACCCTAAGCAAAAAAAACCCCAACAAACCTATAAAATGTATACTGTTTGTTATCGGTTACTGTATCTAAGCAGTTTACTTTGAAGCCTCATAATGAAATTGGAAAACAGAATAAATAGGGTTGATTGCTAAAGAATGTTTTTTTAAATGTCAAATAACTCTTGACTTGCAGTTGGCATGAAAAGGTCAGTCCCAAAGATAAAATTAGGCTGGAAGCATTCCATATGCCAATTCAGGCTTGAAGTCCATTTCTAAAAATAACTAACTTTAATTGCATTCTAGAACATGTTATTAACTGTGAAACAGTTAATGATGACTACAGCATTTTTAGTGTGACAGGTTCTAAAAGCAGAAATATGCATCAGAAATATTAAGATTGGTCTGTACAAAATACAAATAGAAATGTCTGTGTGCAAAAGCACCAGAAAAAAACGATACAGGCAAGGGGTTACAGGAGTGGCCTGTATTGATAACCAGGGCATGATGGACAGTAATCAAACAGACAAACACAAAGAATGTGCTACTGACATCATGACCCTAAGACATGTGCTCTGATAAACTGTACCAGAGCACAGATTACTTGCCAGCAGATCTGCACCCTGATAATAGGCAAGGATGACAACAAGGTTGCACCACATTGTATGTGATATTCCTCTTCTCCTCATCCCAAAATGAAGGCAGACTGTAGCCACAAAGATATGCAAAAGGAATAAACAAAGGTGCGGTTGTTGTCCATTGTCTAAGGTTCCTGGAGGATGAAGTCAGCAAGATTCTGAGGCAAGGAATAGCATTGTAATTGTTGGCTCCTCAAGAATGTAAGAGATTTATCCAAAAAACAGTTGACATTGCCAAGAGAGGCAGTAAGGACTCAACAGTCAATGTCCTTAGTCCATATTGCTAACATGCAACTCTGACAATTCTGCTTTGACATAAGCACCTTTGCGCTTGCAATTACGTGGACAAGTTGCTACAAAAGGGTTAAGCTGTTCATCAACAGAAGAGTTTTTTTATACAGGCATGTATGAAGAGCTGTTATCTACAGCTCTAAAACAGATACTGACAGAATGCTTACAGGTTAGGGGTTAAACAAAACTGAAAGGCTTGTCTGGCTATGATTTTAGAGAAGCTGTGGTCAACAGATTATTTGGTTAATTAAATGCTTCAATATTTCAATAATATAAAAGACATTTAATCTAGTCTGTACAGGAATTATAGCTTCTATTTTCTCACTCCCCAGAGGGACAGGACACAAAGGAAAGAAATCTCAACAGTTTGACTTAATGCAGTGAGCAGAAGTGACAGACTGAGCAACCCAGCTCTGTATTGCAGAACTGCCATAGGGCAGGAAGTTTTCCCACTAGCATAGATACCTAGCTGCCAGCTGTAAGCACTTTTTCTTGATCAAAAGAAGTAATTGGAGGTACAACAACATGGAGCTGGCAGCCTAATTATAATCACCCCTACTGGAGCATCCTGGCTTAAGCATTCCAGTGACATTCTAGTTAATGACAACAGGAGGCAGAGTTGTGGCAGCCTTTCAACTAGTGTTGAAAATTTTCATCTAGCTAGAGAGTTTACATTTTATTCTTACAGTAGCCTGATGCTTTTTCAGCTTGGATATTTGTTCTTCTTTAATCTCCATTTGTTTTACAAGGCAAGCCAGCTTGCGTTCTAGGTCTTCACGAACTTTGGAGTCTTGAGCCTCCTGTATCTGCTTCAGAAGTTCTTGATAGTCACTATTAAAGACAAGAATGGCACACTAAGTATTTGTGATATAGTCTCTGGGATTTCTTCCAATACTTTCAGTCTATTGCAGGAGTTGCTAGCCATTTTGTCCAGAGTACAGCAATTTAGCATTATTTACCCTCTCACACAACACACATCAATCTGGAATATATTCACACTAGAAAAGAAAAAGTTTTTCCAGTGGGTCTGATTTTCTCATTCCATATTTGTAGCTGATGTGCATCTTATTCCTCCCTCTTGCCACAGTCATAACAATTACATGTGCAATAGTGTGCAAAATAAGAATTTGGAAAGTGAACAGCAGCTATGCAGTATTGTATTTTCACCTCCTGCCCAATTTAGTGCAGACTTTGAAAGCTCAGCGTAATACAGAGAAGTATTGTTTAAAGTAGTACATTTAAGTTATAGTTTTTGACAGGTTATTCAAATTAAAATGTTCTACTCAAAAAGATTTGCAGCAAGGTGGGCTGGTTATTTAAATTAACCAGCTTAATTAAAAGAAATTGTGTATATCTGCTTTATACCTAGATATCTGAACTAGTCAAAAACAGAGACCCTCTCTTAGATAAATACTCTCTTTACAATGGTTACGCCTTCTTTTCTGACTTCTCAGTAACCGCTACTCCTTGACAGTTTAATTGAAGCAAGTGGTTGTTGCTATTAAAAAAAAAAACTTGTCCTTGAATTGTCAGGAGTAAGCCAAACATTGCTTTTCGAAGGAGAGGTTGGTTGCCATTTTAAATTTTGCCACATCAAGGATTTCAAATCAGTGTCAACATCCTAACTGGTTTAACCAACACATCCTCCTCTGTTCAAACCACAGCTCATCATGTCGACATGTCTACTATGACCAGCTACACAGCTTTGGCCCACAATCCTACAAGCTTGCATTAATGGGAAGATGCCTAAGAACACAACAAGTTGTAATCCACATTTACTTGCATGGCTAGAAAGATACATACACTCCCATCTAACGTGTTAGCTTCTTCCACACCCTGTCTGTTTTCTGCCAGGAGACTGTCCGTCTTTCACAACCCCCTTACAGGACTTGCAAGTTCTCCTGCTATCAACAAGGAAAGGGTATGAATGCCAGACTGTCTCAGCACAAAGACCCATCAGGTATGCATGTATGGAGGGAACACAGAAAGAGTGAGTACAAAGGAATAGGCTAGATGTTGTGACGGGACGATTCGTGCCACAGTTGTACTAACCTATTCTACCACCCAGACTGACTTGCATGCTGCAGGCCTACTCAACATCAACACCACCTTTGCAGCCTTCTCCAGAACATTTTTGGTCTACTCTGTAGATCTCAGAGTATGTTTGAAATTTCTAAAAACCACAGGCCTGAAAGATTTTTCATTTGCTACAGCTTGGTTAAGTAGTACAACTTGGTTACAGTAGCAGCTTGGTTAAGAAGAGGATGTGGAAGCAGAAAAACCCAGCTGAAGAGTATGTTGCTTGCTTACAAGATCAGTTAAACACCAGGATAGAAAGAATTTTTTGAATGACAAAAATCCTACCAGTCAGGCCTGCTCAGGCCATTCTGTCAACAAGTAGTCCTACACTTAAAACAGGCTAGGTTCGACTATAGCACACCTGTAGCTTCACAGGGCTACCACTGAAGTCACTTTTACTCATAACACCAAGGATGAGTACTCACAAGCTCATTTGGCCCAGCTCATCTTGTATGGCCAACAGAAGGTCCAAAAGATTTCTGGTGGCAGTAGGTGATGTGGAACAAGAGGATACAGATTTTGAAAATGCATTGTGTCGTGAAATCCCAGATGTAGCTCCTCCTTGGCTTTGTGGTGAGATACGTGGATTGCGATGCTTCATAATATGCAACACACTTTGTACGTTTGCACTAACAGAATGGCTGGAACTGACAGACTTAATAAAGCAGAATTATTAAGTGGTTTACAGAAGTGATTAACAATTACAGTAAAGAGATTTATTCAAACTGGAGATGCCAATTTAGTGAGAACATTTGGTTTCACTCACCTTCCCAGCCACAAAAGGTAGTTCACCAGCCTTTACATGTAACTGTGAAAGGTGCATTTTCTTCATTGTAGGATTTCTCTGCCGTAAGATAGACAGAAAAAGTAAGACAAGAAATTTCAATCTATTGACCCAATAGCACAATCTTAAACTTTTTTTTTTTTTTTAGTAAGTAAAATTCAAATGAACAAGCAGTGAAATGCATCATCTCAGTTTCCTTCTGGTTTGAAAAAAATAATTTCCCTCCTGTATGTGGAAGGACTTTTCCAACAGCTGAGACAAGTAAATTTTATTCTAGATGCGTTTAGCAGACAGTTTGACAAATAGGTTGACATTAAAAAATTGAACATTGCTTACTTAAGTTTGCAAAACCGCAGTTGCAAAATTTTGACTGACCTGTAACATGTGTTGCAAAATGAATTCTCTTGATTTCAGCAATCCCCCCCAAAACACACCATCTTAACATGCTTAGTTAAAATTGCTTTGGAAACAAATTTTGACAGATAAACTGAAAGGCAGCTAAGATAGGACATGGGGGATGGCAGTAAGACTGTAACAGAGGTTATTGTCATGCTAGTAAGGGAAAGTTTTCCAGTGAAGTGCTACCAGACCTAGCCCAGTTTTAATTACCAAAGGGAAAAAAAAAGAGGTATTCAGCACTGTTCTTCACTTTGGAAATGAAGTAAAGTACAGCAGACAAATCAAGTGCCTCTTACATCACCGTTTTTCACAAATTCCTATCTCTGTGCGAGTCAGATGCTATCAACAACAGTATGCTAATAAAAACTTTCATGTTACCTTCTTAGTTTTTTTCTTCTTCCCATTTTCTTTTTTAGGTTCATTTTGAGATGTTACTGAAGACATCAAAATTCTGTTTATCTCAAATCCTGTCTGAAGCTGTAGGAATAAGCAAAAAAGAAAACAACCATTTAATGTAATATTAGAAGTATGAAATCACATGGTCTAATTAATTCCCTCTTTCATGCATGGATAAGAACCAATTAAGGGCACTATTAACTGTGCTGCTTGGAAGGCATAAGCTACAGTTAAAAACTGAACAGATTACTAGGATGGCAGGGTATCAGGCAGATCTTGTAGCTCTGTCTTAGAAGTCCTCATTTTCATATTCAGTTGCAGCAGCTGTATTTTTCCACTGTGACAACCAGCAACTGAGATGACCCAATCCTGCTGCATGCTGGGGATGTGATCATAAAATCCAAAGAATATGAACATTTGGATTTTACAATCTGGGGGCAGAGAGAACTGAGCCCATCTGTGTAACATTGAGGTAAAACCTGCTGGACAATCCTTGGATTGCTCCGTAGTTCAATATAAAGGCCCATGATAAACAGGATTATAGACATTCCCAATCAAACATCGGACAAGGACTTTGTTTTGGCATGTATAACTGTTCCGGCTAAACAATGCTGAAGGTCCATCACAAAAGTGAGATTATTCTGGCTTTTCTGTCATCAAAAGGAAGTAAACCACCCCACACCCTGCGTTTCCCAGCCCAGATCCAACTGACCTAAATCGATCCTGCAGTGAACTAAGATGGTACTAATACTAGTTCAGGACTCAGTTTACTACATCTAAGTCCTTTCTTGAGCAAATGTTTATAATACTGCTAAGGTCAGACTATCTGCTCTGGGAAAATCATTCTTACTATGTTTCTCAGAAGATAAGGCTTTCAGATACTAGGCTTTCTGCTCTGCAGCAGCAAGCAGTTTAAGCAAGAAACCCCAAAACCTGCAAGTTTTGAACTGCGTCATTCTGCTGGATTCTGGAGGCGGTCAGATACCTGGGCTACAATCTGCATGTTATTTCAAGCTTCCTGGACTGATGAAAGCCTATCATCCTTGGATGAAGTATAAAAACTGACAGCAGTGATGAATTAATTTATGCTGTCATCTTCATTTATGGCTAGGTTCTTTCAATATTATTCTTCAGCTCTGCATCCCCCCACCCTGCCCCAAGGGAATGCCACCACAACTGCTCTCTTTCAAAATGGCTGCTACTTCTCCGTGAAGTGAGGTTTGGAAAACCTGAAGCTACTTTGCCCTTTTAACAAAAGGTTTCTTTGATTTTGCTCTCTTTGGCAAATATTCCTCTCTCAGATGGATGGTGGCCCAACAAACTGACTATGGCTTCACAGAATAATGAATTATTCAAGCTCTCACTTATTGAACAATGTAACAGTATCACTGATTAAAGACTTTTCCAAGTATAGTCCAGTATATTAGATTTCAGCAGATCTTAACAAAAAGAGGAAAACAAACAGAATAACCAACCTTCTTTGGGTATAAGGTTTCTTATATGACTGTTTTCTAGTTACCGTAAGTTAAGGTTATCTGATTTAGTTGCAGATTCTCCAGAAATTAATTCTCTACCCAGACCACTTATAGCAGCTTTGAGGGTGATGAACTGTACCATTAACACAAACCCAAGTAGAATCTTCCCTGATTGAGATATGCAACATACCTGGCAAGCTTTCTACTATGTAGTTTATAACTGGTCTAGGTAGTATTCCAGGAGTTCTTCCTGGGTAATAAACATGTGGAGTTTAAATCTAATTAAAAAAGGGTATTTTGGACAGAGAGATCAGCTTTCTTCAGTAATAAAAAATAAGATAAAATAAAACTTTTTCAGTCTACCTGAGCAGTTTTGTCTTGTATTAGCTTACGCTGATGCTCTTCTTTATGAAGCTTTTCTTCTAAGTGTTTGATCTTGTCCTGAATTTGAAGGCAACAATGATTAGTTACCCTTCAGTTTGACATGGTGAATCAGAAGTCTAAAGTAGCTTGCAAGTGTAATCTGGGATAAAACAGGACTGTAGGAATTTTTAAAGCCCAGACTGAAAAAAAGACTCATGCAAATGAAGCCAAGGTGGCATTCAGTCAGGTATGCTTTATGATCTTAGCTTTAACAGAGGAAACTTTTGCAAAACTTAGTAGTGTTAACAGTATGCCATACAAATTATATCGAACGAATTACTTTCAGACTGTCATTCCATGCATGCTTACTTCTGCAATTCTCTGAGCAGCAGTAAGTTTAAGACACTCTTTTTCTAGCATTTCAAGCTTTTCAAGTTTTGCATGCAGTTCTAAGCGGTTCTGATCTTCCTCCTTCTGAAACTGGGCCTGGAAAAAAGTAAGCGAGAATGGAGTTGGCAGCTGACTGAAATTGTTTCAGGCAGCAAAAAACCAAACACACTACAGTAAAGGTGTTTAACTAGTTTAAATTTCATATTTTTTAAATTGCAAAGTGATGAAAAATACCAAGCAGACAAATAAGACTTAAGTTTCCAGCAGCCTTTTTGTCTACCAAATGTGCAAGTATTAGCATGGGTTTGCTCATTAAGAGTTCCACCTAGGGAGTCTTTTCATACAATTCATTGAACTGTTGTCATCAGTCAGTCAGACAGTAAATTGCTTCCGTTGCTACCACCCTGAGAAGAGCTGAGGAAGAATGATGGCCATAATAAAGTTCTGATCTTACACATTTCTATACTTTTTAACTATATCACTACTTTGTTAGTATGCTAAAAGGCTTCACCTGTTGCTCTAAACCCATTTTCTTTTCCAGTTCTGCGCTGGAAACCATTTTCCTCATGTAATCTAGCTGTTTCTCCAGCAGGGAGCAGCGAGATTGTGCTGCATTTAACTGCAGGCTTGCATCTACAGAGAGAAACAAAAGACATTCAGTACAGCAATGGGAGCTACACATTTAGCCAGTCTGTCATCTCTTTGAGGAATTCTCATTGAGAATTGAAACATGCAAGAAAATTTTGTTAGACTGAACAAGTCATGTGGTTAAAATATATTTTGTATGTAAGACATGAGAATCAAGATGTTTTTCCAGAGCTAGTCCCTAATATGAATTCCAAAGGTGTGAGCACTGCAGTTACTTTGATTTATATCAGCAGATATCTAAACAGAATCTGGTTTCTTCCCTTCTCCTTACTTTTCTCAAGTTAGCAGTGTTAATACATGTAAGCAGCTGCTTGCTTATTGTAGGAGTTAAACATACCACCTGAAATCTGCTTATTCTTTAAAATAGCTTTATGAGTTATGCAATACTTGGTTAGTATAAGTAAAAACAAGATCTCAACTTGATTCACAATTATCAGGCTCCTGCCCCTCCCCAATTCTGAAGCAAAAAAGAAAGGGGGGGCGCATTAATTAGCAGTTTGTCAAAATAAACAAACACTCCCTAGATTATGCAGTCTTGGAGTTGCTGTGGCTACACCTTATCACTCAAGAGAAATACCTTTCCTCTGTTGCATCAGTTCTTGATGTGCTATGTCCTTTTTGTAGGATTCATGCTCTAAGGCCTTGTTAAACTGAGCAGCTGCTGTGGAGAGGCTGCACAGATTATCTTCAGCCTGTGACTTCTCCAACTCTAGACAGCGGATCTTTTCTTGAAGAGTTTTCAGGGCTGCCACCACAGCTAGCAAACAATGCAACAGTTACACCTTGAGTAACAGTTCCTATTATTATTATTATTATTATTATTATTATTATTATTATTATATTTACAAAACACTTCAAACAGCAATATACTACCTAAATTTTCTTCCTAGGATCACCCCTAAAATTAATTATACTCCCCAGCAGTATATATCTGGGAGAAAATGGACATGTTTACTGCATAACTGAGGTATAAAGCATAGGTCGTATGAGCAAAACTATTTTCACTCCAAATGGTAGCAAGCACAAAGAAATCATGGCAAACTGAGTATAAGAAACCCTGGGACTTCTGTTTACACAGAAGCAGGGAATCCAAGTATCCAAGTTAGGTCACAAGTTTTGGTGTAATGCAACTAGTGTGGACAGATTGAAAAAAAAAAACAAACCAGGCTCGGGACACGGGGGAAATCAGATACAAAGGGACATTTTAGGAGAGGATGCATTTTAAAAACTTTATTGTTTCAAAAGGTAATGATTCAATGTCTAGTTTCTTGTATTTGATGATTCTTTAAACCACAGAAACAAGTCTGCAGCATTTTGCTTTTAGCCTCAGATCAGTATGTGTCAAAATTATGCCAAAAATAAAAGTTGCAATTTCAGCTACAAGGAAAAGTTTACTAACTCTTAAAAAAGTATACACACTGTGGAAGTTTAAGACATGTTCTGTAACAAGTCAAGCTTCTTTTCTGACATTTTATAAGCCTTAATAGTTTCCCTATAATAAATTCTCTCAGTAAAGGAATACCCAGCAAATATTGCCAGCTCCATAACAACTCTCATCAGCTTATCATAGCCCCATTAGAATAAAATGGGGGGGGGGGGCCCAAAGAAGGAAAAAGCAGATACCAGAGACCAGAAAGATGAAGTGGGACCACTTCTTCTATCTTTCTATTGGCATGCCAAACATTCCCTTACTTAAACACTTCGCTGCATAACATTAAGCTGAACATTTTAATCCAAAAAGCCCAAACTCTGTATGACTAAAGGTTACTCAGAAGTCACAGATTCTTCATGAACAATGATCACCTGCACAAACATAGGCTATGTCTGTGCAATATTGCAAAGTTGTCCATGACAGTAAATCCAAATACGGTATCCTTGTGATTCACTGAGCTCTCCAGATATGCTAAGCCACCGAGCATTTGCCCTGTGAGCTCCAGAGAATCATCACCCATTAAGGCACATGATAACCATAGCAGACCCGTATTTCACACAGACTAACTTTCATGCTGCTAACTTTCCTGAGAGTCTGTGTTATTCAGAAGTTCTCCCAAGCGATCATACCACACAAAAAACCTTAGAAGTGGTTTTAAACTGGAGGGAGTCAAATAGCACTACGCAAAGCCAATTTCAAGTCAGTGTACCACACTAATGATCTTTTTTTGCTGTATTTAAAATCATTAATTGCTTCTGCTGAGTTTGAAGCATTCTCCTTTGCTTTGAGAGGAAGTCTGACGATTTTAAGTTAAACAATTTTCAAAGCCAAAGTTTATAAGGATGTTAGAAGACTTGCAGCAGTTTCCATTCCAGACATATGACTTCAGGGAGACTACTCCCTTAGGACACACATACATCCTGTCTCAATGTCAGTCTGATAATCGCAGCAGGTCATTGAACTGAGTAAAACAGAATGGGGAGTCTGCTTAAGAGATTTCACATGGAACAATTAAAAAGACCACTTTAAGGACATATTTTGGCTTTACCTTGGTTATTGGGGATAGAAGGCCTGTCACCACCAACAGCTGCCAACTTCTTTGATTCTATATAAGCAAAGGCTGCAGGAAGCATCCTTATCTGGGGGCTGAAGAAAGCTTCCTGTGAAACTGTTCTTTGATTCAGAATCCACAGCCTGTAAAAAGAGAGCTATTTAATGCCATTAGCTCTTTAATGGACTATGTAACAGTTTTCAAAGTATGTCACTGGGCTATCCATGGCTCTGTTTATATCAAACCAAATCATGTGCACCAAAATAATAATTAACCCCCCCCACCCCCCCCAGATGAATCCTGTATTTTAATGCTGTTCCAAAACAATGTCTTTCATAACACTAAATATAGCTCTCGACCACCCAAAATTTTCTAAGATTTTTCTTGGTGCTTTCTAATAACTTATGCTGATTTTTGTCCTTTTAAAAGTCAAGGGTCAACAACATTTTCTACTATTTTACAGACTTCAGTGTGCCTCTCAGTGCTCCCTGCGGAGCAAGCATTCTAAGTCTTACAGCCTGTTTTCATTTGCAGCCTCCTTAGTGCTCTAAAGCCTATCTTTTTACATATGGCTTTATTACATAATAAAGACATAGTTCTCCACATTTAGTGTTGAGATAACAGAAGGATATTTAACATGCAATACCCCCAGCACTCTCTGCGTTATTAAGCATATGTATTAAGTTCTGTTTCTCACTCCCTTTCTGCCCCACCCTTTAAACATTCTTTATCAGAAGCACATTTGAAGACAGTTTACACCCTGTCAAATAGTGATTTTCCTTGATACTCAAGACATGGACAGTGAAACTTGCAGAAAGTGCTTTAGTCTAATACAACCTCTAGGAGGTTAAAGCAAATTTTAAATCACACCACAGCTACCTATCAAAGTAGCAAGCTTTTCACTTGATACAGTGGAAGAAATGAAGAGTATATACAGCTTCAGCTGATAGAAAAACAGCTTATTTGAAGGTTCAGTGACATAACAATTATGGTATCACCCGAGTTTAAAATATAGGGCATGCAACTGGCACAGGCTTCCCACTTGGGCAAGGCTATTTACAGATGCTAGGCTCCCAAGAAAGTCACCCAAAGGTGGTATCTAGTAACAGGAGGAAGAAACCCAAACCAAGACTGGAACCTGCTGATGAAGCACACCCCAGAAAAAGCCGTTCACAGTGAGTGGGTGGGAAAGAAAGTTTTCAATAACGGAAAAAGTTTCCAGGAACAGCTCTTCCAGCACTGTTTCAGAGGCCATATAAAATAGAAAAATCATCATCCATCCACGCCGCCTCTTCAAGATATGCACTAAACCAAAGGTACACAGAAATACTTCCTTCCTCCTCCAAGTTGTCATCACGGAGACATCGACATGAACATCTCTTTGCCAGGGCTTGCTTGACTTGGGGCCTCCCAGACACTGCTGCTTTTGTGTGCGAACACCCCCGGGGCAGCTCCCACAGTTCAGGACGGCCCCCCCAGCACCAGCACGGCCCCCCAGACCCACAAGATGGGGGCTGCCCAGGCTACCCCCCGCACCACAGGCCTTTTCCGCATAGTACCTGTGGGGCCCCACCGCCATCCTGCCCGAGCCCAGGCCGCAAGCTCCTGGTGCTGTGCCGGCTGCTGCGGGCAGCCAGGCACGCCGCCATCTCTGGTGAGAGGTCCCACCTGGTGACCCTGCCACAGTTATGGCCGCACAAGCCGTTTATGGGCCTTCACAGCTCCCTCCTGGAGGACCGGGAAACACTGTGCAGGGATACCCAACCGACTAACGGCCGGCTAGGCCAGACAGCCGTATCGGCCATTTCTGACAGCGCAAGGGGCAGTGGCAGTGGCAGTGAAGGGCACAAAGCAGGGAGCAGCAGGAGTCTCAAAATATGGATGAGAGAGTCCTGCGGCCATAGGCAGGGTCAGGGCTGAGACAGGAGAGGAGATGGGCCTGGCATGGCACAGTGCACCAGCACAGTGTTCCACAAAACAAGAAATAAGCAAGACTTACCAATTTTCCCATCACTTCTCAACCTCTACATGTCGGTGATAAAAAAGACTAACAAGGTCCATAAAAATACACGTATGTACAACAAGCTTCCTACCACTGCTGTGAACAGGGGAAGGCAATTTTGGAAACTCCAGAGGAAGAAGGTGGTTTTTGCTCATGCCATCTAACCTTTCGTCAGTCAGCATAAGCAGAGACTTGCTTTTCTGACGTCCTCTGGTGCAACATGGCTCCCTCACACGCCTGCAGCTGCTACGCATCAATTAGTTTCCTTATTACTGTCACATAAACAAGTTCTGCCGTTTCCACGGAGATGTGGCTGTGGACAGTTGTAAGGAGGGCGGTGATCTGAAGCAAATAATGAATAAGAGAGGGAGGGAATAAAGCACCAGAGAACTTGTGCAAACCCACAATTTTGCCAGCACAGCGGAGGGTAATGTGCACCCTGCGGCTGGAGGGGGTTGCTCCCCAAGCTACTCCTAAGAGCACAGGCTCAGCAAGGGGTGTGAGGGAATACAATACCGCAGGACCGAGACACCTGTGTTTGCAGAACCCCTGCTGTGGACATGGTTACGGGTGCCTTGCTTTGCCACAACTTCCTCAGACACAGAAGCTGTGTGAAGTAGGCTGAGGGAACGGTTGCTAAAGCGCTTAGAGGCTCTGCCAGCATAATTTCTCCAGTAGAGGTGCTCTGTCCTTTAATATCTTAGCAGGTAAATACAGTTTGTAATAACCACACTGCACAGGTGTAATCTCTACAACCCTGCAGGCCTCAGGCAAGGACATTGGCCAGGAAAAGGACCAAGTCACTCTAGACCAGCAAGACATCACCAAACGTCCTGACCACTTTCAGCCCACTAGGACAAGAAATCTATCAGGAAATAATTAAGTAGCTTGACGTATGTTTGGACATCAACTGTCCTACCATCAACCTTTTCCCCCACAAGTGTTTTAAGTTTCTATAAAACCATCCCAGGTTTTCTTTTGAAAACGGGTTACACACCCCACAACCATTGCAAGCTTAACCTACCGCTCTTTAACTCCATGCTACCCTGGATGCTGGTACACAGCCCTAGAGTGGTGCTTTAAAGCAGATATTGCA
The DNA here is from genome assembly GCF_900496995.4 of Aquila chrysaetos chrysaetos. Lineage (NCBI taxonomy): Eukaryota > Metazoa > Chordata > Aves > Accipitriformes > Accipitridae > Aquila > Aquila chrysaetos. The sequence continues at coordinate 60,492,465 of NC_044005.1, forward strand.
TCCCGAATGGCAATGTTTGTACTAATGTAACTCTACCAGGCTTAGGGGGATTTAGCACTTGAACAACACTCGTTAAAGAAGCCAAAACACCGTTGTTTAGACAAGTCCTTGGTTGAGGAAATTACTGCACTCCTTCGAGTTTGGGTAACAGCCAAGGGAGAAGTATGCATATTATATTAAATGGAGGCTGAGAAAATACCCTGGTTATAGGCAGAGGGGAGGGGAGGAAGAAGGAAGAAATGCCCCACTCCCACCCCAGCAGCCTGCACCGCTGCGGGGAGCGGGGTGAAGCACTTGCGTTGTGCAGGTCACATCTGAAGTCACCACCGGCCCCTTGGGTTTTTTAACCAGAACTGACCCAGCCTGCGTTGGTGCACACAGTGGTGATGGTCAGATGCCCCATGTTATTTTACACAGAAAAACATAAAGCAGCCGGTTTATACATACCGTACATCAAGCATGGGGCAATTTAGTGCTGCCTGCCGTTAACTGTCAGCCTGCCCTAGCCACCTATGCTGTCTCCAAGCCTCAGCCAGGAGGACATGGTTGCAACCTTGTGCACGGTGCAGGGTGGCAGGCATAGCAAATTAGCTCTGTGACAGCACTGCACTAAGGCAATTACACTGCCTACCTCCTACCTTGCTGCAGCCTGTGTGCTCACCCCTTGGGTATGAGGATGAGCAGAGCTGGTCCCTTCAGCAGGAGCATTTCTCCCTGTTGGCTCACCGTCACCTGCGGGCTGGGAGCGAGCTGGCACAAAGGCTGTTGGGGAGCAATCCCATCCTCAGGTCCGTACCTGTATATGTGACATTCATGCCTCAGAGGAGAGCAAGCAAGCTGGAGTTCGGTACCTTAAGACAAACTGAGAATATCCCATTTCATCACGGTCATGTAAGTACTAATGTGATTTACCTTTACACTATTTATTTCTGCTGAATATGGCCTGCACTGAGTGCTAGAGTACTGGATCAGGCTGCTGTAAAAATCAATTGAAATTTTAATTACTGCTGCCTAGCCCAAGTAAGCATGCCAATAATAGGGAGTTACTGAACACACTGAAATCCTAAATGTTACAGAAAGACCATTTATGACTTCCTCACCCTCCTCCATCCTGTTCCTCCCCCCCATTGCTAGCCACAGCATTAAAAAAGTTTCAGAAAAATTGCTTCCAATGTTAAAAGTCCAAAAATGTTTTGCCACATACACAATTATGTCCCATACTGTAAAGCAGCATGTGGAAAAGCTTTTTCCACATGTGAACTATAGCAGATTCAGGGAATAATGCTGGCTTAACAGTTTCCCAAAAGATATAAACTAAGGGAATAATGTGATAATGTAAGCAATGCTTCCACTAAGTTCTCCAACATTTGCTATCTTACAGAGATCCTGGTTCATTCAAATCGCTGTGAGGGCAACCTTTTAGAACCAAAGAAAGAGGTGCTGTCAGAACACCTTCAAAGAAGAAAAAGAAAAAACAGATCAAAGGATTTTTCGCAAAGAAGTACAAAGATACCTATCTTCTGACCTGACCTACTGGGCATGCACAATTTATAGTGGTTTTTTTCATAACTGAAAACAAAGTCTCAGATGAATCAAGGAATGATTCACTGTTTTTCTGACATATTATAAAAGAAATTTTAAAGAATTGCCTCAACACAGGCTACACCAAGAAACTCCCAGAATGCTGGCTGCCGCCTTGTCTATTTGAGCCAAGTCTTGCTGGCGAAAGGTTATGTGAGAGGCCATTTTCATGACACAATCCAAATTGGTCTATTTTTTTCCCCTTTCACTTTCCTTCAAGAACCAGGGGAAAAGCTTGGTCAGCTGTACTAGCTGTGCTGCAATGCTCTTTCAGCCTTATTCCCGACAGACAAAGAACAGCCCTTCCACTGACAAAAAGAAATAAATAATGTTGTAGGCAAACTGCATTGTTGTTTTGGGAACACCCAGTCTCTAGCATCCTGACACAACCGCTTTAATCAGCCTGAAACATACGACCTTGCTCAGGACATATCTAAGTAACTGGTACTCATGTGCCTTCTTTAATCTAAGTGGGTTAGAAATGAAATGGTGACAGCTGCAAAACTAATAGGAAGTGAAACCTCACTGAATCAATAAGGCATTTCAATATGTTTTTAAGTTCTGTTGAGTCCCACTTTAAATGAGTTTAGAACAAATGACTAAAATTTGGTAGAGCAATTAAGGAACTTGGGAGTTTTTTGAAAAACTGACACAGGCAAATCCATGGGAGTTAGTTTGTTGTACAAACTGTGAGATACAAACTGAGTCTCAGAACTGGATATATAAACGTTAAGTGCCCAGTTTCTTCTTTGATACCACTGTAGCAAAACCTATTAATTCCTGAATTTCAAGTCTTATGCAGAATTTTCATACAATCAGTATGGATGAAAGTATGTGAAGAAAAGGAAAAGAAATTACATTCTGTGTTTTCTCATGACACTGTATGTACTGTGAAGTATGATAAAACCTGGTATTTTAATGAAAAAACCCACTCCTAAGCCTTTTATTTCATTGTGTCAGACCTTCTAAGCATTCATACTGATACTTCTCTAGTTCCTGTTTGCTAGAGATAAAAGAGAGAGAACAAAAAAGAGGAAGAAAGAAAATGGAATGAGTTATACAAGTACTTTGGGAACAAGGCAAAGAAATAACCAGATGGGGAAAAAACAGAGATCTTTTTAACAACAATTTTTTTAGGAAAAGGTTCTAACCTGACAGTGTATCAAGCAAACTTGGGTCATAATGTCACCAGTGTTTTGCTGTTTTCTTCAATGAGCACAGCAGACCCCATTCCTCCTTGAATTCGGCCTTCGTTCGTAATTGCATGATAAAATCATACTCAATACTTTGTGGGGAAATCAAGTTAGTGCAAACTGCTTTAACCTGTATGAGAAGATGATAACTGAACTTAGCATTCAGAGGAGCAAGACTGCAAATTCCTATCTAGTAACAATTGCTATGTTAGCATGAAAGCATCTAGTTTGGAATATAGTGTTATCAAAATAATTACATTTCTAAGTCTTTAATCAGTCCAAAGTAATTAAATATAACCTTTTTGTAATAAACAACAAACACAAAACCAAATACTATAAATGGTCACTAATATACTTCCTTGCTTCCCTCGTAGTTCTGTTCCTCTTATCTTCTTTCACCCACCTGCACGTTATAGCTGGTTTTTCTCCCTCATCTCCTCTCTTTCCATTGTATTTACATCATCCTATAGCTTTGTTCCTTGCTCTTCTCCCTTTGGTATTCTTTTTCTCCCGCTCCCTCTTTTAGCATAAAAAGTTAGGGTTTTTTACAAAGTAAAAAGAGCCATTTTTTCCCACACGAGAATAACTATCAAGTTTTTTCCCTTCATAGTTAGGATCCAGTTCCAACAGATGCTGTTTGCTCAATACAGTGACTGACATTGAAATTGACGGTGCTCTCCTCTGTACTCTACATGAAGAATATAAAAAGTTACTTTTTCTCCCCACTGTTATTTTCTGCTGATGATGCCATCACACTGTCTTCCATACATAGTTTGCTTAGCTTGGTCACTTCTCTCCACCCCCAAAAATCTGCTTTTGCTCCTTAGATTGGGGGCAGCTCTCACTGCTTTCTAGAGAGCAAAGCAGAATACGTCTGTCCTGATAGATTGGAAGGCAGGAGGAAATTACTGGCTCTGGCTATTGACCCTTGATTAAAAAGAGGAAGACTTTGCTGTTGTGGAAAGGGAAGGTTTTCAAGGGCAACTGTCTCCAGTATAGAAGACTGTGTATCTGCACAGGCAGAATAATTAGAGATTAGGAGGGCAAATGCAAAAAGGAAAAGACGTACTAGGGTAGGGTGGGGCAAATATAAGAGTGGGTTGAAATGACAATCATAGTGAAGAAATATAACGAGGTAGGGGATAGTTATTGCAGGTACTGACTCATTCACAGTAAACACTTTTACTGCATGACAATTTTCAGCTTTTATGTCTCAAATATTTAATGGGATCACTGAAAGATGGTTCTGAACGTTGCAACTTGCCCTCTAGGCAGATGAAACACACAGATTGTGTCCCTGACGGTTGCCCTGGAATTTATTTTCAAAGTAAACTTCTGTTTTTACCAATATTTTCTCAGGGAAAGTGTCAGTCTCTTCATCCAACATCCTTTAACCTAGCATGGAGATGGAGTAGGAGGTAGATTTTTAGCCAGATAACTAGAAGAGCGTGACATGGACGAGCAGAGAAACACAAAGAGGGTAATTATTCATAAGATTTGTCTCTTTTTACCTACTACCACCCCTACATTTTTTTTTTCATATATTCCTGTGCTGCTGATAACTAGGCACCTGGCAGCAAACAAGAACTCCATTCTGCATTTGTACATCAGGCAACCTAAGAACAAGAATGAGCCAAGAAAAAAATACTAATGAGGAGAAGATAAGTTTCACTCCTGGCAAGAAATTATTCCCAAAGTCATCTTTTGTCAGTTGTCTTTAAATATGCAGAAAAATTGCAAGCAGATCTGAGTCAGAGCAACTCCTCAATCTTATTTTGGAGACCTATTTTGTTGAACAATAATTTCAAATAATATCACCTGTTTACACGACTAGGAATATTCATAGCAACTCCAACACATCCACATGGTACATCCTGAACAGGCACAATATCCTAAGTATTAATGCCAAATAGTTTGTATATCATATGGTACAATGAATACTCAAAAATGGTCTATCTCTACTTCTCCCCTGAGCTGTCTGGGAAAACTTACAACATTTAAAGCCATGCAACAGAATACTTGTTTCATGTAATCTGTATATTTAAACTTGCATGACTTCAGAGATGCAGAAAAAAATCCGAGTAAGATGCTACAAAATCCTGCACAATGTTGCATATATAAAACTAACTTCAATTGATTATAAATTATTTAAGAGACATTTCTCCCCTGTAAATAGATGCACAGTTTCTGACTGCAAGGTAATTTAGTGGATCTCTAGGGACCTGATTTAAATTCTTGCTATTCTGTGTGACCTTACCAAATCACAGAGGGATGGGACTGATAAGGGACTGATGTTCCAGGATACATGAGCCTTCCAGCCTCAGGGCTGAATCCCAAGTTTGGTAATGATAGGCTTACATTCCCTGCATGTTAAAAAAGTGCAGGTACACGGCCAAAACAAGCAGCATGCTCAGTGAGGAGCTAACAAAAGCTGCGTGTGGGGAAACTATGAACATAGATGTGTGTGAAGTCCCACCCTGGTGCTTGGCATCTTTGTCCTCTTGGGACTCAGAATTTGGAGTCCTCTTCTAGCGGTGAGTGCCAAAATCTGTTCTTTAAAACAATGAATAAAGAGTCCCTGTAGCTTCTCTGGTCTGTGACTTCATTTCATGTGGCTGCTGGCCACAGCATTTTTCTTTGTATTATTACTGGAAAACACCAAGGTCTGTGTTAAAAGACAGCCTGCCAAAGGTGTTTAAAAGGCCTATTGGGCTGTCAGCAGATAAAAAATTCCCAATAAGCAATGTACATTTTCTTTTAAAGTGTAGCTGGAGGAAATAGTGTCCATCTTGTCTATGCTGTTACCCAGTGGTTAGAGCATTGGCCGGGAAGTGGGAGTTCCTGGGGTGCATTCATGCCTCATCCCTGACCATCACGCTAGACTGGGAGGAGGAAGAGCAGGAAGGAAACAGGGAGTCACCACCTTTTCGTTTGAAGTTATGACCCTGTTCAGAGAGGCATGTAAGAGTCTAGGACAAGGAGAAGGCAGCTGAGGCAAAAGACAGAGTAAAACAAAAATGTGTCTCTCTCACCTAGTTTAATCGTCGAAAGAGAGTCCTGGGTTTTATTTATGCATTTTTGTAGCAAATAGTTCCTGGATAAAAAACAGCGCTGGCTTGGGAATAGCTACCAGAAACCAGGAGTAAGTGCCTACAGCTCCCTGTGTCTCCTTGCTTCTAGTTCACACCAGGGCCACACGTTTGCCATCCTTTTCAATAGGGACATAACTTCAACAGGTGAGTCGATGCATGCTTCCCTTCTATTTTGCAGTCCATCTGAGCACCTGGGACACTCTCCTGAGAGTTACAAGATGTTGACGTAAATCCCTTTTAGCTAAAAGCCGATTCTCTCATCACTGGGTTACGGCACTGAAGGTGAGCACTCTGCCAGATGTGGCCAGGCACTGAAGCCAGCTGTGGCTATAACAGAAGAACCTGATTTGTTGGGCTTGGAGAGGTCCCTCTCACCTGGACCTCTCTTGGAGCTGCTCTAGCAGCTTCCTAGACCACAAGTGGGCACAAAGGGGAGAGAGGTGCCAAGATGCCCAGCTTGGGGCAATTCTGGACATTTCTAACTAGAAACAGACTACCAGAGTTCAGATGGCTGCTCAGTGGAGTTTTTCAGATTTGAATTTTTAGTTTACCCATACTCTTTTCCAGGGTCTAGCAAGGGCTACTCTTCCAGGCTACATTTATACAGTTAAATGGAGTATAGTCAGATAGTTGGCAAAATACAGTAGGACTTTAAGTGGCCTGTACAGTAGGACCTTAAGTGGCCTGTAGTTCTGGTATATCATAGCACAGCTCTTCTCAGAGCAACACACCCTTCCGCATAAAACTATTCCATGGTCTTTCTGTGAGAAAGATTTGGTCTCCTAAGAAGAAGCCGGTGGCTAACTTACTCATCCCTGCAGCATTTGTGACCTCTAAAGAGGCAGGGTGGCAGAGTTTGGTGCAAACGTACACATGCAACCCACAGTAGGCCAGAACACATGGTAGATGTACAAACGTGTTCAGAAGTAAAAGAATGCCACATTTTCTCCTACGTCTTATGCTGCAGCTTGCTCGATCATTGAGGCCAGTCTGTTGGGATGACACATGAATCTGGGCTTGACACCAAGCTTGGGCCTGGGCTCAAAGACAGTAGAGGAGCAGCCTCTGGCTTTCTGGTGTCTCTCTGCAAAACGGGAGTCACAGAACTTTGCTTCCTCAGAGGGCTACTGTGGAGAAAAATACATTATGTACCATGGAGTGCCCATTTATTGTGGCAACATGCCAAAACCCAGATCTAAAAGGGGAGGGTGAACTTTTAGAAGAGAGGGATCCCATCCTAGGTATTTACTAGCTGGAATGAAATAAGCTTCAACAAAACCAGGTGTAAATAAAAGCAATTGAAGGAATCTAATTTAAAAAGCAGTTCCTTCTAACAAGTTTTACTGTGTTATTACTAGTTCTCCAGTAATCAACTAAGTGTATTCTGCAGTAAAGTGCTCTTTTGTGACATACAGAAACCGGAAAACAGTTTTAAAAGTAAATATAATATAATGTAGATCTTATATCTTAGAAAGGACATGAATACGACTACTATATATTGTATTTTAAAAAAAAATTCTGCTGTTGGATATCATTTGCACACGGCTATAGAAGTCCTTATCTAGTTAAAAAAAGAGGGAAGTTGATAAATCATCAAGGAAGGAAATACTGAGGTTTAAAACAGCCACAAATTTGTTTTTCTTCAGCTTATCATTTCAAAAACTCAAATGCTGTAATTCTGGATGAGTTGCCAGATTGTTTCCTTCATAATTCTGCCTTTCTCTTATCCATTCTTTAGGGATCAAAACCAAGCATATAAACTTCAGCCAGTGAACACGCAAATCAAACAAACACATTCCCCTAACTTCAGGCTCTGATTAATCCCACTGGTAGCCTTTGACCTTGATTTCCACAATGTCTTGCAGTACATACAGAAGCTTGACCTGGTATCGGAAAACTGCAGAGATTTGGTTTGGAAAAAATAAAGCCACCTTCATCATCTCCATTACCAAAGCACTACATTAAAATCTATAAAACAAAGGGCTGAAATCTGAAGTTTAGGCCTTGGAGCCAGTTTCACAATCTGTTTCCTGTAGCCAGAGTTCATTTGCAGCCAGTGGAAAAAACAACTTCTAAAAGATAAAAGGCAGTGCTGTGACTTTCAATCAATCTTAGCATTTGGTGTGGGAATATAGGCGTACCAGAGTCTAACACCAACACTTCAGTTCTGATTCTCGTTTACTTTATTGATCTCGGATGTATGTAGCCATTGTCAGAGACGCCCAGCAAGCGCAAACTTATCATGGGAAAAATGAGATCTATCCAACTTCCGAAGATCAAAATTTAGATAGAAATAAAGCAAGCATACATGACGTGCGTATTCACAGGAAAACTGGGAGACCATAGTGAGTGACGACAGAACGGGACGGGAAGCTGAAGTGGTAGCTAATGTCAAAAAAAAAAAAAAACAAAAAACAAAACCCCAAAAACATAAAAGGCACTGGCAGAATTATTTTCTTTGAACCATCAGTTATGATGGGTGGAGGCCTTGAGTGCTTAGAGAAATCAAGACTCACATTTATTACAGGTAGTGATGATTTCAGTAGATATATATTGTTCAAGAGGGTGCCAAAGGCCTAGAGGAAGCAGCTGCACGAAGCAGTCCAGACCTGTCCACGCTGCCAAACAATGGCAATCTTGTAGAAAGGATTTTATGGGAAAAGAGAGATTGGTCTTCCTTGAAAGGTACAGGTAATGATAGAATGATACTTATTTTGCAAGCTTTAGAGAAACAGTTCCAGAAAACAAAAGGAACGTCAGATGAAGAAACCAGATTCTTTATAAATAAAAGAGCTGTTGATGGCTGGTGTGGGTAAACCAGCCCAAGCTCTGTTCCTGGACTCAGAGGCAGTTTCTGTGTCTTTCTGTGGTATGTGAGTAGCTTGTTCTGCATTTAACTTCAGTTTTCAGGTTTGGATTTTAGAGTGGGAAATGTGTACATGAGAAACGTAAAATAATTATGCAAGACCCTATAGGCCCAATGTCCTGTTTCTGATTTACTTGTAATCATTCTTTTGCCTTTCAGTATAGTCAAAATTGTACTTTTATGATTGCTTTAATACAACAGCTGCAAATGGGTCTTGTTTCCCTCTCCTCTTCTCTGCCAAGAGGTGAATTGGATCAAGGAACTGACTTGGCTGAAAATTAACTTCATCAGAAAAGCACCTTTTTTCCCTGCAGGAAAAGCAAGGGAAACAGCAATACCAGCCCATTCGGTGGCAGATTACACTTAATCCCAGAATGGTTGAGGTGGGCAGGGACCTCCGCAGGCCATCTGGTCAAGCAGAGCCACCTACAGCGGGTTGCCCAAGACCATGACCAAATGGCTTTTGAGTATCTCCAAGGATGGCGACTCCACACCCTCCCTGGGCAACCTGTGCCAGTGCTTGGTCACCCTCACAGTAAAAAAGTGTTTCCTGAAGTTCAGAGGGAACCTCTTGTGTTTCAGTTTGTGCCCATTGCCTCTGGTCCTGTCACTGAGCACCACTGAGAAGAGCCTGGCTCTGTCCTCTTTGCACCCTCCCTTCAGGTATCTGCATACATTGATAAGATTCCCCCTGAGCCGTCTCTTCTCCACGCTCATCAGCCCCAGCATAATTTGGATTAAAACCCCCTTGGATTAATTCGGATAAAATGACTGCGGAACTGTTGCCCAACGTGAATATTCCAGGGAGGTTTTTTTTCCCCCTTTTGTTTCAAGCGCTGAAGGTGCTGCATTTCGCTTGCATCAACTGTTTTTTCTTTTCTGCTGATGTGTTTACTTAGGCTACATCAAAGGCTTCTGCCGAAGCGCGTATCTGACAAGCCTCTGCAGCTGCTTAAAACACGCGCGTGCTTAATTTTTTGCCAATGCAGATTTCTGAAGCAAATCCACCACCGGAGTGGCTTGATCCCTGGCTGTTGCCAGCCATCTGCTTTTGGCAACCTGTTGCGGCGGAACCCCCAAAAAACCCGACACCGCGGGAAAAACCTGGCCAGACACTGCAGCGAACGCTCTCTCTTACCTACCCTTCCTCGGGAGGGGCGGCGGGGGCCCGCGGGCGCTGCCGGCGGGGCTTCCCCGGGCGCAGACACCCCCGGAGCCCCCCCTGCAGCGCCGGGAGGCGGCGGCTACGCGCGAACCGATCCCGCCTCACGCTGCCTGCCGGGACACGTAGTTCTCCTCCGCCTGCGCAGGGGCCGCCCCTTCGGCCGGACTACACATCCCAAAATCCTCTCCGGGCGCTGCCGTTCCCCGCCGCCATTGGGCGGCCGGTAGCGAGTGCTGAAAGGCGATTGGCTGCCGCGCGCGTCCGTCCTGCGGGGCTCCCCGTGTTGGGCGGGGTTAGTTCCTGCCCATCCTCGCCCCGCGGGTGAGGGGGTTCGTCGGGGGCCTGTAGCGGCCCGGCCCGGCCCTGCCCTGCCCTGCCCGGCCCCGGCGGGGAGGGCTGAGGGGGCCGCACCGCGGCGGAGAGGCAGGGCCGGGGCCGTCCCCCTCCCTCCATGCCTGGGGCGGGGAGGAGGAGCCGCCGGCGCCGCGGGGTGGTGGCTGCCCCGCTCCCCGCCGGGAGAGGAGAAGCCCCAGCGGCGTCGCTCTCTCGGCAGCCCCGGCGTCGGTGGGCGGCGGTTGGCGGGGGCGCCCGCCGGGGCTGAGGGAGCGCCCGCCCGCCCGCCCGTCCTGCCCCCCATGCGGCGCAGGCAGCGGTCTCTCCGCTCGCCGCCGCGTTTGTCGTCTTTGTGGGCGGGTTGGCGGCTGCCGGGAGCCCGCCATGGGGCGGCCGCGTCGGGGCTGCTGAGGCGGCGGTGGGGAAGCAGCCGGCCGGCCCCATGGAGGAGCGGGAAGGCGAGGTGCGCTGGGACGGGCTGTGCAGCCGCGACGCTGCCACCCGCGCCGCCGCCTTGGACACCATCGGGCAAGCCGTTCTCCGCCGTAGCGAGACCGTCGCTCCCGTGGCGGCGGTGCCGCCTACCCGGGCCGCCGACGGGCTCCCGGTTCCCGCCGCCCGCGACGGGCTGAGCGAGGTGCTGGCCCGCCTGCTGATGCTCTCCAAGCGCTGCCCCTTCCCCGACGTGCGGGAGAAGAGCGAGGAGATCCTCGGCGAGGTGCAGGTAAGCACGGCAGACCCCCACCTCCGCCGTGGGACGGGGCCGGGGGAGCTCCGGAGCTCTGCCGGCCCCGTCCCAGGCAGGGAGGGCACCTTCGGCTTCCAGCTGTGCAGCGGGGTGGGCATCTGACCCCGGCCGGTCCGAGTTATTCGTGCAGTGATACATGCGAACTGTTCCCCTCCTCTCGCGAAGAAACGTTTGGAAAAGCGTTATTAAAAGGCAGGGAGAAAAGCGTCAAGTTTTTGAGTGCAGTCTGGCGGAGAGGATTTAGTGATGAATGGCTGGAAAGTAGCTGATCGTTGGGGCATCCCGAAGGAAGCGCTGAAATGACAACTTTAACGCTGTAGTTTTGGTCTGTATGACCAGTGCTGTGATATTACCGGTTGGCTTTAATACAAAAGCAGGAAAGATTTGGGTATAAACATCCAGGGCTGCCAATTAAAAATATAAATCGGTATGGGAAGTTTTTGAGCTTTTAAAAGGTGTATGAGCTTCAGGACTATTAAAGCAGAGCCTGTCAAAATTCCCTTTTGTTGTTTATTGGTAAGTAGTTTCTCCACTGGAATCGGTAAGATCCAAACTATTTTTTTATAGCTTATAGGTGGTCTAGCCAATAGGGGATTACGTTTACTGACCTTTTATGCTAACAAAAATAAATGTTACTTTGTACTCTTCCACTGTTACAGTCTAATTATAGTTACTCTCATCGCACTTCTCTTGCTCACCTATTTTGCGCAGGTCTTGAAATTGTGATGCAGGGCTTGTATCGGTGGGTCCGGCAGCACCACCAAAAATACTGCTTGCTGCAGAGTAGGAAAAGGAAATTCAGGTGTTTCTTTTAATCACAAATGAATACAGCGAGCTGTGGTTGGAGTTAGCTGCCTGATTCCCACTATTGTGCTTTTTCTCCCTGAACAGGTTTAATATAGGGGAATCTAGGGCAAAAGAATAAAAATATATACATAAACATTATATATTATAATATACACAACGCACACATATATATATATATTGTATATAAAACATATATTATAATATATATAAAAATACACATATGTAAGTATTTTAAAGGAACTCGTGTATAGATCCATTTTTGCTCTGTCCTACTTTGAAGTGGTTCAGAGAAATTCTGGGTTTGGATTATTGAAACTGGGAGAGGCTCTGTTTATTTTGTCTAATTTCTCAATAGTGTGCAATGTGATAAATACTGTATAATCTATTTTATACACTTTGGGCTGTATGGGGTATTTTTCTCAAAGCAAATTTTGTCAGTATAAGCTGTAAATACAACATATGGTCTACGTGAAAGGCTTTTCTTTAAAAACCCAAACCAACGAAACAAAAACCCAACCAAACAAACCCAACTTGAATATTAAGTTGAAAACTTAATGTGGCACCTTTGCATCAGCATCTTCCCTGTTAAAGATTCAAATCAGAAGTGAGCCCATTACCAGTGAGAATGATGAGTCACTGGAACAGACTGCTAAGGGAAGACTTGCTTTTATCAGGCCCAAGTTATCTGAGTCTATTCAAAGGCCAAACAGGTGGTGATCTCTCACCTAAGTCTTGGAGGAGGTCAGAATATATGATCTGATGACTCCCTTTTAGGTTTTTATATATGAAGTTACTGGCATGTTCGCCTATTAGTCTTGTTTAGAAACTTTGTTCCTAGCTTTTTTTAAATAGGCCAAAAAGTTCTGGCAGAAAATAAGTCCAATTTGATACAGCAAGCGCAAGTTCAAATCCCATGGTTGTAGCTGGCTTGATTAATAAAATAGGTGTGAAAGATGTAGCAGATACGAAACCAATTGTATACACACAAGCTGCAGTAAAGGTTTAACAACAAGTTAAGCAAAATAAAATCAAATGCAACATTACTTTAAGAAAATCTTTAAAAGCTGCTTTTGTAACTTTTCTTTTTAGGGAGTAGATCTAAGAGAGAAGTGTTCTATATTCTATGAATATAGAGTGGCAAGTCTTAGTTCTTACGGCTGTACTGAAAAATGAAAATTTTCATTCTAATCTTTGGATCCGCATTTGTGGAAGAAATAATCCAATCCAAGTATTCCATTTTGGATGCTGTGGACTATTGTCAGGCGTGAAATGGTTTTCTGTTGATTTCATGGCCAAGAGGAATTTTATTCAAATCTCTGCAATGAAGATGGCAGATAAAGCAAACTATTAAATTAAATATAATTATCCCATAGAACTCGTGGCTTTCAGCAGTGATTCTAAAGGTAAATAGCTTAGTAACATTATAAAAATGTGAAATCCTATTCAGAACGGTATCAGTACTTAAAGGACTCACTTGTCTTACTTTATCTCCCGGTTTTAGGATATGAAACAATCTTTAAGTCCACAGCAATAGGTACCATTACGCTGTCTAAACCTTATTCTCTGCCAAGTTATTAAATGACATAGAGCCTGGGGCAGGAGAGGCAACTTTGAACCCAAAGGTTCTCCTGGGAACTGTTGCTGCCATCCTTCTCTCTCCTGTGGGATGGTCCAACTCAGACTAGTAGTCTGAGCGTGGACTGATTCTCTCCCCCCGCCCCCTGTGAAACTGAGAATTGTAAAATGTGCTTTCTTCGTCTTTCTGCCCTGCATTGAGGATAGGTCAGTGAGGAAATCAAAGATTTGAATTTTCCATGTGGTCTGATAGCTATTTCTTTCTGGGGCTAGTGCCCTCTTGCCTGTTTGGGTAATCAAAAAATATTTAGGCGTGAGCAACTATGCTGCTGGTGGTTTTGCACCTTTGTGTCTGGAGCAAGTTGGTAGAATGCATTATATGGCTGGTATAAGCTGGTAAACTGCAGGCTTCGCAGCAGCCTGTGTCAGCACGGCATCCCTCTAAGCCTGCCTTTGTTATGGTCTTTTTTTCCTTTTTTTTTTTTTTTTTCTGGAGGAAAAATTTATCTGAAATATGGTGGAGTCCTAAGTGTGCGACTTTCTTCTTTGCTATTAATAAATACTGATAAATAGTATTATTAATGTTATTATTAATAAACAGTATTGCCTGTATCAGAAGATATAAAAATAAATTATTGCTTAATGTAAATTCCTGTTGATTTGACTTATGTTCAGGATAATGAGTTTCTTATTGTAGGCTGTATATATTTATATATGTATAATAATATATATTTTTTAGCCTAAGAGAATATATCTAATTTCTCATTATAGATTAGACAAGTTGTTTTTGTAAGAATTATTACAAAGTTAGTATCAATAAACTAGCCCCCTTTTTTCTAATTAAGACTTTCTTGCTTTTATTGATAAAAGCAAGGTCACTGAAGTCACTTCGACCAAATATATATATCTATTTTAAAATATTTTAAAGATATTTCAATTGCAGTGCTTTAACCAAGTGAAAAGAGTTTGAATGTTTGCATGTGAAAATATTTGATGAGTGTTTTTTGAGATAAAACTGCAAATATATCATAGCTTTTTGATAACCTCTTGCATATCCGATATTTTGCACCTATTTATAGCATATTGCTTATGACCTTGCAGAATAGTGGGTCATTACACCTAGTACGCTAGGTGTCTGCACCCTGACACAAATATATGGGGAATGAACAGCAGTGGAAGATCTTAACATGTGATCATTGAAAGTATCCTGCCCAGCTCAATCAGATCAGTTAGATGTGTGTGACTGGAATATAAATACTAGGTATATGTCAGTAGCTGGAGAAGAATCGTTGAAAGTATGAGATTTGCTAATTAAAAATCTCTCATAAGTATCCAATGTCTTTTGGAAATGATTGAGCAGAACATACTGCTCTGCTGAGGTATGTAAATTCATAAAAATAGTCTTTTAGATTAACAAAGAGAATGCATAGATGGGAGGCAGGTTCTGCAAGAGTGACGAGATGTTAGGCTACATACAATAAAAGATGACAGCACAGCAGAATAAAACCCACAAATGTAAAAAAGCTTAGAATTTGGCATGTAAAGCTTGATTGCGGGGCAAATATAAGGAAGAAAGAAACTGGTCTCAACCTCTTTGAGATGTAATAGTGCCAAACACTTTCAGTGAAGGGGAAAATTAATAATGAGAAAAGAACTTTGCTCTCTGCTGATCTCTTCATTGATGTAAACCCAAGAAACATACAGAAAATGGGAAACTATGTTGTTGAAGATCCACACTGAGTGTGCGAAGATGCGTGAACAAAACTAGGACAGTTGAATACATAATGAGGTGTAGCTAAAGGGGATATTGGAAGATAGCAAGAAATAAAAGATCTACAGATTAATGGATTAACAGATAATGCTGAGGTGATTGAAATGTTCTCTGAAATGGTTAATCCAGCCACTGTAGTTAATAGCTATGATAAAAGCGTAAATAGTACTCTCCTAGACTAGGGGGAAAAAATCTGTATGTTGCTTGGATAAGCAACAGATTTTCAATCTGGTAGGGCCTGATGAAATTCATTCTGAGGTGCTTAAAAAAAAAAAAAAAACAAAAACCAACCAGCTGAAGCAATCTCATATAGCAGACAGTAATCTTAAGATAGTTGAGGGAAGTAGTAGACTCAAAGAATAATGGTGCATATCTCTTCGGTATGGGCTAAGTGGGATGGGATAAGGAGGAAACTGATGGATTTTAACTTTAGCTCAAAGAAAAAATACTGGAGCAGTGACGAAACACATTTTTAGTGCCTAGAAAAAGAAGTTGGGCAATGGCCAAAACACTTATCCAGGATAAATTATTTAAAATCCAGCATTTCTACTTCTTTGGTGATGGAGTAACAGGCCTTGTAGTGCAGAGAGATGCTATAAAATTAATATGTTGATATTTTGGAGTCCTCAATGTTCATATGATATTCTCATTAACAAGCTAGGGAATTATGATCTAGAAACTACTGTGCAGTGAGTAAAATTAGCTGGAAAACCATCCCCAGAAAGTAAGCAAGGTCAGGCAGCAAGTACTTGGTACAGATTCTACAAGGTCCTGTTCAGCATGATCTTGATTAACAAAGTTTTGGGCTTGTTGAATTGCAGAGTAGAAACTGGGAGGGAGAACAAGAATACTGGAGTGCAGCCATAGAATTTAAAATTATGTTAATAGTTAATGGGAACTTGTATCATATCTTCTACACCTCTGATTTTTGGTGAAGAAAATTTGAAGAAATTGGTGGTGGTACGGTCAGCTAAAAAGGAGGCTAAGACAATATGTTCCCAAATAAATGGGGGATGGAGGGGATGAAAAGACTGCTGCAAAAAGGAAGGAAACATGAGCTAGAATGAATGATCAGATGATCTAATTTCCAGCAAGACTTGGGTTAGACATTTGGGGGAAAACTTCAAGGATTAGGATAGTAAAGCAATGGCATAGACTATCCAGTCATGTTCATCACTAGAACTCTTTGTCCAAACTGTTCTTAAGCGTCAGGCAGGAGTGATATGCTTATTTGATCTCTCCCTGGGAAAGGCAGAACATTGCTAACTGGATGATTTTTCCTTCCAGCCTCTTTTTCTGTGTTTTGTGTTGGTAACTGCTTGGAGGGATGCACCCTCTAAGTGCTTTCCCTTTGATCTCCAGGACCATATTTACCAGATATGTAGCACTGGAACCTGTGGTGTGGAACCTCTGTCTCTTAATGAAAAGCAGTGGGTGGGCTTGGGAGGACTTTGAGTACCTCCTTGTTATCTTCGGCCTACTGCTCCAGTGGATAAATGTAACAGAATCGCATAGTTTGGAGAGGGCTGTATGGCACCTAACAAGAGAAGGGGTCATGTCAGCAGCCAAATATATATCCTCTTGTATTATAACCTTCAGGCACTGCCTGTGACCGATGCTTGCTTCGTGGGGGATGTGGAATGGAATAACTTACCTTTCCAAATGCTGGCAAAATACTTGTATGGATTTAAATTAAATGAGCATCCAGAAAGGATGGGAAGACTTCTAGTCACAGCCAGAGCAGGCATCCTGTCCTCTTCCTCTGCCACAGTGTGTGGGACAAATAAAGCCTCTGCCAGGAGAGAAGGTAGTAGTTCCCCTGTGTATGTCCATAAAGGATAAAATAGTAGTTACTTCTGTTTCATTGCTAGATTTTTCTCCCAGTAGCGTTCACTACCTCTTTGCTTTGTGTATGCTCCATGTCTGAGCTCTGTGGTGCATGCTTATTAAGAGTAGTAAGAGTGAAACCCAAATAGGCTCCTTACTCTCAAATGGTTTATCCTGATGACTCTGGTATTACAGGAGACTGGCTAACTTTCCAAATCTTTAATCTGCTTTTGGTGTAATCTTTGGTAAATGACTTAATAACTTTATCTTCAGTCTTTTTTGCCTTCAGTCTTTTTAGTCTTCCTGCACAACAGAAGTAACTTCCTTTAGTGAACTTTGAAATTTATTGCTAGGCAGATCTGTTAAGTTGTGGGATTTTTTTTTTTTTTTTTTTTTTTTGGTCCGAGTTAATTTGACTGTGTCCTACTGCATGATAATGATGTTCCCCTGTGATGCTTACTGTTGGTCAGTCACCGTGGAAAGTTGTCTCAGATGAAATCTGTAGTCTGTTCAAGCCTACGAATTTAAATATAGTATCCTCACTGGTGGCGGTGAATCTGATCCATCTGGAAGCTGACTAGTCTCCTTGCACAATGCCAACACCCAAATCGGTTTGTTTCCCATAGTACTCTTATGTAAAGTGAATGAAAACATCCTTTTTTTGTGAGTTCACTTCAGAGCAAAAGTATGTGCTGTCTCTTCTAGCCATTAGGTGGAATGGGTTTAATTATGTATTGTAGGGTGCTCCCTTCAAAAGTCACATGTTGCTCTGCCAGATTGCTAGTTTAAAAAACATTTTCATGTTAGGGTTTTGGGTTTTTTTTTGTGGTGTTCAGATACTCTTGCTCTTCTCAATATTGGGACGGAGACTGAAGTAATGACATGATGCACTTAAATGTTTACTTGTGTTTACAGCTTCTGCTAGCTTACAAAAAGAACTGTACCTCTGCACTATTTATTGTAAACATGTTCTGATGATGGGTCTGTATCACGTGTGTGTGGTGAGGCTGGCTGGAGAAGTTAAGGGAGAAGACTTAATCTTGACATGTCATGTAATCTTCTGAGCAGGGGTGTGAACATATTTTTTTAAAAACTTAAATTGTCAATAGTCCTTAGATTGCCTTATCTGACTCCTCCCTCCTTCAGCCTATTTGCCTCCTTTCTGAAGGCTTCAGTCTGTTTGTGGAGAGAGACGAAGGGAAATTTTCTTTTGTTGAGCTTGTCAACTGCAGAATTGCCTGACCCTGAGAATGTCTTTGGTTGGAATAAAGAGTTGTTTGAAAACAGTGGAGGTTCTCAAAGTGATGTAAAGTAGGATATCTGGGTCACTTCTAATGCTGTTTCTGTGTTTGGAGCCTTTCCATAATTTTCCATGCTAGTGGTATGCCATTCTTCTTGTATGGAAATAAGCTTTGCTTAGTCAACTTTTTCTTACGATTGTTTGGGATAACTTGATATATTAAATTTATGGATTTACATGATAATGCTGAATTGATTTTCAGGCCATTGTAACTAGAATTTTTATTTTCAAAAGAAGTGAAGAGTGAAGCACACATTTGGTAATATTGGCTTGGTTGATTTTTATTTTTTGACTACTGAAATGCTTTAAATTGAAGAAATCAAGCACAAGCATTTCCTCATCTCTTATTATTTACTAATGAGATAAGCAACTGTAGGGTGTGCATTGGTGGCTTACATAAAAAAAGGTTTGTTTCCTGATTTTTTTCATAGGAGCTAATATCTAGAGATCTGTAGAAACCAGAAATGCTTCAGCTTGAATGCGTTCTTAAATAACAGCATCTCTTCTCCTGATCTAGCAGTTGCTAAGTCACACAAGCTCTGTTTCAGGTTGGTTTTTTTTTTCCTGCTTCTCTTTCTAGAGGTAATTCTAGAAGTTGGCTGTTCTTTTAAAGTCATAGCTGGAGATGATCCTTTCCAGTCTACACTCATGTATTCTAGTGTCAACTTAGTCCTTTATCGTAATTAGTTTTCTCACTCTGATACTAATGGTGTATGAGTAGCGGTGATCTTTCCCCTCTCTGCATTGATTTTCCTAAAAGTTCTGCTCTGCTTTAAGTTGTCAAAAAGCCAACTTATTTCTATTTAAAAAAAAAAAAATCTTAACATTTGTTTTCCCCATTTAGTATGTAAATAACTGTCTTCATTTTGGGCCGTTGGCATGCATTTGGATGCTTTTTGCTTACATATGGAGAAATTTTATGCATCTTGAGGAGATGTTCAAACAAAATGAAAAGCACTAAGAATCTGGAAAGGTTTAGAAATTAGCATACGATATGCAAAGTATTAAGTAAAAAAATGTGTGGACTCCTAGGTTATGTAAAATAATATATCTTCCACTACCTTGACCAAAGTACATTGTTTAAATGAAAATTACATTGTCTCACTGTGACAAGTGCAAAGTGAGCATTGAGGAAATACCTGTTTTGTCATCTTACTCTTGGCTTTTTCTTCAGGTCAGGGTTTCTCCTTTTAAACTAACCATAGTGGAAAAGTACTGAATATACCATTGTGGGACAGAAAAATAGTTTTGAAAGCATGAGTATGTTTTCCTGTGGATACTAAGTGTTTAAATTTCCAAAAATATGTTTTGCTGTCAGTATGGTTTTCTATTCCAGTAAGTTGTTTACAGTTTGGGGGGTGGTGGTGGTGAAGCTTAGCGTTCTCTCCGGAAATCAAGTGAAACGTGAAATCTTCACTTGGACCTACATACATGAATTAAATCCAAAAAGTGGTGGTTTTTCTCTTGTTTACCACTCTCTTGATGTTTCCAATGACTTTGACTTTATTTTTTTTATTTTGTGCTTTCTTCTGGAAAGCCTAGGTTAGATTGCTGCCAAAAGTTGGATTGGGAAGGTGAACTGGTTTAGTTCTATCTAAACCTAGTAAGCAATTAACCATTTTCCTTACTCCAGCTTTACGTAGAAACCAAACTTGTTCTTTCAAGTCATTTTGGGTCAAAAATGTCACCCAGTGTTGTGTACTAGTGCCTTAATATTACCCCAAAATACACTGGGCTGGTATTTTAAAAATAGAGGTGTTGCTAGAATGCATACTACTACTTATGTCATGTAATCTTATGTAAGTCTTCCTTCTGGGCAACTACAAGAACTTACTTTCAATACAGGCATTATGCTAAAGGAAAGCACAGTGCTTCTGAAAACGTGGGTTTTTTTTACTGTAAATTAATTGGAAATTGTAACTTCTCTTCACTTTTCTATGCTTTCTGGGGTCAGTAATAAGGTTTTCTCCGTTGCAGGTCTTTCCTAGCAAGTCCTTTTTCTACCTAAATATCTGACTGGCTCTGTGAGCTTAAGTTTTGAGACTCAAGGTGTAACCACCTCTTTGTTAAATGTTCCTCCCTGGGATATTCTTGCTTGCTATTGAATTGTTTTTAAACAGTTGTTCTTCCAAAATAGGTATTTTAGTTAAGGATTCCTTAACTCTTAGAGAGTAAACATGGAATAATATATTTGTTCAAAGGAGGAATAAACTTGAAAATGGAAACTTATTTAAAGCTCTAAAGCCTTTCCTGTGCGTGCTTTTTCTTTTTTTTTTTTGAGGAGGAGGAGGGGAACCTCTTCTCCGAAAGATTTTTTTCCATTGCAGCTTGTTGCTGAGCCTCCACTGTCCTGGTGTTTTGGTGCAACAAAACTTTTAGCTTTAAAATGCAGCCTGTTTGCCAACAGCACATTCCACTCAGATTAAACTGTTTGTTTGGATTTTCCATTTATCTAAATTTTAGTTCTAATCTAGATTTGCATTGATTTACATGTAGAAGAAAGACTAAAGAGAGGAAAAAGCTTTTCTTAAACTTTTTCTTTCTCTGAATTTCAAATCAATGCTGAGTGCAAACTAATGTCTGTTTAACAGTACTAAATAATTGGCAGCTGACATGCACATAACATTTTCTCGAGCTGCTCATGTTATGTCCTTATCAGGACAAGATTGCTCTTGATATTTGCCCTAACTTCAAATGAGTCCATTCTGTCCTTTCTGCTTGTGTTACAGAAAAGTATTTGGAAGCATTGTAACTTTACTTAGATTATTTTTAAGAGGTATGTTTCTAACAGTTGCTTATATTTACCTAGAAATTAATGTATAAATAGTGTTCTATAAGAGAAGCTTAATTCTGACATTTTTATTGCTCCTGTTTTGTTCCAGGATGCAGGAAAAGAAGCCAAATGGAAATGTTTTTGTCTGGCTTTTAGAAGGCATATTGGTACTTTGGCTTCTAGTGTTCTGCTTTTCTAACTATTTAGAACATGGCAACTCTGCTTGGCTGATGTCTGGAATCTGTTGGAAGAAGGGTGTGTGTAAACTGGGAAGGTCAAATGTTGCTTCTCTTTCATTGCTTGGTGTCAGGCCTTTCTGTTAAAGGATTCAACTTTTGGGGTAAGGTTTCACTAGGAATGACAGCTGTGTTTTTTTAATGCAGAAGATACCGTTTGTATTGCACAATGTAAAATATCTTGAAAATTTAGATTCTAAAGGTAGTAGTTAACTCTTCATAGCTTTTGCATTAAGTGAATACCTGATACTGATGCACAGACTGTTTTGTGTTTTTCTCCTTTTTAGAGTTGGCTAGTTTGTTTGCTTGTGCTGGTAAAAGAGACTTGGGGAAGTGCAGTCTTCATACACTCTGAATTCAGGGTGCAAATCATTACTCCTAAGGGCCCTGGAAAATATGGCTGCTTCATGGTGCTTCCAGTGCAAAAAATTAATTTTATAGTGATAGGCTGTGGTGTGTTTTCCATGTTTGTGGCTTACACCTATGTTCCTCCTCTCGGAGCCAGAGGTCTGCATTAGAGGGTTCAGCAGTGCAATATGTGTCACAGATTTCCATGTTTTGCAGGGAGGTACAATTCCTGTATCTCAGATCTTCTGGGGTAGGGTAGCCACATGGCTCAAAAGTAGTTCCCAGTAGTAATAAATCTTCATGCATGTGTGTAAAACCATGCTACGATGAGTAAGAAGATTCTTCTGAAAACCTCACGTGGAAGCTGAGTGACTTGCTGTTCCCTCAAAAAAATAGTTGCTAAAAAAATACTTGGGAAGATGCCCTGAGGTTAAAATAAAAACAAAGCACTTTACAAAGAATGAATTCAGATTTTAATAGCATGTTGTAAACCTGTTCTGGATGGGGTTGGGAAACTGAGGATTTCTCTAAATGTACACTCATAAATTGTTTGTATAGAGATGACTTCAGGAATAAACATGTCTTCTGAGATATAATATCAGATTTTATGTAGGGGGCAGAGCAGATGGAGGAATTGTTCTGTCTTAAGAAATAACTTGCATATGAAGCAAGGCAAGAAGTCCTTCCTTCCACTTAGTGTGTTCAGTCAGGAAGGAAAGATTCTTGGATTTTAATTTTTAATATTGATGGACTTCCAAATAGATCTGTAGTGACATATGTACATCAGGAACAGTGTTATTTAAATAAACAGAAATGGCATCAAGGTCAATTACTGGTCAAAAATAAGATTTTTTTCTTCAGAAAACTTAATAGTTAACTGTATATGAAAAATTTACTTTACTGTATACTCGCATGAATATGGAGGAAGAATTTGGACAAAACAAGCCTTTGAAGTGGACTGATCAGTGTCCACACCCCAGAAACAAGAGTTGAACTTTTTCATGTTGGTTCAGACAGAGAGCTCATCTCAGTTCAGAAATTTCTGAGAGTCCTTGTAAATGCTTATTATATAGCCTGAGAAGTTTTCGCTGAAGTAAACAGGCAAAATGTAGACATATCCCCAAATCCTTGTAACATCCCATCTTAATTTCAGGACTAAATGGTGTGCTATCTGGGGACTGTTTGGGACCCTTGTTATTCAGAGCTGGTTACCTAGATGCCTCAGTGCTTACCTCTTCTTGATAAACCAGACTAATGCTGCAAATCCATCAATGCAGCAATGACAACCACTTTTCAGTGCCAGCCCCATTTAACCCTAGTTTGTAATGGCCTGTTTCAGTGGGCAGTTGTATCCCTGAATAAAGTGCAAACATGGTTACTGCTGTGGGAGGGCCAAAGCAGTGTGTTTCAGTGAAAGTCTACTACCTTGTGCTGAAGATACGGCTTTGGTGCTAACTTATCCCAGGTCATCCTTTCTAACATAACCAGTCTGGTTCTGTCCTGTGTGATGAAGTCTGGTCTGTATGTGGAGATTCTGCAGTAGTAATACTTTGCATCTCTTATTTCCTATTTGCACACAGAAGTTGGCAAAAGATGCCTTGGTTGGGAGATCAAGTGGGCCAGATGCCTGAGTGGTAATCTGATAGAGTGACCTTCACTGTGTTCTCCCAGTCTGTTGTACAGTAGCAGTCCAGCCAAAGCAGAAATCTGGCCATGCTGGTACTTGGCACTGTCTAGAATGGCTGAAAACTTGTCTCAGCGCAGTTGCTAAATACCTTGTTCCTGTGGAGGGATAGGCTAGAGAGAAAGATACTCTGTTCTGGGTTACTACAAAACATTTTCTAGATTTGTCAAGTAAAAATGCTGTGAGTTAGCCCCTTGGATGTAACAGACTCACCTTGGTTGTGCTCGTGCTGAACTGAATGGAACTATATAGGGTCAAGCATTGGATTTCACAGTGGGCTTTGCTCTACCTTGCTGTCTAGAGCTGGGCAAATTTGGAACCGAGACAGATCCTCTGTCACTTGCTGGTGGTGAAAGTAGTTCATTTGATGCCAGTTCTGTTAGGACGCTGACTGGATATGCTATCATTTTTCCAAAAGACTATGTACTTGAATCACACTACAAAAAACTATGAATTTTTTTCTTTATATGTAGTTGGTTTAGGCAGCTATAAGGAGATACTTTCTTCATTCTGTAACAGAAACAAACATACAAATCTGTATCATCATGTGAGTGTTTAGATAACTTCAGCAGAAAAATGAATACTAATCTTTAAATATTTCCTCTATATAATACTTGAATATTTGTTTACAAATAACACAGTAGACTATCCAACTAGGTAGGACTTGTAAAAAGCATTGAGTTCCTTTGTTGTCCAAAACTTCCAAGAAATGTAAATGGCAATCAAATTTGAAACAGCATATGCTGTAAGCTGTTACTAAGTGTATACAATATGGTAAAGGCAGGCAATCTAACAAAGAACTAACTCTAAATTCTTAAGCCAAGCATTATTTATTTCATTTTGAAATAGCATGGAGGGATTTTACTAGGAATAAAATTATGCTAAATACCTTCTCCTTCTGTAAGTACCAGAAGCCAGGGATAATATGCCTCATTTGAGACATGATTCCTGTATCTGGTGCAACAGTAGATTCTGATGCTCACTGGAATCAAGCACTCCATCTCTTGGAGATTGACAGTCTTAATGTGGATAATAGAATCTGTAAACTACTTTCTCTTCAAAATGAGTGATACCTCTTACGTAATTTGTGCTTCTTAATATTGAGCACAGTTTGGAAGTATTGAACCCTGAGACTTTGAGATGGCAAGGGAAAGCTTGTTCTAAGAAGTTACTGGAATTTTTAACAATTCTGAAGGTTAGAATGAATAAAGAATTGAACCAGCATGCTGTATAATATTCTGCTGCAACAATCTGATTATTATAAGCAAACATAGAAGAGGAACAGCTATTATGTCCTTGTGGCAGTTGCTTTCCTTCACTTAATTAGATAGGATAATGACTCTTCACAGAGTATGCTCTGAGTTGGAAATCCAGTCATTTGCAGGAGAGCATCCTAAAGGGGATACTGACATTATTGAAGCAAATTATAAAGCTCTAGAAATGTCTTACAACAATTTTTTTTTTTATTTCTCTCTTGTAGTGGAAATAAGTCTAGGAAATGCATGGGGCAAGTTATTAAATAAAGAATGTATTCCCCATTGCCCCCCCTTGGCTCTGTATTTTGTATTGGCTTTTGGTAGCGGGGGGAGGCTACAGGGGTGGCTTCTGTGAGAAGCTGCTGGAAGCTTCCCCTATGTCCAATATAGCCAATGCCAGCCGGCTCCAAGACGGACCCACCGCTCGCCAAGGCCGAGCCCATCAACAATGGTGGTAGTGCCTCTGGGATAACAGATTTAAGAAGGGGGAAAAAAAAGCCAGTACAACAGCAGCTGCAGCCAGAGAGAGGAGTGAGAACCTGTGAGAGCACCAGCCCTGCAGACCCCCAGGTCGGTGAAGAAGGAGGGGAGGAGGTGCTCCAGGCGCCGGAGCAGAGATTCCCCTGCAGCCCGTGGGGAAGACCACGGTGAGGCAGGCTGTCCCCCTGCAGCCCAGGGAGGTCCACGGGGGAGCAGATCTCCACCTGCAGCCCGGGGAGGACCCCACGCCGGAGCAGGGGGATGCCCGAAGGAGGCTGTGACCCCGTGGGAAGCCCGCGCTGGAGCAGGCTCCTGGCAGGAGCTGTGGCCCCGTGGAAAGAGAAGCCCACGCTGGAGCAGGTTTGCTGGCAGGACTAGTGATCCCCCTGGGGGACCCACGCTGGAGCAGTGTGCTCCTGAAGGACTGCAGCCTGTGGAAGGGACCCATGCTGGAGCAGTTCGTGAAGAACTGCAGCCTGTAGGAAGGACTCACATTGGAGAAGTTCATGAAGGACTGTCTCCTGTGGGAGGGACCTCACGCTGGAGCAGGGGAAGAGTGTGAGGAGTCCTCCCCTGAGGAGGGAGGAGCAGCAGAGACAATGTGTGATGAACTGACCCCCACCCCAATTCCCTGTCCCCCTGTGCCATTGGGGAGGAGGAAGTAGAGAAAATCTGGAGTAAAGTTGAGCCTGCGAAGAAGGGAAGGGTGACAGGAAGGTGTTTTGAGATTTGATTTTTATTTCTCATTATCCTACTCTGATTTGATTGGTAATAAATTTCACCAAGTTGAGTCTGTTTTGCCTGTGGCAGTAATTGGTGAGTGATCTCTCTGTGTCCTAATTTTGACCCATGAGCCTTTCATTATATTTTCTCTCCCCTGTCCAGCTGAGGAGGGAAGTGATAGAGTGGCTTTGGTGGGCACCTGGAGTTCAACCAGGGGTCAACCCACCACAGTATTTCAACTACAACTTTGATGTGTTTTAGAGAGTGAAGTTTAGAATTTTCTGGGATATCAGGGTTTGCTTGGTTGTTTCAAAGATGATTGGTGTATCAAAATAAAAACTTTTTGTGAAAATGTACTGCTTTTCACAAAGTGCTTGCAGGGGAAGGCTTCCTCGGTAACAAGTGAAAGTCCCATGAAGACTAGGAAGAAAAACAGGCTTAGAATAGCCAGAAACTATGAGCATGAAAGTCTCGTATTCCAGTCTGTACTTTGCCCCTCTCAGATCAGTGACCTGAGAGGGCGGTTGAATAGACAAAGTAGATCTTCTCAAGCAGTAGAAATTGGATGTTTTTCTTTAAAGTAGTAAATATCTTAGAGCATTTGCCTTGGATGTATGAGTATCCCATTCAAGCATAAGTGGGATCTGGACTGAACTGGAATTTGAAACGTGGTCTGCCTCATCTCAAATGAGAGACCTAACTTGGTCCTGGAGGTCTTGTTTATTTACAGGATGTCACATGGAGAAGTAAGTACCCAAGGTCTTAAAACTTCAAATCAGGAAAAAATACCTGTTGTTCAGCTGCTGTGAAATTCATTTGCCTCAGTGCAAAAGTGCTTTATATTAAAGCCAAAGCGGTAAGTAAGGTTCTAAGTCCCTCTGAGGTCGGGTGAAGGATTTTATCTAAGTAGTTGTAATACAGTTTTTAGATTAATGAGGTGTGCTGAACAAGGATTTTGGTGAAGATTGAAACATGCTAAAATAATTTTGCCAATCATAATGTTCAGTATTTATCTCCTGTTTCTTTTTTAGAACACTTCTAAATATGTTAACTTCAGAACACTAGGATGATGTACAGATTTATATGGCTTGTTCAAGGTTCAGCTACTGGTATCTTTTTTTGGAGAGGGAAAAAAAAAAATATGTTGTGCTATAGAAATAGGTCAGAATTTTCTTGTACCAGAAGGACAAACCATTTTTTCATTATTCAGGTGAAAGGTTTGTATCCCTATGTCTCTTATTATGATATTAAACAAATCTGTTTAATTAGAAGATTGTTGTGGATGGCTTTTTGGGTTTTGTTTTTTTTTCCTGAAGATTTTAATTTTGAACTGGAGTATTTGTCTCAGCAGTAGTATTTTGGCTACCCACTGTCACATTTGCAGTGGGAACTGTTTACTGAGGGTAGTTCCGTTATTACCATCTGATGATCAAAGAATTAGGATGAAGAATAAACCAGCAGGTCCTTCATTAAAAATGTTGTATACAACAGACAGTTTTGACATTATCCTGAAAAAAATTACAACTGCTTCATGTTATTACTGGGAGGAGCCCTGAATTAACAGGACTGCTCATGTGTGGTGAAATGAAGCGTACACATGTTTGCAGGATTGAGGCTGTGTGCTGGTTGGTTTGTCCAAAAGCATCTTGATGCCTTGCTGCTGATTCCATTTCAAAACATCATTAGTACTTCCTTTTATTATGAACAATTGTGTGTTTCCTCTTACAGGTTTCAGGTTTCCCAGACCTTTTGTGGCCATAAGGTTTGTGATCACTGTGCCAAGCTGACAGTCACGGTTATCTCTTAATCTGAGAAGTTACATTCTGAGTAGAGGGATGAAGGAAAGAGGTCTTGGATGTGCCATATTGAGCCTGGAAGTGCAGAATCTCTATTTGTGTGGTGGTGTACCTTTTAGCAAGGCCTAGGAGGTTAAATGTAATGTCATATGAATGCAGCTGCAGTGTTTTCATGATCAAATTGGCTCACTGATCATGGGCTACCAGGTGTGCCAGTTACCATAGCAGTAAATAGATAAAGTCCATGCCAGTGCTTACAGTTAAATTAGCTTAAGTAAACTGTTGCTGACTTGAGCATGCTTCACAGAATTGCATGTGGAAAGGGTGTGATAGCAGGTAGCAATCCTGAGATGACAACCTGCTACGGTTCAGCTCTGCCAGGCTTCTTGGAGATGGAAATAGCAGTTTTTTAGATCCCTAGCTGTAATGGAGCAAGCCATTTTCTTTGGATAGTATCCATATCCTTCTGTTTCTTACACAGGTTTGTTTTAACATGTAGGTGATTTAAATGAACTGAAGCTGATGCACTTGCTGCAGAAAGATGTAATGAATTTGAAGGAACACTTGGGGGAGACTTCATGTCTCATGTTTTATTTCCAGTTTTTGATTTGTTTGAGGTAATGTCACTGTGAATTGAGATCTGTTATTCTAAAACTCTTGAAAAACGAAACCTTTGTCCTTAACTTATTTT
This sequence comes from Aquila chrysaetos chrysaetos, assembly GCF_900496995.4. Classification (NCBI taxonomy): domain Eukaryota; kingdom Metazoa; phylum Chordata; class Aves; order Accipitriformes; family Accipitridae; genus Aquila; species Aquila chrysaetos. Next base: position 60,520,710 of record NC_044005.1, read on the forward strand.
CTTGTGCTATTGCTGGTTACAGAACAGTAACTTGAAAGCTTCTTGAGATGGGGCATATTTTTAGGTATTTTTTGTTGGTGATGATACCTTACTAGTTTCCTTTTAAAATTATATAATTGTAACTGACTGGCTTCTCTACCTAGATATGAAAGCATTGATGAGTGATACAGTTGTGGGGAAGGGAAAAGAAGGGCATGCTTGAATAAGAAGTTTGTGATAGTAGGTGAACCAGATCATTGCAGCACTTCATATATTAGTTATGAATGCTCACTGCTATATTCAAGTTGCATGCCTACTTCTATTTTAATTCCTGATTTTCAGTATCTCAGTTTATAAGGAATTTAACTTCAGCTGAAACTTCCCAAATTTGATCTCTGTAGTGTTAATCCAGACTTTGCATCAATATGTCTTTAAAAAACAAACACGAAAGAATGCACATACTGCAAGAATTCACCCCTTCTAAACACAGGAGACTTATTCCTACATATTATAAACAACAACAAAAAACCCCTAACTATAGTGACATTTTAATCGTTGAAACACTTGGGGTCAAGAAGCTGAGGTTTGTGAAGGAAATCAGTCTTCTGAGTATGTATGATGGTGTCTTCTGCTGCTGGCCATGGCATAGACTTTCCCTGATCTAATCAGAAAATACTAGCATAGGTACTAGGAGAAAATAATAGCTATAATCAGTCTTTTTTCTGAAGGATCTAGCAAGAGAGGGCAATGAAATTGTCAGAGAACTTAAGTGAATAACTCCTAACTTTAATTATGAGCTTATCGATGAAGAATTTTAAATTAGCATATGGCAGCTAACTAATTTTCTAAGTTGAGAGATCACAAAAGAGTAGATTCTAGTGGGGGGGAGAGGGCTGACATTTAATATTTTGGGACTTTTTAGCTCAGTAAACAAAACCAATGAATGTGTTTAAGCTATCTCTAGAATAAAATCAACTTTTCTGCTGAACTGTATGATCTGTAAAGTAAAATAATGTATTGCATGGTAGTGTTGCTGTTTGCTGCTTTATTTTTTTTTCCTGTTAGAAACAGAGTAAAACTACTGCATCGTCCAGGCTGAGTTTTGGAAAAAATCTATTTAAATACTATTTAATTGTCCATTATTATAAAGAAAGATAGGGGAAAAGATAATTCTTTGTCATTGGCAGTCCACACTTGCTAGAAGAAACTAGGTTATTTGCTCTGTGACTGTGGTCCATGACAAAGGACTTGCTCAGGCATGCTAAAAGGGACCCTGCATAGTGAAACTTCCTGGCAGCTGTGCTGCATTTTAGCTTCTCTCCTGCTGTATGACTTGATGGCAAGGCCTCCTCCAGCTGGGAGGGTGCTGTACTTAGTTCAGCCCTTGCTGTAGCAATGACCCAACAGACTGTATGTATCCCCAAAGTTTTACCACCAGGCTCTAATACATAGGTGGTATTACTAATTAAAGAAGAAGGGGAGAAAAAAAGTGTTGGCGCTTGTGGCCTTTTAGTCAGATGGAAATACTCTTCAGATTGTTTCAACTCCCTTACTATAGGTATGCAACTGAAAGTTGCAAAGCTTGTATCTTTGACGTGTTTTCATATGCAATGCTGTACTACTTCTTACAGGTCTGGGTATGCATTGGATAGCCTCCTACAGATGATTTGAATGGTAATTCAGACACTTGGTGTACATTCAGATCATGATTGTGACAGAGCTTACTATGCCGTATTTTCATTGACCAGTTTGTCCCTGCTTTGTTTGTTATACATAGTTCACAGTAACAATAGAAGAGGTGACGTTCTGCAGTAGGTGGCACTGTAGGAAGAGGTAACCCTAACAGAAAAAGTTTTCCCTATAGTAGAATGTAAACTTAAAAGTTGAAAGTTGGAATCATCTAGGTAGACTCAACTTCTGGTAGTTCCTAGCATCAGAATGCTTTGCTTTTCAAACTTGATGTTTTTATAGTACAGGGTTTTTTTTGAAAAATGGAATAAGATATCTTACAGTCAGCAACATGGGGATTCCTCTGTCCTGTATTATAATTATTCAGCAAGACAAAGGTCCTGGTTTTCACCAAGTCACTGAAAGACAATTCTGCGGCCCAAAGACTGTAGCTGAGTTCAGAAAGCTTGTGTTCATGCCCCAACTCAGAGCTTCAAAACTCAAGATTCTTCTAACCCTGTAGGTAAAGTCAGTGAGCAGCGAGGCAGAACCTCATCAGTTGTTCAGCCATGCCTAAGTGTTTTCAGTTTTGAAAGAGGGCAAATAGTTCCACGCCTGTACTCAAGCTCACTCTGGATCCAGAGATTAAATGTTTCCCTCTCTATCTCCTCTCAGAGCTTGCAGAACATGGTGTTCTCGGAGCATGTTTATTGAAGACCTATCAGATGGGCTTTGCACAAAACAAACCAGAGCTACCCCTCCCACTCCTGAGTAATAGCTTAGTGGTGAGAGCATTCCCAAAGAGCGAGGACTCTAGGTTCAGCACCTTTTCTGCCTGAGGTGATTCAAAGTCATGCCTCTTACGTGCCTGGGCTCCCAAGATGAGAGAATTAGACTAGCTTTTGCTCTCGTTTTGGGGCCAGTGAACACCTTAAGGATTGCATATAAAGCAGGTCTAGTGCAGTTGGAAGTGCTGACGGTGTTGCCATCATTAAATAGCTTCACTTTGTTGTTTAGGGAGGAGAAGCTGAAATCACCTCAGGCTTATTAATAACTTGAACTTGGCCTCTATCTTGTTTAAGTGATCTAACCGCTGAGGTGAGAGAGCCAGTCTCTGTGCTTGAGGCTGTGGTCTTGAATAGGTGCAGGTGCCTTTTGGTGGCAGGCAGAAAGCTCTAGCACAGTGAGAGATGAGAGTGAAGATGTACTTCTGTCTTTGGTGCTTCCTGTTGGCTAATTTAGGTGGCTTCCAACTTGACTTGTAGGTTTTTGTGAATGCTAGTTGAGGTGCATTACCCTCCTCCATTTTTATATAGCTATAATAAATATAACTTTTGTGTCCCTTGGTGATAGACTGAAGTGTGATCTTTGCTAAGAGATTCAGGCACTGAGAAGTGTTGTTGTCTTGAGCATCATTGGACTTGTCTCTACAGTGTAAAATTTGACCTTCCACTAACATACTTCTTCATTTAAATACCATTTAAAGGCTTCTACAGTAGATAACTAAATTGTCTTTGTTGTGTTCCTGTGGTGAGAATGAACATGAACTTACAGCTCACAAGCATTTGAAAAGGCAGTTGAAAGTGGAGATGTTTTGTCATTTGTTTCTTGCACCTGTTCATGCATTATGGACAGACTATGTACTATAAGGACAATTTCCCCCCCCCCCCCCCGCCCCCCACCTGGTACAAGTAATCACGTTTTTCTTTAGTGAGGGTCCTTTCTGAAGGCTTGAGAGCTTTCCTCTTTCCAGTAGATCTCCAGACTGCTTCCACTTCACATCCCCTCACACTTGAGGGCACTGTAGGTTCATTCTTCCTTTATGCTTGAATGGCTCTACAAGTTCTTAGTGGAGGTTTGAACCAGAATGGGTGTGTCTCTAATGTTTTTTGTGAGTTTTCGCTTTAGTTATCTTCAGTTTTGGAGAAAAATGTTCTGATCCGGAAGTTTCCATTAAAGGAAAAGAAGAACAGTTCTTTAAAATACCAGTGTTGTTTGTATAAGACTTTGTAGTACAGTTTGGCACCTGGAAAGGAAATAATTGGTCTCAGGTGAACTTCCAACTTCCTTTCAAAACCCAAGTGCAACAAGATGTGTGTAACCTGCACTACTGCAGCTAAGTGGCTGAAACAGGGTTACAGAACCAGCAGGACAGTCTGGAGGAAGAGCAAAATAGTGTCAACAAATACCATACACTGCTGAGTTTCATACAGGGTGAAGCTTAAATTCTTCTTGAAGAGAAATGTGTACTCTTGTTGCTATTTAGGGTTTCCCATGCCAAGCCTTTTCACTTGACTGTACTATACAGGAACTAGATCATTAACATTAAAAGAACCTGAAGTTCTTCCAAGTTTATATTCAGGCCAAATGAAGTAAGCCTCTAGCAAACATGCAACTAGATGACATAATAGCATATAGTAAATGTGCAGAAGCCTTTTTGTTTCCCCATCCCCTAATTACATGAAACAATAGGAGATGAAATACATGCCTCCTTAGTGACACTGTACTTCAACTCTGTTTTATAGAACTTCATTCAAACATAGATCTGTGTGCAGTTGAATCTTGTTCATAGTGGATGGCCACGAGCATCCTGAAATGCCAGAGGTTCTGTGAACAGTACTGTGAAAATCTGCAACCTGAAGAGCAACTGAGGTTTTCTCAGTGCAACACTTCCTTCATACTCAGGCCTTCTGATTTTAGGGTAACTTCACATGACTGCATGTGAACTAAATTACCATGAACTTCTGAGTAGCTCACCTATAAAAACTGACTTGTCTGATTTGCTGTGTAAAACATGTCAAGCAGAGAGTGTACTGGCAGTTGCTGTGGCTGAAGTGACAAGATTTAACTCACAAGACTGGTAAATTGTTTGCAGTTGTGTGAACTTATTCTGGTAACAGCTCTTATTAATGTTTCTTTTGCCTTCTGTGTTAAAGCATGCCTGAATGCTAAAGCATATATTCTACCATCTTCAAAACTTTCTTGAAAGATTTTGGAAAGGAAGGAAATGTAGCAAATGCCAAACAGCAGTGGTGCTGTAGACAATTATTGGTTTAATATATTGGCAGTAGATAAAAGAAGATGGCAGATGATGGCCACTTCTTTCCCTGTTTTCCCACAAGACTGGGCTAATTATTTTCCCCCCACCTCCTCCAAGTGACATGAATTAGTTACACAATTCCTGGGGGTGACTGCTTAGTGACCTCCTAGTTGTAAAAGCTTTTATGAACGTCAGAAACCTAGAGTTATAAATATGGAATTTTAAATTGGTGCGGCGTTTTTTTGTTTGTTTTGTTTCTGCAATAGCTAGCATAAAACTGAAGGTTGGCCCATTGTCAGGTTAGCAGGCTTCCTTTGTGGTGATTCCTTCCCTCTTCTGTGAAGTTTTAATCTTCAAAATATCAAATGGAGAAACAAGCAACAAAAACAAAGGAAAACAAAAACTGGTAGCTTTCCTTTTAAGAACAAGTTATCAGTGTCCTTGAAGGAGGGACAGACTCTATTCAGTTCTTTACTGTGGATTATTACACCTAGTGTGTGGAACCAGGGAAAGCAGCAGTTTGTGCAGAGTGGAATCTAGTGAGACTGTGTAGTGATCCACTGCTAGTGTCTGATTTCTCCCTGCTGGAAATCTGGGAGTCTCCCCAGCGTAAACAATGTACGTTTATTAAATTAATCTATCCCACAGTGGCTTGTTCCATTCTGGGCCTAAGATCTTACTCAGCCAGGCCTTCTGGGTTAGTAGACCCAGTTGGTTGGGAAAAGGGTGATTTATAGAGACTTGAGTGAGTATAGTTAGACCTGCTTCTGGACCAAACAGAGTCCAGGAATAGCAGAGATGTAAAGAAAGAGTAACAAGCTCTTTGGGCTCCTACAGTTTACGTTGTCCAAGTGCTGGTTTGTGAGCTTTAACTTTTAGAAGAATTAACATTACAGGCTGAAGGAGAAAACAGACACTTAACTCTGGCATTAGGCTTTCATGGAATGAGGAGATGGTCCAAGCTCTAACAATCCCATTGCTTCTAGTCATTTCTTCCTTAGGGTAGAAGAATTTGAGATGCAGTTTTCAGTTCATGACAGTCTAGCAGTTTGCATGTCTGGCTCAAGATCCAGCCTTTTGGAGGACAGAGGCTTTTGGGCTTGCTGCTTCAGGTGAGTTTGGAGCCAGGCAGAGCCTTGTCCAGCAGTGCTGGTGGAGCAGGGCTCAGAGCTGCGCAGGGGTTGTAATGCATGCTACTTGCTTTCTTCTATTAAGATAGAGCTGAAGCAAGAGATGAAGTCTAGTTATTGTTTCTGGAGTGAGAGAAAGAGAGGTATAGGTTGGTGAGGGGGATCAACACAGTAGCTTGTGTGGTTTGGAAGATTTTCTGAAGCTTGTTCAGTGTTACCTCCCCTTCACTGGTACACTTAAGGAAAGGAAAATTCCATACTCCATAAAGGTTGTGAGAACATAAAGCTTTGAGAATATATTCAAAACTAAGTGGTGTTTTTCAGTAAGTCAGAGCTTTGAGTGGGTGTTTATATGAGGCAGTAGGGAAAGGTATGAGGAAAAAGTATAGCTTAATAGTAATGTAATAAATACTGCTTTAGAATTTAAGCCACGACAGCACCTCTGGCTGATTGTTTGGTGTGCTTGTCTTTGAAAAGTGCCCCATGGAATATGCACGTTTCTGTAGAAAAAGTTTTTGAAAACTTCTTGCTTGTTTTAGCCTTTTAATAGTCTGAATATCAAATGGCAGGGGGAAAGAAGTTCATTCAGTGTTAGACTGTTGAGACAACCAAGTAGTGAATCACAACCCTAATGCCTATTTTGTACTAATTGTCAAATAAAATCATATTATTGGAATGAAGTAGCATATAGCCTCCTAAGGCACAAGAATACTTGGCAGTTAGCAATCAATCATTTCACTAAGCTCTACAACCAGCAATCGTAAGGGAAGAGTGGAACCTGCAAATGTTCGACTGGCAGAATCTGGAAATGAAAGCAATGTGAATGGTAAAATCCATTCAATAAATGTCTTTATGCCTAGGCTAACTCCAGGTTTTTAACTGTAGCATCTTTGTGCAAATTCTCTATGTCCATGTTAATTAAACTTGCAGGGTTTTATTTTTGTAGCCTTTTTTACACTTTACACCATCGAACTCATCAGTGTTTTCCCTATTAATTTTCTTGGAGGTAGACCATTTCTGGTGTCTGATTTGCAGATTCCATTTTCTGTCTCAGCTGCCTGTGCATAGATCAAGTTTATGTCTGCACTTGCTGACCAGCATAGTTAGCATATCCTAAACTGAACTCCTTTCAGCCTTACCCTTCCCTAGTCTCTCATCAAGTCTTCTCATTGCTCTTGCTTACAACTTTGCCATCATCTTACTATTTTCCTACAATATTTCATGCTGCCAACTGAGTGTCATGAAACCAAGACATTGGTTTTTAAACATCTGTTCAGATCCACTGGTACTTACTACATGAAGCCATTGATTTCGGTATTGACTATACAGACAGGATCTGTCTAACTTTGTGTGCCTAAAAAGTACGTACCATACTGGGCCTATATCAATAACAGTCCTTCCAGATTGCACATATTTGCATCATGCAGGATGTGGGGCTGTAGGAACGCGTCCTTCTGACGCACAATAGCATAATAGAAGAAGGTACTGGTGAGGCAGGACATGGGGCTGGGGGGTGAGGAAATAAAGCAAACAATGTTTAACTGTCTGAAATCCCAAATGAAAAAAAAAAAAAAAAAAAAAGTCAGCCTGTGGGAAGTCACAATTTAGTGTTCCAGCTCCTTGACAGAGTATGACAACTTAGTGGCATCTACATAAATCTAAGATACAGCTCTAAGAGCTGAAAGCAGGTAAGTGTAGTAGTATGGTGTTTTGGGGTTTTTTTTCCCACCTTCTAGGTTACTTTGACGTGTCTTTTTCAAGATGCTTGTGCAGAGGCTTTTTGGACTATTTTTCCAGTGCTCACTGGTGAACCAAAAGAAAACCCCTTGGTAGCATGACTTAACTGTGTATTGCATTACCATTAGAATATTATTCAAAATTTCCAGTTTGGGTCTGTCTGAACACAGAACATGACAATCCCTGTCCTGGAATTCATAAAGGTGCTAAGTTTCTCTAACCATCTTAAAATTTATTTAAAGATTAAAATTGTCTCTAAAATAAAACTTATGAAGTAATATAGACTGTACAAATAGGCAATTCTCCAAAAAAATAATTTTGATTTTTTTCCTAAGAGATTAGTACTGGGATTGTGGTTATTTTGTTGTTCAGTCATTGTATTTGCAAAGAGTTGTACAGTGAATCTGTGAACTTCTCAGCTTCAAATTCTGCTAATCAAAGCTATTGTAGGTAGTCTTCAAGATCGTATCTTAACTTCTGAAGCCTTTGCCAACTTGGTGTTACATTCACATTCATGTGTCCTTCTGTTGAAAGGTACTTTATATGTTGGTTTGTTGTAAGGAGGGGACGGAAGTACAATCCAGACTTTGATCTCTCAAGGACTTGGCACGTGTGTTTTCTCTCTGACATCTCAAGACTCCTTACTAAGAAATCTTCGTCTGGCATTTCTCCCCAAAATGTACCTTCTGCTCCTTTAGTAATATTGAAATAAGCATAACAGTTCTGGGACTGGCCTGGAACTACCAATGAGTTCTGTTCCTGGCCTTGCCACTCTCTGATTTGCTGTGTGATCTTGGATGAGTTATAGTCCCATTTCAGTTTGCTTATCTGTAAAATGGAAATAACGTTCATGGAACTTTACAGTAATTTTAAGTAATGTGAAAAGCTGCTAGGATAGAGAGAGATGTTTAGTTGAAGTTGCAATACTTCCAGTTAACTTTTATACACTACTTCACTTCAGAAAACTCCTATAGCATAACATATTAATATGAAGAAAATTATATATAGATGGTATATGGTGGAAATTATCTCACCTAAGAGATGTAATAATTTCTTTTGATACTGTGAACAGGCAACCAACAGTGCTGCTACTTGCCATTTCACTTTTAATTTGCTTTAACTCAGGAGTAGTTAAACATGTTCAAACTTTCAAAGAAACTGAATTTAAGTTGGGGTAGAGAAATAGAGCATGAGTAATAGAAGGAGGTGAAAATAACTGTTTTACAGTCTTTGCATCTACACGTGCTTGCATTTTCCTTCCTTAGAATCCTAAAACATTTTAATTTGGAGGTAGGGTAGATATTATCATGAAGACAGTGAGCTTTTTTTGCTGGCCATTGAAACGCAGCTAGCTTTGAGAAGTTCTGTTTAGCAGAACACAGCAGTGCTGCACAGTATGTCAGGATACAAAGAACAACATACTGAAAGTACAAGGGGAAAGCAGGATCCGGCCAAACTGGGAGCTGGCCAGAAAGCTTGGGCTTAACTTAAGTCAAGAATGGTGTTTGAAAACAAAACAAAAAAAACCCAATTGCTTGTCTGGGTATGTCTCCTAGTCCCTTCAGCTTAGAAATCACTAATGGGCTTTACTGTAAAGCATTCCTTTAAAATGGTGACCTTTGGAGCCAGGCTTGATTGGCATACCTTATGCTAGCACAACCTCAGCACAACTGCAAGATAAGTAAGGCTTATATGTTAGGCCTTTGTGTATTTGAAGGGCATATTCTAATGAACATACTCTGCTTGCTATTACTTTTCCTGCCATTTTACAAGTCATATTGCAAAGGGTGGCTAGCAGGAGGAATAAAGGTGGAGAATGCCATGATCTTGAAATCTCCTATGACTGCCAAGCTGCCCTTCTAAAAGCTGTAAAATCAAGCTATATTATGCCATACCTTTTCTGGAAGGTATATACAAAATAATAGTAAATTTCTGCAGCTGCTTGCAGAAGTTCCAGTGTTCAGTTTGAGAACGGGAGGACAAATCTAAGGTATGTTTTCACTTATATAAATGTTTTCTCTTATGAAATTCACATGTACTTAATGTAGGGTGCCAGGCTGATCACTGCAGCTGTTTAAAATAGAAAAGCAGATGGAACAAATAGAAAGATTTACCACACAGCTTGATCTCTTCCCCTGAAGCAGCCATTCATCATCAGCACTGCCGAGACAAACAGCAAAACGAGTTTCCCTTCGGAGCTGCGATTGGGCTTGCAGAGGTGGCAGAGCTGCACGACAGCCTCGGGATTGGCCAGGCAGGAACACACCTCTGGAATCTGTTTATTTCCGAAAAATAAGATACAATCTTTTACATTTCATCTAGAGATCTTTCATCGTGCATTTAATATCCAAATAAACTTGAGCAAACACAGTTAACCTTTTTGGAACAGCTGTAATACTTGAGCTGAATGAGTGGAATGAATTAAGGGGTTTTTTTTGGTTTGGGGGTTGGGTTTTTTCTTTTTTCCCTCTCCTGAGTACAATGAGGCTTGTGTCAGTTGTCTAGATCTGTTGTTTGTATTCTTCTGGGTGGGTATATATGATATTGAAGAACTTTCTTGCATCTTAACTAGAGCTGAAAGTTGTTTTTCAGATTTTATAATATACTGACTTCAGCTTATGTTGAAAGCAATTATTCTTTCAAAGCTGCTTTTATGTCTGCTCTGTAAAATTTTGTTTGCACTTGCAATAATGTCTTTTGTTGGTTTTGTAAATATCAAGTTACTATTCCTGATCGTGTTTAGTGAGCTATGGCTTCTTTTTTTCATTTAACTCAATTTAAATAGATCTGGAATTTTCTTGGATTTTTTTTTTTTTTTAAGTTAAGGACTTAAAACATTGTGAAGTCCTATGTAAAATAACTTCAGACCATAACTGAATGAGAGATTTGATCAGCTGCAGTGAATGTTCCAGCTGAGTAAGTATCTGGCATAACTGAATACATCAGAACTCATTAACCTACTTCCTCTCAAAAAAAAAAATTTTTTTTTCAAGGGAAGATGATTATATGGAAAATACATATGACTTTTGTTGTGGTTCAGATGAGATGCATACAGAACCAGAAGGCTGTGAAAAGCTAGTTTGTGAAGCAGGAACTTGTGGTTTGTATCAAGTAACAATGGTTTGGACAAGCACTAAATACAGGAATATTGACTATAGGGTTTATTGCCTTCAGGAAGAAGAGGCAAAGCTACATAGGAAAATGAGAACGGAAATGGATCAGAGGGAAGATTAAAGGCAAGAGAAGCTGACTACCAGAAAGCTCTTTAAACCCAAGTTCAGCGCCCCCCCCCCCCCCTGAATAATTGTTTTTGCTTCTGTTATATTTAAATATGGATAAAGCCAGTAGTTGGTAATACTTAAATTGCCAATCAGCTTTTGAATAAGCACCTGTATTTTCCTTATCTGTATAGACTTAACATTTCAAGATTTTCAAAAGACTAGCCTTGCTACATCATTGGTGTTGCTTAACCAATATTAAACATTCCATTCTTAAATCTTTGCACCCTCAGTGATGGTTTTATAAGCTTTCACATTATCCCATTAAAATTCCTTGCTCTTTGGAGTGAAGTGATGAGGAAATAACACCTGCACTTATGGAGGAATTAGCAGCAAAAGACATTTTAAATTCTCTGATGCACAAGTCTGTTTTGTTTAAGTTCTTAACCCAGAAAAGTGGCTGAGAAAAGCCTTCCTCAGAAGCTTAAAAAATAAATAAATATGTAATTCAAAAGCTGCAAATGGAGGAGTGGAACGGGAATGGTATTGTTGATTTCTAATTTTTTTTGTTAGTTATAAGCTATATAGCAGAAGTGACTTTTGCCATAAAGAAAACCTTTTTCATGTTGGATAGGAATGGGAGAGCTAGCAACCTCATTTCTTTTATGCTTACTTTAATAACTGGTGACTGGAATATTTTTAAGTTAGCATAATTAAGGATGGCTGTGTGAAGGAGGGAGGCTTGTTCACTGATGCAGAGATTCCTGAAGACCTGCTTAAAGAAAGGGGCTTCTCTGGCTGCTTCCCCCACCCCTAGTTTTCTTTTGTAAACTGTAAGAAGTCCTGAGAAGAACCCTTTATATCTATGCTTTAGGACTGATGTAACAATTTAGGGCTTCCTTGGTTTACCAGCATTTTGTTTGCATAACCTGAGACTTAGTAAGCCTAAAGTATGAATCTAGTCTTTAAGATCTAAATTTGAAAGGTAGCTATAGCTGTCTTCTAAATTGTGCATGAAAATGTTGAACAGTGCAGACCTTAGCACAATGCTCTCCCCTTCACGTAAATTTTGCTGCTGTTCAGCCACTTTTGCAGAACAAAGGGTGCAGCTCTTCCCTTTTTCCAGGGGGAAAAAAGCTAGTGTGGAAATTCTGAGTGTTCTTATTTTGTTATCTTAAGTGACGCTCTCTTAACTTCCTAAAATATTTGCTGATACTAAGTTGGTTAGTAAAACTGGAAGCTGGTAGCAGAGAGCTTCAGAAAGTGTGATTGGATAGCAGATGGCATTCCGTACTGACCAGTGCAAGGCATGCACGTAAGGGGAAACAGATTCTTGTTTTACACGCTGTGGTGGGCTGTGCTTTATGTGTTTACTACTCAGAAAACAGTGAGATGACAATAGATCCGTCTGTTCCATTCTTGGTCAAATAGCAGACAAAGAATGAAATAAAAGTCACAATCCAAGGTGTATTCTAGTTTAAAAAAAACACGTATAGAATAACAAGAAGAGCGCATGGAGAAGTGGGGCAAGGATGACCAGAAGGATGGAAAATATCTAAACTAAACAGACTGAGAATCAGGTTGGAATAGAATTGCGAAGGAGTGGTATGGCACAGTATTAAAATCAGTAGTGTAGAGAATGGGAACAGTATTTCTGTTTCCTTCTCATATGAAAGAATAAAGAGCTTTCAGTGTCATTGTTGGGTGGTAGGTTGCAAGGAAAATGAGATGGCTTTTTTTTTTTTTTTTTAATATAAGGCACAGATAAACTTTGAAACTATTTCTGTAGGCTAGTATGGCTGCCAGTAGCTTATACTGGTTCAGACAACTAGATAATGAATTGGGAGAGGTTTTTGGAAGCGTGTTAAATGTACTGCCCCATTTCTGGCTCAGTCTGAGTGGCAGATTGCTGAAGGCAAGCAGGGAGGGCATTAGCAAGGCAAGTGGGCTGTGAAACTTCTATGTTATGCTGTTCTCTGGGCCTTTGGTATTGGTTGCTGTTCTTGTTAGCACTAACCAAGGGATGACTGTGCTATTGTCCCAAACATAGAAGTAGCCTTCCCTCAAAAACACAGAAAAACTGTACTGAGCCACACTGCTGGGGGAGGGGGAGGATTGCACTTGCAAATAGAAGAAAAAAGGGCAAGGGTCAAAAATATAAATGAGGGTACACTGAGTAAAGCATCTGTTAACAGGATTTACCTTGTTGAAGTGTCCCAAGGCAGGCTGTTAGTGGCCAAATGCTTTTTCTCAGTGCTCTGCTTACATATATGAAATGAGAAGTGGGGAACAAAAAGCAAACCTCAATGTTGCTGGGATACCTGTGTAGCTGTGACTGTTCAGCAGAACCATTTTCTCCAATGTTTTGGGTCCTCAGGTGGGGAGGGATATAAATAAAAAGAGGAGGGGAGAAGTGCAACCAAAATCTCAAAATTATATTTTAAGGAGCTGATGCTTCTGGCATGAATGAAAGACTCTGTCCTTTCTGCAAACGGACTCGGTGAACAGTCATGAACTCACCTGTTTTCACAGCCCAGGGAGGACTTTCCAGCTCATGTGCCTCACATGCTGTGTATTAGCTCTCAGTAAAAGCAACCAGCACTGTTAAAGCCTTAATTCTCCTATGTAGCTTAACTTAAAATCTTACTGAGATTTAAGACTTCCGTACTCTTTCTCATGGAGAAAGTAGATCAGTCTTGTATACTTGATTAAATACTGGATGTTCACGTTTGCTGCAGTAGCTGCTGTAGTGACATGGTATATGCAAAAGGAACAGGGCAAGAAAATATTGATAGATAACGCTTTAGTTCGAAACTTACTTCGTTTAGTGGATCTTATCTTGCACTAGAAAAGAGTAGTGCTTGTTGGAGAGTTTGTTGACTTACATCTACACAGTTGTGGTTTTACTGTTTGAAGATGCAGTTATTGCCCTAAATTTGACTCAAATGAAACATTGCCCCACAAAACTCCAGCCAATTCAAATTCCTGACTTTGGTATCAAAGAAATGATGCCATTTTTAAAGCTAGAAGTGGAAGGCTGTGTTAAATTACTTGGTTTTGTTTACTTTTGCTAAGATTTTAAGAAATTGAACTGCTAGGAGATTTGGTTTCTGTTCTCAACATCAAAAAGCCTGGACCAGTTTTCATCTTCAGAGGTGAATGTGTTACTAAAATAACATTTTACGATTCTTGGAAGAATTGGTAAAGGAAGAGGTTAGTTTTAGTAATTGTGGGTGATAGGTATCTAGAGATGCTGATAGGAAAGAGCTTAGTGTTGTCTTGTTTTGTTTTTCTCAGGGAAGCTGTCACCTCACATTTGACCTAAACAGTGTAACATCTGTCTCTTTTTAACAACTAAACTTTGTCATTTTTTTCTTTGATTTGTAGAGCAGTCCTGGATTTTGTCAGATCGCCAGTTATTTCCAATGCTTAGAAGATGCACCAGGTATTTTTTAGCATTGTAAAAGGAGTCCTTAGGTTTGCAAAAGGCTCAAAACCCAAGACCGTGATTGAAAACTATATTCCTGAGGCACAGGGGAGACTTTGGAAGCATAGAGTTATTCATTTTGCAGGTGATTGTTTCTAGATTATGAATTAAATGCCCACAGGGAAACAAGTATGTTCAAGGACATTTCCACCCGTTCTTTTTCCCCTGTAAGTGCAAAAAAGAACACATCAAGCTTGCTACTTCTAATTAAAAAAAAAAAAAGTTATATGAGAAGAAAATATTATACATACAGTCCTCTTCCTGGGAAAAGGGTTAGAGAGGAATATGGACTGCTAGTAGTTAAATCTCATGACACTTTGCATACTGCTGTAAGGCACTGATGTGCTGGTAATAGCAAAAGAGGATCCTACACAAAGCAGAACTGAAAGTCTGTGGAGAAATGGTTTAACGTCCTTGTTTGAGTCAGGTCAATCTGGAATTAACCATTGGTATGAGTTTTATAGTTCCATTTGCATACACACCATTCAAATAATAATAAAAAATTCCCAAGAAACACACTTCAGATCTTGGCCATGTCCATTAGATGCAAGGAAACCAGGAATTATGTAAATTTGTTTTACTGTAGTCTAAGAAAATTCATTTAAGTCTTACATTTTTATTGCAGATCAATATGATAAAATGGTAGAGTGGTTTGTTTTTGAAGCTGTTGAGTCTGCTGAAGGGAAAGTTCTGTTCCTCAATCTGATCCATTAGTCCATTCTTGGCTCCCCGAAACAGTGAGACTTAGAGAAATAAGTTGTAGGTTTTACTTACTGCTTTCTGGTTCTTCAGCCTGTAGGATTCATGTACTACAGATTTGTTTTATTTTTCATTTAAGATTCTTACATTTACAGGTTTTTATAACCTGGGCAATACATACATAACTAAAATGTTTCATGAATTGAGAACATTGGGTACTGTAGCATCTCATCACATTTACTTTATTAAATAAAATGGAAATGGCCAATTGGGTAACACTGCACACAGGCAAAACTAAGTAAATGTTTAACAGTGGTTACAGTGGTTTGCAGGAATGTGTTCATGTTGCTTCTAAATGGCCTTCTCCCTAGTCTGCTTTAGAGCAAATGTAGCGGGTTTTTTTGGTTTGGGGTTTTATATATATATATACACACATAAATATATATTTGGAGTCCTTGGTCTTGGCTTGTATTTGCATTTGTCATCTTATTTTTTTCAATATCTTAATTTTAATCTTGGAAAAACTAGCACGTATGAGTTACCCAGAATTAAACAAAAGAGATTTCTCTTTTTAAGCAGAGGAGAGGAGCCTCTGCTTGTTGTGTTTCATTTTACCACCTCAGTTTAGTGAAGGGGAGAAGATGGAGTGATAGAAAAGGCGGAAGGCATCCTCATTCAGGAAAGCACCAATCTATTGTCTAGTGAAACTGAAAAGGAAGTTACAGCAATTGAGATGGTAAACTAAACAAGAACAGCAGAGGGGGGAGGGCAAGTACAGATGTTTGGCTGGGAAAATGGAAAGTGGATTGGTTGGGTGGCTCAGAGAAGAACTGATTAATTCCTTATGCTGAGAGGATGCAGTAGTTTACAAATAATAAAGATAAATTTAAGAGGGGAAAAAAGTGCAAAGTTCTCTTGTGTGTAAGTGTCTTCTTCAAAATCTTCAAGGAAAAGGTGAAGTTTAAAAAAAAAAAAGTTTGGTTTTCTTTTAGAAGATAGAGGCCAAAATTTTATCCTTGAATAAGGGAAATGTTTAGCTTCAATTATGCTCACTTGTCCAGGATCTTTCGTCATGCAGCCCAGGGAATAGGCAGAGCACAAACATTTAATGAATTCTGGAATTTAATTACATGTCTCCTGGAGGAAGTAGGAATATATCTGTTGTGTCAGCAACTAAAAACTAAAGAAAGAAATAGATTTTATCAAATCTGTAGTGGCTTCAAAGTTAACGTGAACTTAGTACCAATTTCAAAGCTCAACCAAAGTATTAGCTTCATCAGCTGGTGCTAACTGTTTCTTATAATGAAGAATCTTAATCTAGAAATTGAGGTGGAAGCCATATAGGAGCTAATTTCTTCAGGCTAGTTTTTGGAACAGCATGTACATACCTGTTAAAAGGTGAGACCTGACAGAAGAAATCCAGATTTTTAGTAACATGATGTGGACTGTTTGTACGCTTTTGCATATATATGTGTGTGTTTATGTGTATATATATAAAACTGTCAGTTATCTCTGTGGGGTTAGATGTAACTTGTTCATAATACTGTGAACAGTCTAATTGGGGGGAATGGGGAGGGGGCAGTAATTCCTGAATATACCAGCAGTCTGTACAATGCTGTGGCTAAACATCCATTAACAGCACTTGCTTTGGTAGGAGAATATTCAGAGTTGGAACCCTGTCTTGGTGGCTATTAGAATTATATTCCCTGTACTGTGGGGCATTACGCTTTCTGTGATATCCTTTTTATCTTGTGTTTCTTGTTAAAATAAATCATAAGCCTGCTGTGATAAATGGCTCAGCAGGAAACACCTTGGTACCCTCAGTGCCTTAAAATAAGAGGTGAAAAAAATCTTTGCTAAAAGGAAGCTGATAAATAATTGCCTCCTACACAGAGGGATTGGACTGAGTTATGCCATTCTGCTTCAAGTGGAAACTAAGGCAAAAATATGTAAACAGTTTGTTCAGTTACTGTAAAAGCTCCAGATAGTGTAGCTTAACACACACCACCCCCCCCCCCCCCCCCCGTCTTTACTTATGCAGACAGGTGGCTGTAACCTCTCTGTATTGAAAAACTGAAGGAAAAGAATGAAATACCCCAAAGTAAATGTACTTAAGGGTAAAGAAAGACTTGAAACAAAAAGATATATTACAAGTGACTAATCTAATGTTTGAGGTCACTAAATCAGAGCTGGAGAAAACACTGAATATGGTTTGATTTGGGAGGAAGAAGTGCATGATTCAGTAATTTGGGTTGGTTAGCTGGCTTATAGATCAAATAGAACACGGAAATCGCCATGTGTCAAGATAAGTTTGGGGATTTTTGCACCTTCTAGAGCTTTTCTTTTTTCTATTTTGTAATGCTAATGCTAAGAAATGTTTCTGTCAGTCTAAAATTTCCACACTACAAATTCTCTATTTTATCCACAGCTATAAACTGTAGCAATAGAATTACTTTTGTCTTGTCATTACTATGTCTTCCTTTGGGAGCTTTATAGCTATACCCCTATTTATTTCTAAATTAGTATTGCTTTCTATTACTGAGGCAATATTATGTGCAAACCTGCATAGATATGCCCTAACTTCTCCTTGGAAAGGATTGTTATGACCTTTTCTTTGAGAAAGTCTGTCCATTTTTTGCAGCAGATCTTTTGATATTTGGCAGGAGCAGCTGAACTGCACAGGAGGCCTTTTATTTTTTCCATGACTACCACTCAGATTTGTCAGGGGTATAAGTATTAAAAAGAAGGATTTCCCTTTGTGCAGTTACATGTCTCTGAAGACTTTGCAGCAGTTATGGGCATTGCCTAGGAGTAGGAGGGAGCTCTCAGATCAGTTGTGAGGGTGGAGGTGTTAAGACGGTAAGAGTGGGCTCTGTCCACAAATCTGCAGTCTAGTCACGTAGTCACGGTGGATTTTCATTTCCCCTGGAGCTGAAATGGGGGAAAACCATTAGAGTTGGAACATGGGTATAAATGTTGCTGTTCACTAGAATTTCGAGAGTCTAAGAGCCTGTCATGTGTAAAGAAACTTTTACTTGTGAGTAAAGCTCTCCCTGTACCCCACCTTGGGCACCAGCAACAGCATTGTGCTGCAGTGCCACAGTTTCCAGGATTGAAGCTTAGTGGGAGTTTATGCAGGGTGCTGTTTGTGTTTGAAATCATTCATGCAACCTAAATTCTGTCCCCTTGAGCGCTGACATTCTCTTCAATTGCATAGAAAATGGGATCCTCACCACAGTCACTGTCCAATTAAATTCTGAGAATATAAACTAAAATTTTAGTCAAGGGCAAGTTTAGCATTTTCCCGTGTCCAACTTTCATCTAAACTTTTTGATGTAGGATATTCTATGGATCAGGGACTATCAAGAGTTGAAAAAGGGAAGTTCCTGTATTGGCGTACATTGTCTCAGATCTCTGGTGGAGCTCTGTTTCATTGTTGTAGTCTATTTATGCCTTCCTGCAAGTTCTGGAAATGCTGAAACTGCAGAAAACAAGAGTGTGGTTCTGAGCAACTGTACAGCAAGTTCTATTTTAATCTCTTTCATCAGCTTTATCTTACAGTGAAAGCTGTGTACTGTATCCTTTCTTCATGGGGGGAGGAGGGGGAATTTAAGATGTAATTAAGCCCTATTTTAATACATGATTTACATATGAAAATCATAAATATAAATATGTTACAAGCTTTCCTAGGACTATCAGAGCATTATGAATCAATAAATGGTAGGCTGAACAGTTTTCTACCAGCAATTAAAATAAAAGCCTATCAGTACTGCTTCTTTGTCCACAGATTCAGAATTAGGAAAAAAAGACAGGCAATGTTAGGCTGCTTCCCAGAATAACAGCATCGCAACATGAATTTTCTGTTAAGAAGAAAAATCAAACCTGCTCTGGATTCTGGAGGACTGAGTATTTGATCTCCCAGGAATTTTATATTGGCTGGTTGAGGTAGTTCTGCTAGGAAACAGCTATGCACTGTTGGCATTGGTACAGATACTGGGGTAAAAAATATACGGATAGCCTGACTGTTTTGCAAAGTTTAGAGTTGTTTTTCCTAGGTAGGTTGCGTATGTTCTTCCACGTGAAAATTAAGTATTGACCAAAGCAGACAACTCCTGGTTGGCCTGTTTGGCTGACATACTTTCCTGCAATATGGGTGCGTCCTAGCTCAGTAAGGAGGTATTGCCCCTAATGCATCCCTTGGGTAATAAATTAGCAAGAATTTTAAATTTCACTTTCAGCTTAAAAATAAAAAAAAGTTTACAACATTTAGTTGGAGCTCAGTAAATATGAGCTAATGTTAAATATCTACATTAAAAGCAATTCTCCAAAATACTTCAGAAAGTGATGTTTCCGTTTTAATGTCATTGGCTGTACTGTCATTCAGGCTTCTGCTTTAGTGATATTGCATTGTTTGTCTGCATAGGAAGCACTGTTTATAACACATCTGAAGTTGAATTCAAGTGTTACGAACATTTAAAATCAGGATTTTAGAGGTTTTAATAATCTTAGCAGTTTTAGAAGATCATAATATTAAATTGCCAGTTGTTTAAGTGGCTGTAAAGTAACTAGAACACTGAAAAGAGGAGCAGAACCTACCTTACAATACTGTGAAAAATCCCCTGTCTCCTAAACATACACTTTGTCTCCGTATGCTTTGTGGAGTGTTTTATCTCTCGGAATGTTTCCCGTGTTTGTTAGATGACTCAGCTCCAGAAATGGTTTAACACAGTCAGCTTGTTCTTTTCTTGTATGCCTTGCTGATGACATTTTCCTTCTCTTCATTATTCAGGTCTGTAATGTGTGCCATATTATTTCTTCTTCTTCCCTGCACATCCCTTTTATATTTTTATTTTTTTTCCTTCACCTATCTAAACTCTTCCACATTCTGTTGTTTCCATATCACACATAGAACAAGGTTTTATCTTTGTCCCATGAACTCAAAATTTCATTCAGGCAGAAATGGGACTTCAGGATTGAGCAGCTCTAGGACTATTTTTTAAAGGGCACCTTTCCATATCACCCTCTGTTCCATGGTTGCCTGGACATACAGCAGCACTCTTATAGAAACACATGGTAGATACACATAAGATTCCAAATCCTAATTATTTTATTACTGAGATTAATGTAAGAAAACCATAGGCCTAGCTGGTATTATGAAATCACATTTTCACTCTGAAGAAATGCAGGATCTCCTGTTATTTTCCTGCACATCACTTCAGCCCCGATTCACAAAGATCTTTCCATAGCCGGTTTCTTGTCTAACATGTACCACACGCAACCTTGTCTGTGGCTGCTTTTCTTCACATGTCCCTCCTGCATTCCCCCGCATCTCTTGGCAGTCTCCGAAAGCTTGATAACCCTGTAATATAACATCCTTTCATTCTTCTGTTTGGGAACTTTCCAATCCCCAGGTCATCATCCCTTAGGACTCCTGTCTGAGTGTTACTGTCCAAGCTCCAGTGCGCATCTAATCTAACTGTAATTTAATCGTAAGTATATATTTCTTCTAATGTCACCAATGTATTTATTTAAGGCTATACAGTATAAGTGTATTCTGTATTAACTTAACTTACTCTGACATGTCTTCCAAAACAGCAAAAAAGTCCTAAGGTTCCCCCTGTTCTATTATGAGTAAATACCTTGTCTTGGCTACTCTGGAGTCATATATGTGTTTGCAGCACAATAAATCTTTCTCATTATTAGATTTTTAGGGCTCCTTTCTACAGTAATGTCGTAATTTAAAAAGCTAGTTAACTGAAGTCCTGTTTTCCAACCACTTCATAGTTTATTTTGATATACAAAATTTCATTATTAGCGATTTTTTGTTACAACATTGTGACAAAAATATTGAGACCTTAAGCCTGGGAGCTGTAAGTTATAAGCATGTCAAATATGCTATTTTGCTGTCACAGAAAAGATCCAGCTGTAGTAGCAATCTTAAATTTTCTTTAGCAGATAGGTAGCATGAATTAGTTACACTGCTGAAGTCGTCTGCTGAGCATCCAGTAGCAGCCTTGACAGTGTTTTGGAGTACAACTTGATGCATTGCTGGCCAAAGGGAGAATTTGTTCTAGCAGTAGTTGTTAGGATGGGCTGAAGGTTAAATCATTATGACAATAACCACACTTGGAAACTTCATCTATTATTGGAGAATTTTTTCCTGGTTGTTACCATAGGAAAGGGAAAGATTCCTCTGGAACAGCTTGTACAGTAATTAAAATGTAAACATTGTCTATATGTTATATACAGGCTAGGTTTAGACATTGATTAATCAGTACAGCAATAACAATAAAATGCATGCTTGCTTTTTGTGACATCCCTGAAAGCAAAGTGACTTTGGAACTGCTTTGTTAGGCAATTCTGAGCCTATGGAGGGACAACAGAAAGCCTCAGGTACAATTAACGTGAAACATGTCAGGCAGCCTTTAGGGGAAGTGGAATGTCTTTTTTTCTTCCCAGTCTTCAGGAGCAGATGAGTTTCATTTCTCTTTGCACGTATTTCATGCCCAGAGCCTTTTCAAGAGACAACTCGCCATTTCTTCCCTGATGGATAGCAGGCATCTTCCTCCTGCTATGTTCATTTTTCTCCTTGCATCTTTCCTTTCCTTATGGCCCTTTGAGTTTTCTACTTGCCAAGTCTTAAAGCTCATTTCTTACTTTGTGGAATTTAAGGAATGATTTTTATATGGCTGTTGCCTTTGAGGTACCAGAAACAGTATTCTTTCTGCCTATTTCTGCATCAGGTCACTTTTGTATTCAGTCCCTTCAGCTGTCTTTTGCTGCAAAATGCATAGACTAGGAAGCATCTAATAGAATAGCTGAGGGAAAGAAGTGTTTAGGCTGCTAGGCCAGGTTAAAGAATTGCAATAATCTGATTCAATCTCTTGTATATGTAGGTCATGGAGTTTTGTTCTTCTCCCAGAAGCTGAATATGAGTCTATCTTCCTGAAAGATCTCTAATCTTGCTTAAAAAATTGAAGGAGTGGTGTCCATTTCCTGTAGTAAGAGCTTTCAGAGTTTAACTGTTCTTGCTGCTAGGAAATGGTATCTCTGCAAGATACATTTGTGTAATGTCAATTTCCATTCATTGTAGTTTTCTGAGAGTTAATTTATGAATGTGAAAAATCTTGATTTTTTTTTTTTTCAATCTTTTCATCCTTTTCAGACATCTTAATGAGTCTTAAGGGTGTGTATGTATATAAATATGTATGTATGTGTATGTATATATGCAAAAAATCAAGTCATATCTCAACTTTCATAATTTGCCTAGACTGAGGTTTTTAAGCTGTGTACTACAAGGCCCCTTTTCTTTATCAAGTCAAACAGAAGCCATAAGAATCCTTCCAGTATTTCCAAATAATTTTTGACACCAGGAAAGTCGTCATATTCTTAAACAGTCAGATCAGCAAAGTGTATGCAGGAAAGGTTGTTGTTTGTTCTACCCCATATTCCTACTTTTATATATTTTAGGTCAAATTAGCCTTCTGGGAAGCTGAACCACACTATAAATGCACAGTGGAACCTGATCTGCAGTTCCCAATGTTCTTTTTGGAGACAGTGCTTTACAAATTACTTTCCCATGTGTACATGTTGATTATTTTCTTTGTCTTTATGTGTGGGATAGCTAGCTATGTTAAAATGTGTTTTCATAGAACCACAGAATAGGGAAGGTAGGGAAGGACCCAAAGAGATCTGTTAGATCTATCAAGATGCCCCAGGGAAGAACCAATTATTAAATCTAGGCTGTGCATGAGAAGTTTATCTGCCTGTTTTAAAGACTACCAGCAGTCAAGACTCTACAGAATCTCCTTTCTCTTCTCAGTTTCTTCCTCCTGAGGTTAAATGTCTTTGTGGTGTTTTGGTTTAGTCCCTGTTCCCAGTCTTTCTTTCTCAGTCATCTTTTCTAGGCATCTGATTACTTTTGTTGGTGAGAATACAGAGGATAGCATTCAGTTCATGTCTTTGATATGCATTGACCAAAACGACGGGGTATTCCTGCCGAGTAGAACAGAGAGGTTTGCTTCCTTTGTCTTGCAAGCTAAATTACTGTGTATGAATCACGTTAAGGTTTTGTTGGTTTTTTTTCATGTTGACCTCATGATGCCATAATCCTTTATAACGTTAACTCTTTTCAAGAAGAGTGTGTCTAGCATCTTGTTTCCTTTTCCTGCCTTTGTATAGTTGATAATTTCTATTGGAGAATAATAATTTAAATCTCTTCCCTAAGAATTGTATTCCTTTTTTAGGTGATTCCAGAACATTTCTCCAATTTGTCAAGAACCTTTAGAAGTTCAAGTTTGTCCTCTGAGTTTCCCTCGGTCCTTACAAGCTTTGTATTACTGGTTCATTAATGTAAGCATTCTCCCAAATCCATAATTCAGGTCGCCATTCTGCATAGAACCAGATTAGGGGGCAATTGCTATGGAAACCCATGCGTTGCGTCTTTTCATGCTGGCAGTGAGCCATTGATGGTTGCTCTTTCAGCGTAAGACAGTTTTTTGTTCATATTGCTGTAGTCTCATTGGAAAAAAGTTTCCGTAGCTTAAAGTCATAATTGTAACACGTACTAGCATCTTCTCTTCTTCAAACCTACTATCCTGTTGTGGAAGGCAAGTTAGAAAGATTTGTTGAGGATCTGCCCTCAACATGCGTCAGACTGATTTTTGGCTTTCATTCAGTCGCATGTTATCGTCTAGGCACTTACAAACTGTTTTGCCGAATTTTTGTTTGTTTTTTTGTTCTGTTCCAGTTTTTTTTCAGGAATTGAAATTCAGCTGGCTGAACTGGTTCCCTGCACTGTGTTTCTTGTTTCTCTGTTTTTTGATACTTCGCCCATACTTCGCCCATCCTCTATAAATTCTTGAAAATAACACTAGCCTTTTCAGTTAATTCTTTATATATTCAAGGTGAAATTAAAGAAGCCCAGCTAATTTTAAAAATAACTTAAATTCTCTCAGGCCTGACTTGCTCTCTTCTAGTCTGAGAATTTGTGTTGGTATCAAGCTCTGAGGGTTAAAAAAGGAAATTCAGATGGTTTTGTATGAGTAATGTTAGCTTTTTGTTATTTTCCGTTCCACTTATTATCTCATCTCCGAATTTCAAAATTTTTGCTTTTAATTCCAGGTTAGGAGGACAATAGATGCTAAAATACTGGACCTTCTGAATTTCTGAGTTTTTGGCAGTCTTTTCACTTTTCAGGGCTATGTAAGTGTGTGTTCCATGGTATAGCCACATGTCCATGTGTTGCCTGTGTCACAACATCTTATGTTCTAATTGCATATGTTAGTGGAAATAGCAGCTGTACCAAATAATTCAAGTTATTCTTGACCATTAATAATATAGACCAAAATATGATGAGCGAGCAAGGATAATATTGTTTCTAATTGGAATATGGACAGAAGTTCCAGACAAGGTTTTTTAAGATAATATCAGGTTATCTTGGCGTTGATACTTGAACTCTTTAACTGAATGTTAGATGGCTTGTACCAATGTTTTCCTGGAGAAGTAGCAATATGTGCTCTCTTTTATTTGCCTTGACTTATTATTTAGGTCTAATGAAAGAGCAGGAAGTCAGCTATGGCTTTTGTAGCTGAGACCAATTTCCTTGTCAGGAAAATGCTTTTATTTAAAAAATACATAGTGTACACACATACTGATGCATTATATTGTGGCTAACACAAAAGTTTAAAGCCAGATCTCTGAAATACAAGCTTTTTAGCGATTTTTATGGAAGAATGTCTTAATTTATGAATGGCATTTAAACAGTCCAGTAGCCCCTATGTTTA
Source organism: Aquila chrysaetos chrysaetos (assembly GCF_900496995.4). Taxonomy (NCBI): domain Eukaryota; kingdom Metazoa; phylum Chordata; class Aves; order Accipitriformes; family Accipitridae; genus Aquila; species Aquila chrysaetos. The sequence continues at coordinate 60,545,453 of NC_044005.1, forward strand.
TCAAATAGCTGTGAATTGTTTACCAAAGACCCAGTAATTTACAATCAGATGAATTATAGGAATCTTTCAAGATATTTAAAGATTTAGATTTTTTGGTTTATGCAGGCATATTTGAAAAGGTGAATCTTTGTTTCAGAATTTGAAAAACAGCTAAATTTTCTTGGTAATAGACTTTGACAATTTTTGTCTGATTAAGTTGAAAATGAAAAGAGAAATGTCCTGTTCAAAGTGAGTATAAAGGTTCCCTTATAAAGGAATGGTTACATCATGCTAATTTAAACTCTCAATAAAACTGTAAATACATTTAATTTTTTGAAATATAACTGTATATTTTGCCTCTAAAATATTTCTACTTATTAAATGAAGTAAAAAAAGAAAATATCTGTTCTTAACAGAAGATGAGTGCAGTCTACCAATGATTCTTTCCCCTTTAATTTTCTGTAAATCCCCTTTTCATCCAGAATGAAATCCTTTTGTAGCCACTCTTCATTGCAGTTTTCTCCTTGTGCTTACCCAGATGAGTATTATTCTCCAGCAGTCAAGTCATGTGGCCTAAGACTGGACCAGAGAACCAAAGAGTCTGGGGGAAAGTGCCTTGTCAACAAGGCTGCCACTTAAACCAGAGACGCTGGTGCTTGTGTGCGTCTGTCACCACTGGACAGAGCTGGTCTTGGGAGGCAGGACCTGTGCTAGGACTTGGGCTTCCCTTGACGAAAACAAAAGCCTGAAATTCTATGTCTAAAGCATTAGGCAGGTGTGCAAAAAAGATGGTATTCCTGGAAACAGGCTGATTGGCAGGGCCTTTTAGATATTAAAGCGCAGTTGCAAAGTGAATGAGTCATGCCAAGCTTGGCTATACACACTGTAATTTATGACCAGAGTTTTACTTGCTTAAAATTGCAGTGTATCTGTACTAGTTCTCTCGTGGCTTGGGTAAACAAGACCTGAATTTCCAAGCTTAGCAAATAAGACTTTCTTTACCTCTCCCATTTTTTTGAAGGAGGAAGAAGAGCATATCATACAGGCTTTCTCAACCACTTTAAAGACTGTTGCAGATCCATTTAAACTTTTGTGCTAGTCTCATTGAGCAATGCAGCGTAAGTTTTTGGAGTAATATAACCAATGTCTGTTTGCCAATTTGTGTTTTGAAAAATTATATGCATAAAAGTATTAATATTATACAAGTGTTTATCATAGACAGCATTTCCAAAGAATTCAGAATATACCAAAATTTACTGTATCATTTTGAGCTTTTATCACACAGGCTATACAGCAAGCAGGTTTCTTTGCTTTAGAGGTTTATGATTTGTCAGTTCTAGAACTTCCTCATTGTACCTGAAGACACACAGCAGAGAGAGCCATTTCCCCTTCATGCTTTGCTCATGCATCTCTCTGAAACCATATTACAGTTCAAGTAATGTTTTTTTTGTTTTGGAGGGTGCAGTACCATATTTGAGAAATAAAGGAAGCTGTTTCTTCAGCATACAAACTTTGTGGATGCCCAGGTAATGGCTGAGTGAGTGATTCTTTAGTTTCTTTTCTGTCCTTCCCCATTTATACTCATTGTATGAAATTAGCATTTCAACAATAAATTGACATCAGTAATCCAGCAGAATTTTTTGAATGCGGCTATAGAGAACTGTATGCTAATTCTGAATTACAGGTAAACAACATGCAGATATTTGCATTATGCATATTTAAATTTGCTGATTTGGACACTAAGCTTTTCATAAACATCTTGTCTGAAGCTGAAAAGGGCCAAAATCTGGAATCTTGTTTGGTTCATCTGGTACTGGTAGACAGTGTCAAGTTCAAATACTTAAGCTTCAGACTTGCAGTTTTCATGTTCAAAGCTCAGAATTACTTGCACGTATGTCACGCAGGGCTTTTGTTATCCTTGTGAATTTATGAGGATGAAGAATTGAAGCTGAATTTCTGTCTTTATTATAATATACTCCTACAGTGTCTCTTATCAGATCTTAAAGTGCTTACACTTTCACAAGGAAACCACAGCAGTAGCTGTTCCCAAGCTGACTTGACAGTACTGCAAGAATGACAGCATACATTTACATAGTTTTGTCGGTAGTCTGTTTTGCAAATGTTGTTCCATACATAACCCCCCTCATCAGTAATGTATCAGCTGTTTGGAGTCCTGATGTAAATAAATGTACATTGGCTTATAAAAGCTTCTTACTGATTTGGTTTTTATCTCTTTCCTGTTTAAGCCATTTGTAAACAGTGTTTAAAAAGGTACACTCATAGTTTGTGACAGTTTATCCAAACCCATTTTAAATAATTGGTAGCAGTTTAACTACAAATATTGCATATAGCTAAGGCTATAAAAAGACTGCTTTCTCAACGGATCTTGTCTCCTTTCACAATGTAGTTACATGCTGAGCATAGCAACTGGCATGAATGCTCGCTGCTTTTGACTCCTGTTAGTTTGGTGAATTCTATAGTAGAGTAAGAATGAATCCAGTGGTCATCCAGGATTGAGCAGCATCAGCAAAGCCATTTTAGCTGCTTGAAATCCGATACCTTTTCTAGTTTTCTATGGTGGTTGATGATCTGAACAGAGTGATATTCCAAGTACATATCTGGATGTAATTTGACCTTCATTATGGTTGGGTGTCTTCTAGGAGGCATAGTCCTGTTTCTCACATTAAAAGGCAGGGTTTATTAGCTCCAATGGTGAAAACAGTGTCACAGTTACACAGTTTCTGCAGAGAAGCTGGCTTGCATTCAGACACCTTCTTGCACCGGCACAGTTAAGTGTACGACTGTACTCGGTAGACATGCACTTTAGACTTTTGGACCCAGATGAACTTGCAAGCCCAGCTGTACAAACTGTATAAAGCTTTTTTTTAAAAAGCTTTTGTTTATGGGCTAAATATATTTCACATGGAATCACTGAGCTATAGTGCAAGGGCAATCAAATAATGCTTCTTGAACACAACTACATTTTGATGCAGACGTAAAAGAACTTTCAGACATAAACTGGAAAAAGAATTGCCTGTCTTGGTGATAAAGTAAGTTTTCAGTTTCAGATAAGTACAATGCTTGGATAAATAAGATCAACATACTTAAAGAGGACAACAATAATAGTAATAATAAATCTCTATCAGATATTTGTAGAGTGGGATTTCGCATTGAATTTGATTACATATGTAGGCTTTTTTCCTTCATGGATTAGTATACTAATTTATATTATAATTTGACAAACAACAGATTTCAGTCTCTTTCCTAGGTATTCATTTATTGTTATTGTGTTATGGCAGCTCCTAGAAGTTGTAGTCATTGATTGGGTTCCCACTGTGGTAACTGCTCTAGCATGATGTTTTCTTTCTGCTGCTCTCCAATGAGATTGTAAATGTAGGAAAAAAAACCCCAAGTGTCTTTCTAAGACTTTGTCTGCATGGGAAATTATCCCGTGTAGATTGAAGTGCTTGATCATTGCCTCACGCTGAGCCATAATGATGAATAAGCAGCCAGTTTAATAAAGAAGAAAACCTAGCACTGATTAACAAATAAAGGTGGAAATGGGGCTTATGTGCATGGCTACAGCAGCGCAGGCACAATGTTTTTATTTAAGGAGTTCTTGAAAGGAAGCAGGGAGCCCTAAGTTACTTGTAGGATGAGAGGAAAGGGCTAATAACATTGGGTGTTAAGAGAGCTCCAGTTTTCCAACAATCTTCTTTCCCTGTCTTTACTGTGCCATTGTACACGCATCCTCTCTCTGGTGCAAATGTTCAGAAATTAGTCCAAGGCTCCAGTGGAAGGAAAGGTACTCATCTCAGCTACACCAGCCTGTCAGAGCTGCACTCAGCATTGTTTCCTCCTTTTTTTTTTTTTGCTATGGGATTGATCTTTGTTGTCACGTACATTCAAAGGTGAGCAACCAGTAGCGTCCTTGAGCTACTGTAGGCAGGTGGAGAGCATGCAAGGTGCAGCTGTTCTATGGCTGGACATGCTGAATGGTGTCCTACTTGGCTTTCATAAGACAGCCAAGGCATTTTGGAAGATCTATGTAAATGAGCATACCCATTGTGGTATGCATCTAGTTTCTGCCAATCTATATTCCTTCCCTGGGAATAGACTGGAGGTAAGAGCTAAAACAAATTAAACTTATCATGGGACATATAAAAAGGCCTTTCCTCAATGTCACAGGAGAATGTTTTCTAGAGCCACATGTTGAAACAAACGGCAGGAAAGAGAGCTAGTGGCCTTTCTGGGAACTTGGTGCATGTCTCTTATTTTCCTTTGGATCAGACTGTGCCTGAGTTGGCTCTTTTTAAGGCAGCACTGGCTGTCTTGATTGACAAGAAGTGCTGCTTCTGTCAAGTTGAATCACCTTCAGTTTCCTTCCCTTAGCTGGCTGTCTTGTCTCTTTCCCTTTGTGCCTACCTTGGCTTTCATAAATTCAAGTGCTTGGAATCTTTTATAGATGCTTACCTCTAACCACCTGGCTCAGCTCAAACTAGAGACCTTTTTTTCCTTCCCCATCTCATCCTCCTCTTTGTCTTTTCATCTAGAAGCTAGTGGCGCTGCTGGAGAAGAAATGCTCAGAAATTTGCAAGAGCTGGTGCTGAAGTGGGAGTGAATAGAGACGGCATCTAAGCCTTTTGAAGCACCCTTCCCAGTGGTGTACTGCAACTGATTTTATCAGGGAGTAGGAAGAGTGCTCTCTTAATTTTTTTTTTTTCTTCTACCCTCCCACCTGCAAAGCATTGTTCTCAGGAGCAGTAAGATTGTGTGCTGCTGCTTTTCCTAGTAGCTTCATTGCCCTGCTCTGAAAAGTTTTATCACAAAGCAATTTTCTTTAGAAATTTTAAATCACCCTTTTCTTTATCCTTGTCCCCCTGCTTCTCAGTCACAAATCCACTGTGGCCATAAAAGAATTGAGAACAGTAAAGCTTTGAGCCATGCTGAAGTTGAAATACCTGCTGTCAGCTGTACTCTGTCATGCGTTATATTTGATGCTGTTTGCTCTTAGACTTGCATTTTTTCCACTTTATATCTGGATGAAAAGACAGTTGTAGACACACAGCAACAGCATAATAAAAGTCTTGCTTAGCAATACATTCTGTGAGAACTGGTGGTCTGTTAAATTCTTCAGCAGTTAGAAAAAGAAGAGAAATTTTTTGTATAACAATGAAGAGTCATTCTGTGTTCACAGATTAATTCACATTATGGTACCAGGTAAAATTTAGATCTTAAGGATACTTGAGCACTCTTTACATTGGGAGTCATGGCATGTCTTGTCATTAGAGTCCTTCAAACAGGTTAGGCAAACATCTGTTAGGATGACAAAGCTGTAGTTGATTCGGTTGAAGCAAGAGGTTAGTCTTAAATAGGCTTTTAAGGGTCCTGTCTGTCCTTTTGCTACAGCTGGGATAATTTTGTAATTTCCTTGTGACTGTTTCCAAAGTATTCTGCAAGGGGTGCTGTACAAATTTCTTAGATGTATTTCTGTTACTGCTCATGAAGATTAAATCATTGAAGAATATGTAGTAATTTTCTGTCACTTTCTGTTAGACCTTTCTGTACCCATCAGGTAAGCCAGCCAGAGTTCAATAACTATATATTGAAATTAAACAGCTGCTCACTTTACAAAGTTACCTCAAAAATAGCAAAGCTGTTGGCTAAACCTCTTTATCACTTGGCTAGCACAGAGTTTTTCTCTGAAATTGCACTTAATCCAGAGCATATATCTCTAAAATAAGTTGTCTGACCAGTATTTCTTTTCCTGTTCTGGTATTTGTAGCAGTGGAACCTTTAAGGAAAGAATTAATTGCTATTTTGACGGGGAGAAAAAACAACTAAAAACTTCTAGCAAATGTTCTAAGCTTGTTCTTCCTTTTTTGAGTAAAAATAGCGTTGTACCTGTGATAACAGTAAATCAGACTTGTGGGGAGAGGTAGTGGCTTTTCTTAGACAAGCTCATACAACTGGTAACAGTAAATAAGCTTTTAAGCCTGATCTAAAGTAGAGCTTGCCCCCTGTAGTTTTCCCAGTGTGTTAGCTGATCTAATGAAATACATTATCTAAAAATAAACATTATTTTCTTACAGGATTCTTTGGTAAATATTTTGCAAACCAGAAATTTCATACTTGGTGGTCTTCATATTTACTCCTATGGGATTTCTGTTCTATAACACTGCTCCACATGAAATAGGTTTCTGCCCTAAGTACTATTAATGGAAGACATAGTATAGGGAAGACTAAATGCAGGTAAATAGAAATTACCCTCTTCTAATTTGGGCAGAACTGGGGTTTAGCTGTTTCTCTGTGAGATCAGTAGACAGTTGAATCTACCCATTCTTGGTTTTTAGTGACTTTCTGGTAGATCTTGCGAATAACCAAAGACTTAATTTTCCTGACAGTTCGCCAACAAGTAACTAACATCTCTTGGTTTAAGGAAGAAGGTACACAAATATTAATAACTTCTTTCAAAGGGTTTGAACTCTTTTTCTTTTAGAATTTGAATTCAGTTTCACTGTCATGTCCAGGGAGCTTTAAATAGTAATTCTCTAAAGTGCATTTATGGGGAGAATCTGTCCTCTTACAGAAGGGTATATTTGTTCAAATAGGGCACTCTGAAGTGCTCTCAGTTCTTGCCTATAGTAGCAGAATACTTCCTAATGGAAACAGGTATTCAGAAAGGAAGATTGCTGGGTTTGGAAATGCTGTTTAGAAAATTTATTCTTCAGAGTATGGTATGCCAAATTACCACAATAGCAAACCCCTTCTTTGAAGGAATTCTGTTCTTTCCATAAATTTTCTTTATGGAAAACTGGGGGGTGGGTGAGAAAACCCCCAAAATCCCTATTTATGTGCTTCCAGGCAACACAGTAAATATTCTTCACAGAATAACCTGAAGTATGCTCCAAAGCTTGTTGTATTTGTGTGGCTGTGCTGTGTTTACACAAGCTGCCTAGGTGAGATCACTTGCTTTGCAGTGTGATTGGTACATGCCATACTATTAGCAGCTCTGCTGCATGGAGCTCTGGCTATTCATAAATGCCCAAATAACATCATGAGGTTACAATGAGGGAGCCAAACTGCACTTTTTTAGATCATAATCCTCTAACTACGTGCACTGAAGCAGGGGACCTGTGACTAATACTCTTAAGGAGTTTCAGTGAGGCAGCTGCCTGAGTGCATTCAGATGCAAGGTGGTTTTCCACTTTTTAAGGCTCACCTCCTCTTTCATAGTCCTTATAGAATGGCAATCCAATCCTTTTTGTTGTCATATAAACAAGTAGGGGCACTAATAAATAGGGAGACCCAGCTATCTTATATATGCTGACTTTGCAGCCCAAACAGAAATACAGATCAAGAAACCCTCCTTTTTTCAGCAGTAGGAACTGCATAAAAGAGTGATGTGCTTTAAGGAGGGATTGGTTTTGCTACGTTTATTTCCATCTCCTTCTTTCATGTGGATTCCCTGGGTATGGTATCCAGAGTAAGAACTGGACCACGAACGCAATGCTGCAAAATGAATAGTCACAAATGTGTTTTGAATGACGATATGCTTCTTACTCTGCAGGATATAAAACCATACTTACAAAATGCAAGGAGTAATACTCATGAATACAGAGAGTATACAGTAACCAGATAACAACTGTATGATGAAATCTGTTGAAGGAGGCATTCATCAAACAATATTTGTACTAGGGCTTTAGCTTCCTCACGTATATGAAGGTAAGGGAGAGTGAGAAGATTGCTGCGATTATGGTGGTTTCATGCTCTAGCAGACTAGTGGAAATGGGGTTGTGTTGACTTACAGTAAAACTGCATTTAAAAGATGAACTTTGCAGCCGTAAGAGTTAGGAAACTGTATCTCCTGCAGAATTTGAGTGTTTTGTGCAGTTTATACAAATACAGCAAGTAAGCTGATTAGCTATTTGAATCTCCCTAGGGCTATTGTATATTAATGTTCTTAATTTCTTCCCTAAATTTGCACGGAGGCAATGTACTCCCAAATATCTGTGGCTTGTTTGTTTGTTTCTTGAATATAACTCCACATCCCAGTGGAATAGCTGTCCCCTTCTGCCAGTAACATTCTGGTTATGTTTATGTAATGGTTTGTGTGATGCCTTGGAAAAAGCATATGCTGATAAGTATCACAGATAAGTAATCAGAATATGTTTACAGTGTGTTTTGTGGTGCTGTGTTGGACCCACCTGAACTAGCTCTGACAGGCTGGTACAGTGCGGTGGAGGACTGCGCCAGGAGATAACCTGAGGTCTCAGAAGCTGTCCAGCTTTGCTGCCCAGCACTTACACTACTGTTAGAGCCCCGCGCTGAAATGGCAATACTGCTTCTAGAGCTGGTTTGTTGAGCAGTTCTCTTTCATGCTGTGTGTCATGGCTAAAGAGTCCTTGTTCAAATCAATGGCCCAGATTCTTACAGAGCTTTTTTATAAAGCTCTTGCTGTATCCTGGACGAGACCAAAGGAAGCAAGTCAAATGTTAGGCTGTGTTACAGGGTAGGGAAACCAAGACAAGACACAGTATTGTACATTTTCACCTTGAATGCTCTTTAGCTTTGGCCATCTTACAAAAGGCACATCAGAAATACGCAACTTAGGTTACCAGAATAGGCTGGACTTTGGATGAAATGAGAAGATGAGAACGGATAGGGGAGGGATTAATGAATGAAAAGAGCTAGCTGTGTGTTGCTGTCTGTCTTCTTATTCTAAGAAGTGATACGTAAATTAAAAGCCATAATAACTTTTGTGTAAAGCAGAATGTTACAGGATACTTTGGAGGCAAGAGGAAAAAAAATCTTAGAGCCTAGTTCTCACCTCCCACCCACTACTCCTCCTCCCAGAAATCCCCATTTGCCTCCCCATTGTCAATATTTACACTAGTTATATTGAGGTGTACAGTTATAAAAGTCTAACAGAGAATAGCAAGATCATCAGTTACATAAAGGAGAGAAAACACCTAATAATTATAGCATGCCTGGACAGACTCATGCAATTTATGTCCTTGGTATCTGCGAGCTGTACCTGGTGGGGATGGTAAATGATGATTTTTACTATCCAACTTTAAAAGAGGGAGAGGGGGGGAGTGAGGGGACAGGATAGCTCAAAGCACTGTACAATTATTAAATAGCCCTAACACAGAGCCCACCTCACCAGCTATGCATAAGGCAGCCTGTTTTACCTCCACTGTGCGCCAGGAGACTGAAACAGTGATAAGGTTAAACAGTATGTACAGAATTCAAGGGCACCGTTTCTTTGCTTTCTTATCTGTACAGACTTTTCAATTGACTTTTAATCCTTCTTACACAGGCTGTTTAAATCCCATCAACACTCTTTATAAATGGAGATTTTCTTTTAATAACTCAACCTTACCCAAGCAGACAGTTTTCAAATTGCTGCTGAATGCTGCTGTATTCATTAAATCTCTTAGTGTTGCCACCTGTTCACTATTTCTTGCCTACTGAAAGGTTCTGAGTCCCTCTTTACTTTGGGACTTAACTGTTTTTGTTAAATTGTATTAACCGGTAGTCCTACATCTTTTGTCACTGGCCTGTAGTGTTAATTGCAAAGTCAATGATAGTTCGATGTCTCTGAAAATCTGTGTGATAATTAGATGCTCTTTGTAACTGTGATTTATTGTGTTTGTTCTGAAGAGCAGAAATAAAGGCATCTGAGTTTTCTTAGATGCTATAGCTTTAATAAAATATAAGATTGTCTCTAAATAATGCTGATGATTTTAGAAGGAAATTGTAATAAAGTCCACAGAGTTACACTGAACCCTAGTTTTTGTATGTAACTGCTGACGTAACTAGCTGGAATTGGCCCAAGCTTGGGTGAGTGTTCGTCCAAAGAGAGAAAACAAATACAGTAACTGCAGTGGAAGGAATAGATAGGCTACCATTTTATTTTTGCACAGAATTTGTTTCTGTTTGCTAGCAGCTCTGCTTCATAAGAAAACTTGAAAGTTCAATTCTAAGAATTGAATCCATCTGCAGAGGTTATACAGCAAAGCTCTCAGACCATTGGGACCGATTTAGTTGCAGTTTGGTCATAGACTTGGGTAAACCTGTGTTTTCCATTAAGTCCCTGCCCTATCTTAAACTTTCACTGTTTGAAACTTCAATGAAGTTGAATCACATACTAAACCTCACCCCCCAAAAACTGCTTTTAGTCTGAAAGATGTGGTTTCCACTCATTGCTGATGTACTACATAGCAATTTATGAAGCTGTGGTCCTGGGTGAGTCCCTATACTAAGGTGGGGGGGGGGTGTCCCTAAGCCAGACAAGTAGAGGGATCCTTTTCCCTAGGAGTCCTTGGCCCCAGATGCTCCCTGCCTAAGCCTCTGGTTTGCCATCCTTCATTTCCAGAAACTGCCTTTTCTGGCCTTGCACTCTCCCTTGTCCTTAATGATCAGTGCATCCAGCTGTCAGGCACTGGGGGGGAGTGCAGCCTGTTTTCTTCTACTTCTACGTGCATATGATGTACAGGGAGAGTTTTCAACTTTCACCTTCCTAGTTCTTCCGAGGTAGAAGGAAGTTGTGGTGTGATACTAGCTGAAACTCAGCCTGCATTTAGTGAACTCATGCAAGTTTCAGGTTCATAATAACAAGCTGAAACCTAGTCTGCCAGACTTTGTGTTTCCTGGGGCAGTTTGGACATTTTCAATCTGCAAGTGGCTTTGATCAGCAAAGTAATAACCTGCTCTTGCAGAGCTAGAGGTCTTTTGGAAATAGCAGCAACCTGTAGCAGAGCAGAAATCAGACTCTTCCACACCTTGAAAAAAAGTCTTCACAGGTGGAGGTTTAGAGGAGTACTGGGGGCCTGCTTTGCTTGCTGGGCGTTGTCCTTAAGCTTTAGTACATCAGTCTAACCCCTTTTACAGTTCTAGTTCTCATGTCATGGAAGAGCTGAGCTGTCCTCGTTTGGGAAGCAGTGGGGGCAAGAGAGACTGAAAACAATAAAACAGTAGAAAAATGTTATCCTGATTTCTGTCTGTATTACCCAGTTTTGTATGACACAAGTCATAGTGACTTTTCATATTTGTCCTTGCTGGAACTAGCACATGCTCTGAAAGGAGAACATCCTCTGTTCTGCCTATGGCACCACTAAGTCATCACTGGTGCTCATAGTTAGTAGTGTCTAGAGTCAGGTGAGCAGGCAGGGCTGCTGTACTGATCCAGAGCACAATTCAGTTAATTACAGCCCAACCAGGCTAACAGTAAGCAATTCAAGACAGGGTAATAAGAAAAGGAAAATCAGATTTGTTCTACAGTAATTTCTGATTCTTTGAAGTAGTGAAGTAATGGTGGAGAAGGGGAACAGTGAGAGACATGAAGGAGGGATGATGTAGGGAGGAGGGAGCTCAGGCTGAGAAGAGGGAAGCCAGCTTGTGACTGAATTGTGATTAGTGTGCACTGATCTGAATCTAAAAGCCCAGCTGTTCTCTATACATTCTCATCTCTTTTAGGTGTCGTCTTCAGTAACTGGCTTTTGTGTTTTGAATTTTGTGACTGTATTTGCTGAAGGGGCTTCCTACCAGGGAAGAACTTGGTGTACAAGCCTTACCAGTACACATGTATTAAGGGATACACACATAGGTTGATACCATCTAAATGTAAAGAGTTCCGGTATCTACAGTTGATTCATATTTAAGCAGATTTCCATTACATAAAATAGGTCATGAACCCAGGGTCCTGCTGAAATGTCTTTCAGTGTGCACTCTTCTGAGTCTTCTATCTGTGTTTGGCAGTACTAGTCAGTTTGCAAAAATACTGGGCAAAGGAAAAAGTTGGAAAATAATTTCACATTATAGAACAGACATGCTGATTCTTAGAAGAAGTGTCACTTAGAAGTTAGTTGAAAACCTTGGAAGCTTTCTTTCTGGGTCTTTTCCCACCTGCTTTTCACATAATTGCTACACTGCTTTAGTAGGTTTTCAAGTTGGTTTAAGGGCACCTAAGATGGGATCCTCTGCTTGATGTAAACCGTTGTTTGTAAGCAGCAAGCCATGAAGATTAAGCACCCTTCCACCACAGAAACTGTATGCTTTCCAGGGTAACATACACAGTACACTTACATAATGTTTGAGGTTGTTACCGGACTAAAAATATGTGCTGTTTTTCCAGGCAGTTCGCTTAAATCTTAAAATCTAATCTGTTGACTCTAGTTCCCTTCATGTTCCTTTCACAATGTACTGTTAGTTACAAACTTTGTGAGCAGCTACCCATTTCCTTTGCCCCCTGAGACAAGTGGGAACATGGGCTAAAGGTTGTAGATGGTCGGATCAGGAAGTTCATATAAGTGTCAAATGCAGTTGAGTATCTTCTCCAACAGTTGGTGGAAGTTTTGTGTGGGGAGGGGAGAAGAACATATTTAGGGAGACGCTTGTATAAAACATGCAGGAAAAATGGATGCAGCTGTATTCCTTCAAATCTGATGGTGACTAAAATAGCAGGATAAATGCCATTAACATTTAGTCAATACTTTGCTAGTTGACAGTAAAAACATGAAATAAATTTGCTTTTAGAGTTTTTATTTACTCTTTGAAAACTATAATGTAAAGTGTTATTGCTCTATTCTGTCAACAAACTGTTCATAAAAAGAAACAACCCCGTTATCATCATATTCTTGTATTTTATTTTAAAAAAATGTTCTAACCATGCATAGCTCAGTTAAGAATTTAGTAGGATACTCAAATGCAAAATTCAATTACGTGAAAATAGACAACTTCCATCTAGAGTTTGTTCTGAAAGGGAGCAGAAAAGGCATTTACTTGGCAAGTTCAGACTTCTCGTTCTACTGCAGCTCTTCATGATATTCCTGACTTTTAAATAGGCTGCAGTCCTTCCCATGCACTAGGTGCTTGGGATTGAGCATGTTTTCAGCTACTGCTGACTGAGAATTGTTAGCCAGTAACTCTCAAAGTGAAGCTGATTGCTTTAAGACTGGCTTGGACACCTCAGTGTCCAATGTTCCTTAGTGTTGTACTTTTAGAAAAAAGTTTTGCATAGTGACTTGTTTGTGGTTGTTCTCTCTTTTTTAGTAGCCACATAAATGTCAACAAACTGGCACGCAAGGCAGCATAGCAGGGTTGCAGGATAACTGTGGCCAGTACCTTTCTGTCATTCTTGTATCCAGATGCCTTCTTAATTTACCCTCTCTCTTGGAGAGTATTGTGATTCCTCTATACTCAGCCCTGGTTTTGTGCCATCTATCCCATAAGTGCTGGTTGCTTATTACCAGGCAGGCCTGCCAGTGCTGGAGGATGTAGTGTCCCTCTTTTGGGAAACTTGTGGCCGGTAAGGCTTTCTTAAAACAAAGGATCATTTTTTCGTATGTAAAGCAACAATTCAGAGACAAGAATATTGAGCCAAAAATCTAAATGTATGTTTTGTTTTATGTGAACATCTGTCTTGTTATGAGGCAGAGCAGGCAGTTGTGTTCATTTTTTTTTTTATCAGTGAGTACCCATGCAGAGAGTTAGTCTGTTTTTAGGACCCCATAAACAGTGCTGTCATTACCCACACACGTTCCTGTCCCTTCCACCCCTGCTCTGCCTTCCCCTCCCCTCCTGGAAGATTGTATAGAGAAGGGAAAAAAGGAATTTGGTCATTTGGAGCTTCTGGTAGCTGGTTACATAGTCTCTGTAAAATGACTGCTGGGTGCATACAGCCAGGTGGGTGTCTGGTGTGTTTGGGGCAGGATCAGACCTATTACACATGCAATACTCGGGAGGTCACAGGCAGTGCCCAGTGAGCTAGATGTGTTCTGGATGCACTGCGGTTACTTTTCATGTTTTTTTCAAAATTTGTTGATTTAACATCATGTATGCTGGCCACTTGGGCTGTGCCCACATTCCCATCCAGAAATGTGGGGCCCCTATCCAGTGATTTCTTTTATTGAGTCTCTCCCTACGAACCAGCTCCCCAGCTTGCCTCTAGCTACTTTCTTCTTCCCTCTGCCCCTCAGAGCAGCTCTGTTCAAGAAAGGTTTAGAGCCGTTAGGAGAATTTGTCTAGTTGCTGTATCATGTGAAACAGGGCAAAGTCCTCCACTCCTAACATATTTGCTGTACAGGTTTATATGGGGGTTATCTTTTTTTCCTGTTTAGGTCAGCTTAGGCGTGGTCAGACGATGAATTTTGATTGCTTGTTACAAGAACATTTCCCTCAGCCAGGTCAATGTGCTGCCAGAAACAACCTGAAGTCTCAACTGACCCCAGTATAAAACATTCCCTCCCAGCAATGTCTTGATTGTATTTCAAGAAAAGAATTAATGCAGGACAAGCTATTAAGAAAGTGCCTGCCTGTGTGTGTAATGCTGCATTAATCTTCTATAGCCCTGAGAACGAATGTACTGTACAAAAGGTGGCCATTACATGTGAAAGAAAGAATATAGATGATATTGCAATATGAATCCAGGGATGCAGGGTTTTATTTATTTGTTCTTACAGAGCAGAGAATCAGCCTCTTGCAAACAAAAATGAGGGGCCGAGGGACCCCTCTCATTTGCAACAGCTGAGCCTCCCTTTCTGGATCCTGGTTAGTGCAAGCTCTAAACTTCACCTGCTGGCTGTGGACATGCAAACACCTTGCCTTAGCAAAATAATTCCCACCAGGCGTAAGTTTAAATCTAGATGGAAGATCCTCAGGAGTCATCTCTTTTCCTAGCCCAACGCCTGAATTCTGGCCTTCCAGTCTTTGCTGGTTCAAATCCTAATGCAGATCCTGGCTCTGGTTTCTCTGTAAGCCCCAGGTCTAAGCTCACCAAAATAATTTCTCCTGGACTCATCCCAGCCTTGTTTGTTTTAGCCATTGTGCAGTGATCCTTGACAACTCCAGACCTACACTTTGCCAAGTAATTCCTTGTTTGCTACAGGTCTAGGAGTTGGTCTCTGGCCCTTGTTGGCTACCATCCAAACTTGGCTTAGCCTCAGTCCTACCAGTTTCAGAACAGTGTGATGGTACATGTAAATTTCTTTCAAGTCACATTTCACATTAAGTTAGAAATAATTTGCTACTCTTATGAAATTTATCTTTACATTTACAAAAATAATGGAATGAATGATTTTTGTGGTAGTGTCTCTCAAGAGGAGGACTTCTCAGGAAGATGACAAACACACCCTGATAAAGAGAAATCATCCTCTCTGTTGTTGTTACTAATATAGGCATGTCAGCAAATCAACCAGAGTTTTTTGCTAGTAGTTTAGTTACAGGCTTCAGTGATCATTGTTGCATCTTCATCGGTAGTGGAAACGTGGTCCAGTTCTCCACAAGTTTTCATTTGTTGCATTGTTTTGCTGACCTGGAATCCCTGCTGAGCAGCTAGAGGGCAGTTGTCACGCTCGTGAGAAGCAGAAGGGCAGGTATAGATTTGTAGTTTTACTGACAAAATGAGAAGGTGTTTGAATGCTATAGCTTCATATCCAGTGAAACAGATTTATAAGCTCAAATATGAACTGTCAACACCAAAACCCTTATTTAAGGACATTATCCCTATTTTAATACTATCTTAGTAAAATTTGTGTGCGTTTAGGATGGTATGTGGACATTTTTCTTTATTTACTTGTACTTTGTTTATTTACATTTGCAAACTGCTATAAATCAGGCTTTAATGCTAGCTTGATTGCAAAATATTGATTCTGCTATGGAAATCTGAGAGCGTTGTGTCTTCTGCAGCACGTCTGCTGTGTGTATTTTGTATGTGGTTTCAGTTCATTTGAATCTGACAGGCTACACATACAGTGCTGGCCCTTCCCAGGACTTTTGAAGTATTGCATGTTTAAAATGCTGTACAGTAAGTAGTCAGGGTGGTCCAACAATGGTAGGTGGCCTTTCCTCTCTCACAACAGCAAGTGGTTGACTTAAAATTATGATTGTTAACAAACAGTGGATTTAAGGCTGAGTTCCAATATTGCAGTTAACTTTTTCAAAAAAACAAAGACACTTAACAGTATTTGAACAGAAAGTGCTAGAATTGGTTTCAAGTCTGTTTTGACTTAGTTCCCCTAGCAAACATGCATTTGAGAAGGTAAGTGGGGCAAGTTATTAACAGTTCCACTGTCTGGACGTCACCATTGCAGACAGCAGCATTGCAAAGCCCAGAAAAGTTTGTGGTTTTATTGAGATCCCAAGCAGCTCAGTTGCAGAAATCTCCCTGTGATTTTACAGTTGTCCTGCAGGGACCCAAAGCCTCTGTGGCCTGTGGAAAAGCACTGAGGAGGCAATGGTGGGGGTAGGAGGGTAGGGAGATGGTCCTGTAGGCAAGCTTGGTGGCAGGGCAGCTTGTGCCAGGGGCCTTGAGGGAGCTCTCCAAGCTCCAGAGAAATCCAGAATTTAGGAGGATGCAGAAGTAGTGCTGCGTTTAACAGGGGCACGTGTACTATGTCCTTGAAGCACGTGCTGGTGGTGGCATTGCAGCTCACTGCGCCCGCTCTGGGGCTCGTCAGAGCGGGTGTTGGCTGCCAGTGATGCTAGTGACAGGGCAGGGGTGGCCCCTGAAGGGCTGGGGGGCTTCTGCTCCCTGCTGTACCCCCTGGGCAGGTGTCAGTGTCCTTTTAACTTACAGTAAGAGAAAGAAATGGCATATTAATGCAAGTGTCAAACTAGTAAAACCCACTGTAGGAAATGGTCTTGATTGCTGAGTAGGAGACTGACCAGATGTTTTAGGATTTGTATCAGCAAGAAAGCAGTGCTTTTTTCAGTTCTTCTGTTTTAGAAAGCAAAGGCCAATAAACCGATTTGGGTCAAAATGTCTTAGCCGTGTTATCTTCTCAAATAGGGACTCAGGGAAGAATGAAGAATACAGTGCTGTCTGAATTTAAACAAAACACCAACAGTAGCCGCCCAAAATGGCAAGAAATACATGATTCATCTAGGTTTTATTTTCATGATTCTCCTCGAGCAGAGGTCTTCATGGGTTTCTCTTTGAGTATAAAAGAAACAGATTTGATATGAAAATGGCAGATCTTGTATTATCTCCTTAACTTTTAACAATCAGGTGTTGAACAGTACCTAGAGGATGATCTGTTTTCTTACCTGCTATCATTAAATAAATGATGTGAGTTACTTGTCTAGGATGATGTTACTTACTTTTGTACTTAACTATTTGCCACGATAACATTCTAAAGGAGTTGATAAATCCTATAATATTATTGTACTTGGCTCTATATGTTAAACAAATATGGAGAGAGATTCAGTCTTGAGGAACTTGCAACCTTACCATCAAGATAGGTCATTACAGAAATTGCAAGGGGACTACAGCTTTATAGGTATTTGGATTTTTTTCCTAATAAAAAAAACTTTGATGGTTTTCTAAAACTCACAAACTCAGATAAATAACGTATATTATTTGGGTCACAGCTAGACTGTGAAAACTGAAAACAAAATAGCTGGTGGTTTGTTTGGGTTTTTTCCTCCTGTCTGCTGCTCTGAGGCACAGTGAGCCTGTCCTTCAAAGTGGCAAGTGTATGAAGAAAGCCACAAACCAGTTGCCCAAACTGCAGTTACTGATATAAGCGTTCCTGAATCTCTAGTGGTACTTCCCATATTCGTTTAGTACTATTCCAGTTGATTTTATCTCATTGTAACAATCAAGCTATAGAAAAATAGCTGAGAGTCTTCTTGAAGTGCATTAAATGACATGACATGCTTTTGTTGCATTGCATTCTTCTTACTTGTCTTTTTATGGGGAAAACGTTGAATTTATTTAAAAAAAAAATCACTTAAGTTTTGGCTGTAGTGTGGATATATGTGAGATGAAGGGTTGACTTGAAGATGTCTAACAGAGCATTTTATAAATTCCTGGCTTCTTCCTTGGTGAAGGCTCTGCAGAAATAAGCTTTTTGCTTGTTGCATCTGCAAAATCAAGTCAGGCATGAGCTTCAGGTCAGAGTTGCAAGCAATTTTCTAGAAATACACCTGGGCCCCTAAGGGTGAAGATAACAAAAAGCTTCTGGTGAGGAGAAGAGCTTCTGGGTTGCATGTCTGTGTGTACCAGAGTATGAAAGTAGGTCTTAGTTGCAACTTCTTCACAGGACACTTGCACAGCATTTCCTGCATACTCACTGTAACCTCATAGCAATGCAGCTCTGGGTCACCCGCTGCCATGGTCTCATCCAATTCCAGTAAGCCAGGTGTACCACTCCAGTACTCCTAAAGGCATTTTTTTTCCCCCATGTGCTTGCCGTTGTGTCTGATTTCTGTCAGAAGCTAATAATGAGATGCATTTCATTGCTTTTTCTTCTCTTTTACATAAAGACTATTTCTGAGGTCAAATGCAGTTTAAAAAGCCCAGAAACCTTAAACTCACACAAGAGATGATTCAGCTGGCCTTCCCTTACTTTGAAGCCACACATTAACATTGTGTAGAAGGTTTTGTTTGTAGTGGGTTGCCCAGAATTATAAGGCAACTCTCATCTGTGTAGGACAGGCCTTCCAACAGCATCTCTACATGATAGTGGTGAAGCCCGGTCAGGCAGCATTCAGGTAGCACAGCAAGTAAGGTACTGCATTGTCTCATTGCTCTTAACTGAATCAATTGAGGACTAGGAGTTGCGGGAAGTTCCCAATTTTCACTCAGCTGAGCAAGGATATTTGTCCCTTTTCAGGATTCATCTTGGGGAGCAAGGGCCTCAGAAAAAGATAGTAAAATTGATCCCAACTCCAAGGAGCTGTGCAAAATGTCTTGGGCATTGGTGTGACCTGGCAGTTTGCTAACTGAAGGGAAGAGGGGAGACCTCTTTAGGCCAAACCAGTTCTAGACAGCTATGAGCTATGTTAAATTTTATTTTTCTTGATTGAACTCCAAATACATTCTTTCATTAAGGTTAAACTAGGGTTTTTTTAACCTTAATGTTTATTTAGTACTGAGAAAGACTGTAGAGTGGCTGGCAGCCTGCAGATGTTCCATTCCGCAGAGAGCAGCAATCTGCAGCTGGGCAACTGATCCCCTCTCCATCCACCTTCTAGCTACCAAAAGATCAGAAGTTACCTGTGAGTTACCAAGGTCAATTTTGAAACTAGTTAACACGGACTTTCATTT
Organism: Aquila chrysaetos chrysaetos; assembly: GCF_900496995.4. NCBI lineage: Eukaryota > Metazoa > Chordata > Aves > Accipitriformes > Accipitridae > Aquila > Aquila chrysaetos. The sequence goes on from NC_044005.1 coordinate 60,564,486, forward strand.
TGGGAGAGCTGGGTCTAGGGAGAGTTGTTAACCAGAGTATTCTTGCACAGTGCATGAGCCTGGAGCCACCTCAGAACAGTATCAGAAGAACCCACTTCTCTAACGCTGCATGTTCACAGCAAGCCAGACAAACAACTTCTATAGTTCAGCTGCTGTTTATCAGCCTAGGAGGAGCTGTGTACTCTCATAAAAAGGAGGAAGAATAATCTGGTAAGACATTCTTTCAATCTACTAAGCTTCAGATACGCATCTTTAATCTACCTATTTGTAATAGTCTTAGAAACCGTAAGTCTGTTTTGGTCTCCTTGCCAAAGCATGAATAATCTCAAGATCTCAACTTCTTATAGCTCTCTAAATTAAACTTTGTACTTCTGCTACCTAATAACTGCAGAAGAGAATGTTAAACTTGGACAATCTTTGGGGAGAGAAAAAATAAAACAACTTCTGGTTTAGTGGTGGGGGTGGTAGAATCTTAAAGGCAGAAATTACCAGAGGAATGACTGTTTTGGGGGAATAAGAGTCCTGAGTGATGAACAAATAGTTCAGGGAACAGATAAAGCCACTAGAGTTCCTGGAGCTTGGTCAGTTAAAGTCAGTCAACTGTGCAAACAGCTCACGTGTAACAACTGAGTCTCACAGCCTCTTGCAGCTCTGAGAGAAAAGATGCTGGGTCTTTTGCTGGGGATACAGTGGGCTGGGAATGACCTGATTTGTAATTACTCACAAAACCCCTTGATTACTTGCACGTAATTTGCCCATTAAAGCTGAAGATGTGGCCATTAAGAAAGCAGAATGTAAGGAAGAGCTAGAAATAGAAAAATAGCCTTTCAAGGATGGATAAGGTTCAAAGAACAGACGATAAGTATAATCTCTGAATACTGTAAAATGTTAAGTCTTAGCTGGCCTTGCAATCCTAAAGACTACAAAAGGAAAGCTTCTATATATTGGTCTAAATTTGTTTCCTGATGTGGCCAATTGTCAGCCCTCCATTCTCATGAACAACTTGGTTTTGTTATTATTATAAAGGTATCGGGTACAATGCCATTCCTAAGGGCTGATCCTTTTTGACACATACAGCAAGAATTTAGATTGTACAAAGAATACAGTTTATCTTCCTCCCTAGAATTATGTGCTAATTCTAATACTAGAGTGAGTTTTTTGACGACTGACAAGTCAGATCGTTAAGGTTAAATCAAGAAGAATGCTTTGAAACACTGACCATTTTTTCTTGACTCATATGCTAGGATGATATATTCTTCTATTTAATTTAAATTCTTTCATCACTATAATGAATGGTTCAATTGCTGTGCCTCCCATATTGTTATCATGATAAAGATTTTTGCTATTTTAGAAATAACAAATATATAATAAAGGGATAGAAGAGATTAGGGAGATACATTTGAAATTTGTTATGAAAAGGGTAGTGGCTGTGGACAGTGAGGAACGAGAGGAATCCACAGGGAAGTGTTTAGAGTGGCCAGTGTGGGGCTGCTTAGTCATTGCTGAAACACCTGGTGACTTTATTAAGGTGCCAGATTAGGTGGAGCTGTTCGAGCTGTTCTGGTTGAAGACGTTCTTGCCCCCATGCTTTTATTGCTGCTGCTTTGCTAGGAGCTACATTCCCTGAGATCTGTTCGCTATTAGTAATGTCTAACCTCTATCAGTTGAAGTGAGCTAAACCAATTAAATCAACCCCCCTCAACCCAAAATAGTCCTCCAGTCGCTTCCTTGGACTGTAAGCAGTACTGAGTGCTGTTTGCAGCAGCTGGGTGGGCAGGTCTTAGGAGAGAGACCCGTCCTTCCCGGGAGGCAGTGACACCCAGGTTAGTGCAGTAACCTCTTCAGCTGGCGTAGCTGCAGATAGGAGACACCATGCATCTGTGGCCGTTAGCCATCTCAGGGGGTTCAAAGACACTTGGACGCGAATGCTGGTATTTACGTCCATTCTGCTAAGCTTGCTACATCTTGCCACAGCTGGCACTACCTTATGAAACCACAAGAGAGAGAAATCCAGTCCTAAGAACTAATACAAATCAGGTAGCTCAGAGCCCTGAAGAATTAGGTTTTTACTTCTAAATGTTCCTGGGAAAGAATCATCTGATGGTCCTCCAAGATACTAATTTGATGTCCAGGGCATTGCAGTAACAGGCATTTCGAGTGCTCCTGCTTGGATAGCTTTTCTACGGAAAGAATTTAAGATCTTGGTTTGCCAGTTCTTCGGAGTCATCTGTTTGTGCTGAACTTGACTCAAAAAAGTCCCCTTATTGGACTGAAACGGAGCTATTCCAAGTTACAGGGGCTGAGTGCAGATGTATGTGTTTGCAGGATCAGGCTTTTCGCATTGTAACTGGTTGGTCTCCTTTTAGCTTCACCAGGACATATCTTTAACTGTAGTGATAAAGAAAAATTGCTTTTCTGATGACTTAACTTAGAGTACACAGATGTTAAATGCCATCCTTTTATGCAAGCAGCTTTTATGGAAGTGCTTGCTATGAAAGAGTATGTTTCCATGCTTTAGGTGGTGTTTGCTTTAGGTGACTTCATGTGTATCTATAATACACTCTTTCTGGGTGAAAGGAAACTTGGTATCTATCGATATTTTCATGTTAAACATTTGTTGTTGTTTTTTCCCTTATAAGCATTTCTCTAGATCTCTGTTTACTTGCATTGATACATGGTCAAACATACTGTTGTGTTTCCACAGGGGAATGCTCAAGTTATGCAAACTGTACCATAGATCTGCCCCCGTGTCCCCCGGCTGCACTGGGTTCTGCACGCGTTAGTACCTGAACGAACTTTGTGCCAGTGTCAAACCATATTCCCTCATGGAAATTGCTTGTGTAGCTTGTCTTACTAGCCCCCAAATGGAAATAATTTCAGTCTACAGTTGCATACTGATTTACAGATGAGCACGTGGCTCCGTTTTGCATGTTCTTTGATTTGGAGGAGTTGCATTTTTAAATACTTGCATGAGGGCTGGGGTGGAGAAAGCACTTGCAGCAGACTGGGGTGATAAGATTCTGCTAAGGCAGAGACATACCTGGGGCCTGAGCAGAGCTTGTGTACTCAGGCCATATGGGAGAGCTTTTAAGACCATTATTTGTTTGCTACGGCTGTGCAACTTCCTCTTCCCCTTTGTACCAGCTTTTTCTGACACGCTGTCACTGCCTTCATCTATTCTGATAGAGAAAGCAAAGAACACGGTATAATTTCCTACCTTCTGCTGTTGAGTTGATTGTTTAATGAGGGGGAATTTACCTTGGATGACGTCAGAGAAAAATCTGTATCTGCCAAGCTTCTTTGTATAGGAGCAACTGTTAACATAAACAAGCTTCCTCACAAATATCCAGGCAGGGCAATCGGCCACAGTGAGTGAAAAACACTTCAGGGAACTGAGGGAGTGCTGCCCTTCCCGCCCCCACCCCCCTCCCCCCCCAAGTGTGTTAACAAATTCATTGAAGAGGATGACCTTTCATCTGACACCCAGGAAGACTTCTTATGGTGAGGCATCTTCTTGCGTTTCAGTTTTCAGGTAATTACTCTCTTTTTCAACAGTTTTTCTGAGCACAAGACAGTTCTTTGCCTGTGTTGCAAGAGGAGCCCGTTCCTTCTCTTTGTTATGTTTTAGCCTGAAGTAAGGAAGTAGCCAGTGGGAATTAAACAGTGTTCTTCATTAGTTTACTTTATTAGCTCACAAAATGCAATCTTCCTTGCCAGTATTGCATTCTTCTTCTTTTTCCACGCTTCTGTTGAGCGTTTTATGAAGTGCAAGTAGGTACGAAGCATACTTCATTTCTTCTCTGCTGGAGAAACTGGCAGCTTAAAGCCAAGGCCTCAAGTAAGGAGCTGTGGTACCTGGGCATCTCTAGGTAATTTAACTTTGTAACTGCTGCTAAGCCTTCAGAAGTAGTGTCCTTTAGCTCTCCCGAGTCAATTGCATAGCCTGGAGAGGTGGTGGTGGTAGTTGGGAAGTGGAGAGGAAAGGAAGCCTGTAAAGCTTTAGCATTAGAAACGTGCAGAACTGCTGCCTTGAGGCATGTTGCCACGTTCTCCTGACAGCACTGTCCTCAGTGTTCTCTGCATTTCGCTGGAAGATTTGTACACCCGTAACAGGAACAGCCTGTGAACAATTTTTCAGTGTTCAGTTTTACATTTAACAGAAGTGTAAAGTTCAGTGTCATGGAATTTCCCTGCTTGGTTGTTAGATAGCTTGGTAGGACACAAAACCGAGCAGCCTGAATTGTGAGCAGAAGCCTTCCTCCCCTATATGAGTATGTTCAGGGGTTGGGAGCTGTCCTGGCCTCCTCCCATCAAAACTGCAATAGAAGTTCTCCTCTTAATTCAAAGTATTTCAAGGAAAATGATCTAACAGAATTTAGCTTTATAAGTGGAAGGAAAAAAAATAAATAATGTGGGCCAGCTCAGGGACTCGTTTCTTTTGAAATAATTGATGCCATAAAATCCCAAACCAAAAGAGGTGGGAGATAAAAGCATCTGGCAGAGTTTACAGCCCTGGGGGGTCGACGGGAGAAGTACAGCCCGTTGCAAACAAAGGCTGAGTGTTTTGCTGATGTGATTGCAAAACATATGTTTGCTCAGGACTGTTACGATCTTGGGAATAGGCAGGAGGCCAGATTTCTGCAGCAGCATGCTTAGTCACACAAGTATCTACAAAACGTTAACCTTCTGCGAGTTCTCAGTTCAAAAGCCATAATGACTTTGTCGCTTAAAGAGAAGGTACAAACTCTTGCTGAGAACCATGGGAGATGAAAAAGAAAAGCGGTGTCCGAAGAGCTTCCCCGGGCCGGGGAGGGGAGCGGAGCGGAGGAGGCCGGGTCTCGGGCGGAGAGGGGCCCTCGCGCCTCCGCCGTGCTCTCCGGCCGGCCCGGGGGCAGCACGGAGAGGCGGAGCGGGGTGGACTGGGGGGGGCCCTGGGGCTCTGCGGGGGCACTTGCCCCCGGGCTGGGCGGCTCCGGGCCGCGGCTTCCCCCGCGGCAGCGGCCGCCGCCTCCTCTGCCCGGTCCGGGGGCACGCGTTGGCATTCCCGGGGGCTGGCAGGCACCGGGAAAAGGGAGCAAGCCGGGGGCCGCGGCCAGCGGCTCTCCCCCGCCCGCTGCTCCGCCCCGGCGGGGAGGGCCGGCCCCGGCCCCCGCCCCCGCCCCGGCGGCGCTGGGCGGTGCGGCAGAGCCGCGGCGGGGCTGCCGGCCGAGCGAGCCCAGCCCCAGCCCCGGCATGAGGGTGGCGAGGCCGGGCCCCCAGCACCAGGTACCCCGCGGGTGGCGAGAGGCCGCGGCCGCGTCCCCACCGTCTGGCCCCCGCAGGGCTGAGCCTCCCCGGGGAGGCGGGAGCGGTGCTTCCTTGCGGGGTCCTCGCTCGACCCGCAGAGACGTCGTTCAGAGCTGCCGGAGGGTAACTCGGGGGGGGGGTTGCAGGTCCTTCCTAGCTCCGTTCTGCGGGAGATCCCGCGGCCGCTGCCTGGGGTGGCCGTGCAGTGCTGTGGCGAGCCCCCCCCCCCCCAGGACCCAGCTGGTCCCAGAAGGGCAGCGTACCGCTTGTGTGTGTGGTGGTGGGGTGTCTCTGCTGGGGTTTTAGGCCCGTCCAAGTAGGTTTTGCCTCTGAATGGCCCGGTATTTATTTCGTTCTTGCACAGAGTTGGGTTATCCTTTTGAAACAGTGAGGCTGGTCTTGCGTTTCTGGTAGAGAAGAGCTTGCTGTAACTGTAAACAAATGCAAGTCAATAGCGGTTTTTGGACGGGAATTAAAGTGCTGCTTTGGATCTCTCTTGTAAGTTTCTTAGAGTCACCGCGTTAAGATTCTTCTTTTAAAGGAGATTTTTCAGTCCTCGAACTGCTGCAGGTTGCCACAGAAACTATTTTGTATTTTTCTGGTTTGTACAGGTCTAGTACCACCTGGATACAAATTGCTTTGCTTTGACATAATCCAGCAGTACAGTCTACATAATGCAAATGGTAACTGTCACGTTTAAACTTGTTTCCTTCTGTGTCACTGATTTATTGGTATTTAAACAGTGTTTACAGCATGGAAATTGCAGACATTCCTTCCAGATCCTTTGCCCTTTAATACTTTTTGTTTCATTGTACACATTACAAAACTGGCATATAGAAAAGCTAGGCACTCATCATTGAAATTCAGCCTCTTGGTTTCAGTGAGGTCACGTCAAAAGTAAATTGGGTTGTGGTCTCTAGGCAGTTGTGTCACAAAACCACTCCAGGAAGAGCTATTACTGCTGAGGAAGAATAGGTAGCACTTAGGTGCCTTGAGACTGCTCCAGCTGGACCTACTCTTACTGCTCGGTCCCAAAAGATGACCAGAGAAGAGGTGTTAGAGCTTGAGACTTGAGGAGACTGGGCTTTGCTTTTATTCTTGCTGTTGTGAACAGGGTGTGTGACCTTGGGCGCACACTCACTTGCCTTGATTTCTGTCTTGAATCGAGTCACATAAACTAGTTGGATGTTTTTAAAATCTGGTATTCAAAAGACTTTGAGACATTCAGAGAAAGTACACTTATTGATATTAAAATAATTTAAGTATTTAAATTCATATAAGAATAATGTATTCTGTGTGAAATAGAAACAGTTCCAGTGAAGAGCAGGTCTGTGGAACAAAGTGCTTTGTAGGAGAGGGGGAGTACTTGTTCTCGGTTCTTTAAATCCATGCAAGTGCAGACATGTCTAGTGCTTCAGTTGAATGACAGTCTGAGACACACAGAAAAATGGAACTAGTGCAAAAATTTAGAGTACATGAGCATTTTGGGGATCATTTTTCTGTCATTTTAACTTGAATCATGGTTTGTTTGAGAAAGCCACAACAATTGCAGCTACTTCTGGATTAGGTAAATGAATAAAGTAGGAAGAACTGCCAGTTCTGTGTAGCCCCACATTTAGGAAAGGTGTAGGATTTGTAGGATATTTTTTTTTTTTAGTGTTTGTAGGAAAAGAATCATAGTTAATCACTACTCTTTGTTTCTTAATCCCTTAATTTCCAAAAGATACCCATCTGATAAGGAAACTACAGTAGCTACTGCATTTAGCAGAACTGAAAATACAGCTTTTAAGCTGAGTATGTATCAGCTTGGTGATAAATAACTTGTCCTGTGAGGCCAGTTGTGCTAGTCATTGTCGTTAAGATCCTAAACAAGGAAACTCCAAACTTGTAGCCTGTCAGTGTCACCACCAGTGAGGTTTTGCTGTCGGTGACCTTTAAAGGGGAGGTAGGAACCAGACCCAGGCCTCTTAGACTGGTAAGTGCCAAAGTCTCCCTTGGAAATGCAGCGCGAGCTGCTTGGACACTTAGATGCTTTGGGGCATTTTATCCTACAAGTGTATAAAGCTCTAAATGGGTATTTTTAATGTCAGCTTCAAATGCATATTATAGTGTACGAAGCTGAATTTTTAGCACTGGCACATTGAGAGGGTTAATTCTACTAGGAGACTGTGTTGAAGAGTTTTTAATATGCAGCTCATTGTGCCTTTCTCAACCCTAAGCTTGGGTAGGAATGCACTTAGATTATGTAAAATGGTCACTGGTTGTCTAGGAAAATGTTACCTCCAAAAAAGGTCACCTCAAACTCATTTCCCTTCCCTGGCTCCTTCTTTTAGATTGTTTTATATTGCTTTACAGTGTGTGATTTTTGTATAATTTTGTTTGAATCTACCAATATTTAGTGCTTAATCAGGAGACAGATGATTCAGTTGAAGATGTTAATCCAAACGTGGTTTAGTGAAGTAAATCGATAATTATATTTTCACTTTGCCTGTCTATGGTAAAATGTTCTTTTTGCCATTTAGAGGAGGCTTAAGTATGTAAATAAGTCTCTCTGGGAGATATAACACTTAATATTGGTACTGACTGTACTTGAGGGGAGCAAAATGACTCACTGTGCTAACATGAGGGAAGCAGTCTGAAGATTGTGGTTCATAGCTAGTGCTCAGCTCGTGAATTCTGAATGACTGAGAATTAGCAGTTTGATAACAATCCCCATACTCATCTGACAAAACTGTAATCGAGTTTTGGGAGAGGTTTTGTGATAAGAGGCAGAGCTCTAGCTGTCAGGAGCCAGTAGTGGGGGAGGAACAGGGATCTGAAAAAGCATTTTAGGCGCACTATGGAGCAAGAGCTGTAGCTAAGGTTAGGTAGCTGTTCCTGTTCTAGAGGCCCTGCGTCCGGGCTTGTAACTTAACCCTGCTTTAGCGTTTAAAGGTGGAATTTCTGATATTGGGTGTCTGTTTAGAAGTGACTTTCTGTTTTCTTCACTTATATTTTAAAGAGGTTTAGAACCAAAGCAGAAGGTGGTCTGTTACTAGCAGAGGTGATGTGTGTTGTACTTTTAAGTATTTAAAAACCTCTTCTAAAAGCATCTGCAGTTCAATTTTCCATTTCAAGCTTTTACTTAAATTTGATAGGAATGCTTCTTGTTGCTTAAAAAAGTTACCTAAAAGTGGGCTTGATTGACAGAGTCTTAAGATACAGAAAAGCCATAAGTAGAATGAGTTTATACATGGTTGCGGTTTTAGAGTGGTCTTCTCTGAGCATGTATGTGCATGCAGTACAGATCTTTGGTCTAGTTGTCATTGTGGAGTTGGATGTACTAAGTGGGCCAGACTGGTGAGAGAGAATGGTAACTGGGAAGTATATAGTTAAGTTTGCAGACTTGTCTCATTAACTTTTCTCTCTCAGCTCTGAAGAGCTGTTTCTTGGTGTAAATTTGCATAAAACATATTTCCTGGCTGAGAAGTCTCCGAAAAGGCACACAGTCTGATGGTTAGGGCATTAGCCCGTGACTTGAGAGATCTCTGCTCAAGCCATCAGTCTTCTGTAGCAGCCTCTGTTAGACATGCAGCTTTTCTGTTTCTCAGGTTTTTTTTCTAAATGGCAGATAATACACTTGCCCTACCTCACAGGAATGTTGCATGAATTAAATAAATACATGAGATGAGATGGTCAGACACAGCAGTGATGAGGGACGTGTAGATTCAGAAATGGTAGGTATCTGGTGAACATAGTTCCCATAGAAATAATAATAGTGGCTGTACAGAAATACAAGTTAGATTGCATAAGGGGAAAGAGGAGGCTTTTCTGTGGTTTCTGAGGTAGTCTCCACCAGCATAGCGATACAGCATTTATATGGCTGAAGTCTTGCTTCTCTGTCAAGTTCCGTCTCCGAGGTGAGCAGTGGAGTGGATTGCCACCTGGCTCATTAGCTGTGAGCTTCTGGGTGTTGAGGGTGAAATCTGTACCACCCTTGGTGCTCAGCTTTGCAGCCATCTATCCGAGTTCTGTGTTCTGACTTCGAAGATGGAGCGCCTCTGATGCATTATTATTGTTACGATGATGTATTGTTTGCCCCTGAAGCCTCAGTCATAGCTGGCTTTCTGCTGAGCTTGGAGCTGTATTCAGCTGCAGAATTTCTAGACTGAATGAAAGTGGTGTGGCAAGGTTAACAAACAGAAGGAAAGAAGCCGGGAGAAGTTTGATGCAGAAAACAGCAGTAAGTATGTCACTTCGGCATGCAACTCGGTCTGGAATCACATGAAAATTGCTCGTATTTCTGTAATAACCAAAATCAGTTGCTTGCAACTGCTGATCATCCTAGCCTTGATTGCTTCACTGAGTGCTTGTCAGTGCTCCAGCTGAGGTGCTTCTTTAAGAGGAAGGTGAAGGAGAGAGACGTGGTGGTGCGGCTGGTCAGGATGCAGGTCTTGCTTTTGAGAGGGAAAGCTGGAGAGCGGTGCTCTTTGATTTGAGTGTATTTGGAAGATGGAGACTTAGTGAAGGGCATCATGGAACATGGAAATATGTTCAAAACGAAGGGAAGGTACTCTAGGACTGTTTTGAGAATTATTACTGTGTTGTCTATATAGTATTTGAAATGTTGGGATACTGGGAGCACCTGGAGATGCCTACTATTTCTCAAGTACTAGGAGAACTTGATTAAATGCTGCTTCTGAAAAAGAGGGGAAAACAGTTTTTAAATGTCTGCCATAGCTTGTAACTGAACAATAACATTTTTCAGAATATTTCTAATGGGTCAGAATTTATACAACTCTCATGACTGTGGTAACCGTGCACCTTATGACAACAAGCTTGTTTCTGTTCTCAGCACCCTCTGGAAGAAACATATCTACCCCCATTTTGCAGATGGGAAACTGAGGCTCATGTTCACAAATCCTTTGCAACATCTCTGTCAGAACAGAGACTTGAACCCAGGCTTCCCAAGTACTAGGCTGGTGCCATGATTTCAGGGGGATGCTTTCTCTCCTGAGGGAAAACAAAGCAACTTATTCAGTCCTCCAAAAAACTCTTAAGTCACTTTGCAGAGAGGGTTTGGTTACTTTAGTAAGGTAACCTGTTATATGCAGTGTAATCATAGCAGTTTGACCTCTGCATGCTTTAAAAAATGTGAAGTGTATTGATACTGATGTATTTTAGATTGTGAGGCAAAATATGTTAGCAGCCTGGGATCTCAGGTTCTTAATTCTTGGGTTTTTTTTCTTCCTGTAACTGTTCTGGGAAAGGAGAAGACTGAAACACAGTTGTTCAAGAATTAAACTTCCAGGTAGTTCTCTTGGAGTGCTTGAGTTGGCAGAGAACTGCAGACATCTGCTAAGTTAAATGGTGTGTACAGACTTTTTCCTTGCTTTCCTTGCATCCTTGTCATTTGGATGTAAGATGTTTCTCTAATTTGCTAATGTAGTTGTAGCTGAGATAAGAAGCTTTGCTAGAGCTTTGTGAGGAGAGAGGGTGTTTGTAAGATGTAAATTCCATCCTACAAGTGGCATTGCTAGAGACTTGGCCGACAGGCAAAATTTGTTTCTGAATGTGGGGACCCTCAGCAGGAAAAAGCTATATCACAAACTTTACTGTCCTAGGGAAAAAGATAGTAGTAAGAGCTGCCCTTTGATCTCACTTTATCCAAATAAGACTTGAGAAATGAAGGCATCTGACTTAGGACTTAAGGAGACTGTCAGAGTCTGATGGGCTTTGGTAGTTCCAACTTAGACCTGTGCTGATTGTTTCCAGCTCTCTGAAGCTGGTTTTTAATCTTAGGGGAAAGTTCAGGGAACGGTAACTGATTAATAAAATTGCTTCTCGTACAATGAACTTGTGCAAATAGAAACCTCAGCTAAAGACAGAAAAAGTGCAATAGTGAGTGCGACCAGTATTGCTTGTTTATAACAGCCTTTTATCTATGTGGGAAAAATGTAGCAAAGTTAAAAACTGCATTTGGCAGACAGCTTTTAGGGGCCTCATTTGCTCTTGAGGCCTAAAACAGCTGAAGGTGCCCCCCTGCTCTGTGTGGCCTGAAATGGCCCAATACATGGTATTTATTCATCTAAAAACCCAGCTGAGAACCTGGATGAGGGTTGGTATCATCAGAAAATTAGTGGTTTGGGCTATGGAGCAGAGGCAATGGATGTGTTTTAAAGGATGACTGGGGGAGAGGGAGCAGATAAGGACCCCAAACCATTGGTTTATATGTAGCCTAGTGTTTAGCACTCGGCTCCATTCCCAGCTTTAATCCCAGGTCTCCCTCCATCTGTAAGAGCACCGTGCCATCAGCGGCCCAGTTGGGAGCTGCTTCGAGTGGCATCTTTCCTGGGGAAGCCATGCCGCTGGCTGGGGAGTAATCCCTTCAGGAGAGCTGTTTTGCAGCGAGTGGTGCGCACATGAAGGAGCGAGCCTCCGTAGCGATGGGGAGGTGGTCGTGTTTGAATGTGCGAGGTGAGGCCGTGTCCTGCTTTGGTACGTGCCCCGTGGACCCTGCTGTGCCTTCTCTGAGGGCTGCTCTGTGCCAAACGCAGAAGCTGCCCTTGAACCCATGGCTCCCACCCTTCCAAAGAGAATGGTTTAACAGGAAGGACGCAAATTCACCCAGGTCTTTTGTGCAGTTTGCTCCTTGGCTGCACGAAGGGCCCAGGGTGCCGTACGCCTGGCAGAAAGCTTCATCTAGCTGAGGGATAGGGCAAGGAGTGAACTGCTGGAGGGACATCCAGCCTCCCTCTTACCTGCAAGCCATCATGTCCACAGAATTGTGTGCAAGGACGCGGCTGCCTCTGTTCTCATTGAGCAAAATCCTCTCCCTCCCTCCCAACGTGAATAGCTTTTTATCCTATCTTGAAAAGAAAGCAGATACAAATGTAGATCAGGTACTTTCAGCAGTTTAAGAGCTCTTTGAGGTTGGGAAAAAGAAATCTGATTAGGGTTACAGCTGTTTCATTTCCTGACAGATGCACAGAGTGTTATGTGCTGGCGTACTGCGGATGTACACACACACCAGTCTTGTTTTATATCAGTGGCATAAGCACACAGCGGCTCTGTACTGAACTTCTTGTCCTGGACACCCTGCCAAAATATGCTTTATGCAGAATTTTCTGTTAACCAGGTTGTAGAGTGTGTGTGTGTGTGTGTGTGCGCGCGCATATAAATTTGTGTGTGTTTTCTTTGGTTGGCAGGGCCTTTGTTGTTGATTTTTTTGTTGCTGGAGTGGGGCAGTACACTGTAAACAAGTGTGGCTAATTATAAAGCACTTGTATAAAAAATGATTTGCATTTGTACAAATGGTACCAGTAAAAGTACCCGGGTAAGAGTACCATGAGTACCCAAATAAGCCCAACTCTGAGTGGAGAACTCTTCTTTATTGCAGCCACAGCTAAAAAGCTGTTTGTAACTAAATGCTAAGATGGTGTAATTCTCTTTTCTAGGAACTTGGAATAAGAATTCCTAGACCACTGGGACACGGACCAAGCAGATTCATCCCCGAGAAAGAGGTGTGGTAGTGTTTTCAAGTACACAGTGAACTTTATGCTTTTAAGGAACACTCTTTTACTAGTAACCCACATTTGGTTTCAGGACAGCTGCTGAGCTGCAAAACATTTTCAGTCATGATCACATTCAGTTCTGGTGAGACTTTGGCCACAGTTCTAGTGTACAGAAGCAGTGAGAGCCCTGGGGAGCTTTGGAATAGTTATGATCCCTCCTGTACTGCTATCTAGCATAAGAGAAACCCGATACTGTTTTCTGTAAGAGTGTCTGTTTCCCTGTGAACATCCGGATGTAATTTCCTACTGGTCCACAAGGCACCTGCCCCCCTGCTCTGGGGTTGCTTTTTCTTGAGCTGCCTCTACCATTCTGAATAATCTGAGAAGCTTCAGAGTGCTGTGGCTGAGCATTTCTGGTGCTTCTCTCCTGATAGTCTGGTAAAAGAATTCGGAGCAGAGGAAAAGTTAGTAATGTGCCTGTGGTTTTCTAGGAATTTTAGAGCCCAAAGTTTCAATTTCCTTTTATTTCTCTCTTGTGTCATCTTAGCTAGCTTTTTACTTCTTTCCCTCTTTTTCCCTTAGTAAAAATGATGATTCAATTAGCTTTTTGTTATTATAATAAACTAAGATCAATTTGGAGCATTCGAGAAAGTGAATGTGAGAGTTAAAAATGAGAAGTCAGTGTGGTACGAGAGAAAGTGTAAAGGCAAAAATGTCCTTTTGCTGCTATAACCACTTGTGATCTCCTAAATGAGAGGTATTAAAGGGATTTTATGTGCCTTGCCTTACATGCACTGATTTAATGCCATCAATAGATCTATAATATAATTCCTTTCACTGGGGCCTCTGGGTGCTGTGGTAATATATGTATTTACTATTTTATTGGTACTTCTTAGACAATATTGCTAATTGCTCTTTCCGTTCAATCAGACGATTCAAGTGGGAAACGAAGACACCATGATGCACGCACTGTTTGCAGATACTTTTGCTACGCTGGGCCGATTGGACAATGTTACCTTGGTGATGGTTTTCCACCCACAGTATCTTGAAAGCTTTCTAAAAACTCAGCACTATCTACTGCAAATGGACGGTCCACTCCCGCTTCATTATCGACACTACATCGGGATAATGGTATGCTGGAACATAAAGCAGCAAGCAGAAACAGCCACTTTGGCAACAATCTCTGGTTTTGTTTAATAGCAGTTATTACTGCGTTTTGCAGTTTCTAGTTGGAAAGGCATTTCACCAGGAGCTAAGGGGAAAAGCAGAGTAGGTTTATTTGTGTCTGGTTTACAAATTGTTTTGTAAGACCAGTACTGTATGTTCATAGTTTCAGTAGGACTGTGAGAAAGAGGGGAAAAAAAATCTGTTATAAAAATAAGACAATTGTTTATTTTTGGTTTCCTTAGTATCTCAGAAACTGTTTTTCAAGAAAGCTTGTTTTTGTGTGTGTCCTGTCGAATACACCTCCCTCTAACTCAGTAGTCTGTCCTATCATCTGTTTCTGAATCTCTAAATTCTAAGCAAGTTTTCTGCCAGAAATAGTTGATTTTGTAATTTCCAATCTGCCGATTTGATGATCTTTGCTTGCTGAAGTTGCAATTAGTTTGGGGCTGTGTCTTAGTTTGATGGGGAAAGTATTACTGTTTGAATAAATGATACTGGGTCTGTTCTTTGCTGAAAAGCTGCCCTTAGTCTCTCTTGTGTTCTAAACCTGCTTTTGTTTTTGTTGGTAAAGATTCACCTAGAGGCAGCCTTGCTGCTTCTCCCCTGGAGAGTACTATGCAGTATGGGTAACTTCCTTCAGGACATACAGTAAATCTATGCCTGTCCTTCTCCCTGGATGTAGGCATGTTTCACCTGTAGCCAGCATAGTTATAATGTATATTAATGAGGATTATTTATGTTGTGAGAACAATAATCAAAGCAGGCTGATGTGTTAATCTAAAATTTTTTTTTTTTTTTTTTTTTTACTTCAGCCTTTGATCACTGCAGGTCTATTCTTGAACATTTTGAGGAAATGATAACTTACAGTATTTGTCATAAAGCACTAACTTAGTGTAATTGTTTTCTGTATCACAATTGTGTTTTCCGCTCTAGGCTGCAGCACGACATCAGTGCTCTTACCTTGTTAACCTCCATGTGAATGACTTCCTTCATGTTGGTGGAGACCCTAAATGGTTGAATGGTCTGGAAAACGCACCTCAAAAACTGCAGAATTTAGGAGAACTGAACAAAATGTTGGCTCACCGACCCTGGCTTATCACCAAGGAACATATCGAAGTAAATCTTTCATGGTGTAATGTGAAAGTACCCTTATTTTTCAGTAATGCAATCACAGATTCTTAAGAGTTAAGAGCCAGACAGGGTGAAAGACGTTCCGTGTTACTTTCATTTCAGTGTTCTATCACTGTGATATTGCGTGATATAGTATCACTTGTGACCTTGGAAAACTAACGTGATCATAACTGGTCCTAAATGACCAACAGATTTAATGTACAAGACACTGACATTTCAGAGTTGTCACGTCAGCGTTCTGCTGGCGCGGTGACGACGTGCTCAGGTGTGCCCTTCCTGAAGCGGTGTGCTTTCAGCAGCCAGAACCCCCTGAGCATTTCTGAGATGCTGCTAGAGGTTAGGCAGAACACCAGTCACCTCATTCTTGTCTCAGTTGCCGCGGGTTCAAACGCTTAGTTCTCGGGCTGGGTTGCAGGGAGCAGGCTGGCAGAAGAGCCCGGGGGAGCCGTGGTGGTACAAGCCAGCCGGGACCGCAGCACCAGCAAGCCACCAAGCAGCCGCTCCTGCTGCCCCCTCCTCCGGGGGCTGCCCGCGTCAGCCAGCTCCCAGGGCGCCTGCCTGCCCCGGGACCTGGCCGCGGCTACTGGAGCAACTCCTCTGCTCTTCTCTTCACCCTTAGCAAGGAGGCGGCCGGTGCTGGGACTTTCTCGGTGCCGCCTGCCGGGTGGAGAGGCGGCGGTGGGTCCTGCTGGGAGGCTGGGCTGTGGGGGAGGGCGCGCGTGCTCTGCCAGAAGGCCCCAAACCTCCCACACTTTCCTGCCTGAAGGGGAAGTTGGGGTTTGAAGCTTCTTGTCGAATGTAGAGCATTCCACCCACAGGGACAAGATGGAGGGAGCCCGGCCCCGATGCCAGGTTTTTACACAGCTGATCCGCAAGGAGTTGCCAGGGTTTTCTGAGACCGTAAAGACCGGTTGAAGAAACGTGCAACTGTGGTGGTTGCGTCCGCATCGGAGGTGTGAAACTTCGATGCAAGTCGGTCTGGCCTCAATACAAACTATATGGCGCAAAACGGAAACCCCAGCTGATTCAACAGCTGAGGGCCAGAGAGGGGCGAGAAGTCGTCTCCTGTGTGGCTTAACCACGCGAGTCTGTGGCTGGCAGGTCACCTGGTAACGGGACACTGAGCACACTGAATGGCAGCAGAGAGTTAGGAAGCAATTGTGGATGTCGGAAAAATAATTTTATCTGGTCTAAGAAACGTTGATAAACTGCACTAAGGTGGGATCATTTGAACGATTTTTTTAAATTAATACTTTGGTCTTGTGTTATTTTTAAAGCAACTTTTGAAGACTGAAGAGAATAGCTGGTCCCTGGCAGAGCTGATCCACGCAGTCGTTCTCCTTACACACTACCACTCCCTTGCTTCCTTCACGTTCGGTTGTGGAATCAGCCCGGAGATCGACTGTGAAGGTGGTCACACCTTCAGGCCCCCTTCTGTCAGCAGCTATTGCATATGCGATATTACAAATGGTTACCACGGGGTGGATGAAATTCACGCCAGCCCAACTGGAAGTATTCCAGTAAGTATCTGTCTGAACAAACAATCTCTTTCAATAGTAGTAGTTTATTTGTAAACTTAATACACGGAGGGTGTCCGTCTCTTTTCGTTCAGTGAGAGTGGGATTAATTAGCCTAATCCAGATGAGGGGTAACCAGTTGAAAAGATAACATTTAGGAGAAGCTGAAAGGACGCTGGTAAGCTGGGGGAAAGTACCGAAGGGAGAAACAAAGATACAGTCTCTCAGTTGTCTATTTTTTTGGTCTCTTGTCATTCATATAGGCAAACTGAGACCTAACTCCTGGTCTCAGCTAGTTCATGGTGCTTGTCCTGGGCAGCAGTGGCCAGGAATGCTTTTTTCCATGGGTGCAGTGGAAAGTTGGTCCTTCCTTTGATTCCAGTCTTTGACTTTGTTGCCTTGAATTGTTTGTGATACGTCACACAACAGATCATTCACGATTTTCTGACTCTGTCTCTCTAAAACAGTACTTCCTGCCTGCAGCACTTGTGCTCACTGATCTGTACTTGCTTCTACTCAGTGAAAAGCATGATGTGAACCAAGTGTTGGTTTAAGAACAGTGATAATGGTATTTTCAGTGCAGGTTCCTTGCCTATGAGACTTTACTGCAGTAGTGTGGGTGGCATTTAAATTTTGTCTGATGAGCTTGTTGGCTCTCTGAAGGAGCAAACTGACTGCAAAAGGCAGAGATGAAAGGGGCAGAACTGTATAAATTGAAGATAACTTATTTTGCTTTGTGCTGATGGATTTTTACAAGACCAGGTATTAAATTAATAGTGTATTGTGGTGTTAAAACAGCTCTTGTGAAATAAGATTATCTTGCACTAGCTTTCCTCTGAGGCTTCATTAAAATCTGCATTTACACTCACTCTTCCTTTTTCCTTCAGTATGTTTCTTCTCTGTGAGCAGAGAAAGGGAAAAATACAGTTGGGTAGTAAATTGTGGTTACTTCCTCTATTAGAATTTCTGTTACAGCTCCTTGTTTTTCACTTGTTAAACATTTAGATTAAGTAAGAGAAATTACTTTAATTTTAGTGTGAGAGCCACTTGTTCCAAAAAGCTATGAATCTTAAAATGTGCTAAAAATACCGGGGATCTAATTGAGAAAAGATGATGACTAAATTTGAACTGTTGGGTCAGTACAGATTTTTTTCAAGAACTGTTTTCCTTGAAAAATTGGTATTTAAAGATGTAAATGAAGGACATCATTGCTTGTATTTAAATATTCTGGCTTGATGATTTCTGCCATCATTGTCACTTCATTTCATGGAAGTGAAATGTTTCTCTCTCCTTTTCAAGTCTACAGAGTCTGTCTGTGAAGTTGAAGCTCTTATGGAGAAAATGAAGCAGCTGCAGGAGTGTAGAGATGAAGAGGAAGCCAGCCAAGAAGAGATGGCTACACGTTTTGAAAGAGAGAAGAGAGAAAGCATGTTTGTGTGTTCTTCAGGTAGAACAGATGTAGTGTGTACATATATTTATTTAGACTTTTCTACATCACTTCAGGAAATACTTATTACCACAAAAGGAAAGAAAGTGTTATTAGATGTCTCAAAAACATTAAAATTTCTTTGAAGGGATCAAGATTAGGGGTGCCTTGTTTTCTTCCAGGAACACTTAAAAGCAAAGTAGTGCCAAGATTTGTGGTTTCTCTCAAACACACCATAATACTTACTGACCAGTAGTATGTTTAATAGAAATTTCCAACAGAAATAGAATCTCGAGAGAGAGATTTAAAAGTTTCACAAGAGATTTAAGCGTCTTGCAAGACATTGTAAAAAGAAGTTCTTCACACACTTAGCTATTTAAGTGTATGAAACATTACTTTTCAGATGACTGTGAGATAATACTTAATCTGTTACAAGCTTCAGGTTGTTGTGGGCTCTTCAACAGTGTTTCCTCTAAAGTAAGCTTGGCATGGAAGTCTTAGAGGTCTCTTTTTTTAATAGGCACTCTCTTCCAAAACAGATTTTCCCTTGACTTTTTTACAGACCCCTTGAGTTAGGAGCAAAATGTCCCCTAGATTTAGGGGATAGGGTGAAGACTAGTACATGAAAGAAGGGAGAAAAAGATGTTTGTCTATAAGAATCTGAGTGTTTTTCATGGAGTTGCCTCTAAAACCCATAGTTGCAGTCACACTGAGCTGTACCAAAGAATTTTAATACAGGTAGTCCAGCGAAACTGTGTGTTTATTTAAAAAGCACAGAGACTCTCATTCGTCTGCAAGAGTTCTGCTAGGACGCTTCCAATTTGTTCTTACTGAAACTGTGTGAAATTCTGTTTGAAATTAACAGAAGATGAAGAATCGGCACCATCAAGAGATGTGTCTCGTCACTTTGAGGATACCAGCTATGGTTACAAAGACTTCTCCAGACATGGAATGCACGTGCCCACCTTTCGTGTTCAGGTAACAAGGATGGGGGCTGCTATCAGGAGGCTTAGTGCACAATCTGTTTGTTGTGCCAGATGCCAAACCTGGAAATTGCTGTGCTGTAACTTACTACCCCATGGATGAGAAGGCTTAAAGCAAGCAGATGAACAACCCTCCCCAACCCCCCCGGATTATCTGCCCTGAGATAAATTACATTAAAGCACTAGTTCTTCATAAGTTCATTTCTGAAATGCTCCATTCTGCATTTTTACTTATTCTAAGGATTACTCCTGGGAAGACCATGGCTATTCCTTGGTTAATCGTCTTTACCCAGATGTGGGACAACTACTTGATGAGAAGTTTCATATTGCCTATAATCTGACTTACAACACAATGGCCATGCACAAAGATGTGGATACCTCAATGCTAAGACGAGCTATTTGGAACTATATTCATTGTATGTTTGGAATAAGGTCGGTTTTACTACTTTCGTTCTAAATACATCAGACTTGTTAGCATTGGCTTTTTTTTTTTCCCCCAGATTGAAGCAAAGCTATTTATTAAGCAAACATGCATGTATTTTTAAACATATTTTTGTTTATGGGGGCGGGCCAGTAGTGGTACAAATTACACAATAATTTATTTTGCCATAGGAACTTAAGAAACAATGCAGGTGAAATAACTGGTTCTTGAAAATGAAAGTGTTTTTCTTTCAATTCCAAACAGATACGATGATTATGACTATGGTGAAATTAATCAGTTGTTGGACCGCAGCTTTAAAGTTTATATCAAGACTGTGGTTTGCACTCCTGAAAAGACCACAAAAAGAATGTATGATAGCTTCTGGAGGCAGTTTGAACACTCTGAGAAGGTACAGTTTGCATGTGTGCTGAGGGACATGGGCATTAGATCTGTTTGCCATGCTAACAGCCACAGCTACCCAGCTAGTATTTAAGCTTTAGCTGATGTTACTGGGCTTCTGCTCACATTCAGTAAATTCATTAGGAGGTGTAGTACTCCCCAGGCTGAAATAATTTTTCGTTTCCTACTGCATGTTTGCTAGCTAACAGCTGACACCGACTGTGCAAGCTCTGAACTGTATGGGGAGGTTAGACACGTAAACGGCGCAGCTTCACCTCGACTGCAGCCTTCTCCTCCGCTGTCAGTTGGTACTGCCTGTGTCCCAGAGAGGCAGGGAAGTGATGCGAGATCCATCCCTTGGCCTCAGCCCCAGAGCAGCTTGGTTGCTGGCCCAGGGTCTTTGCAGTCCTGTGGTCATTTTTGGTGTGAATGGCCCCAAAGCAGTTATTTTGTGTTAAAGCTTAAAGTCCTGCTGCTGGGTTATAGTCTGAATTGCACCTCCCAGTAATATTTCTTGCTGTTAACTCTCAGATGTCTACTCCATCAAGTTCATGTCCTCCAGTTTTTCTTTGGAAAAATATTTCTAGGCCTCCCTTAAAATGAATGCTGATATAGTACTGAAACATAAATGTGCCTTAATCAGTGTTCATATCATCAGAGGCTCCATTTCTTGCTAAACTCCTTGTGAAAATAGTTTAGAGATACGCAGTTGTAATAGGGGTACTATAACTACAATGATTTAAGGTGGTTCAAGTAAAATACTACATATGTTTGTTTTGGTTAGACTAACTGATAGAGACAAGCTTTTGAAGCACACAAATCCTTCTTTGAAGCCCAAAACTTTTGCATCTCCATAGCCATCAAAATCCAATGATTGTACACGTACGTGTCACTGAACGCAATCACTATCCATCCTCATGGAAATCACGTGAATGAAACCACACGCAGCCATTACGTCCCAGAACAAACTCACAGCCAACCTGCTGTCAGTGAGAGAATACTTTTCACCCCCTCCCCCACATGGTTTCTGATCTCACCCTCAAAGAAATACAGTAAAGGTGTTGAGGAGGTGAGCTGGGGAATGAAAATTCTTACCTCCGGTAGCTACTGAACACCTCTGTCTCAATAACGATACTAGTTTTATGGCACGTTACAATTTTTCTTGTGCTTCACCTCAGCTAACCACTCCATGTTGTTCAGGTGATAATTACCCGTGTGTTTCTCTCTCTGTCCCACAGGGGCAAACGACCTTATCACCTCTTCCTTTGCTAACAACCCCCTCTGCTCCACAGGTACCAACCACCCTTTTGCCTTTAAATAATTGCTTAACTTAAGCTAAATTTGAACAATTATTTTGAAGCTGCGCATAGTCTGCTGCTGAAGAAGGGCTTGCGTGCTTGAAAGCTTATCTGTTTTTTCCTGCTAAACCAGCTGGTCTACTAAAGGATGACTACCTCTTCCTCTGAACCTGGCCCTGCTTAAGTGTACCTGTGACCCGTTGCTGCACTGTGCTGCAATACTATGTGCAGGGTTTGTTCAGTCTTTCCTCCCTCAGCAAGCTTTACAGATAGAACTAATTATCTGGGTAGCTGAAACGCGAAGTGCTCCCCCACTGCTATTGCAACCACAGCCCCACAGACTTCCTTTCACTCGAGTATGTCATTGTGAGCACACCGTTAAAAGTGTAACTTCTTTTCTTTCCTGAAGGTCCATGTAAATTTGCTTCTGGTAGAAGCTCGGATGCAAGCCGAACTACTTTATGCTCTGAGAGCTATTACTCGCTATATGACCTGATGTCTCTGGCTGCCTGTCGACGTTGGAATGTTCTGCAGCTGCAGTATGGCAGAGGAAGATACGAAGCCTCAGGACCAACGGTAGCTATAAGTTAAGATGCCCATTGTGCCATAACTCCTTTAGTTTCAGCTATTTCCGTGTTTGGAATATCACTGCTGCCCCTCGGCAGTGAACGCTTGGCAGTTGAAAAGACAGGGTTGTGCAGAAGTGCTGCCTGCTCATGGTATTTTGGCTTTAGACAGCACGGGACACTCTATGAACTTGTGGCAATATAGCAAATGATAGATATATAGATCTTGTGTTAAGGCAAATACTACGGGAGTTGGAGCGTGACAAGAAGTGGGACTTGATGACATTTGCTTTCCCTACAAGAATAATTTTAGAAAATCTTGATGCTGCTATTTGTGCTGGTGGAGTGAACAGACACAGGCTGTTCCAGTTAAGCTAAAAGTGAAAGTGAGCACTGCTATTGTCTGAGCCTTTATTGTGTGTGGTTTCAAAAAAGCCTTGTTATTTAGATTTCTTTTTTAATCAGAACTAAACCTCCTCTGCCCACACTGATAATTTGAAAAATAGCAGTCAATTTTCTCAAATAGTTTAGCCTTAAAATGCTACAGGACATTTGTTCAGCATTATTCGGTGAGCTCCAAAAGTGCAATGGCCTTCCTATGGAAAGAAGGGGACTTGTCTCAAGTCCTCAGAGCTTTTGAGAGATCTAACTACGTGAAGTGTTGAGTAGCTTCTTGTCCTGTTTTTCAAGGATGAACCAAGGAGGAGCTAGGACAAGGTGTGGGAATGTTGTTCTAGACTGCCAAACAGTCCTACTGTATTACATGCCCAACGCTGGTCTTACTGATTTTTGCAGTTGCTTAAATAACTAGGCTAAAAACCATCTATTTTTAGTAAATCAAAACATGATTAAAATGCTGATGTTTAATATACAGTGGTTTTGGAGAACACATGAATACTTTTGTATGAGTGTGAATTGCTTTTTAAATTTGTCAGTATTATTGGTATTTTTTAAATAAAGGTAACAACTTTTTCTCGTGGTGTGTTTGTGTGGTTTAACTTTATGCTTCTGTCCTTACTGGTTTACTTACTGATTCAAAGACCATTTTAAAAAGTTTGAAACAGTAACTGAGCAAACATACTTAAAATGACAAACTGTGAATTTTTCAACTGAGTCTAAAATGATGGGAGAAAACAAAGTTTAAAAAGTAGATTTAGATCTTCACTAAAACTATAGTAGGAACACCACTTGTATACTCCTGACGTTTTCATCCTTCCCACAGTCCTCATGTTCAGGTATACTCTGTCATATAGGGGTTTCTCTTTCCTCACAGGTAACAGGAGTGATATGATCAGAGATTCCAACTGGATGTTTATATAATCACTTATTTTCAATAACTAGCTCTGAATACTGTTTTAAGAGTTAAAACTGATTTTAAATCTTCCAGATCAGGCTGCTAATTTTCACGGGCTAGTGCCAAAAGGATATCTGGTCTCAGAAGGATGGTCAGGTCTGTGCCATCAGACTGAGGAGTTTATGGCAAGAAGTAACAGGCGCCGGGAGGGGGATTTGCTACAGGGGAGTGACAAACTCTTTTGGACACACTCCTACAGCTGGCTGTAACAGGGGTTATAGTGCACTCAAGCATAGAAACTCCTACCTGTCTATAGGAAGGTGTAGGAGCATTATTTGTAAGGCAGGAAAGAAATACTGCCCACAGATAGAATTAAATTAAGATTTCTGTCCCCTGGCCTGGTTCCCAGCTCAGACTGGTTTGTCTTACTACAGAACATTCTGAGAACAGTTTTAAGTTTACAGTGCAAGAAGTTAAAATATCTAAAAAGATCTAGGGGAGAAAGATTAATAAACTGACAAAAATTGTGACTAACAGGAAGCATCTGCTGTTTCCTCTTAACTAAAAATACAGGATTTTTAATGTTCCAAAAACAGAGCAAAACTTCCCTGTCTAAGGGCATATCATAAAGCTAAGCTATGCCGCCTAGGGACACAGAAGAAAGTGTCCTTCCAGTCTGTAAATGGAGTTTCTGCAGCACCTGATGCTCCTGCTGCTTTTGGGGGGGGGGGGGGGGGTCAAAGGAAGACATGAAATTTTCCAAGAAGCCTAAATTGGCCCTTCCCATCCTACACTTTCCAGACACATGCAGGTACCTGTAGGCACTCTCTCCCTTTTCAAGCAGTAAACGCTGCAGTGTGTGTGTATGTGCGTGTGTGTGTCAGAGGCTTCATACAGTCACATTTTCAAACAGAGCACTAACAACAACATACAGACAATCCGAACTATGCACCAAGCTACTTACTTACTTTGGAGAAAGGGCCAGAAAATGTTTGGGGATTTTCCATTAAAAATGCTGAGGCAGTTGTGGTCCTAAGTAGAAGAGAACAAGCAAGGCTGTTAAGCACAGTGGCAACCAAAGACAGTGGGGTTGTTTGTTAGTCTTTAAAAACAGGAAAACAGTTAAGTCAGCAGATGGTCCATGAAAGTGGTGATGGTTGCACAGAGCAGCAGCTCTGTGTGATGCCAGGGCATGAGCTGCCCTCCTCTGCTGCTGCAGGGCTGTAAGCCCTGACAGCTCCCCAGTAGCTCCTGCAGAGCCGCAGCCTGTGGCTGCAAAGTAGTACTGGCAGCTCACCCCAAAAGGACGCATCAGCAGGGGATCCTGTCCAAAGGGCCACGCAACGCATGGAAGGAGATGGTGTGCACCAGCATGGGTGAAGGGAACTAATGGTTGGCTGCTGCATGGGCTCAGGCAGGACACTATTAAAAAAAAAAAAGAACAAACCACACAGGATTTTCTTTTTGAGTCTGTGCTTTGAGGATCATGGCAGAACCATCTGCCCTGTGAGCAGCAATTAAATTAACAAACAAACGGCCCTCCCCAGCAACCCTTGTCTTTCCGTCTTTGTACATTCAGCTCAAAACTTTGTGCACGTGTGTGCGTGCACACCCCCCACCCCAGATAGATAGATAGATAAAAAAGAGCAGCGTGACACAGGCCAAGCATTTGGTCGCTAAACAGGAATGGGCACCTGAAGTCACAAGGGTGCTGCTTCGTTGTTGAGGTTTGTGGCAAAGACACCCAAATGGTAGAAGATGCTGTAAGAATACATCAGAAATTCAGCATTTTGGGGCTCGTTCGTGTTACCCACAAGTTTCTTTTCAGAGAAAGACATGGGCCCATGCAGCTCCATGGGAGCAGCTGCTGGGTTTTTCTGTTAGGTGCTCCAAGGTCTCCACTGCTCTCTCTGCCCTACCCAGCACGTCTCTCTTCCTGAAGCAGTCGCAGGCCAAACTCTGAACACGAGGCCAGAGCTTACACACAGCAGCTGCCCCAGCTTTGCTCTCCACTGTGGGATACCCAAATTTGCCCCATGCTACAGAACACGCTACACAGCACTCCCGGCCCTTGTTTACAGTTTGATTGGTAACGACTGACACAACTAGCGTTTTCTTAGAACAAATCTTAACTGCGTACATAACCACCTTGAGCTGAGCAAAGCATCACTTTCAGGCTGCCTTCTGACAGATACTCGGCGCTTGTCAGTTCTGATCAGACATGCTGACAGGACCTGGCCACAAGGCCTTTTCCACTGCATCCCCACCCTGCGTTACACAGCCTGGTGTTCGCCTGCCTTTTGCCTTGATGCGAATGCCAAGAAGAAATGCCTCTAGCTCCCTTCCCCACTGGGGAGTGCTTACCCGTCAGCCTTTCTTTAATGGCCCCAGAAAGCACAACCATTCTTTTTTCCAAGAAACAAATGGGGCATTGAAGCCATTTATCCTCCCCCTCAACTTCAGCTGAAATCAAAATGGCAAAAGAAGGAACGATAACTGAGATCTTTTTGAGCTCAGCAGAATGTTGTTGGAGCCAAACCATACCCAACTGTGGAGCAGTTCTCTCCTGCAGATTGCAGCGATGGAGGCTGCCACACATGCTCCCAAAGCGATTCACTGCGGGGCTGATCCTTGCTGGTCACAAGAAATACCCAAGCTGCTGCGACAAAAGGAACTTTGCAAGTTTCATTACCTTCACTGAAGTTTCTTCCTCACCACTCCCAAAACCTGGACCATGAAATCTCCCCCCTCCCCAGCCCCATCAACAGTAAAGAAGTCCCCAAGAATGCAAAAGCAGAGACCTAAACCAGGAAAAACATTTCCCTGCCCTTCTACTACTGCTCTGCTTCCCAGCCTTCCCACTTCATCTCCTCACCTGGAAGCAGAGGTCCAGGCACTGCCAAAGGTACAGCAGTGCCACTGAGGGAGCTCTGAATTGCTGCCTCAGAAAAACAAATTCCTCCAGCCTCTCTGCAGGGATTGCCAGGCTGGAGACTTGCTCTCCTGGTGCACGCAGCACCGCACGAGGCTGCTGACCCTTAGGATCAGAGCCAGGAGCCTGGCAGCCCCTGCACGGCTTTTTATTCTTAGTAATCCGAAGTCAGAAAAGAGACAAATGGGTCAGGTCTGTAAAGCTTTCCGTAGCCAGTTGGGCTGTTAATGCTTGAGGCCAGTGATGCACCTGCTGAGCTGATCCATGGGCTACAAGCAGGGACTTCTACACACTGAAAGGATGAAAACTGAGCAATAAACAAGCCAGCAGCAGTCAGAAGGAATGTGAACGATGTAGAGCCTTTTTTTGCCCCATGGATGGAGACACGAGCCCAGGGGAGATGGCTGGCCAAGACGGTCTGAGAAATACAGGCACGCAGGTGGCTCCTGGGAATGTGGGAACAACTGAAAGAAGAACACACCAGACTAGCTAAAAGCTTCTCTTACATCAGAAATATGGGTGTTTTGCCTTAAGATGTGAAGTCTCAATTCAGAAAAGCCTCTTCCCAGCACAGTTGGACCTATATCCCCCAAGCACCAACACCGGAGCTGGGACTACCTGATACTGTGTGGCTAGGGTAAAAAAGGGGGATCTCCAAAGGAAAGGGGAGCAACTCCCCCCCCGCCCCGCCCATTGACAGCATTCAATCTGAAGCATGAAGCTTACAATGTAATACAGCAGAATGCCCCAATAGCATTTACTCTGTTGCAGAATTTAATACAAAGTAAAAGCATGTCCAAGTCTGTAGGTAAGATACGGCTCCTGTCAAGTAACATTCTTTCACAGTGCACAGCATTTTTGGTGCCACAGAGGTCCAGGTTACTCAGTGGTAATTTACCTTTTAAAAATTAAAAGTTCAGCAAATAGTTTTGTTTCATTTTCCCAGCCAAGAAACTACGCAATTAACAGACAAGTCACACTGAACAGCTGATCAGCTCAAATATATTTTAAAAAGTAGTTACACATGCAAAAATTCCATGCAAGCTTCTCAAAAGACAGTATCCAGTATATAAATGCCAGGCTTTACTAACTGTTTTAAAATGAAATTGCCATGCTCTCCAACATGCTTACCAATGGCAATGTGCAGGCATATTAGAAATATAAAGCTGTACAATCTACACCACAAAAGAACCCCAAACGACTGATTAAAATGGAGTAATAGTCACAGTTGGAAGAAAGTGATGGCTTTGAATTCTATCAAGAAGTTTTTCCGCCACAGGTTTGAACTCTCTTTCCCAATATAGTTTCTGGTAGTCCCTTAAATCTCTGTCGAGGCTGTAATCCAATGCTACTTCTTCATCTGTCAGCAAGGAAAATATTGTCATCAGTTCTGAATAAAAATATACCCAACTATGTACTTTATGACCGCAGCACATACAACTTATCAATTGTGTATGTTGATGGCTTAAAAACAACCCTATGTTTAAGACAAACTAAGCATCACAGAGAGATTTAATTGAAAATAAAGGATGTTAAGGTCAGTAAAACAGTAAAAAGGGTACTGCAGGTTCTTTTATTCTCACACCTCACAGGTGTAGCTAAACTGTGTCTCCAAGATCAAGCATTTACTGTGACTGTCAGCCTGGAAACTACTTGGGTTTAACATTTTCCACAGCAATTTTGTTAATGTAAGTAATCAATTCATCTAACTACAACGATGTTTTTCCTGCCACAAATTGCTCTGCTAATTTGGTTCATTGCTCTGCTAATCTGGTTCATGAAGACCCTTTCAAACTATATCTACTATCATACTTAAAGAACTTGAACCACACTAGTTACTGTATTACTGATGCCCTCCCTTCCTCACAAACTTCATAAATAAAATAATAGGACACTCTTAATAGGGACAAGCAATGTTAGGAATGAAAGGAAGTCATCACTCGTTATTCCCCCTCCATTTTGCCTGGCATTGGATGTGGCAAAGAAACAAACCCTTACAGAAAAAAAGATATCAGTCTGCAACCAGAAGCATGCTCCTGAATCAGGAATCTACAAACACAACTGATAAGGCTGAACAAATGTTTTCACACAGTTTAGCATAAGGATATTTGACAGCCTTTAGGCCTTGAACAGACCTAAAATGAAGATACAACCCTGCACCGAATGGGCAGTGTGACTTATCTTTGTCCTAGACTATGAAAGAGCAGCAGATTCACAATCTTAAATAAACAAACTTGTAAGGGAGCTACTGCACATTCACAGCAGGTAAAAGACAACTTGGAGCTGAAGAGAAACTTCAGTTACCCACATTTTGAGTCAAACTTTGTGTAGAAAAGAGATGCTCAAACAGCAACTAGTCCCATTTAAAAGAATGCCAAGGTGCCTATGCAGAGCACATGGCCTGAGCTGCAACAGCTCTAAAGGAAGAGACAACATGGAGATGGGCTCCATTTCATAGAAAGTTACCAGTAACTGCAAACAATACTTGACTTCTATTCCACTACAGTGTTTCTAAATTACCAAAATTAAAGAGATGCTGATTGTGAGGTAGATTCCAAAAGGGGTCCTGCATAAAGAAAAGATGCCATTTAGAGGCTTTCTGTAATAAAATAAAGAGAAAAAAAACCCTTCTTTCAAGAAAGAAGACATGTCATATCTCTGCAGGAAGAAACCCTGTAATCAGAGATAAAATCCAGCCTCAGATCTATATTTGATGGTATCATAGGATAATTTAGGTTGGACAGGGCTGGAGCAGAGCCACCGTAGATCAGGTTGCTCTGGTCCACGTACTGTTGAGTACTGAACATCTCTGAGGATGGAGATTCCACAGCCTTTCTGGGCAGCCTGTTGCAGTGCTCAACCCCTGCCATGGTGGAAACTTCTTTTCCTAATACTTAATTGGAATTTTTCTTATTGCAACTTGTGCCCGTTAGCTCTTGTCCTATCAATGGCACAGTAGCCCAACATATCTAAAATGAATCTCAGCAGCAGAGAAGTGAGAGACCCCGAAGAGGAAGATAAGGGACTATGTTTTTTGTTTTCAGGGAGAATCGCTTTGCCTACTCCTGAAATGATTCTTTTACCCAAATTAACTACCTTCTAACGCAGAGCAAGAGACATTTCTCCCTTTTATTAGACAGCTGTACTGCCTAGAAGTTGATTGAATGCTTATGGAATCATTGAGGTCGGGAATTCCAGCCTACAAGAACAAGGGTCAGAAGCAGTTCAAAAGCTGAAGTGTTGAACCAAAACAGTGAATTTCCCAAAGCAGAATGTGAGTAACCGTGGGGATCAGCGAGGATCAGCGTCCCACATGCAAGCTGTGCATCCTCAGATCACTTAATTTTCCCACGATTCTCCTCAAAACTAGCAAAACTGGGTACTGGCCAAACAGCATATGAACTGGCTGCAAGCCCAGGAACAAGACAAGCACACTGGGTCTGCATGCTATGGGGGAAGCTGAAAACTGGAGTACAGACTCTAGTCTGCAAGGGCTACCCATCCCTGTAACTCCAGCAAGACAGGGGCCAGGAGCCCTGGAAGCTACTGTCATGCCATGTAAGAGTTCACATGTACTGAGATTCCAAATAACATCCTCGAATTGCTAGTGGAGGTAAAGGTGAGTGGAAGAAAAGTCTGGAAAAAGAGAAGGAGAAAGGAGATTTCACTGAATGACCAAACAAGAACATTCTCGAGAGAGAGGCTCATCTCCACTGCTGCTCCTGAGGGACCGGAGCAAGGCAAAGCTGCTGCCAGGGGCCTGGAAACACCAGCCTCCAGAAGCTCTGAGCCAATAAAGTGACATGAAACTCAAGAGCAGCTGAAAGAAGGCAAACGACGGTGCCATTGGAAAGCAGTGCCATTGCTTCTCAGGCTGCTGAGATCAGGCAGGGAAAGGAAAAACAAATGGTGCCTTTTGTGCAGCCTTTCTCGGGCCCAACATCTTTTCAGGCTATTTCCACTCCCTTTTGGCTCCCTCATATCTTTTGTCATCTTGTGCCAGGTAGGGGAAAGAAAACTAAAGGGGAGGAGGCCAAGCACAGCAGGTGAAGTGAGGTGTCTGCTGTGCCATGCTCCACTTTTTCCGCTTCCTGAGGGCATGCTGATGCCTAAGTACAGTCCACTGACTGTCAGCAGTTGCCTCCTGCTTCCTGAATGACAGAATCAGAGCAATGACAGTTCAAGGCTGTTACTGGATACCATGGGAGGAGGAAGATGTAGGACAATATTAACCAGCTGCTATTACTAAAATTTGTTGGCTCTTAACACACAGATCCAATGAATAAGATGCACTTTTTCTACAGCTACTCTTCTGACTGTAGTGTGAAGAAAGGCTAGCCTTCTGATTGAATTCTGACCTATTTTTAATTAATTGTCATTACAGTTGCATTACAATTGCGATTCTAACTGCAATTGCAATTGTACATGAAATAGCTGTACTAGTTAAGGAGAGTTCCAGTCACTACCCAGCCTGGACTCTGCAGTCAAATTAATTGCCGGAATAAGCAGTGTTAAATGCAGAGTAAAAAATAAGTAAGGATTTTCCAAATCAAAGATATATATTCATTGCTGCATGCCAGAAAATTCAAGCACGATTGTGGCTGTAAAATTTGCAATTCTGTTGCAGAATGTTAAAAAGTCCACTAATGATCTTGAAACACTGAGTATTTTCAGATAAATAGATGGAATTACTGCTCTCAATAAGATATGCTCTGTCATAGTAAGGAATGTAATGCAAGGAATGATTACAACAATGAATAGAAGTAATTCTGCTGTAACTGGAAAAAAATCCTCACAAATCCACCCACTTTTCTGATTGTCTAAAAACAAAAGAGACCACGGGGATCTCACTTTCTGTCTGGGTCTGACTAACATGCGGCCTTCTGCACAGCAAGCATGTATCTTTAGTAAATTTCCAATTAAAACCAAATCAAAATTAGTTAAGGTTTGCTTCAATTTCATTTACATTTTAAAGATTTTTTTTTAAAAGATAATTGCAAATGACCTACCCAAAGTAAAACCATAACCAAAGCAGTGCTCATAAAATAAAGGAGGAAAATTACATATAGTGACTATAGGATTATTACATAGCAATTAAAGTCTGTAAAATTTGAAGCAAACGTAAATGTGCAGATGAAAAGATCCAGCTGGGTAAGCAAATCAGGGTCTTAACATTCACTTGTAGGCACCTTCCAGCCTGTATTTAGGGAGGAGCACACCCTCCCTAGCTTTAGGGAGCAGATGAGAAATTGTCAGGATGTCCTTGCCCAGAAGGAGATCACGATTAGAAAAGAAGGGCAGCCAAGGGACTCTTGTCACAAGCAGCAAGCTCAGCTCATAGCACCACACAGCCCTCCGGCTCGGGGGAAAAGCCATATTCCCCAGACTGCCCGGTGTGTGCTGTGCAGCAACCAGGTGCATCACAGCTGAGCCCCTGCTTCTGTCAATACCTGCAATGACCTCTGAGCCCAAAAGGGCCCACATCCAGTGAAAAGCATGTTTTGCACTGAAGGTCTGCAGGATAGTTGGCTCAAGCAGGCAAAAAGGCAGCTGGTGAAAAGCATTAGCGGCATGCTAACTAGACAAACTAGAGTGGAGAGTGACAGCAGCCAATTCCACCTTGGCAATCTGTAAGGTCTGAGGAAATGTGCTGAATGGCAATAGACCAGTGTGTTGCTGGATAGTCTACACCGGCCAACCACTTAAAGCTGCATGACAGACTTCCCAACCAAACTAATACTGCTTTGATTTTGTTCCTTCTATTTCTTTCATTAAAGAGACCAAGATTATCAATCTCACCTAAGAGTGATGTGAGCAGCACCAGCAACGTGTCAGTATCTTCTCCAAAGCATGAGGCCGCACTCGTGATGTTTTCACTGTAGTTCCACAGGGTTTTGCATATCAAACAAGCCAGCTGCCAGTCTGCTGGCCCAAAGTCTTGTAAACAGTCAACTAACCTGTCAGTATCAAACAAAAACAGTGTTTTGCTCCATGTAGTTTTCTCCTGAGCCCTTCAAAATCTGGCAGTCTAGAAATGTATGCAGACTCCATGAAAGTTTGCAGGAAAATTCTATGTTAATAAACTTAAGATGCTACTTTCTTCCTCAGTAACTTCCCCCTTTTCATTTAGTCTAGTTCCCTAAGGATGTGAGCATGCCTTTTGTCTACACATATGCGTATGCCTGCCTGCATCTGTCCATCCCCTGTAACTTTTTAACCCAACTGACCAATTTCAATCACATCACAAATGTAACCACCTCAAAGTCACTAAAATTCCACGAAATTTCATGACAATCTGTGACTGTTCCAAATCTGTGGCTACCACTGGAGGAGAGATTGCAATGTGAGCCAAACCTTATCAGGCACCAAGAATTCATCTGGAAAAGATGGTGTGAATGCAGGAAAAAGCTTCAGTCAGAATATCCATCTTATTACACATCAGAGGATCTGATCAGAAGACAAATCCAAAGGAATTCGCTACTTCCATGACTCACAGAATTACCTTTTACATTCAGTGAAGTCTGACTATTTTTCAGATCTCGCCCCTTCTTCTATTTCCTCAGCCCGCACTCCCAATGGACTCCTCTCAGAAATGCCAGTTTTATTGAGGACCATTAGGTTCTTGACCTTTCTCCCAATCTCACTTCCTTGCAGATACCAAATGCAGGCTAGATGATAAGCAGGACTCTGAAATTAAGCCATAACTTTTCTGCCTGCACCAGCTAATGTACAGTAGCTATCCAGAGTTCCCATTACCAAACAGCAGTGTTCACAAGTCCTGGGGCAGCAGAAGTAAATGTTTTTCACTTGCTGTCCCTAATGACCTCTAATAGTAATCCTTCACTGCTGTTCTCTTCCCCAACCCTAGGACCCCCTCTTTCCCTCACTTCTCTACTTCACTGTGAGATTTATAACCTGGTGATTAGTAAAGGGGACACAGGATAACTATCACATTCAGGTATGGCTGAAAATAGCAGTAATTGAAAAGCAACCAAAAACAGTTTTTCTTTTTCTCTCCTCTCTGGATGCAATCATTGTGGAAGACTGGGAGGCATCTAATGAAAAGCCAAAAGAACTTGCCCTAATTTTTTTAAGTTTAACTCTCTTATGAGTACAATTCCATGTTTTATTAGGGCCACTATATATTGGTACAATAGCCTAATTTCCAAAAATCCACAGAGCTGGTTTGGCACAGTCAGGATGACCTCCTTAACAATCACTTCCAAATCCTCTAGATTTATTCCATACTGTTACTGTTTTTCACTCCTTCACAAATTTTCAGGCAGAGTATAGAAAATTCTATATTCTATATGATTCTATATTCTATGGAATATTCTATATTCTATATAATAGAAATTTCTCACATTTATTATTCAATTTGCCTGTAACTTCCTTTTAGTCTTCTTTTTCAGCTTTATATTTTCCCAAGTTAACTAGAACATGTGAAGGAGGGATGAGCAGACTATGCATTGTTTACATTGTATAAAAAAGTAATTATATGATGTATGAACAGGAAAGCATTTTGAAAGTTAGGCATATTGTTTCATAAATGTGGGTTGTATCAACTGCTTTACAAGCATAGGAACACGATCTTTCACATTGCTCTAATTAAGCTGGATCCGCAATTATCTGAACATCAAAGCCACAAGTGTTGCACCCACAGTGGTTTTCCAAGATCTAATACCACTTACAATGTAAGTGCCTTAAGCTTGAATTCTCAGAGAGAGGAGACTCAGGAACTATTCTCTGCCAAGCATGGCTACATCAGATAGTTTTCCCTACAGTACTAAGTAGTTACAAAAATTGCAAGAGACCATGTGGGGTATAGTTCCTGAAGTAATCTTCACACTTCCAACACATACACATTAATGGTGCCTGTTAACTGTAGCCCACACAGGATCCAGTTAAGTCAAGCATAAGCAGCTACTGCAAAGCTATGCCTTAGTTGCTTTGTTGTATGGTACTCTCCTCTGCTGTATATATCAGGAGGATCTTTGGGAGATTATTCTATGGTTTTTGGCTCTGCAGCTAAACCACTCTAATGCTTTTTCAAAAAACATATGAAAGAATATGAAAGGCTCTTCCTTGAAGAACATTAGATGCTGAGTAACTATTAAGTATGTATCCTTATTACAAGTTATTGGCACCAGTAAAAAAGAATCTGATTGAAACTATTTGGCCAAACTACTCAAAATTGCCTTTTTCGTAAGCATAATCAGGAACGTACTTTCCAATTCCTCCTTCTTCCATCAGAAGAGCTCGTTTGTTCTTATCTACTGTGAGATTGAGCAGAACTCCACAGGCAGAAAAACAGACATCTTGGTTCTTGGCATCAAGCAAAGCAATCATGAACTTGTATACTGGATTGTAAAGAAGGAAACAGCATTACTGGGAAGATGGACTTATCATACCAGTGGCATTACAACACATTTATTAAACATGTATACTCAGAAAGCAGTCAAATGCAGGATACCCTACCCAAAAATTTAACCTTGTAGCATATTACTGTGACATTTGTAGAGTAGGCATATGACCCAGAGTAACAGCCATTATTACATCGTGCTGAATGCCAGTTTTCTTCAAAACACCACCTACAAAATTCTAGTTATAAAAATACACCAAAGTAATGTGAAGATCCAGTTCCATTGACCAAACTGAATTACAGCTTATTTCTTAAAAGTATCACTCTCCTTTCAATCGCACAGTCAGCGGAAACTGCTCGGATTTGGCATTTGGCACTCAGAGAGGAAAGTTCTTACCTCTGTGAGTGGCAGGGTTGCCCTAGACTGCACCAAGTCCAGCTGGAACTGCTGCAGCCTGGGGCTCCTGCGGGAGATGGGCAAGAAGCAGACGCAGGACGTGCAGCATCTCGCAGCACTTGCCGATGCTGAACTCGGTAGGCAGCGGAAGACAACCCCAGCGAGGGAGTCAGTCTTGCCTAATGGAGAGGCAGCCTCTCAACGCTTCCTGAGCTTGGCACACCGACACCACAGTCTCCCCCAGGCAGAAAATTCAGTCCTTTGACTGAGACAGCTCATCAGCAACCAGCTACCAAGTGTCAGTTCTCCCTTTGCAGATACCTTCTTCTCCAAAAGTGGTGATATGTCCACCCTTGAAAGAAGGGGTTGTATATTATGGCGTATCCCCTCACTTCCAGCACTGACAGGTAGATACAAAAAAATTTACAGTGAACTGGTGTTTAATTAAACTTATGACACACCTTCTGTGGGTAGCAAGGAGTTCCTGTTTTTTCCCAAAGCTCTTTAGACACCCAAAGCAAAAGGACTTGAGAAGACTTGTATCCTACTTCACCCAGAGGCAAACAGGAGGTCTCTTTGTTGAAGCAGTCAAACATCTTAAATGCATGTTACAAAGTGCTAACAAGCTGTTGAACATGGGAATCAAAAAATCTGTGATTATGAACCTAAATGAGAATTTAGTGGATTTTCATTTTATATCCTATCATTAACCTGTAGGATTTGAAAAACTGAGGGAGTGAAAGGAAATTTCAAAAGTATAATCTTTAGGAAAAACAGAGGTTTTGTAGCATTTACCTTAGTGAAGGCACCATGGCATATTTTTCCTACTCCAATATTTCCATTTTAATGAAACGGAAATAAAATGGTGTTTATAATGACTACTATTGGATTCTAACATTTGCCTAATTTGCAAAACATCAGAGAAGATTGCTTCTACCCTTTAACTGAGACAGCTTATTAACAATCTTTCCTTTTTAGAACTATGGACATTTAAAAACAGGACTCCTACAAATGCAAAAGTAACTCACTCTTTTTCTGTATGATGAAGTCACAGATCTCATGATACTGGGAAAGATTGCCAAAGACTCTGACAGCCTCCACAACTCCATCCATATTGTTGCTCATTAACAGCTTTAAAAGCACTGTTGGTTTGCAGAGAAATGAAATAAAAACAATTACTTGTATATCACAAACATGTGCTTGGCTTTTTATCAATAAATATCAGAATGCAAGCAGCAACAGCAATAAACGTAATAAATGGGAACAGTTATCTGTCTTGCAGTGAAGGGGGTGAGCTGATGGTAGAACAAGAGCTAAATTGTGTAGCGCTATGAAGATGAGACAAAGAGCTCCAATATAGGGCTAAATGCAAAGGAACAAATGAGGAGTTATGAAGATAGCCTAAGCACAGTTATAATAATGGGAGCCAGTTTTGCTATACAGTTTTGAGTGGGCTCATGTGAAAATCCAGCAAGACAAAGAAGAAAAAAATGTAATGTGTAAGAGAATTGATTTATATCCTGAACAGATGGTCTTATGGTGGGATGTCTTCTAAAACTCAAATTATTTTCTGACATTAGCTCTATTTTCTCTCAGTGCTGCTATAACAAGCAAATGCATTTTATCTGAACAGCTACTTAATATTGCCCCGATCCGAAGCATTTACTTGCTTGCTGCTTTCCTGCTTAGCAGTTTCACATAAGATTAGTGTGTAACTTCAGCAGACAGAATGAGACCTTCAGCATTTCTTAGGAAGGGCTACCATCATGTAGGTTTTCAGTGCACAACAAAGGACCAATGTTACAGAAGTTACATTTATCAGTCTCCTGTGAGTATGAAGTGAACCACTGAAATCAGTCCATTATATAAAGGACTCAAATCAGTCAACCCTAACCCTTCTACCACAGAAAAGTGAGAGAAAAAAATATAGAAAAGAGGTTGGCTTCCTTCCCATTACTTCCGTCTTTGAAAGCTGCAATACTGAACATGCCCTGAACTTGTCTGAAATGATTATTTTTTGTCTTTGGGATCTACCACTTGTATCAAACAGCACATATTCTCAAAATGCCTCCTGGAGGAGGAAGCCTGCTGGTCTGCTATCAAAAGGTTTTCTCTCTCAGTTCAGGCAGAGGAAAGGTGATGGGACTGGTTCCACATGCTAACAATAAAAACAGGAGAGGGAGAGCAAATGGGACAGGCAGAGAAGTAATTTGTTTCCACATTTCTCCAACTAGGAATAAGAAACAGCTGGTTTATGGGTGATAAAATTACTCGTGACAGAACAGCAGAACTGTTACCTAGAGAGAATATGATGTCTACCAGTTGGGGCACTAAGTTGACAGCCAGAATATTTTTTCCTGCTCCTCATACCTGTTATGTGAACTTCTGGCTCTGTCTCTCCCCCATGTCTTGTCTATTTAGAGAGAAAGGTATGCAAGATGTAGACTCTCTACCTTTTGTATAACATTAAAGCAATGAGTCCCAGAACTCAGACTGCAGTTCCTACACATCACTAAAATATAACTATTGTCCATACTGTCAGAGGGGAGAGAATCACACAACTCCTGTGCTGCCAATGTATTTATATAAGCCGGAAACAGACATAAATCAGATTTTGCAGGTCTAGAAGGTTCTAAGAAATAAAAAAAAATTTCTCTATCATACTCTGAATAGAAGTAAAAAGGAACATGATTATTTTGGCTCAGGCATATGGATTTTGAACAAGTCTAGCAAAAATTCCTAAACAGAAAACAACATGGCAAATTCCTTTGGGGAGGAAAAGAAGGGAGGGGTTTTGT
This sequence comes from Aquila chrysaetos chrysaetos, assembly GCF_900496995.4. Classification (NCBI taxonomy): domain Eukaryota; kingdom Metazoa; phylum Chordata; class Aves; order Accipitriformes; family Accipitridae; genus Aquila; species Aquila chrysaetos. The sequence continues at coordinate 60,601,956 of NC_044005.1, forward strand.
CAACAACCTATTTCCACATAAGTCACAGAATTATGTTCCAAAAGAATAAGAAATCATTATAGGAAGAATTTAGCCCTATCAACTCTATATTCCTGCAATATGATACCACAAAACACTATCAGTGTCCTTATTTTCTGTAGTATCAAAATATAGCATGAATAACTTCACTTTCAAAAAGCTATACAAAAAGTACTAGTTTAAAAGTCCTTACTTTCAGCAATGTGTAGCTTCTTGTCTTGAACAGCAGAACTCTTCACTTTGTAGTAGGATAAATTGTTGATTGTTGTTGCAGCATTGATGACCAACTCCTCACAGTCATCAACTGACTTGTATTCTGATAGTAAAAAAAAAAAAAAACAAACCAGAAAACATATGCATATGTAGATACACACATGCACGAATCTAACTTAGCAGTACATTATATATATAAACTTATATAAAAGCAAACTGAACCATAGTTTGCATGGTCACTATTACAAACAATACTATTCTGTTTTTCAGTAACATGGCAGAAACCAACAAGAGCAGCTGATCCAAAAATGGCAATACGAAGTCACTCTTTCCAACTCTTCGACAGAAATCATTGTGACTAAGGCAACATGGTTTAAAAGTCAGTTAGTTAAGACATTTTATTATAGACATTAAGATCCTATTTGCTGTTTTAAGATGGAACTGAGGAGAATCCACATGCAGAAACAGGCCTATGCGATAGGCACAGAGAAATACCAAGGACTATTATACTTAAATGTCAGACACCATGAAAAGTTGGGGGAGGACAGGGGACTTCTTTAACAATACTTGAAAGACTGTCTCTCTGAAGAGTTCCTGACAGAATGTTAACCAGTGAAAATTACACCAGCAAGTCTGAAAGTTGTGTATACCGACTTATCTGAGGTTTCTGGCCTCAGAAACCAAGAGTGAAGGAAATAAAAGAGGGGTAAGTTCACAGGGAGAGAGAACATTTAGTACTAAACTAACTGATACAGTGCCCAAGAAGAGGGGAGCGTGACGGAGAGCTTTGAGACTCAAAAGTGCTTACACAATGATTAAGCCAGTTCCAACCCAGGAGCTCCTACAGGGCGTAAGACAGAATGGACGAAGCAGTGAGTCTGCCTCCTCTAATCCCCCATGGCTGGTGGGTAAGACTGGTAAGCTAGCATATAATTAAGTTGATTGTCTTTACATAATATTTAATGTTCTTGTCACACACTAAAATATTCTGAGTTCTTTGACATATATCTTGTCACTGCTAAACTCTGTTACAGGGAGAAGACTGCCCAGTCCTAGCCTGTAATTAGATTTACAAAGGGATCAGTAAGTGGTAAAGGAACTGCAGTCCTAAGCCTCTGTTTGGAGGGAAAGGGACCCTCTCGAGACAAAGACTGGAAATCCGAAAAAGAAGAAAAAATAAGAGGAAATTTTTCAGGGAGACTGAAAGTTATGGGTGCAGGGAACAAAAAGAATACTTAATCCAGAACAGTCACAAAACCTGCAAACCTTAAAAAAATCCCCCCCAAATACATCTATGTAGTACCTGATAAGAACAGACTTCCCTTATATATGAACTCTCAGTGAGATGTATTTAAAATACAATTTATTTGCTTATCCTTAATGATCATATCTGCAAATCTGATCACTGAATTAAATGCTTCTACATCATCTTTCCCCAGACACTGAAAAGTCAGTACCAAAGCAGCAATGCTTTCACTTTCTCAAACAGGCTTTCTACATAAAACAGTTTATGAATATCAGCAGATTGACTTTGTTATTTTAGCAATGGAACCAATTTAGTTATGGCTCAACCTAGATAAGAAGGTCAAGTAGAAAAATCCTGAACTCTTCTTACAGACTGAACAAAGATAACAAACACAACACAGATTTTATTACCTAGTACTGTAACAAGTAATTCTACAACACGATGGGCAGCTGCCAGAGCTGCTCCTACGCTGGGATGAATGGAGAGATTGGCCAGCACTCTTATCAATTTTATCAGAACATCTTCTGCTTCTGAAGGATCCTTTGGGTGGGTTTTTCCTTCCCCTTCTTTTTCATGGTACCATTTCTGTGCATTCAAATCAAGTTCATGGTAGGTTTGGAATAATGATATCAAGGTGTTAACACTTCCTTTTTCTTTAAAAAATTGCTCACGGGCTTGGTTATTCTTTGCTGTTAAATTACCAAGAATGAAGATGATACGGATAACCAAATCCTGCAATAAAGTAAATAAACCATATTACATGGAAAACAGCAGAAGCTATTAGCTGCTTAAAAAGAAGATAATACTTAATTTGCTTCACAATTCAGTTAATAGCAGGTCCAGAACAACTGAAGGAATGCCAAATATAGCAACTAGAAATAATTTTTTTATGCTACTATTTTTCATAACCCGGTTTACAGAAGAAGTCAAAAACATCTGACAGAACTAGTATAGCATTGGGATAAATACTAATGGGATAAACTTAGTATAGGTCATCTATTTTTACTAAGCCCACAGTAATCTTAAAACATCTTAAAACAGCACTTTATATAACTAGAATAATCATATGGGCCAGAGCTTACTAAACTTTCAAGTAAGCAAGTGTCAGTTGTGATGGCCAAAGACCACCACCTTCTCTTCTTCTCTAGGCCTGTTACCCATTGTAGAGGTTAAACTACTTCCCCTTGATTTGTTACTGTTAAATCTATGTTAGCTCTTATTCATTTCCTTGTTAAGTCCAATTGCTTACAGATAGCTGAATTATTTGTTCCAGATTTTTACCAGAAATGTAATCTAAATTGACTGGTCTGTTATTCCGCAGTTCCTCCTCTTTCTCCTTTTAAAGACAGGTGCCCTACAACCTTGCAATCCTACATAACTTTCCAAGAATCCCGGAGACATTACCTTTTCTGTCCTTTTGTAAGCACCAAAGGGTAAATTTCATTAGGCCTGGTTGGTTTGAAGACACTTAAATATGCTCCAGCTCATTTTTTAGTGATGAAAGAACTCAGGCTGAAGTAGAGATTAATCATTTGATCATACCTAACCCTTTCAGAAAAAGCAGCAAAAAAAAGGCATTCCACACTTCACTAATCACAGTGGCATCTGTCAATAATTCTCATCATCTTCTGAACACTGCAGCAGTTATTTCCTTATTGTCTTCTCACTATTAATGTACTATAGGAAGTTTTCTTGCTTCTTTTTATGTCCCTTTCTAGTTGCATCTCATTTTGTGCTGTTTTTTTCTGATTTTGATTTTACGTGTTCTTGCTATTCTTATCATTACTAAATGAGACCTACTTTCTATTTTTATACAGTATCTTGAGGTCCTATGATTTAACCAAGTTGCTCTCTTAAAGCACTTTCTATCCCTGCCCTTCAATGGGATACAGAATTACATCTCTTGTTGCTTCATTTTGGACATACTGAGAAATAGCCTTTTTTTGGCAAGGCTAGCGGATCCAAACCGAACGGCACTCAACAGCATCCCCATCCTTTTCTTACCCACCTGTATGTAATAAGAAAAAAGAAATTCTGAAAGTCTGAACTAATCCAAGTATAAACTAATTAAAACATTTGCCTCTGCCACTTGCATCAAAACCTACTCATTTCCAAAACCAAAAGCTCATAGCTTTATCTTAACAGTACAGGTAGAGTAACAGCATTTCTTCAAGTACAGCAATGCCATCTATCCATAGCTGCTAAACTGCTGTACTTGCACTAACCTAGAATTTTGCTAAACGATTTACATGCTGTTTTTCTTCAAATATAAGTTCTATTCACAGATATTCTAATCCTCCCTGGTAATAATAACAATCCAACTTGTTAAAGTATACACACTAATACCAAATGAAAAAAGATGTGTAAGCAGTGAATCCTTCTTTCATACATGCCTTCATCAATAAGTTTCAGGTCTTAAGCCTCTGCTGCAAGACATTGGCAATAACATCCTCTTAGGGTCAAGAAGATGAATGCTATCCCTGAATATGAGAAGCAGGCAGTCTCCTAAGTGAGGAACAGATTCTCACATCCATGTATTTAATATGATCACTCCATAGGACCCACTTCCAATTTTTTTAACTAGGCATCATATTTTTGCTAGCATCTAAATGTCATCAAGACAAAATTTTATGAACATTCTTACTGACTAACCACTAAGAGTTTTCACCTTTGCAGGCACAACCCCCAATTCACAAAGGCTGTAAGAATTTGAAACAAACAACTGATGAATCAGAAGAGAACTGAAAAAAGCAAGCAGTCTAGTTTGACTCGTTTATATTGACTTTCTAATTTTGGTCAAAACAGTATCAGCCCAGCAACAGCTCTACCCAATCAGAAAACAGACAAACAGGTACCGTACAGCAATCAACTGATATTTTGAGAAGTGTGATCTCAACTGTGCTTTCCACCTACAGGCTAGCAAAACAAACTTACAAAATACTTTTTTAGCTAAGCACATCTGGTTTTAATAGCATATTACCAAAGTTTAATTATCTTCCAGTGAAAATTTAACTAGCAGAGTCAAAGAGAAAAGCATGTACAACTTCTCCTGAGTAGTATAATACTCAAGGGTTTGTATTATTTTTGTCTATATTTTTTTAAATGCTCATGGGGTAAGCACTGCAAGAGTAAGAAACACTAGCTTAGAATTGCTGTGTAAAGAAATACATGTAAAGACAAATGGCATTTTGAAACTGCTTGCAAGACTAAACCTGTACAAGGCCCATGGGCCTTTCTGTACATAATGAAAAAATCAGTATAATAAATGAGATTATTATGCATCTCCAAATGTTTGGAGTATTAACTGCATAAGAAATTTCAGACATTCTTGCACACTTACAGGAAAATTACATTTATCAGATTAATTTATACAATATGGAGTTTTTAACATGTATGGCACTAAAGACAAATTAGATTAAAGGCAGGAATTACACTTAGTTATTTCATCTTTTTATAATGAGGCATTCATGTGAGACATGCTGTCCAGAGAGTGTACCCAAACCTGACTGGAAGGTTATATATAAGACCACCCAACCTCACTTACACAAATTTGAAGAAACATATAAAGAAAAGCTTGAGAAGGAGAACTAATTTTTTTCTTTGCTTCCAATCTGTGATGAAACTGTGACATCTTTGTTTTTAAAGTGGTAATGGCACCACATACTCCATCTGCATTTAACTCTTATTTTTCTGACAACTGGAACATATACATTTGATCACTGATCTGAAAGATTTCTTTGCTTATCTACTTCTAGAAATTTATTCCTAGCACTGCCCTAGTAGCAAAGGTACCCAATGTACTCGCTGAGTCACAGAACTTGACAGCAATTTATTTTGGCAATTAAAGTCTACCTGCCTTCCAGTGTAAAGCATGATAAGGAGAGGAACAAATAGTACAGTAGGAAAGGAAAGCCAAATAGGTCAGTAATTTCTAACTAAAATGAGATAAATAAGGGAGGGGAGTCCATACTAGAGTTTGTACTCATTGGCCAAGTACCTGTCGTTAGTCTGTTTGGTGTCTGGACCCTCAGAAGGGGAGGGGTAGTATGAAACAAAAATTCAGATGCCAGCAGCTGAGTTCCTATTGAATCTCCAGCTGTAAATGAAATGTGCTTTCTATGTTCCACAAACTTCAGTGGAGGTAGCCAAAATTCTACCTCTACCACCTGTCCAGCAGTATGAACTGCTTCTCATTCACATCTAATTTACACTTCATTTCCAAATTTGTATTTCTGCTTTATTATGTACCTTGGAAAGAAAATTTGAGAGTTTTCTTTTCAGGGTATGATAGTCTACTTATACACAAAAGAACAATAGTTATGCCATCCTGGAGCTAATCTTTTCCAAACACAGTAAGGATTCATCTTGAAGTGACATTCTGGCTGTGAAAATTCCTGGTCAAACCCAGAAAGAGCAACTGACCCAAAATGAAACTTGATTTAAAGAAAAAAGGAGGAGGGGGAGGAGGGTAGAACACCCTGAAAGCAGCAAAAGCAAATGAAGAAGTTCTTGACTGAGGGACCTGAAAAAAGGAGCCAAGAGAAGTTTTGCCACAGTGATAGCAGGGAGTACTTTGTCAGTAAAGAGGAAACCCCCTTCCCTTGCAAATATGAACGCAGCTGAGGGGAAGGAGAGGCCGTTAGAAGAATGTAGTTATATTCCTATGTATCACATGCCACAGGACCCTACCCAATAATTTCTACACCCAAAAATCTGATCTGTTTAGGTAAACTTTTCCGAAAAGGGTCCATTTGCACTTAGTGATTTTTAGCAATGAAGAACTTGTGTCCTTAGGTTTGTTTGTGGACATCTGGAGGTCTGGGAAAGGTAACAAAGAAAAGCAAAGCCCATTGTCACCAGAACAACATTTGATGAAAAGCAGTGTACACCCTCTAACAAAAAACATTTCAGAAATCACGAACTGAAAAAGTTGAAAACCATATCCCCCACAGTATTGCTCCAATGATTACTGATCCCTGGTTAAAATCTTTATTCTTATTACTTATTATTCTTATTACTTACTAAATTTGTACAGCTTCAGCCACTATTTCTTATTATCTCTTTTTTCCTAGATTAAAGGATGTTCTACTAACAGAAATTTCTTCCTTGTACAGATTCTATTAACAGGCAACTTGCTAATGGTCTGACCTTTGTCACTGATAAATTTATTTGCATAATCTTGAGGGGGGTTTTTAACTCTAATCATTCTTTTAGCTCTTTCAGATCCGTTCCCCAGCTTTCAGCATCTTTTGTAGAAATTAATACCAAAAATTAAGGCAAAATATTTTAGTGACAGTGTCTGTCACAGCAAGCAGTAATAACTTCTTATTATTCTTATTTCATATTCTAATGTTTACCTATCTAATAATTACATTCATTCTCTTGTATCTTTTGATACACCAGAACAGCAGGTTTCTATATGATATATGCCAGTGAAGACTGGTTGACTACAAACTTTGAGCTGTACATTCCTGACCATTTTATATTCAGAGTACATATCACATATTCTGCACTCTCCTTACCACTTTTGCCTTTTCTTTCAGACAAAAACAAAAATCACAACCAAAGTATTAGGAAGATGCAAATACACTATCAGCCCAGCATACTGTCAGAAATCATACTGTAGGGAAAGGGTGACCTACTGTGGTTATTCAGATTTATCAGCAGGGAAATTCCTTCAGAGTTGTCAGAATATTTATCCTAAAATGGATATTTCCTTCTTGAAAAAAAAGTTAATTCAGAGAGAATGAATGATCAGTTATGAATGTGCATGTGCACACACAAAACACAGGAGAAAAATCTTTTACTTTTGTTCTTTAATGGTCAATTACTATATTCCTCTCACAGCTTTTTTTAAATTTTCCAAGGCACTATTATAATGTCGGGCCAGAGGGAGGAGGAATACAACTGAAAATATGTATTTGTAAACGTAGGAGAAAAGAACCACATTATCTAATGTTAAGTTCTTCATAGGGTTACCTTGACAAGCATTTCAGCAGAAGTGGTGGGATAAACAGCACCCACTCTCCTTTCCATTCACAGTTTGGTTCCTCTCCCATATTGGTTCCTCAGTATTTGTGAACAAGGAACTATTTGAGTGGCTGTTCAACAAACTAGACTGGAAAGCAATGCAGGTGATAACCCAGCAAAAGACTGGGGTTCTTTTTTTCAGTTTTAAGGTTATTGGAAGCTGGGTCAGTTCTGTGACATGATGTATCACGCTGTCGCACAAACAGCTGTCCTCAACCCAAATGACAGATAGCACAGAGGGGAAAAGTGAGTAACTGAAACACAAAGAACACTTAGTCAGCACTGATGACCATTTCTTTAGAGGCAAGCTATGGATACAGAAACACACCACCACCACCCCCCGCCAATAAAAATAAAAAAAAAAATCTTTGGTATCTCATAAGACTATGATGGCACTGAGCAGAGTACCAATAATACTCTCAAGCATTTAAGAGGCAAACACGTATATCTGAAATAAATATAGCTGCAGCATTACACTCTATCATTAAGAGCCTGTGGTTGCTTTGGGGTATTACATGACTTACGTTATATGACTGACTGAAACAGACAGATAGTGGGTTCCTGGGAGCTCATCACAGAATTCTCCATAAGCCAGCCAAAATACAGCCAGGAAGGCCAGTCACTGCATGCAGATAAGCCTTTGCCTAATAAATAAAGCCAGAAACAAAGTGGCAAAATTCTCTGCATTTACAGGCCCCATCTGTGACAACCTTCCCCACTGCAGCAATCCTAAGAGCAAAAAGGACATTCGACAGCCCTGAAATGAGCCTTTTTCTTGAAGGAAGACAAGAAGAAGTTTCACAAGCAGAAGCCTACTTGCTCACAGAAGACTATAAACTGATTTAGGACCCGCTACCTGGTAGATGCATTTGGGAAGAAAGCTGGGCTGATCCAGGCACAGTGAATCCGATAAATGCAGACAACTTCTTAGAGAGGATGACAAGGCAACATCACTCTATTCTTCATTTAATAAATTGTTTCTGACAATCTGATTGTTAAATCAAACAGGTAAAGCAGCATGCAATTCATAATTGTAAATTAGTGCAGTTCTACTAGCTGATGCAAGAGATGCAAAAACCAGTAACAAATATTTTCAAACATATCAGGACCAGGAAGTTTGCCAGAGTCTGCAGAACTAATTGATGATCAGGATAAAACCAGAGCATTCAGAGAAGAAAATGTCATTGCAGAGAAGCTAAATGAGTTCTTTGCATTGATTCATGTCCACTGTGAAAGCAACTGGGGAGATCTCAATGCTACAGCCTTCTCCGGGAAAGACCCATCAGAGGATCTGTCCAAAACTGAAGTGATCGCAAACAATTTTAAGGAACAAACTTACAAAACAAACAGTAAAAAATCACCAGGACTGGATAATCACCCAACAGTTCTAAAAGAACTAATGAATTAAATAGCTTAATTACTAACAGTGATGTGCAACTTCTCAAAACTGCCTTGATGCCTAAAGACTGGAAGGGTAACAAACGTGAAAAGGATCCAAGTGAGAATCAAGTCTGGCGTCTGTAGCAGATAAATTAGAAGAGACCATAAAAAAGAACAATAAAATTAGTGGACAGTCAAATAAACACAATCAGCTTTAAGACTCCCACGTTCTGACTTACCCAATTCTTGAGTTCTTTGAAGGGATCAACAAACATGCATAAAGACGACCCATCTGATATCACCCATGTGGCTTTCCAGGAGACTTTTGACAAAGTCACTCACCAAAATCCTAGAGAAACTAAGCAGCCATGCTGTAAGGCAGCATGTCCTGGTACAGATAAATGATTAGAGGATGGAAAACAGAGTAAATTAGCAGTTACTGCAATGGGGGAAGATGACCGGTGGAATTCCACAGGGTTCTGCGCTAGGAAATGTGTCAACTTGTCCATAAACAACATGGAAAAGTGGGTGACAGCAGTGATATGGGAAAGTTTGCTGATGACACTAAGATATTCAAAGTGGCAAAGATGAAGGCTGACTGAACAGCAGAAAAAGGATTGGTAGTCAACCGGTAATAAAATGGCAGATGAAATTTAAATGCACATAAACATGAAATGATATGTGTGGAAAAACACAGAGCAGACATACCTTCACGTATAAAATTTCAGCCTTTGAACCAACCATAACCACCTGGGAGAGCAATCTTGGGGTTAATGACAGATTCCTCATCGGGGTTTAACGCTCACAGGAGGTCAAGAAAGCAAATAAAATGTTGGGAATTACTGGGAAATAAACTTACAGAGTCATGCAAATCTATGATATGGCCACATCTTAACTGCCATGTTCTAGTTTCCTCATCTCAAAAAAAAGACACAGGAATCAGGATTGTAAAAAGTTCTGAGAAAAGCAACATGGATGCACAATGGTATGGAATCAGAAAGGACTCTCTGTATCAGAAAGGACTAAGGAAGCAAAGACTCTTCAGCCTGGAAAAGAGGTAACTCGAAGAGGGTACAATAAAGATCTAGAAAGTCAGGCATGGTGTGAAATGAATGATTAGATTAAATATTCACTGACTTTTCAATACAAGAACCAGGGGGTATCAAATAAAGATAGTAAAGGCCAAATTCAAAACAAGCAAAAGGAATTACTTGTGCAGTGGGTAGTTGCTATGGCAACTCCTTGCCAATGGATGTTTAATATATTATAAGTTTGTATGGGGTAGAGGGGAGACTATAGAATTTCATGGAAAAGAAGTCAACTAAGGTTTATTTCATACACAGAGAACCACAGCTGGCTGAGGAAGTCTCCAAACTGAAAAGAGCTGGAGGTTTGGTAAGTATATACAGGAAGTATCGTATACGCTTTCTCTGTTTTTACTGTTCTCTAGGCATCTGATTTTTACTGCTGCCAAGTATGGATAGTAGGCTGGATGAACCTTTCATGTGACCCAATATGATTATTCTTTTGCTGAATAGCTAATTGCTGCATCCAGTGATGTCAGATACTTAACAAATACTTCCTGATCAAAAAAGTAGGCTACACTTAAGTATAAAGGGACTTTCCTACACAATGGGCACAAGATTTCCTCTATGCCAATTTTAGTATCACAACCTGTGTTTGTGCACTTCGGATTGAAAATAGACTCCTAACTGTACACTGATAAAAGATTTCACAGAAGCTGGCAGGGCCCCAAAAGGCCATCTAAGCTCAGGTAGTGCCCGATTTACTGACAGAAGCCACTGCCCTATTTAGGCATTCTCGCTGTTCCAAAGGCATGGCCTCCTCATGACTTGTGACATTAACCACAGCCTGAAAAAGTCATCCTTCATATACCTTATCTGAAAAGCTTAGAGATTATAATGATCTGGGAAAGGGGAACAGCATCTCGTTAAAAGATTTCTGGAGATGGGCAAAAGTCTACAATGCTGACTAGAAACAGAAGCATGCAAAGCTCATCCTGCAAGATAAGAGGCTCTACAAGAACACTTCTGACAGCTTTCATGGCATGTGGCAGGCACCAAGGATTTTTTTGTTACTCCACATAAGTAAGCTCCAAAACCAACCACAAGTGAAGTCCAACAGAACATGATGCGTAGAAGAGCACTGCTGAATTCCCCAGTCCTAGCTTGCAGATCCAGCTTTTCCAATCTTCTGTACTCCTCTAAGTACTTCTGTACCTAAGACTATGACACATGGAATTTAGCAAGTCTTGCCAACTCAATTTCCCCAAAAGTCTTTCTCACAGAGTTAAATTACTACTCTCCCATTCCTTCTGACTCTTTTACGCAAGAGAGAAAACAAGCTGAGAAAAAAAAGAAAAGAGCTGAAACTGCAGTGTGGTGAGAAGAACAGAGATTATTTGGGTGGCAGCTGTGGAATTCAGTGTGTGGTATGGCAGCAAGTCATTAATCCTATTTCCAGTGCTCACGTTTTTATTTTCACAATATTTAATGCTTATTTTTAAAGTAACAGTTATGAAAGCACTTGAGAAAGTCTGAATGTTGGTTTTATTTTTTTCTCCAGTATGTTTCTAGCTTCCATGATTGCCAGTAAAAAAGACATGATCCCATGAACTTTGCAACCTGAAAATTCAGAAAACACACACACTTCCTTTCTTAACATACCAGTTCTTAGTCCTGAGGATTTTTAATGCTTGGAGTTAATATTACTGATTTATCCTCCTCTCTGCTTCTTCCCACAGCAGACAATTTTACTCACACTGCTGTTACTTGTTTTCTTTTCAACACATACCAACTCACACTATAACTCACTAGCTGTCAGCATTTTGAAAGAAAGATTAGCAGTGCCAACTACACCTCAGGAAAAACATTTGCACTCCTCACAGCTCAAGTGTTTATTATACACTACAGAAAAAGTGGTGTATTACATTATCTATGTCCCTCTTCTTGTTTCTGCAGGGCTTTACTCAGCTGACAACTGACAGTGGCATGCTTGTTTCAAAAATGCAGTAAGAAATAATTATTCTGAAGACACTGCAATATAATCATCACAACATAATAACTAAGTTTTTTAATACACAAGCTATTTCTTTACTAATTTGTATTTTCATAAAACAACTGACAATTTAACATAAAAAGCAATGCTAATCTAGTGAAGAAAGCTGTATTTTAGGACCACTTAATAAAATAGGCAAATGAGAAGCTAAATTCTGAACACTACTTGACAACAAACAATTTGAATTTATATATGAGCCTACAATTCATTATGACACAAAGCTATTATCTCAGGAGCCTAGAAAAGTTCCCCTTAAAATTACAGATGAAGATTGAGAGGAAGATGTTACTCAATTTAAGCTCCTTATTCCCAGTCCCATCATTTGTTAAGTTTTTAATACAGTGCTCACAAGGAAAAATAACTATAAATCTAGTAAAATATTGTGCCTTTGATATTTCTTGTATTATTTACATAGCATTTATGTAGCATTTTACTACAGTGTCTTTGAAGACTATACAATGCAAGAGCAGCCTGAACCTAGAAATATTCAGATATGCTGCAGAAATGTTAATCAACAGACAATTAGAAGAATAGAAACAACTTAATCTTTGTTCGTCTTCCATGTGTACTATCACAGAAAACAGGGATGCAGGTAAACAGGACAGGGAGAAATTATTTTTGTATTTGGCAAGAGAAAGAATAGATCGTTCAGTGTAGCCGATGTGGTTATCTTCATTAACTGCCTTTAACAGCAGCAGCACAAAAGACCTCCTTCCAACAATTCTCCAGGAATTACTCTCTCTGGGATAAATTGTATAGGACAATTAAATGTCCTCAAACTAGTTTAGATGCTGGAGCAGCCAAGAAAGTTCCTTACTTTTAAGAATGATCTTAATGTGATTTAATGTTCTATGTTTTGAAACCTTGTTCCACTTTTGAACATCTATGCTTTACATAAAAATTATTTACTTCTTAAATCTTACCTGGCAACAGAGCTGAGTAATTTGCTATACATGGGGCACTCCACTCTTACCAACCTGGCAATATTTAAAACTATGATCCCGCACCACACTCCCAGAGCCTGGTGCTCCAGTAAACACAGGAAAGATCACTGTGATACAGCAGGACAATACAGCAACACCTGACCCTTGAAGTTCTAATGAAGTTTGTAGCAAGTATACTCTTGTAATTTTACTTCGTAATATGAGGCATTTTGACAAATTCTAAACATTTATTTCTAGGTGAATGTTCCACATACGGTATTCTAGGCATATGGTTTTCTCTGGTAGAGGAGAAATATATTCTGATACCTTATGCAGTTATCAAGGAACAAATTTCCCTCTGCTTTCGAACTGCTTAACTCTGGAAAATTCACATGTCTTTTGCAAGGGAGGAGGGCAGGAGAAATCCCAACAATTTCATGCTATTAAATATTCAAATAAACTATTTGCTTTAAAAAGTATTTTTTAAAGCTAAGAAAAAAAATTAAGTACTCAAAGGACTGTTTCTACACATGTAAAGGACAGACAAGTTAATCAACTATCTGTCCCCTGTATTGCTTTGAATTTTTAATCTAAATTATTTCATTTCCATTTTTTACTACTTAGAAATGCTGTCAATGATTTAAAATTTTTATTTGGTAAATGCATAAAAGTAGGTCACTGAAAACAAGCTTATACACAATAATACACAGACACATCAGAGGATTAATATATAAAAATCAAGAGATGAAAAAACTGACCTGCTTCTTCTGGTATTTGTTTAGTAGGGCTAAAAATAAGACGTAACATCTGGAGCAGTCTGCTAAAGCTGCACAGAAGTCATTGTAGAAAGAAAGTTTGCTACAAAGGTATAAAAATAAAATAGAAATGAATGAAAGCACTTTTTTTCCACAAAAGATTTTTAAAAAAAAATCACTCTGCTTCTGACTCTTAGGGCTGTATTTTCCAAAAAATTAAATGAATGCCAATACTCTGACTTCTAGTAGAGGCATACGCAGTTACACAGGAGCACAACAGAAGTCTAGCTATCCTTGCCACAGTGAATTACAGGAAGAAGCGAACATAAGGAGCTTCCCAACCTGCTTGCCATATGGCCACAGTATGCTAACACTAGCGCTTCTTAGCATTAAATGGGAGAACTGTAATTTCACGATGACATGGGCAGTCAGAGAGGAGAGGAAATAAAGGGTCCCTTCCTAATGCACGTCTAGTAGATCCCTGTGACAGCACTAACAGAACACATCTCTCACCAGCAAATACGGATAAAGTGCCTTCTTGCAGTCACGATTTTACCTCTGCATATTCCCTAACAGCTGCTCCTCATCTTGACCATTACAAAAATAAAGAACTGGACGTGCTTTGGTTGTACCAGAAATAACAGAACAAACTAGGATAAACTCTTACTTCCCATGTAGTCAAAACCAGCAAATATCTGTGTTGATGTTCGATTACAACCAATTACAGCAAGACTTACAGACTCAGAGAAATGAATAATCTGAATAGATTGAACATATTCTCTACAAAGAAGCTGCCTAAAGTTACCGACTGAGAGAAAAGAATAACCATTCTGTATTACTAGAAGACAAAATAAAATTCAGATCTGTGCTCTGTACTGCATACTATAATGGGTTTTCTTTTTTTTTTTTGTGACTGCAATTTCCAGGGAGCCAATTAAATTGATTTTATGGCTAATTTGTATCCTCGGAGCATGCAGTTCACTAAACTTAAGAAAAAAAATTGAAGCAGTAGGAAACTTTAAATAAGACAAATTACTTTTGCTCCGTATTGAATTCTAGATCAAGTAAATGTCCTTGTCAGAATTACAGTGTAAGTATCGATTACATTTAATTACAAACCCATTGCATTACCCCACTTTTCATGGCATTTTCCAAGTAGAAGAAATGCTCTCTCCTTAGAAGAGGTAAATATACTTGAAGTGCTGTAATCATTGCTAGAACTCAACTTATTTTTAGGAACAAAATTAGAGAGACAGATGTGGACAAGGTGGCATGGAATTGGGGAAGCAATTCACATGCTTTACAGGTAGCACAAACAGCAAAGGACCAGACTGGCCTATTTTTAGCTGTGGAGAGGAAGGAATGACAGTCCCTTATGTAGCTGCTCTTCAAAACACAACCCAATCTCATCTAGCAGGGAGGATGTGATGGATAATTTGGAGGGGCTGAACAGGAAGAGAAGTCCATAGCAGAATCTCAATGAACATGAAGCCACAGGCAACATGACTCAATACAATAACAAAGCAGCAATGGCAAAGACTTCCTCCAGAACGGCATTCATAAATTGTGCTTGTAACCCAACTCCTCCTGAAATTACCAACAGTTAATTTCACAACTTCTTCAAAATCCTTAAATTGTTTGCAAGTCTGTTTAGCATTGGATATTGCAAGCTGGTGCTTGGTAACTGGAAGATTTTTGACTAAGAAACCATTCAGACTACAAAAGGATCTTTTGGGGTGATTCATTCATACTGATCTCCCTCTAAAAAGCACATCTTGGGAAATAGCCACTGAGCTGCTCATAAAACTGAGATTCTTTCAGCATTTTCGTCTGCACACTCAAGCCCTGATCCCACAGATTAATCTCCTCAAACACTCTGTGACAGCTCAAAACAATGAACGCTGATCACGTTTTCTTTTTTTGTATTTTATTTCACAATAAGCAGTCCCCGATATAACTTAAGCTTGTGTATTTTCTCTCAATTTTTTTAAAACATGTCCTAAAATAGGATTAATAAATACTTAATTTACACAGCTTTAAAATATAAGAAATGGTACTTTAAAAATCTCAGTCAGAATCCGTGGGATCGAAGAATAACACAATACAACAAAACACTTTTCACAGGGACAATGAATCCAAGTTGTATGGCTACAATTAAACAATTCTATCAGTATTAATAAAGACACAATTATCATACAAAATCATTAAAAACTATACAGCGCTTTTAGAAAAAAAAAAATCAATGTAAATCTTCCCATTTTTGTGCTTGATCCTGCCCCCTTTGAGGTCACTCAAAGCAGTAACACTGACTTGACTACATGCAGAAATAGCACTGTCCCCTGTACATACCTGAATATCCTGACAATATAGATGCATACATCCTTATCATCCACACGCCGCTCTAGCGCCGCACAGAGCTCAGAGACTGCACCACTGCAAAGGAGCTGGTGTCTTGCCGGAGGCAAGTCAGCCAAGTTTCGCAAAGTAGCTGTCAGCTGCATATAGAATATTTAAAGATTTATTAATCACAGCGGTTTACAACAGAATCCACACTGTTCTGAAAATTTAATAAAGCTCAGATCTCATTTATAACGTCTAAGGCAGTCTGAACCCCCTGTTAGCATTCTGCAGGTATGTATCTACCAATAAATTATAACAGGAAATGTGTAACAAAATTGTGTATATTGGAATAATTGTTTGAAAATGGAAGATTGATGCTGGTCTGTGCCTGCACGTAACCTCCTTCTTTGAGGGAAACATGACCTTTCATATGTTTTAAAATCTTGTATGCGTGTATACAACCATAGACCAATTGGAAATTAGGTGAAATGCTGTGGACAGTTGAAGTGATTTTTTGCATAAATGTAAATTTGCAAAATCAGACATTAAGTCTTGCAAATTCATACCGATATATATCTTGATAATAACTCTAAGTTGCAAACTAAGATGAATTGATTTTAAAAGACAATAAAATTTATTTTCATTAAAAAAATTTAAAAGTTTATCAAGATCAAGAGAAATCCACTATTCAAACAATACAAAAATTAAAAGCTTAAGTCCTCAAGTTTATTTTGGAGAAACCAAAATATTTTCAGAAGATACTGTTCTATTTCAAGGAGTTTTAAGCATAAAATATCTATCACTTACAGATACACAAAATGAATCAGCTATTGCATATTTTGAAATTTTCTGGTTCTCTTCCAAGGTAAGGGTATTCAAATGCCAAGGTCAGACAGGCAATGACATGTAAGTTAACTTTTGATCTAAACCAGAATTTACTATAAAATTAATGTGAAGTCATATAATCTAATGTGAATATGGGAATTCTTCAAATTTTCCTTATTGTATGAATAAAGTATTTAACTTCAATTTGGTTTTAAATCTGTTCAAATTGTTTGTAATCACAAAAACCTCTAGATATTAAGTATTTTATCACCGAATTGGACTGCTTGTCCAGTGATATGTAATTGCTAATTTTAAAGGAAAAATCTGACAAAGAGCAGGTTAAGTTTGAGGAGCTTTTGCTCATAGGATTCTATGCACTGCTCTGTCCATTCTCCAGCAGCTTTCAAATTCGCTGTCCTACTTCAACAAATTTGCCAGAAGTGTACATGTCTTCAGTTACCACAAGATAGCCTGTAATGGAACAACAGGAGAAGGAACAATGTGTCAAAATGGAGAAGCAAGCTACAGAGGGGAAAAAATTATGTGATCATGTGAACGTGATATGTGAATGGATTTAACTTCAGCGCTAAATATGAAATGTATACTATATTCAGAATAAACAGAAACTGAGCCTGTTTGTTACCATTTGCTTCATATTGCTCACAATTTAAGAAGACACCTGGAGTTTTTTGTTATTTTAACTAAACAACTGCAAAGAATACACTTCCAGATATGCATTCTTTCACAAGTCACGATGCTTCAAAAATCAACACAATACTGAAGAAATATTTTAAAATAAAAATACTCTGATCAAATACTTTCACTTGTTCAAAAGTTTTGGTGGAAAAATTCCTGCCAAATGGAATAGACACAGAAAACTCTATTCAGCACTCACATACAAGATGTTCACAGCTAGCGTAGGATGATATTTGTTGAGCTCTAGCTAAACTTCACATAAAGGAAATGAAGGATAAACCATATATTAAAAGTGTTGTTCAAACCCAGACCAGGGTTTTCACTGCAGGAAAGAGACTTACATACTAGATGATGAAAAAAAAAATATCTTTATCAATAGATAGTGGTGCAGAGGTCTCCAAAAAGAGAATAAAATTTTGAGACAGTTAGATGGTTCAAAATCCCACAGTGGTAAATTCTCTCAAGAGGCAACTTCACACAAAGAGAGTTTGGAAAGGAAAAGCAATGCAAAAAAACGTATACACTTAAATGTGCGAGACAATGAAATTCAGAAGTTCATAGAAGTATATATACACAAAAGAACAGTTAGTATGCAAGTGAAATTTGAAGAGTATAAATTAAAAAATAATAGATGCTAGCCAAACAGCACATGAATGCAAGAGAGATTCTGATTGCTTCAAGCAGACACCATGCTTCAGGGAGAAATGCATAACAATTGGCTCTAGCAATCCCCACCAGCCCTAATCCTTATGTTACCATGTGAAAGATCAAATTCACCCAAACAGAAAATTTAACAGCAGACAAATGCTATTTTTAAAGGAGAAGACATTTAAGTGGTTTTCAATTAAGGAACATGAAGTACTTGTTAAGTCTTGTTAGTGACACTTCAAAAGCCTTGGCTTTTGATTAAGCATTACCATATTTTATATAAATATAATCAGACTATTAGGTGAAGCAACATAAAATGAGTCAAAGACGACCTTGGTTTCATGTCCTCTATTAGGAAAAGTAATTATTATTGCAAACATTTTTATTCTTGTATTGTGGGACTTCTGCATAAAATCCATTGTGTAACAACGAAGAAATCAGAAAGGGACTTTATTCCCACAAAAAGGACCTGGCAAGATTATGTATAACACTGCCATCTGGTGATTGTGCAATTATACAGTTAAAGAATGAAGAGCTGGTCCCCGTTAACTGAGATACTTCAGTTATCAGGATTAAGAGATGGCAGAGCCTCCCTCAGAGACCACTGTGACTATTTAAGGTGTTTTTCTCCTCCAATATCATTTGCTCTCTATTCCTGAAGACTTGTATTTATTCATTACTTCTGCATGTCACTGGATATTTGACCTTTTGCTACGAGTATGCCACAAAAACCTCCTTTATTCTGAAGACATGAATCACAGAAGAAACTTTCTTCGATGCTGTATCCCTGAAAACAACTATTCCTACATCTGCCTATGATGACTGAACAATTAACTCACATAGAAGAAATGGTGCACATTAATATAGATTTAAGAAACTGATATGAGAAATTCACACAGGAATTCTGTAGCAGCAGAAATCACTACTTTTCTCACAAGAGGAAGAAAAATGAAGTATATGTACTACTACAGAAGAGAATACAAGCAAGTGAAACAGCAACCTCAATAAGAGACAGCTGTCAGTATTGACTTTTCCACAAAATACTCGAGGCCTTCTTAGAAACAGCCAGTCTACTCAAAACTGTACAAAACAGTTTTGCTACACTTCCAATCATACTGAAAACAGCAGATAATAATGACCAAAAAAAAGCATAAAATGTAACATTTTCCTTTCACACATTTGCAAATTAAACCTTTGATTAAAAAAATTAAAGTTATCCACATACAAATAATGGAAGAAAAAACATTTCTGCAGAGTTGTGGGGAAGTTCAGACAACTAGTCAGACAGCTGAAAATAATCTGATTAATTAGTTTTATTACTTGGACATCATTTGTTATTTTTAAATGCCCCAACTGGCAAAAACTTCTTTTTAAATCTATTTAACATAAATTTCCATCTCTTTACTCAACAGGATTCCCATTATATGTATGATATGATTAATGCCAAAAGCAGCCAGCAAACTCCAGTAAGTAATATGCTTTGCTTTTAATCATCCCGTTCCTGCTCTCAGAAGGATAAATATTTTTAAACTATATAGATGTGAAAAGAGATACAGGATACATCTCTCTAATTTAGGTTTTAAAATGCCTACCAAAACTACAACCTAAATTTCCACTCACTGAAATGACTGTACAGCTTCTGTATGTGAGGCATCATATCCTACTTCTTCACCTAAACTTACTTTTCTTATAGTTTAGGTGTTTTAAGTCACTGTCTATCACCTTGAAAATTACACCGAGAACAGAATCTATTCTGGACCCACAATCCCGCCTCAATAGTTTTCAAAAGGGGGTTTCTAACTAAACTGATACCCTAAGGCAGCACTGCAGCAGTACTGGGACTTACAAAGTCTAACTAGCAGCATTCAAGAAAAATATAGTCATTAAAACTTTGATTACACCTTCTCTGGAAAAAGAAGGCTTGCAAAGCCCATATACCATTTTTGTATAGAATATAAGGTATGATATCAACAAAATGGCACAGATTATTTTAGAATTGTTTGGAGAATTCACAGTGCCACAAGGAAGTTAACATTCCCAATTCTAAAGACAGAAGTATACAGAAGAGAATTTTGTGATTCATATAGGAACTTAATGATGACAGGACCAGATAGGAAACAAAATAGGAACACAACAAGCATAAACTTCCAGTTTCATCATATATTCTCCCAGTCTTTAGCATTTTGTCACTTTGGGACTTCCTTAGCCAAACTAAGTATTAAGCCACATCATTTCATTCAGTGCTTCATAGTATCTCCCAGTCTGTTTATGTTTGTATTAAGATTATACACACTATTCAGGAGAGACATACCTCATAGCTCCACTAAAATAAACAGACAAAAATCAGTAATAGTAACATGATGATGTAAGCTATCTGTATTCTCATATAATTTCAAGAAGTATGAAATCCCTTGTTTGTATGTTAGTAGAGAATTAAAGAAATCTGGCATAATTAGTAGAGAAATTTAGTGTAAAAACTACCTCAGAAAAGTGTCCAATATATTTTCCTATGAAGTCCCGAAAAGCTTACAATTACACCATTTGCTAAGCTGTACATCAATAACTTTCAAGACAAATGCCAGGAATCTACCCGGCAAATCCTTGACAAATACAAAAAAGCCCACAACCTATGCATAACTTAAGATTTAGCTACGTAACCATTTTTTCCTAAAACACTAAGGTTGAAACAGTTTTAGGGTAAAGGATTAGTTTTCATAGCTGCCACTCATCAAGGTACCTCATAAGTGAAAACATAGTTTTGAACCCGCTGCCTTCAAAAAGATTCAAAAGTGTTGGCTTTTACAACTACCTTTTCCTTAAATTCCCGTTCTTCAAATACAGTTTGGCAAAGAAACGTAACTCTATTTTCCTATGTATTTTTAAAAATGCATTATTCTTGTAATAAAAAGCTTTTTGTAATCTCCTACAGGATTGCAGAGCCGGTTTGTATTTATTATTTCAGTTTAAAGAATTCAGACAAGGAACACAGTTTTATCTGTTTATGGTAATATCCAGAACATTGTCAGCACCATAAAGTAATAAAAAGAAACTGGTTTTATTAGGTACCTAAAAATATTTCTATTAACTTCAGAATTTCTAAAGCCTTTAAAATGGACTACACAAAAATATCTATGATAATTAAATTTAGGTCCTGAACAACTTCATGTAAACTTCTTAAAAAAAGTCTATTCAAATACAGGTACAACTCTGTCGGTGGCACACGGAGGTAGCTTATCTCCTCTAATTACCTTTTTAATTTGCCCTTGAAGAGTGTACTTTTAGAAATAAAAGTAAATGCTAACCTGGACTAATAGGTGGCCCAAGTTGGAGAAATATGTGTCATTTTCTTTTATATTATTAATCTGCTTCATTAATTGCAGCAACATTTCAACAGCTCCTTTGTTGACCATTTCATTAAGGAGTACTGCATTTCCAGACATTAATTTTATAGCTCCCATGCAATACAGGAGAGCTTCATTGTTTTTTTGTAGATCTTCAGTTCTCAGGACCTCCAACAAACAATCTAAAAGGAAAATCATTATTCAGAAAGCCTAATATTAACAACTATATGTGATACAGTCCGGTCATTGAAGAGATTAACAATTGGGAAAAAAAACCTGATTGAACTCTTGCGTTTCTAATAAGTGGGCTAGAAATATTGGGTATTTGGATTGAAACCAAGAAACAGTTATTGATGAGTAAGAGAATGGGCCTGACTTGTTCTCCCAGGCTTCAAGAACCAGCACCAGTTGTAAACATACAGCAGTAATCATTGAAATCCTCAGTCAAGATTTGCAAAGCTGATTGTGTGTGTGCCTGGAATTTTGTGTACTAAACTTGAGACATTCTAAAGAGGTTTCTTCCCACTAATTCCTTAAAAATCAAAGTCTTAAAGCATCTCAAATGGAGCACTAAAAGGTACAGGTGCCCAATTCAAATATCACACTTGAATTCTATTCATAGCCTTTTTAAAATTTACTTTTTATATAGGTAAAGTTACTGTAAAAGTTTTGCTTTATGCTACCACTGTCAGATATCTGAAATGTTAAAATTAACAGTTGTTAGCACAAGCCCAATGTATCTTTCACAGTCAAGCTGAGACACTCTGAATTTGGTGGGTGTATCTTAAATAAATAAGTAATCCTAACCAATTTTATGCTTTTGAATTCCTAGTAATTGATTGAAACCGATATTTACTTCTGCTTCCTGTGTTCCATCCAGTGGAATAAAAACATTTTCCCATCTCATTAAACTTAAGAGATTTCTAAAGTTTTTTCTGTCTGAAGTTGAAACTCTCTCCAAGTATATGGGTGTACACAGATGAAGTACACACACTCTAGGCTCTTGCTCAAACTCTTACTCTCACCAACTGCCTAGCAGTCAGCTAAATCACTTGGGTTGTGGGAATGTGAGAAATCAGTTTCAGGTCCCTGCCCTACTCAGTATCAAACAGGGTCTTCAACAGTAGTTGTCTCTTTTGGGATGAACGGTTAATTTCTTTCTTCTACTGGAGCTGCTCCACTGCACATAAATAGTTCACAGGGCCAGAAGAAGAAAAAGAAATTGAATCTATAACCCCGTGACTGCAACAGGAATCTGGGTGATTATGCTGATAACCCAGGTTCATGTCTTTGGCCTGGATAAAGTGGTTCCAAAACATAAAGAGTGAATGAACAAACAAACAAAACCCTACCAAAAATGTTCTTTCCTTCAGTAGTTTTTAAAATAAAGGGGAAAAAAGAGCAAGTGAAAGAAAAGTGAGTGAAGATGGAAATCAGAGCAAAAAAACCCAATGCTTACACAGCCATAGCCACTCAACCTGTTCAGATTTTTGTGTGATGCTAATCTCTACAAAACTGTAGTTTTCAGTATTCAAAGTCAGCTGAGCAATTAGAGCTGTTCTCTTTTCTCCAAGTCCTTTCTTGTCGATCTTACTACTGGAAAGGCTTATCTGGTCTTTATTTCTGACAACACTCACATACTAAACTTTAAGACCATGAATACTCTCATTTATTTAAGCAGATATACACATGCGTTTTAACTTATGCACATGCAATAAATGCTTGCAAGGTCAAGGCCTATGTTAATAAAACATAATGAAGTTTTAGTGAAAGGAACGACCATCAATCAATACAGAGTATCATTCATACACTGTCATTTTCTTAATATTTCTCATATTTGCATGGTGTGTGTGGATGACACAAATACAGTTACAATCATGAAAGAGATCTTGGAGCCATTGCTGACAATTCTCCAAAACCATTGGCTCAATGTACAGCAGCAGCTAAAAAACGCCAATGATTGTTCTCGGTATGCTTCCTGATGATGGCCAACAACACAGACACCATTATTTCACTTCTATAAAGTTTGGTGCAGACACATCTTGACTTCTATGGAAAGTTTTGTTCTGTACATCTCAAGAAGGATCTACTGGAGTTGGAGAAGGTACAGGGAAGGGCTACAAAAACAACTGAGAGAATGACACAGTATCCTTTCAAAGAAAGAGCTAAAATCCTGAGGTGCCTCAGTCTGAAGAGAAGGCAGACATGTATGATATGACTGCGGTTTAAAAAATCATGAAGGCGGAGGGTAAGCTGACTGTAGAAACTCTTACAAATCCTGCAAAACTACAAGCAGGGGCATAATGAAAAGTAGATACGTTTAAAACAGCAGACAGAGAACTTCTGGAACTTGTTGCTCTATGAGATCATAGAGGCAGACAGAATAAGAAAGTTCAAAAAGGAATTAGGCAAATTAAGGAACAAAAGATCTATAAACAGAGACTAAGAAGGATTAGGCAGGGATGCACCATCTAATGTCCGTAACAGAATGTAACAATTCTGGATCCTGGGGTAGTACAGGGGAAATGGATCACAGAAAACACGTAGGCTTCCATGCTCTCCCTAAACAGCATCCCCTTTCGCCATCATTAGACACAGAATACTGGACTAGGTGGACTGTTAGTTTGACCTAGGAGCCAATTTTTAGTGCATGACTAAGTTAACTCTGAGAATGTTTCTTGAAAAATGATCAATCTAACTACTGAATTTCAACACCTAACTTATACACAAGAACAGGATACATACCCAATAATCTATCATTTTGAATGATGTAATCATTTTTTTCATTCCTGCAAATTTTAAATGCAAGCTTGCAAACACTGAGGAGATTTTTTCCATCCACTTTCATCTGCAAAGAAAGTAAAAGACATAAAAATCACAGCTAAAATCTACATACAAAAATGCACCATAACATTTTACAAGTTCAGACACCATGGCAAACTTGTATTCTCACAGAACTATTGAATTCCACCTGAAACCCTGACACTACACTGAGCCAAAGTGAAAAGTTTGCAGAATTAAGGGACTCTGAAACCTAGCTAGTTTAACTCTATTTAGCAAACTGTGCTGACTGATTTCAAAATAACAGATGATACATAAACTTTTTATTTATTTTTTGCAGGTAGCATATCAATAACTTGCAAGTTTTTTCTCTAATTCACTCTTACAGAGAAATTCTGCACAGGATTCACTGGTTTGGCATCTATGGCCATACCACAAAGAACTCCAGTACAACGGTACATGTCATAATGAAAGTTATTCTCAAATATCAGAAAACAAGATCTTATGATGTACTAAAGGTCATTGAGAGATAATGAAAGGGAAGTAAAAATGTTAAAAATACAATGACAAATCTCTTCCTTTCCTCTGCATTTCAAGGGAAATTTCTTCTCTTGTTCATGATTTTTGAAAGACTCCACAGAAAAATGTCTGTAATAGAACTTTTTTTTATATAAGCACCACTTAACATCTATGTAGTATCTGAATATATAATTATATCTTCTGATTAAAACAACACATGCTACCTTAAAGGAGAACACACTCCTGCCCAACACATATTAATTACTAAAATGTCTACAACACGACACTAGCTGGTATCCTTTCACCAGTGACTGTCTATAGACACTAAAGCACCAACTTCACTGAGAATTTTAACTGGAAATACTAGAGAAAGAGATAATTACACTTACTCACTTTCCAGAAAAATGATTGTGGTATATTCAGATAGAGGTGCTTAATAAGATCAAGACATTATTCAAAAACTAAGCTCTATTTCTATGTGTAATTTTTTAAATTATTGTTTTGTTTAAGTCCCTGCATGTGTATCCCAGCTTAGGACACTGTCTCTTTTTCATGCCTATGCAAAATTCCTGCAGCCATACACCAGCTATCCTATTTTGTGTCCCTCCTTCCTCCCCCAGACGTAATTTCTCTGCAAAAAATAGGCTCCAACAAGTGCTGATCTGGATGAATGGGAGACTAGTATCTGTATGGCAAGAAACTGTGCTTAGGAAAGGGTTAGTTTAGACACAGTTTAGGAGTATGAAATGAAAAATTAAATGCAAGTTGTAATTCACAATTTTGAGCTTCACATTCTACCAAACAGCATTTTAAAACACTTACAGCCAGAATAATCTTTGCTAGCTTCAGGCAAAGTGGATCTGAATCAACATCTACAAGTTTATATAATGTCTTCAGAAGCACACTTCTTCTTTTTAATCTTTTTCCAAGCATATTTTCTTCATTCAAGGCTTGATAGAGCTTGGTGCAAGCCAGACAAAGATTTTCTATATTGTCTTCTACTTGAAGGGGGTTAGAAGGGAGAGAAAAATAAAAAATAATTATCAGTGCCACCTTTTCCAGAGCATCTCAATAGACAAAGACACAGGAGAACAAATAAAGAATGGGTTGCAAAACTACAAAAACAAGGTGCCCAATAAATCTCTTAAAATGGTAATACGATCCTCAGAAACAGTTTTATTCTGCTCTTTCAAAAAGAAGAGACTCAAGCCAAGAAATCACAGAGCCAAAATAATACCTGAAGCTAAAATGAAACTCACCTTTAATGCTTAATAATCAGATTGACCAAATGTCTACCAGGAAACTGTGATTCTGAATATATTCTTTAAAGGGCTCCACCAAACATTACATGTGAAAAAGAGACAGTTAAAAAATATTTTTCTGCCCATAGACATAACCTAATATATCAAACCTTGCTGGGATTAAGAACAAGTGAATGTAAAAACTTGTTGGAACTCTCCAATGCATAGTAGAGGTACAAGATATATTTGAGTGGACTGTTGGCTTATTGACAAAAAAGTCATCTACCTCCTAACCTGAGTCCCTCAGACACTATTTAAAAATACAAAAATAAAACGTGCAGTAAATTATTACAAAATCTGCGTCTCAACACAATGGAATCATGTACATGTTTACTTTAAAGGGAAAAGGAAAAGTCTTGCCTATTTTAAAATTCAAGAGTGAGGGTTGTGGGGTTTTTTTCTTTTCTTACATTTGCTTTTGTATATAAGGTGACACTAATAAAGCACCATATAAACCCACTTAAACTGCCTGTATAAACTCTGCATTTACTCAGGATGTATTTCACAGCTGAAATAGAGTCATATTCAAGGAGGCAAAGCACTTGTGATGAAATATATATGGACAGGAAATTATGATAAAAAACATTATATCTAAGGCCCCAAACCTGTAGGCAGATTCAAGGATTCGCCTCTCATGCTGAGCAGTGCCTGGAAGCTCTCAATTTGCCATCATCATACTCAAGGAACAGCAATGACTATTCCATTTCTACTCCCATCGTGACAGAAAATTTAACAAAATTTAGCATGATTCTAAACCCCCTGCTCCAGTAAGCAGTGAAACAGGAGTGGCAAGGAACCAAAACTGAAAGGTCTCCACTCCATTTCATCAAAATTAACAACAACAACAAAAATTATTTAATACTCATCCCATGGGGCATTTTTGAAGGTTATTCTCCCTTGAGTATTGGAATGTAACAAAATAAATTATTTGCTCCTTTAGAAAAAGAGACTTCGGGGTTCTATTTGGTTTTGTCATATAACAATCATCTCAAGAGCACGATATTCATAAGATTTTAGACAATAACTAAGTTCCAGGTTAAACCTCAGATTTGTTTTTGAATGGAAAGTTTTCCGCAAATATTTTTGAGGGAGAAAGGGGAAGAAAAAGGCTTTCCTATCACTACATAAAAAAACAGATGTGACCCAAATGCATGTGCAGGGAATTAGCTGAAACATATGAAGCAAGTGACCGCACACAAAACTTTAAAATATTGAATTAGCAACAGACCCACTCAAAACATTAAAATTATGAAATTCTGATATTCATTTTGATAAGAAAAACTGCAATTGTGCAGTAAACAGCCTAAATAAAACAATGTAACACGCAGCTGCAGGAGGCAATAATGCAATTCAGTTACAATCTGTGTGAATATTCAAGCAGCAGCAAAACTCTTAACTTTAAGGTTTTTGTAGTACTAAATTCAATCAACTGGTTAGATAATTTCATCTATTATTAGAAAAACTAAGCCATAATCAAGTTTTTAAAAAAGCTAAAAAAAACCCCAACACACTAACCAAATCAATTAAAGACTGGGGAAAAGGGGCATGAAAATTGATTTTCCTTAGTTACATTCATGACAAGGGAAAGACATGATTAGATTTTTACCTCTAAATAATATTTTGCTTACCTATAAAGAATATCTTACAATGCAAAACTTTAACTCGGTGGCTCATATTTAACAATCTCAGCATTAAGCAAGGAAAACGTGAAGTTGCATGGCTGTTTTCAAATTTCCTGATCACTGTTTTTCTACACATCAGTGACAGATGTGGGAATGAGAATCCTGTCTTTTTAAAATAATCATATATTCTGGGAATCACTCAGTACTGTACAGGTGTTTCACACTCATCAACATCTGCAAAATTGTGCAAAAAAAATTCTAATCTGTACCATACTATAATGAACACTGCAAAAGATCCCATAAAATAGAATCTATCCCCTAATTTTAACCACTTGTAAAAACAAATGTACTTTCTATATTCCCACCATTCAAATGAATATAATGTCTATAGAAGGCAACTAAACAACCTTTGAATGAAATATTAAAATGGATTTCAGAGTTCAATCTTTCAAGCCATACATTTACTAAGTTTTGCTTCAATATTCTGGGTCAACATACTTTTCTGAGTCATCTAACACTTTAAGCACAAATGAAAATTTTCATTACGATCTCCTTAGTTTTCTAAAATTAATTGAAACCTTCAATACAGACTATGCTTAAAACAGTGAATCTGTGCAGTACTCTCTTCTTATAATTATTACCTCATCACTGACTGCTAAGCTGGCAGAGCTATGTTGTCTAAAATAAGGTAATTTAATCAGACAAGACCTTCTCTAAACCAGTATTTTTTTTTACAGAATCACAGAATGGTTGAGGTTGGCAGGGACCTCTGGAGGTCATCTGGTCCAACCCGCCCCTGCTCAAGCAGGGCCACCTAGTGAGAGTTGCCCAGGCCAGTTTTACACTGCAACATCACTGAACATAGGAAAGCATAAAAGGCTACATAGTCCAACTACTGTTATTCTTTTGCAGTAAACACAAATGAGTCCCATGTTTCCTGCAGGAAATAGTTCAGAAAATACACCCTTTCAAGAACAGCGTTACCCACCTTTTTCCAGTTCACGTAGAATTGGTAGAATTTTTATATGCCAAAAGCTTTCTTCCTCTTCTGATTCATTTATTCTTGTTTCATCCTCTAAGCCTTCAAAATACATTCAAAACAAAAGCACATATTCAGTGAAGGTTTCAACTTCTACACAAATAAATAGCTACAAATACTTTATTCATCAGTCAGAAAAAAAAAAATCTAAAAATGTCACATTTTGTTATATTCTGGGTTATGCTACCTATTCAAGCTTTTGGTTTTATTTACATTTTCTCAAAAACAAAAGTTTCAAACAAAACTAGATAGATAAATGTTTTGATATGTAAAGCTGTACTGTAAAGCCAGATTTGTTTTTGTTTGCTGACATTAATGTTTCATTTGATCACTGAATTGGAAGGTAATGACTACTTTTACATCAACATGTCCTCCTATTTTTCAGCTCTGTGTCCACGTGACAGCTTATTCTGTGTTAAAAAATATCCATACTGCAGACAATCCTCTAGGATTGTACAATTTTATCTAGTACACATGCACAATATTACACTAAGCTTGGTTAACTGACTCTTTGGTCAGTTAGGGAAAAATAGCCTTGTTAGTTATTACATCCTGTTAGCAATTCTAACCACTTCAAGCAATTAGTTTTTGAGAAGTTCTCAACTAAATTTTTGTAAAATGCATGTTTCTCTCCTATTCTTTGTTACGTCAAACAATTTCTCACACAGCATCTTGAGAAAAACTACAGCTATCTGAAAGATGTTTTGCCTCCAATAAACACGTCAGAAACCTTGAAGGCAACCAACTCCCAGTTTTCTTGGCCACCCTCAACCAATTTCCTCCAGAGTGACTGAGAAAGAGCTACTGTTCATTATCAGAAACTTGTCCACTTCACAAACAGAAGTTTTAAAAAATATTTCAGCTTTTTCTTTTTGAAGCAAAGTATAAAAAAGACAAAAAAAGTCCATCAGCAGACATCAAGTTCAAAAGTGGTAGACCAAAAAATCAGCAGTCTAGAATTCTTCTGGAAACGAGACCGGGAGCATGGATCTGTTTTCAGATTGGACAAAGGAGTTGGTGAATCATGGTTTATTAAAAAATGGATCCCAGGATTGACTTTCATATGGATGCAATATCACTGGGAAGTATTCCAACTTGCTGAACATCCTTTTTACATTCACCTGGCACTACGCGAAGTGACAGAATTCTGGTCTCAACCATTGGCCCGCTACAGCTGGACAGCCAGAGTTTCTGCGCAACTTGAGTTTTAAAGGATCTAACAATTGCTTACAAGGTGCATGTAGGCATATTTTTTGACTTCAAAATTAGGTTAAGCTCCTTATCTTGCAGGCAACCAAAGTTGTTTTATAAAGATGGGGTTTGGTTTCGTTTTTTTAAATAGGGAAATAAAAGTCGCACAAGTCCACTAAATAACATGAAGAAAGCCATTAAGACTAGAATATATACATTTTTTTAAGTGACAGATTTGCCAGAAAGCGTCTCCTACTGTTCGTTACTAGCTCTTGCCCTTAAATGACAATGTAAAATCTTAACATAATCATTATCAACCAAAAACTATATGAGAACACTAATATTGAGAGGTTTGCATCATGAGAACAGTATCTCAGACCTTAAAAAAATGATTGACTACTGAGCATTACTTGGAACAGTGAAACTGACTATTTAAAAAGCTTGCTCTTAAAAAAAAATCCAGACTCTTTTTGTGTATCTGTATTAACTTTAACTGTCTACCTATATTTTACACAGAATGAATCTATCAGTTATATCTATTTCAACAGATTATAAAAAAATGCTGCTGTTTCATAAGTAATACACTGGTAAGTATGTTATTACAATAACTGTATATTGTTGGTGTGTGCATATATACATATTAGTATAAGTACATGTTATTAGGTAATATTATTATTACTTATTTTGCAGACTCTTTTTATTTTCTAGATCAAATAAGTTAATAGTCATCTGAATTGATGAGTAGCTTAATTAATAAAACACTATGCAGCATTTGCAATAAAGTGAAAGTTCCACTCCAGATAATGTAAGAGCACAGCTGAAATGAGAACACTAGAATAGTTTGCACTGTTCCTTCCTGCCACAAAACCCACATATTGACTCAATTATTTCTTCTCTTTCCAATTTGTAGCTACCTCTCTTCTTAAACTGAAAGATGGGACTGACTTTCTAACTACACACACGCTTAACTGTATTAAGCAAGAAATAGAATAGTTCATGTATGCATTTGCAGATATGACCAAACTTCTCACTAGAAAAAAAATTAACAAAGCCATTCAATTTTTAGTTCAGAACAAAAAGAACTGATTTTTTCTGTCACTCTGCTGCAGTTGTCTTGCATTCATCAGAAAAATACAGCAACCTAAAAGTTATAATGGCATACTTTTTTAAACAAATATCTCTTGTAACTAGGAAAAAAAAAAAAGATAATCAGCTTTTACTAAACAATATTAATCCTAGCAATAAGAATGAACAGCAAATACATGATTATAAAGAAACTCAACATTAATAAATTGTAAACTTGTATGTGTCTCTGTCCTGGGAGATTTTTAAGCTGCTGATGAAAAGTTATGGCGCTAGCTGTATTTAAAATACTGCAAAAGCTGTCCTGAACCTTCTAACTGAGTAAATCACAATTCAACAGCAAAAATACTCAAGCAAAAGAATTCAGCAAGTTGAAGTTCGTTGTCTCAGTTTTTCATGAGTCTTAACCACAGCTTTGCATTCTTGTCAAAAAAAAAAAAAAAAAAATCACTAATCAGTCTACATTTATTGGTTGCTGTTTTTAGCATGTAAATACAAGAGCCTTAGCAACACTGAGCTTTCGAAAGCTGTGTACTGCCTGACTTATCATGTTTAGCCTTTTCATAGAATACTGACTAGCTATGAATATATCAATATTAAAATAGTCTACCTCCTCTCTAAAATGTGAAAGTGTAAACACAAATCATATGAGAAAATACAAATAAGCTGTAAATGAACACTCCCCCCCAGGACCTCCCTATAGAGAAGAAATGACTGAGAATTCCTACTGCCATCCCACTGTTTATTCTGGGATTAAAGATGAAGTATGCACAAACTAAGGAAGCTACATAATATTAAAAAAAAAAAGATATAAAAAGAAACGATCCTAATAACACAAATGATTTTTTCAATAGCATCAATAAAATAGCACAAATAAATTAAAAGGCTTATAAACAGAGAAAATACAGCCCCACAGAATACTAACTCCCATGACATGGTAAATACTCTCAGCTCCTCTGAAGGAAATGAAAGCAGAGCATATTACAGCCTTCGCCAGAACGATTCAGAATAATGCAACTTCTCAGTTCTAGAAAAATAGCAATAAGGCATAATAATAGCAGAGTAGAAACTTCAGGTTTCCATACCAGACTCTCAAATATGCACTTGCCTTGTATGAAATGTGCCAGTTAAGAGGCAATAGTAATTAAAATCTGTTATATAAAATTAGCAAAACGCATCCAGAATCTGTATCTTCAGCTAATATAGCTTGGCATAACTTTATTAGTTTCTGTGCAGCTATACCAGTTTACAAAAAGCGATGAGCAAACAAGGCGTTAATGGATTGGCAAATTCTTAAGCCTACATATGGAAAAAACAAGACAGAAAATATCAACAGATTTTTAGAGTAAAGATCTCTTGAGTATTGCTTCTCTTTACCAACAACATATAGTAAAAAAACCCAATACATCTAGAAAACCAAAAATATTGTTCAGTGACTAAAGAAGAAAAAGATCTTCAAATCACAGAAATTAGATTATTTCTATTTGACCGTATTTCACATTTGTTGACTGGAAATTGAAATGCCTTATGAAGTACCTGTTACTCTTCTCTTCCAGCCTGTAATCCTTGGCCGTGATGAATTTATGCCAGGCTCTTTCATCTGGTCACTAAAAGATACAGTATAGACACACACAAAGTATATCAGAATACAATGCTTAAAATGCCTCTTTGTTCACACGCACTCAGTACGAGATCTGCATATTAATAACTAATTGGGAAAGATTATAAGTTATTTTAGTAAGTTAGCAGGTTATCTGCTCATTAAAAATGACATATAAATACAACTTCCTCCAGTATGTATTACAAAAAGCTCCTTCAGAAATACTGACATATTTACACCACAAGAGGTCACCATTATGGAACTCAAAACCTAAAGCTTTTCCACTTGTACAATAAAACTGAAAGCTGAACCAAACTAAACTCAGAAAGAGCCAATTTTTATTTTATCATCAGCTTCATTAACTGAATATAAACTCAACTAGCTTAAAACTGTAAGTTCATCCATTCACAAGGACAGTGATTTCTTCTGGTAAACACTTTAAAAAGATTTAATGAGAAGAATTTTCAAAGAAATAAACCCTTTAGTAACCTTTAACGTATATATTAGAGTTTCCATGTCTGCCTGTGAATTATTGCTAACTGCGCAGTGGTCACTAACTCTGTTAGTACACATATGTTGTCATTTCTTTGTAAAGCAGTAGTGAGTAATGCCATAATTCCTGCTGATGGTATGATTAGTCTTTCTTTGGCCAGAGGAAACTACTACATACATCTGTGATAAATCTATTCTGTTTGCCTAGCTACACACTCAAGCAGCACTGATCTAAAAGAAATATACAAGATATAGACTCTCTTTGCTAGCAAACAGGAACCTTTCCTCCTTTAAATCCTGTACTAAAGACAAAGGTCTTAATCTATGTTTCGTATTCTCAGTGTATGTTTAATTTAACACTTCTTATTCCATTTATAGTTCGTGTACCAGTACAACCTAATCTCCTAAATTTCCTTCTAAAGATAACAGTAGTGCGTTAGCAATGTTATTTCAATTTTTTTTTAACCTGTTAATTTAGTTGCTATAAGGCTTAAAGCTAAACTGTTGTTTAAGTGGGTTGCTGGATTGGCGCCTAAATCCTGTCTGCCAGTCCAGACAGAAGATGTAAGTCACCCTATCAACAGATGGAGACAGAATAAAAGACAAAGCTCTTGTAAGATCACTTTCCTACAAAAGGGACTGGATAGCTCACTGTGATCAGTCAAAAATTTCCCAAGCAACCACATTACAGAGGAACACTTGCTTCATTATGGCTAAGAGTGAATAATGCCTTCTTTTACAGCATGAGGATTTAAGTGCTCCAAAATCCAAATTCTTACACAAACTATCTTGAAATTATTTCAGCTCATATACGGCAATTCCAACTCCTCTGGGGAAGCAATGCTTTAAAAAAAAAAAAATAGTCAAGTCCTTGCATCTCTACTCTAAAATAGACTGACATCTGTAAGAAAGAGGGTTTCTACAGCACACATTAAATACAGTTCAGTGTACTAATAGAAATCAAAATTTGGTTCCATTTATGTGAATACCTTGTCCTACAAACTTTAAAAGTTTAAGAAATTATACTACAAGGTTCAGCTATCTGTGAAAGCAAGACTATAACCTGAAAGGACACCGGATAAGCAAGAAAATAACTTCAGTCACCTAATACTAACCCAGCTATATTCATAAATCGGCACCTACAGAATTATATGTAGGCATGATGATACTATCTGCCTATATGAATACGGATGTTTGAGTTTGCTTTCCTCAGAAAGAGTTCTGTCCTATGTCCTGTCTGTGCCTCTTCCCCTAAAATGTAAATCCACAGGATGAATCCAAGAAACTTCAACAAAGACAATCCTACAAGTTTTGTAGGAAACAAAAGCAGCTGAATAGAAAAGACACTGAAGCAAAGGATGTGATAACCTGAACACTGATCAGACAGAAACACCACATATGCAAGATGAAGGGTAAGACCATGTCAAAGTCTGAACTGCGTTAAAAAAAAAAAAAAAAAAAAAAAAGTTGGTTGGAACCTGTGATTTCTTGAACACCAGTATCAACCAGTTTAAAGACCTACGTGAGTAGGAAAGCAGATTGCTGTACTGCTGGTATTCACAGAACTATCTGTACTTTTGGGAAACATGTTCGTAAGTTAAACAGCTTAACTGGAACTCTCATTATTTTCAGAAAAAGAATACACTGAATACATACATAAACGAGAATGACTGGTGGGCAGGCTTATCTTTAGGGAGTACGTGCAATTTATGAATCTTGTGAGAGATTACAAAATCCCTTTATATATCTTTACCATGCTGCCAACACCATTTTAGTTAGAGACTTTTGCTTCTTTGTTATCTTTTCACTTTCACATAGGGCTGAAACTTAAGTAGCAATATCCTGTTAAGAACTATGCAGTTAAAATGTGATCAACCTACTCTAAAAAATAAGTTACCTACTATTGAAGGGAACTCGCTTATCAAGACAGTGGTTGCCTTGGAAACAAAGCCAATTGGCAGAAATCTGATCATCTGATAAGGGACTCATCAAGAAATCAACTGACAGAGGCTCTGATGATTTACAGAGGAAAAAGAACTTGGCAACTGGATCATCTCTGTCCCTCTCATATAAGGGAGATCATAGTAGCCCCTATGAACACTGATTTCTTGAATGTACACAATGAGCACTTCCAAAACGAAGGTGAGCCAGCACTGCAGTAGTGTATTCAGTATTTTTCCCTGGTGAAAGAATGTGTAATTTCAGTGAAAGCAGCATTTATTCAGAAAGTCTGTATGTTTAGATGTTTACTTGCTTGTTCTTGCCATAAGCCTCTTGTTAATGGTAAATCTGCAAACTCTCACCTTCAGTGGTATTCCAGGAAAAACTACATTTCTAAGAACTGCAACCCAGAGGCAAAGAATTGGGCTAGTTCTCTCCAAAGAAGGTGCACACAACAGCCAGGTCTGATTCACAAACGTGAGCGTAAGATCCCAATACAGTAATAGTGCATGGGCTCATCCCTTATACTGCAGAGCCTTAAACATCTGAGAATCTGGCTACCTCTTTACTTGTAAAACAGAGTCTGGCAATGGGCCTGAATTTTGGACCACACCTTTCCCATACAGTTAGACCCTTAGCATGGTGCCTGCTATGGTTTTGGCCCAAGAAGGGTAGTACTTTCCTTGACAAATGCCTGGGCACAGGGCACAGAGGTAGAGACATTCCCAGCCAATACTTTGTGTGGGAGGGGGTTAAAAATACTTCCATTGGATTAACATAACCCATGACAAAGGATTTGACCACCAAGCCAGAGACTAACTCCTTTGTTTAATTTTTATTAATTACTAGTACAGATGTAGCCCTGGTGCCCCACTGATTATTTAGTTACCAGTTAAGAGGGACACATAGCCCAATAGTAACAAGTTAATGCTTCTCTAAAGAATTGTCCCGAACAAGCACCTTTGATCAGTGAGGTAGCAAAACTTAACTAGAAAGAAAAGAGAATATCATCATCTTTTCTGAATTGTCGAACTTGAAGGCATTCCCTCTAGACACTACCCTCTCCTCTCCTCATGGTAAGGTTCTTGTAACACCTACATATTCTTACAATTTTGGGAGGCAAAACTAGAAAATACGGAAGTGGGAGAAAGACAGAGTAACACAGTAACTGAGATAGCGTAATACAGGATGAAGAATATGAGAGTTAGTTTTCAAAGAGAAGAGTAGGAATAATGAGGAATGAGCAAAAGATAAGGGTAGTGGGTATGGAAAAGGCCATAAGTCCCACACTATCTGCTTCTGCAAGTGCAAAGATCTCACATGACTTTGCTCCTCCAGAGACTATGAGCCTCTTCTCTTGCACCCATGTAAACTGAATCTGTGGAGTCTCTCTCTTGAAGTAGAGATAGGAACTGGCACTACCCCATGTAAACCAGAATCTGAACAGAGTCTTACGAAGGCAGAGAGCTACTTGAGTGCAGACAGTGCACTGCCTGCCCTGAGTAAACACTGTGAGGAAGCCATACACAGTAGACACTAGCTGGTGTCTGGAAATAGATATATTTTCCATTTTTAAACAAGGAAATGAAAACGAATTACCAACTTTGTGATCTGAAAGATAACAAGACTCTGCAAAGCACCCTTAACTTTGTATTTATAGGTATCTTTTGCTGGTGAATTCTGCATGACTGCTTAAGGCAACTTCTTTGGGGGAGGGAGGGTTGAAGACATCAGAAGAACCAAACTCGCTTCCATTGACAGAAATAGAAGGAATATTAGGCTTAACATCCAAGGACTTTATGCAGACTGACTAATAAAACGCCATTTTCTCTCAGTCAGCTCCACACAAAACTTTCCATATAGTAGTAAATCTCAAACATCAGCAACATTTAAACCAGAAAAGGTAACTTGGAAGATACTTGGAAAAACACAGCACACTGCCTTCTGAAGGCGTCACCTGCATCAACTACAGTACTACTAAAATTTACAGAACATACATTTAC
This sequence comes from Aquila chrysaetos chrysaetos, assembly GCF_900496995.4. Classification (NCBI taxonomy): domain Eukaryota; kingdom Metazoa; phylum Chordata; class Aves; order Accipitriformes; family Accipitridae; genus Aquila; species Aquila chrysaetos. Next base: position 60,639,021 of record NC_044005.1, read on the forward strand.
ATACATTTTATAAATATATGAAACAGAACATGGTCTAGTTAGTCCAAAAGATTGTCTTCAACTACGTCTTTTAAAAACTGATAAGTACAGACACTCACAGAAAAACCTCTTCAGAAGTTCCTTCCTGATAAGAAGCCTTAGTCTGTGTTGCCACCACGTGAAAGATCTCTTATCATCCATGTGCTCTCAATAAAACATTGGCCTCATTGCTAACTTCTAGTAGCATTTTCTAAAGTAAAGTAATATTTAGTTTATTTTTAAATAATTTCTAAGGCATTTGGGTTTATTGTCTCTCAATTTCTTTTCCTTTTTTCTTTGATGCCCTTTTTCTTAAGACAGAAAACTGTAATTATGAGCATACAATTTCTACACACCTATATCTGCAGAGCATTTTCTATATCTATAGAACCACAATTCTAATCTTCTAAGTTCCTTCCTGGTAAGCAAATCCAAGCCCCTGATAGTCTCATTGTTTATCCTTGGAGCCCTTTTTTGTCTATATTTTGATAAGGTAAACAAAACCAGTCGTACTTAATCTAAAAGTACAGTAGTCATTTACGTAACAAAAACATACAAAAGCCATAATAGGTCACACTGAAAGTCCACTTTGCTCAGTGTCTTCTAACAGTGACCAAAAAGCTTCTCGGATGCCTCCAGCAAAATAGAGGGTGCTGTTGGGGTGCCCTGCATGCAGTTCTCCCTCAGTTTCCGCCCTCATGTTTTTCACCCTGATGCATTCCTCCCCGCTTTCTTTTTTCTTCCATTTTCCCCCAATAGTCACTCAATTTCTCCCCAATATATTTTCCTTAACTCCACCCCCTTCAGCCCCCATAAACTTCCTTTCTTTTAGTTAATTTAAAACCCAAAAACGTGACTCAAATTTTTACAAATTTTATTTTCGACACTTTGATATATCAATGTTTTCAGGTCTTCAAATGTCTAAGAGAGCAATTTCTAACTTTTCACAAGGCTCTAAAAACAGCCTAGGCACTGCAATAAGTAAAAGATGCAGACTGTTTATACATAGATACAAGCACTGAACATCTAATTTTACAAACATACATTGTCTGCATTGGAAAGCCAGACATGACATATCTACACCCAAAAATCAAGACATTTCACTAAGTAGTAAGAAGAACAAATATAGAGCAATGCTAAGCAGATCCTGGGGGCCTGCTCAGGCAAGCCAGGTGTATCAAAAGGATTACTAGGCACAAAGGTGTTCTTTCCAACTAGACCAGAGCTCAGTCCCCCCGATCATGGGTAATCCTGAAACAGATATGCCATTTAGAAAGACTGTTCTTTGAGATGTTACTGACATGTATATTCAGAGTGTGACTACATCTACACTGTAATCTGGGTTTATTTTTAATGCTAGCAGCATCCAGGATGGCATGCATTCTATTGATAAGGACCATTTGACTATTTAAGCAGTTGTGTATTTTCCTTTCAACCAAAGATTCCCAAATGCTACATGGACTACAAAGGGAAAAGCTGCAAGGATGTGTTGTGAAAGTATATAGAACCAACAAGTCTCTAAAGAGAAGTCACAGGTAAGTAACTAGTTTCTCCTCTTTTGAGTGTCCTCCACGGGGGAGAAGGAAGAGGTCTTGTCACACAACCAGTGAGGGTGTCACAATGCACCCTCCCTTCAGCTATTTATATACATTGATAAGACCCCTTCCAAACCCTCTCTCCTCCAGGCTAGAGTCCCAGCTCTCTCAGCCTTTCCTCACATGAAGGACTCCCTTCATCATCTTAGTAGCTGGACTCTCCAGCTGGTCTGTATCTCTGTTGCACTGGGGAGCCAAGAACTGTATCCAGCAGTCCAGGTGTGGTGGAGATTTTCAAGACACAAATGAACAGGGTACTAGATGATCTCATCTAGGCTCCCTTTTCCAGAAAAGACTGGACCAGATGATCTTTTGAGGTCCCTTCCAACCTGAGCTGTTCTATGAACTTGGTGTCCACCAGGACCCCCAGGTCTTTTTCCACAAAGCTGCCTCCCAGCTAGATGGCTCCCAGTATATACTACTGCCTGGGGTTGTTCCTCTCCAGGTGCAGGACTTAGCACTTGCCTTTGTTAAACTGCATGAAGTTCCTGTCAATCCATTTCTCCAGCCTGTCAAGGTCCCTCTGGAAGACTACACAACCCTCTGGCATAGCAGCCAATAGGTTGCTTGTATACTGACTGCAGGTTACTGTTTTTCTAAATTGTTCAGAACTGTGGTCTCATGAACTGCCTATGAGGCCTCTTGGCAGGACCGCTGGGGAGCACAGTGCAAAGATACCCAAGGCTCTAGACCAAGTTTCTCAGGGCACATCCAGACTCAGCAGCTTCATCTCAAAAAGAAGGATGGCAGCTCCAGGGAAAGTTAAAAGGAACTAATGGTGATCCTGGGAGTCAGGGCAAGAAGGATGATGCAGCAGACCCTGAGTCAGCAGCAAGGGACAAGGTGGTGCAAGAACGCCAAGGCAAAGGAGAAAGGGAGTCAGATGTGGAGCTGGAGCAAGTGAGAGAGACTGCGACTGATTTTCTCAAACAACGTTCAGTTACACAATGCTTAGAAACCACTGCTTCAGAACATAAGGCCTCTGCTACCGTGATTCTTCCACCGTAAGTGTTTAGTAATCAGGAAACGAGTTCTAACTCTAAATGATAGTTACTGATTTTAATAGCAAGACGTTGCTCTGTAGGCTTTGAAAAGAAGTGTGAACAACTTCCTAGTATTTTCACCAAAGCAACTAGTAGGAATTGGGTTTAACTTTTGGCAAAATGAGAAAAATGAGTATTTTGCTTTACCATTCACTCTCACAGAAGTTAATTTTTCCATATGCCAATTAACATTGGCATTTTTCATTAATCCATTTATTCCTATTTAATTATAATATCCAGGTCTTTTATGTTGCCAAAAGGACATCAGAATTAGTTTTCTGTATTGTCATTCATTGGTTCAATAGTAGGGAATATGTTTTTGCGGTTTTTGTTTTGTTTCAAACCAAGTGATTTCTTCCTGACCCATAACTTCGCACTTGAAAGGCACTCTATCTTTTTAGACAAAGAATTGACCTTCACTAAGCCACTTAAGACAATATGTCCCTATTTTGCTCAACTACCACTGAACTTTCCTTTCTATGATGTCATCTCAGTGACAAACAAGATAGATACAAACACAGTGTGGAAACAAGTAATAGGCATGCCCTCAAAGAAAAAAGAATTAGTAGAACAGCTCAATTTTTAAAGACTATTTTCCTTTTAGAAAACACAACAGAGACATAGTAAATTACTTGCAGACAACTAAAAGAAACATAAATTATATATTAAACCAATTACAGAAACCTCTAGTCAGTCCCATTTCTCGGCTACAAAGTTTTTCAAAAGCATGCAAATAATTGAAAAACTGATAATATAGATGTCCTGGAATTATTTCAGGAATTGTAGAGGATTATATCATAAGTAACACCACCAGAAAAGACAAAAACAAAGGGAGTGAAAACTATAACTGAGACTATAAACTATAACTGATACTACTGATATGACAAAGGATAAATAGTAGAAAGGCAACATAATTTGCAAAAATATGTTGACAAATAGGCCAACTACACTCTGACTCATCCTAAAGATGAGCAAATAACAATTCCTCTATAAACACAATCATGAGCATAGTCCATTACTTACGACAGCTCCGGCGATAAAGAAAATATAGTATTCTATTTATACAGGCTGTTGATGAAGAACTTCATGCACATGTTAAATAGTATGGCTTAAAAGAATAATAGAGGTTGATCAAAAACCTACATCCTTGTCCTTTTTATTCTTCACAGTCTTTGCATCTTCTGCCTAATACAGAAAATATTAACAGTATCTATTTGTGGCAGGGTATCTTTAAACAAGCAGACAACTGACAGCCTAATTCTAACCACAAAAAAACCCTAAAATACTAGCCTAAATACACCTGAGTCTGAAAACCACAGCAGCTTCATCTTCCTAACTTGAAACTTGCATAAGCATTCTCATTCTAAACAAAAATTCAATCTAAATCCATTGTTACTATAGTCCTACCTAGACTGAATTGGCATTCCTTCTTTACCCCTTGCATGGCACACTTTTCCATTCTAGAATTACCATTCAGTTGGTAATAAGGACTCTCAAGACCTAGATCTCCCAGATTTGGAGATGAGTGACCTTACCCTGAAACCAATGACTAGAGTGGAAAGACTCCCTTTGGAGTAGGCAGTAAAACTGAGTCTAAACTCAACTCTTACAAGTGAGGAGACCAGAGATAACAGCTACCTGTTGCTCTTTTCTTCAGAAGTCTATAAAAAATTCTGAAAAAAGAATTCTTCATTCCAATTTTCTCTCAGTATCCCCTAACCCTACACAAAAACATGCACCTTCTTGGAAGGGCAGGTGTCATTTTCTTTGGGAAACACTGTAGAAAGCTCTACCTGCGAAAGCTTTCCCACCACTGGATTGTTTCTTTCTTAAATTAGTGGTCTCAATAGCTAGTGGAACTGAGGCAGAAACAGAGAAAGATTAGTTAGGACTAGATTAATTTCCTGTTTCCATATCTTTATGAGAACTCCAGAAGTTGTGAATATACATAATAAGAAAAGACAAATCCTGAAAGAAGTCTGGAGATAATCTGCAGCAGTATCAGCTAAACCATACAACAAACTAATATCCACACCATGTCATTAATTTCAAAAATTCATCCAGAGCAAAACAGAATGGGTGTTCCCTTCACAAAAGAAATCTACCTCGTCTGCAGAAATCCTTTTCTTTGAGGAGAAAAGGAATGAATATTTTGGGCATAGATGTGAAGCTAGTTTAAGCAATCAGACTGAAGTGATTTCCAGTATTCACTTGTCCCCTGCTTTTATCATTTTCTATTGAAGCATTCCAAAACCCTAAAAAGCACAAGAAAGAGAAACTAGTCTTATGGAAGCAGTTGATGAATACCTCTCAAGGATTCTGTCAAACTGGCATTTAATAAGGACAGCAATGGAGATAGAAAACAGGGCATAGTGTATCTTCTTTACAGCACCTTCTAATCCTTTTGTAGCTATTTATAGAAATCACTTATTAAAAAAAGTGTAGAGCAGGCCACTTGGGAATCAACTGTTTGCCACCAAGCTTTTCCTCATTGAAGGCACCTATGCTTCTAAGGAGTCCTGGAATGACATCTAAGCTTTCAGAATATTGAGAAATTGGAGGAGGAGAAAAAAAAAAAAAAATTCATCTTTTCTCACCAGGGAAACTGTTGCTCTTCATCAGCAAATCTGCCGTCACTGTTGACACTTCTGTTGAAATATATGAATGCAGAAAACATTTAGAAGTTTCATTTCTATAGCAATCACAATAGATGGCAAGGCACAATGGCTAGATGAAGAGGTAAACAAAACTTAGGCTCCTTATGATTGTCAGAAATTGCTCCTTGCTTTCCTGAGGCAACATGTCAATAAATTCAATCTGCTTCAATTAATATGTTTTTTGAAAAACAGAATTGCAAACAAAATGACAAATAACTCTTCCCCTCAAAAGGTCCTTTTCTCTTTTTCCCCCAGCATCTTTACAAAGCAGTAGTGATTTCATTAGTGCTGTTCATTCTTTTCATCAGTCCTCTGGACAACAAAGGAATCTGAAACGGAAAGTGAGCAAGTCTCTTGCTAGAATAAAATACTCCCCTTCTGTTCTCTTTGAAATAAATGTAATGGCATTAATGGTGGGAATCTGCCATGCTATTTTGGCATGCTCTACAGTTTCAACATTAACAGAAAAACAGCTTTATTAGAAAAGTTATTTTGGTACCTATATACGAACTGTGGAGAAAGAGGAGTAAGGAGCCTCATGCACCTTCTCCTGTACAAAGTGTACTATTTCTAGAATCCTCTTGCTTAATTCCTGCAAGGATTTTAAATCACTGGGATACAGAATTGAGGCTGACACAACTGCTTCATATCGAGAATGACAGGACTCCAGGTAATAAAAGTTTTCACATTCCTTTAAGCCTTCATCCTATTATTCCTGAATACAATGTACTTTAAATAGAAAATATCTTTTAACTTCATAGAAGATGCCTCAAGTATTTATGACACAGAAGCAGATGCAATCTAATCATAGCAATCTTCTAGTACGTGTAAACATGTTCTATTGATAAAGAATGCCAAAACCCTGTTACTGCAATGACCCACCTATGGTACTGGAACCTTTTATATACAACTCCTATAAAGACCAAACTCAACTAACTGTATTGAAGGATAGGTTTGTGATACCTTTCAACTGCCTTGTCAGATGAAGAATGACATCTCTGAACTCAGAAAAGGATATAGATCAAGGTCTGCCTGACTCATGTAGTATCATATGTGAATACTGAACCAATGTGTTTATTGGCATAAGCCTTAGCAATGAGTTAGAATGTATGAGAGCAGCTGAGATTACCTAGAGCGATTCCTTCATATGATGGCATGAACTGCTTGGGCTGATATAGTTGAGGGATCTTTGTCCTTTACTAAAGGGAAAGCATTTTGTATTACTTTTGTGCATATTGCAGCACTGCAGGTATGTCTGGTACACTAAGCCATATGAGCACCTAAATGTTGTTAGCAATCCCTAGTGCAAGGGTATAAAACAGCACAGGCAGCATCTCTTAGGCAGCATTGACAATAGTCATCTCTGTCTCAAGCACCCAGAAAGCATGCACTACCCACAGGAGAAGGTAAAGATGCACCATTCAAAAATACAGATCTTGCATTCAACACAGAAAGTGGGAGGAATACGGTGTCACTCTTCTATTCTGGAGAAAACTAATCAGAACAAGATTGGAAAAGATTTTTTTATGTTATGTCAAGGCCAGTAATTTGAAATCTAATTTAAGTGATGGGTGAGATTCAACTACCTCTAGTATTATTCTCCCTAGTTCAAACATGAATATGACAAGATACATGCATTAACATTCTATCTTTTGTGGTTAGAATCATCAGTATCTTAGCTATCACGTTAAGAGTCAGGAAAGTAAGTAACAGGTTGTAAAGAAATTAAGCCAGCAGAGCTTACGCAAAATGAACCCTGACAACCTATTCTGCAAATATGCATATGATATTTGAAGAATATAGAATTGAAAATATATAATTCTCCCCTTTCAATTTTTTGTATTTTCTAAAACTTCTCTTCCACAGAGAAACCGAACTGAAAATGTCCTATAAGACTTCATGTTGCAACGAGCAATCTTTTCAGTAATAGGCTTTTTTTGCCTGTTCCTAAGAATATTTCAATAGAGAAGCCAGTCATTCTCAAAAATTATCACGGTAATCAAGGTAAATCATGACATTCTGTGGTTCAGGCTACCAGAAAACTCAAGGACTACGGTACACAAAGTCATATGAATGGGTGATTGCAAAAAGCACCAGTAACAAAAAACCAAAGTCAAAAACTTGCGGAGCTCTCAAGCTTATAAAGGAGAAGCATTTAATTTTGAACAGATAGCACAGATGTATAATGAGTTAACTGTTCAATCACACCAGCAAGTTTTAAAATTATGACTCAGAAGGAAGGTCATTCTTTCCAATTAGTAAAAGTATGAACTGACTTTCTCATTAGAGACACCTGGATACCATTAACTACCGATTTCAACTGCAACATTAAAGTACTTCACACCACACCTTTACTAAATAAGTCAAATCACAGTAACTTATGTAATATGATAATCCATACAGTCTTTACCTAAAAAGTCTTTTGGGTCACTGATTTTAATGGGAGAAAGTGATTTTGCACTGAAGCATTCTCCTTGGTGCTTTACTTTCCTTCACTGACATTCTTCATTGCTGGGCTTATTTTCTCCTTTTCCCTACCTCCATACTCATGAAACTTTTTCTTTGCTCCCACAAGTCACCAGTCTTTCAGAATCTTTTTTTTTTTTTTTTAATATTAAACTGAAAGCAGGATTAAAAAGAAGAGTGCTACAATAGCTCTGCTATGTATCATTTGCTGTAACATTCTCAATGGACAATATTCTCTAAACTATTCAGTACTATCATCAAGTTAGTAAATGAAAGGCATTTAATTTTATAAAATTAAGAATGTACTCACTCCTTAATATCGAAGGTGTTTAAGAATATCCAGGGAAATAATTTTTTCCTAAGCATAAAAACATGCTAGTAAAAAAGATATCTACCGGCAAACATTTACATTTAATAGTGACCAAGTGTTTATAAGATGTGTTTTGAAAATAAACTGTTATTCATTCTTTGTTGTAGAGATTGTCAGATCTACCAGTGTTATTAGCACAAAACGGTTGTTCGTCCAACTACTAATCCAGCAACTGATACACCTACTGAACATAGTGCCACGGACTATTCCTCCTCCCTGTGCAAGAATTCAGATCCGAATCGAAACAAAAAAAAAAAAAAAAAAAAAAAAAAAAAAAGACTTAATTCTGAATCACAGAATGGATATAATAATCTAGGTTCAGTAAAAATAGACAGCATGCACATAAGCCTCATTAACCTCTTACACCTGTTTGGTCATAAAAAAAAAAAAACCTAAAAATAATTCAAAGCCACAAAAAAATTCTGCCTCTATTGCCAATGAGTTTAAGCCTGCTTTTTGTATGATCACATATTTCCCCAATACCAGAACTGAAAACACAGCTCTATTAATCTTTGGCGCTAAGGGAAGAATGTATAGCACCTTAAAACAACAGGCTTGAACTGTAAAAGCAAGCACATTGAATTTAAACTTGAATATTCTATATGCAATTATTAGAAGACTTAGCTTTGAAATGTTAATGATCAAACAAAATTAAAGTTATTTCATATCAAGCAACTTCCTACCAACAATTTTTGGACAGATTAGTCTTTTCGGTGTAGAAACTTCCTAAGAACAGAAGCGTAGATTTTTTTTCCTAGTAATTTAAACATAATTTTGTTTTAATGCATAGAAAGTGCTACCTTCAAATTACATCAATTTTAGACATTTCGATACTTGCACAATTGAATAACTAGGAAGAGGGCTGTGTGGAAGGCGCACATTACCATACTTGAGCAATACCGACCTTTCTCCTCTCAGTTGAAATAAAAATTTTCCTGCTGTCCCTTTTAGCAAGTCTTCCCTCTCCGATTTGCTGATACACTCATTACAAATTAATCGTCTACTTTCATCATTAAATGGTGTGTATGACCTTTGCTCTTCTAAGCAATTGTTATTACTTCTGCAAAGATTATTCATCATAGCCGGTTCTTCAGAATCTAGCTTCTCTTCATCTGAAATAGCCAAAGAGAATACATTTTGTAGAAGTGTTCTTACACAACATATACACATGACAGAGCTCAAAATGAATTAGTTTGTCATGTTACATTATCAGAATTTGCTTCTATCAATTTAAAAGGTGAGAAGGCTTAAGACTATTTAGAGCAAAGTAGTCAAAGTCTTCTTAAGAACATAATTTCTTGAAGTTTTTCAGTTTTGTGTTTTAACATTTTAATCTTGCATCTTTTTTTTTTATTTCCCTTCTACAGATAGGTGGATTGTACCTTGTGAAAGAAGTGATTATATTTCAGGATCTGAATATTATGAAGGAAGTCAAACAACAGGTAGCTGTTAATCTTGTGCCTTGGTATGTACACATAAGAACCTGCACAAAAAAACTTACGTAAACATTTGCACGATCCCCAAAAGGGAGAAGAGGCAAACTCAGGCTATAACTACATTAGGTTCTCAACTTCTCCAGTTAGTAACATCAACTTATTAAGGCTAACGGATTAAACTACATACAGGGGTAGATATATAAATATTTATAGAATATGTACATAATAATGAAGTAGTTTAGTACTTTTTGTATAAGACTTATTTTGCAAGAACGTAAAAAGTGAGATATTCAGTTTATCATGTAAAGTAACAATCCCAGGCAATGTAAGAATTGTCATTATTACAAATGAGTCTTCAGTAAAGACAGAGTTCCAGCACGTTTTATTATGGGCCAATGTGCAGGAAACCAAGATGTCAAGTCATTTCCCATCTGCAAGAAAATTACTTTTAAATCCCACATTTAGCAACCTCTATTAAGTCTCCACTAATGAAACTCTTAACAACAAATATGATGTAGTTGGAGGCCTGTCAAGACACATCATTCCTTTTTACTCCTCCTTTTATGCTCAATAATCCATCAGGGAATCTCCTTAGATGATGCCATCTCATTATCTCTTTAAACATTTCAGCATTTAATGTTAATTTTACCCACTGAAGAAAACTTCAATGGTAAAAAAGGCACCTGAGTAGCTTTCAACTCACTTTCAGAAGTGAAAGCCAGTATCATTTTTGGAAAACACATTTTCAAAACTGCCTTAAAGCCATTTAAATATTTTTAAAATTTACTCTGAAAAGACATACAGGTACTTTAATATAATAAAATAACTCATGTAATTAACAATATTAAAACCCATCATGCAGTTATTTTTCTAGGAAACAATATGTATCAAAACATTCTTACTCTGATCAGGAGGAACCATTTTAGCAGAAAGGAAACTTCCCTGACAAGTTCTTCCAAATAAGCGTGCCCGAGCACTGCTGACTTTTCTAACCTCTGCAGCACTGGCAGGAGGTTTTGGAAGGGAAATGGAAGAATCTTCATCTTCTGCAAAAGTGACTAGTACTGGTTTCTGTGACAAAGATGAAGACAACATTTTAATAAAAGCACAGATATTTTCATTTTCATACAAGCAAAAATTAAAAAAAAATAGAAAACCAAATTATTTATACAAAGGGTTAAGTGCAGAATAGATGAAAGTTACATAGGTTTGCTCATTAAGAAATTTTCATTTCCATATCCAGATTCTAATGATACCATACCACTGAACAAGCCAGGTTATCTAAACCATTATCACCACAGAAAGCCATTTAAAAGCAAACATTCAGGGGTGCAGAAAACAAACAAAAACTAGCCTGAGTAGAGCAAATGGAACTCAGAATTATTTATTTCCCTCATAAATACTCATTTAACATCATCTACAGTATACTTACTTGTGAAGAGAAAAAAAAAAAAAAAAAAAAATTTAAAACGTTGTGCCAAAGACTTGCGCCAACAGTTCCAGAGGCACATCTATTCTTTATGATTTGCTTTTGAGCACTAAAGTAGTATTTCCAAAACACTTCAAATGTGTTCATAGCATATGTACCACTTCCTATCACATTGAGACAAATCATGCAGATCCAGAAACATGCAAGGTCTAGTTTTATTTATGTCAGTATCTTGCATCTTTGAGAATGTGAGCAACCCCCTAAAACTCTGGTGTAAAACACTTGTTGTGCCCTCCATAAACACATTACCCTCTAAGATCAAGGTTCTCTACCAATTTCCTTACAATAAGAAATCCATTAGGAAGTCTCCAGTCTGATCCTTCAGAGGTCTCCCCAGTATTAGTTGAAGATACCCAAGAAGTGAGACCCACTCCCCACAACCACCATGACTAATACAAGCTCTATCTCCACGGGTAAAGCAGAAAAGGCAGTTTTTGCATTGGTCTTAACAGTAGTTTTCTCTAGTTTTTTTTCCACCCTCACACACAAGATAAATGAAATTTAACAACAGTATTTAAATCCAACTGTAGATATATTTAATCTAAATATAAGTATGGTCAGAATTTTTAAATTTGATTCATTTAAATACATTACCTTATCAAAACTACTGAAGTGTAACATTTTTGGGAATTTTTTTCCCCTTATTTCCTAAAGAATGCTACATTCAGATTACTGTCTTGAAGAAACAATATATACAGCAAGCATACTTAACTGTTTTAGTATGCTCTGTTCTTTCAGATACTAACCAAATGATCATGACTTAATCTTATATTTAAAGATTAAATATAAAAAACCCTGAGAGAGCAGATACACTTACAAATTGAAAACAGTTCAAAATTTTCACAGAGGGCAAAAAGGGTTTCTTACAAGTACCTCTATCTGTTTTTAAATAAACTACAATCATTACATTTTATAGATGTGCAAGTCAAATAGAAAGCACAATCAACCCAGTTACTTTCAAGTTATCGATCACAGAACCACAGAATAGTTGAGGTTGGAAGGGACCTCTGGAGGTCATCTTGCCCAAACCCCTGCTGCTCAAGTAGGACCACCTAGAGCCAGTTGCCCAGGTCCATGTCCAGGAAGCTTTCGAAGATCTCTGGGCAACCTGTGCCAGAGCTTCATCACCCTCACAGCAGAAAAAGTGTTTTCTGAAGTTCAGAGGGAACCTCCTGTGTTTCAGTTTGTGCCCATTGCCTCTGGTCCTGTCACTGAAAAGAGCCTGCCCCATCCTCTTTGCACCCTCCCTTCAGGTGTTTATACATGGATAAGATCCCCCTGAGCTTTCTCTTCTCCAGGTGAATGGTCCCACCTCGCTCAGCCTTGCTCCAGTCCCTCCATCATCTTTGTGCCCCTTCATTGGACTCTCTCCAGTAGCTCCATGTCTCTCTTGTACTGGGGAGCCCAGAACAGGACACACTGCTCCAGGTGTGGCCTCACTAGTGCTGAGCAGAGGGGAAGGATCACTTCTCTCAACCTGCTGGCAACACTCCTCCTAATGCAGCCCAGGATACCATTAGCTGCCTTCTTAGCGGCAAGGGCACGTTGCTGGCTCATGTTGATGCTCATGACCTTTTTCTATTTTAGTAATCTTACACAAGAAAGCTGACTCAAGCATCCGCCTTCTGATTCTTGTTAATGTCACTTACAATTTTAATGCAATACAGCAATATTTAAATAGTTTAAATAATTTTCAGGTTTCTTTTGGGGAAAAAAATTTACAAAACTGACTTTCTAAGTCTCAGACTAACATTACAACAGGCTTCTATTTCTCCCCAACCTATTTAAAACATATATTTTCCTAACACTACCAATACACATATTTTTATATCAGTATTGCATGAGTTATTTCCAGAGTACTCACATGATCCAGTGGACTAAGACGAACACCAGACACTGGTCTTGATTCAGCCAAATCAAAACTGGATGCATGAAGACTAGCATAAAGAAATTAAACATAATATGAATAAAGCAGACCCAATGTTTTCTGGTGGGTTTTTTGGGTTTTTTTGTTAAATTCCATGCTTCTTCCCTTTGCCAGTGAATATGGGGAAAAGGAGGAAGAAAGGAAAAGTGACTTTTACACTATCACTCTTCTTCCATGAATGCTGTTTACCTTTGATATCCGGGAATCCAGCAGCATCAAGGGAGAAGAATTACAAGACTGCCTGCACACCTGCCATGACACAGTTTATTTTATACACATCTGTAACAATTCTCTAATATGAGCCCAAATTCATGCACGAACCCAACTGTGGTTAGTGCCCAAGATATCTGACACAAGCTGCAGAACAGTGCAGGGCAGAAACCCCAGGTTTGTGCAGGCATGAGCTTGCTCCTTCCCATACACAGGAGAAGCACAGACAGAACAAGCATGGATGTCAGCCAGAGGGACCTCATTACCTGGTCACCAACAAACAGCCAAGTCACTCTCAGGCTCTTGCCTTCTGTAAGGGCACAACACTATGCAGTAAGGAACATTAGATACATTAAGTGCCTGAAGTCATGCTGCCATGAAAACAGCATAGATACTGACTTACTTGTATGGCCATTCAAACGTGTTTCAGCATCCTTTCTGGCATGCCTGACACCTAACATTACAAATACAGCTCATATCTCCTCCCTACAGTCATTACAGAACTGGCATATAAGGAAAGCTAAAAAATGACCGGGAAAATGGATGAAAAAAGCCCAATACACAATTTTTTTTCTCTTTTGTCACAAGAGACAGATCTATTGAGCTCTGTGAATTATAGTATGTAACAAAACTCCACACAGAAATAATTTTGTAGTAGTATAAATTTTGTTTAAAAATGAGCATTTCAAACTTCAACACCTACAATTTTATATTTAAAAAGATCTGGGAAAGCTCTGAAAAAGGATCTAGCATACAGTTTATGTGGAAACAAGCAAGCTTTCACAGTTTCCAGGGAAAAGCTGAAGACTATCTCAAACACATACATTGTCTTAAGAAAAAGGTGAGTTACCATTTTCCTATACTATTCTCCACATACAATACTAGTGTAATGACTGCCTCTGGTAGCTTTAATCCACAGGAACTTCCTGGACATGTAGATTAACACCAACAGTAAGGATCATTAGAAGAAGGCAAAGGATGTGATTAGGAATACAGATTAACACAGGGGAAAAAAAAAAAAAATCACCGGAAACATAATTACAGAATCAAATCTCTTGCTGCTAAAGGATATTTGAAAAAAATCTTAAAGCCACAGTACCTAAAAACTGAAGGGGGTCTATTCTGAGGAGCTCGTGAGGATCTAGATCCAAAAAGTTTCCTTTGATCCTCTGTAGGTGTGAACGGTCTCCGAGTTCTTAGTGTTCGTAGAACGTTTCTGGCTTCATTTATAATCTCAGAACTGGTCTTCTGCTTTGGCACTGAAAGCCTGTAGAATGGTTCTGCCTTTTCTGTATTTTTATTCTTTGAAGCTTGCATTCCTCTGCAAAGTAGTGCACAGGAACAACGCTGTACAATATATATGGAAGGCACAGAATATAATGCTAGTTTTAAATTACAAACTATTAATTCATCAATGGTTATGCTACCACAATGTAGTTAAAAAGGGTATTATAACAAAATCCTAGACAGTGCTGAAGTAGTCGAAAATAAGGCTCATTGATAGTGCATTTCCCTCACTATTTCTCAGTTCTGTAGGAAAATACTGAAGAAGAGCCGAAAGCATCTGACATGGAGGACCTTTAGTTTTTAGAGGGAGCTAAAATACACCACACTCAGTACCACAGTGCTTTCTGAGCCAAACATGGTACTCTCCAATACTACAGAAAATCGGTTTCTTAACATCTGATTACTCATAAAACATCATAGCCGAAACAGGAATTCAATAATATGTTGTAAAGAGACAGTTTCTTTCCAATGAACTTAGGAAATACCCAATATAAGTTATCGACCTTACCAAGGGCAGCTTCCTAATAAGTCAGAGGTATTATTATCAATAACTGAAGCACAGTTATCTGTAATTGATAAGCAGAGACAAGGAAGAACAAGCAATCCATTTTTTTCTCTGAAAGAAACGCCTCCTCAACCCACCCCCAAGCACATGCAAACAAAGATAACACCAATATAAGATAAACTATCAAGCCAAACTTTCAATCAGTGTTCTGTCCTGCTGCATCTTCTGGCAAATGCAGTGGGCAGTGAAAGACTTGCTTCACCATCTCTCGGGCCCCCCCCAAATCAATCACTATGCTGATGCAGTCCTCTGTAGATACCATCCTTGTCATTGTACAGCAAACCTATCATGAGCCTTAAATCACCCAAAATTCCTCTTCTGCTTTTCAAACTTAACTAAAAAGAAAAATATGTTTCTGCACTGTCTGTGACTCAGACCATCTGGTAACTTCTGTTCTCTCACATAGTTTATGACAATGAACCGACAGTAGATCAGACGCCGCCATCTTGGTTATTTCTAAACTATGGAGCAAAAAATCCTATTTCTCTAGTTTCTTAGTTCACTCCTTCCTGTTCTGCATTTTTAAATTTCAAACTGTCTTTTCCGTTCTTTCTTTGAGAGCCTGTACATTCTGGCACAGTTTCTTTAATTAATACACCACCCAACCCCTTCAGCTGAACTACACAAGATAAAATTGGATGCTAAGGAGCAGTGCACCAACCTCTTTCACTAAAAGATGCATAATTACAAAATGCAGGAACACATCAGGAGCCTGAGCCTGTCAGTGTTTTCAATCTTTCTGATTACCATTAATACATTACTTTTCTTCACTATGACTGAATTTGGCTCTTTGTGCTCCCTACTCTTCCCTCTATTATAACATGAGTCAAAAGACTTAAGTAAGGAATTCCACTGCAGCAGTCTATTTGGAGCAATTATACAGCCATTCCTCACTGAATAGGGAAGGTAGATTATCATTCCCTATTCTCCCAGCTACTGGGAGTCATGATTTTGACCTTTAAGTCGAAGGCCTTCTGTGCAAGCCATATGTCTAATACAGTTATTATCCAGCATACATGGAAACAATAGCTGTGAATAGATACTAAAACATAAACAATATGATTCTACAAATCAGAAATGTGAATTAATTCAAATTTCTGCTTTTCTGGTCTATATATTTCCATCCACCTTGCTAAATTTTAAAATAAATCTTCTCAAGTAATCTCTTACATTTGATCTCTGAAGGACACTGTTTTCTTTCATTCTTAAAACCTCTATGGTCTGACATCAACATGTGTATTTTATGGGATTTACATATATGTTCTTCATAGTTAAACTAAGAAGCAACCCGAGAGATATGATGTGTTTCTGTGGAACACGACCGACTCTGATAAAATCAGCTTAAGGTTTTGTTAATTCTACTGTTAACTGCAAATTTTCTATGCTAGAAGCACATTTATTTGCCACAGTTGAGAAAAAATTTCCATTATAATAACTTTTCTGTTATTTCACCTCTTACCTATGTATTTTTTTTTAACTGGCAAAGAAGCTTTTCTACTATAAGCTTACTTCGTTAAGTCCTGCTATTTGGGCACTGTTAGTCCCCCTTCCAACCCATTAAAAACAAAGTTTTAACAATTAACGTTGCAAAGGGAACCTATGACTTGGTTTGAATGCTTGGCTGAGCTCACTGCTGCTTTAGTGGAGAGGGGGGAGCACGGCCCTCCCCTGCTGCTGCAGGCGCAAGGCCCGCGGGCGGTCTCCGCTTGCAGGGGCGGGGGGAGGCGGAGAGCCGAGCGGGCCGGGCGCTGTCGCGGGGGGGCGGCAGTGAGCACGACGTAAGACTCGCCGCTGACCCCACGAGAGCGTTAACACTTCGTCATTTTGGCGTAAGGCAGCGTTACACACATTCAGAATTGTGGTAGTGATACGATACCGTTATGTTGTTCATTGGTACCCCAGAAAATGTAACAGAACACAGAGAAACAAGCAAGCAGTGTCACAAAATAGGAGATGCGTGTGTGTGTGTATATATATATGTGATAGGATAAGAAAGCTTACTCTTTCTTGCAAGCACTTAAAAACCACAAGTAATTCTACCTGAATGAGTTTGGCTGCTGTGCCATCGCAGTACAGCCACCGTCTCTTTCTCAAAAGGCAATCTGTACTCTCCATTTTATAATGCCTAAGGCTGACACAGCTTAGCATCAAGCAATTGCTCTGCTGCAGCAGCACTCAAGAAAGAAGCTTCAACTGCTCTCCAGCATCCCACACCCCGGAAGCTTTGAGGAAGCACCTTCAGCCATATTACACCAGTTCTCTTCCTAGAAAACTACTACCTATTTCTGGTGCATACAGGCAAAACCCTCCAGTCACCAGAAGCTTTCTTGACTTTGATGAGCATAAGGTACCTGAATAATTCAATCACAATGCCAATGACTAATTTAAAATAAGGTGCAACAAACAAGTGCAACAGGCAGAAAGTGGAAGTATAGTATGAAGGAGCAGCAAAAGAGTGGAAGGGAGATGACTGCACTGGCTGCCCAGCACACAATCTGGTTTTACCCTCTGCTTACATTGTTTATACGAGACTACTCCTGCCTGGTTTTCTTTTCATTTGTAAGAATTTCTATTTTTTCCACAAACTCTATAACCTTTTTGAAATAAAGTATCTTAGTTGCAAATAAGAAATAATTCTAATTCTTAGTGCTTCCCAGCAGTGTTCCCATTTTGCTCCCCAGTCCCAGCAGGGGACAGGTAAAGGGAATGTTGCAGTGTCAATGGGGACAGCATAACCGGCACGCACAGATCTTGTCCCCCACTGCTGTCACCATTTCCCAGGTAGCCTTTAACTTGCACAGATGAAGAGCTCCTCTCTGACTGCCTCCTGGAAGGTAGGAAGGTATTACACAAGTGCCTGAAAAGCCACACTTGGGCTTTTGTCTTTTTTCCTCAAGTTGTTTACTCCAGAGGTTTGGTCTTTGCTGTACAGGAAGATTTGAAAGCAGTAGATAGCAGTACAAGATCAGAGAACCCCGGATTAGTCCTAGCTGTCCCCAGACGTGAGATAGCTGCACCCTTGCAGCACTTATCCTGGGTCATTCAGCACATAAGAAGCATGGCTGACTACATCAGAGGTGGCACCACAATGACTCTGCCATCCTATCTCCCATCTCAAAACCAGTATTGTCTGATTGCTAGCGTACAGAGTGGGTATACTTGCGATCACTAAGTACAGCGTGGAGAAACCCTGTACTCAAGCCGTGAACTCTCTGCTCACTGACGTCCGAATCCAGGTTCTGTCTGCGCAAGCAAATTTCTAGAATAGTTAGCACCCAAATACAGGTTTAGTAAGAGTGAACTAATAATGGATATTATTAGATATACTTTTAAACATCAGAACTTACCAATCACAACTGATACGCTTTCAGCTTGGCGAAATTTTGAAGTAGAGAAATCACTATCAAAAAGAAATGAGAATAAAGTTACGAGAAATTGAGCCTGCAACCCTCTAACAGAGCAAGATTTTCAGTGCAGCTGCCAGATAATGCGTCCAAGGGAACTCCCCAAATAAGCAGCACCTGTGGAGTAAAAGCTGACCCGGGCTTTGCGGAGTAACCACCCCAAATCCGGCAAAAAAAGACTCTCCCCCGGACACGGCGGACAGCAAGCTACCGGGAAACGGAACGGAGGTTCTCCCTCTCCAGCCCCTTTTGCAAACCCTCCCGCCCCACTCACCGCTCGCCCCAGCCCGGGCCTCCGCGCCCCCGCAGCGAGGCGGCAGCCCCCGAGGACCGGCGTTACGGCCGGCACCGGGCGCTGGCCGCGGGGCTCTGCCTGCCTAACGGCCCCGCCGACTCCCCCTCCCCAGCGGCGGAGGGTCGGGACCCACCACCGTCTCCGCGGGGCCCCGGTCCCCCTCAGCCTCCCCGCCGCGGAGGGACCCGGCGGCACCGGCGCCCGCTGTTCCCATGGCAACAGTACGCACCATGGCCGCCGGGCCGCGGGCGAAGTGCGGCCGACCCGGCAGCGCGCCGGGGCCGGGCAGGACCCTCGCTCACCTCCAGCCGAGGGAGACCGCGGCCCCGCCGCGGCGCCGGTACCGTTACCCGCCGCCCGCTCCACCTCAGCCGCACCTGCGGGGGTGGGGGTCGGGGAGCCCGGGGACGCCAAGGCGCCTGCGCGGGCGTCTGCAAGCGCCTGCGCGGCGCGGTGGAGGCCGGGGCGGGTTGCGCAGGGCGGGGGCAGCCGCTGCCTGTTCGCGGCGTCGTCCGCGCACCCCCGGGCCAGCGGCCGTGAGGGGTCCTGCGGCAGCGTTGGCCCGTAGGATGGTGGTTTTCTGGTGGGGGGCGCTCCCCCCGGCCTGTCCTAGCCCACGTTTAGGGCACGGTGGTGGGTGGCAAAAGCCCAGGTTAGGGTTGACAAAAGTTACTCGGTTTGGAAATGCTGGATGCGACCTGTTACGATACCTTCTCTCTGAACTCAGGTTTACGGATTGGAAACGGAGGCGTTGAAAGCGTTCCACAATAAAACCGGGGGCCTGGTGCGCGGTGTGGCAGCAGCTGCAAAACCCCTTCCCTGGGTCACGCCGGTCAGGCACCGAGGGTCGGATCGCTCAGCTCGGTGGGTTCCTCACAGGCCAGAAGTGCCATCGCATCTCCTGCTCGCCTCCTGTTCTCCGGGAGGCCGAAAGATGGACGTTTTCACGTCCGTAGCAGAGCTTCGCACGAATCGGTCCCACGGGCTGGAGAGCTTTGTTAGGAGTGGCGTGAGGGGGGTCACTTGCAGTGTCTCCCCCAAGCTGCCTCTTGGGCGAGGTCCTACCAAAGGTGCATCCATCGCCAGGTTTTGGGACCCTGTCGGCCAGGTGCAACAGACACTCGCCAAACAGCTCCCTCGCGTGCCTCCCGCTAGCGGGACGGGTAGTGTGATCACAGCCCGTATCAGAAAATCTCCAGACATGTAACAACAACAAAGACAGGCCTGTTGGGGCAAGTGGGTTGTTCGTGACTGACAAGGACAGTCTTTGGTCACCATCTCTGCGTTTCGCAATTTATCTAAAAATTGCTGTAGGAGGGTAGTTATTATCTCTGTGAATAATAGAAAAACACAACAAATACAGCTCCATCTGACCACGCTTCTTCCTTGGTTCCTTTATAACATACTTCAGATATATCTGAAAGCACTCTCTGAATAAATTCATCTTCTATATGTATTTATTTAACTTACTGCCTTGGAGTTCCTTTTACTAATTGCTTACTGACATTGTAACTTTTACTTCCTCATGTTTGTTAGACAAGAACCCTGTGGACATTTTAAATTTAATTTGTCTTTCTGAATATTGTTATAAGCCTGTTACGCCACTTACTTCTAGAAAAACGTCCTCTTCCAGTTCCTCTTTTGATTCTGACAGGCATTATGATAGCAGTAAAAAGATCTCCATGTGTAACACTACCTGGTTTACATAACACACACCATTATCTCTGCTAGCTTCTACTTTATCTCTAATTATTAGACATCTAGTCCTCTTTCTTCTGCAGCCAAGTTCAATACCTCAGAAGTAATGAAAACCTTGTTAGTATTGTACTTGCTTTTCTTTGTATATTCTTCCTTAAAAGCCAAAAGAATGTGTGTGCATGTGCATTCACGCTATTTTCAGATCATTCACAGTTAGCTAATTCTCTTTTATTTTCTTCTGAACCTTTCTTTCATTCAGATAATACAAGCGAAGTTTCACAGAAAAACGTGTAGATCGGTTTCCTGGTAAAGCCAGTTTGAATCTCTTTTTACTGTTATCAGCTCATCATTCTTTAAACAATTTTTAAATCCACCCAGTTAAACCCACTAAGCCTTCCTTCTTGGCTTCTTTAATCCTTTTCATATGCACATTATTTCTCCTCCCTCTATTTTTTAGGTCATCAGATTGAAGAGTTAATTTTTTATTCATTTTCTGAGCTTTGGCAATATAGCAAATATTTCTTTTGTGATGTCTCTGCTATGTCTCAACTGTTACATCTTCCTCACTTAAATCCCTTTTCTCATGTTCTTTTTATTGAATGAACCCTCTCACCACCTGTTTTAAATGTGGGTACTTAATTAAATCTCCTTGTTTGCAGTAACACTGCTTTAGGTTGGAAGTATCATTAAAATATATAAACTGACTTGGTCTAGGCAAGCCAGTATTTGCTCAAGAGATTGCTGAGGTAAAAGCAACGTGTTCTGAGGAGTTCTGCCTAACGAAAAAATACAAAGTATTCAATTATGTCATATTCATTCAAATTGCTTTATTTTTTAGATTTGAAAATCATGAAAGGGATTTTCTGCTGGCATCCAGTCTTTATTTTCAGTTTGGCTAACTTAAATTTGTCTAGAAAGGAAACTTACCTGGATATCCAAGCACACAAGGCCTTTATTTCAGTACAATTCAGAATTAGTTAACAGTGTTGAACACTTTGCCTGCCAAGTGTTCATTGATCATTCTTGCTGCTGCTTTGTTGCTGACCTGTAAGAGCAGCCTCTAATGCAATTTCAGCAACACAAGTGGCAATGCAATGCCCATCTCCCCCTCTTTCTTTCCTCTTTTTCAAAACAAAACAACAGTCCCACCCCCGATCTGGACAAAAATCTTCCTGTCATCTTCAACTTTGCATAGACCATCTGGTATGTGCTGTTAAACAAGCTCTCTGTTTCATACCACTTGTAGCTCATTACAAAGGCAGGTGAAACAGTTCATTTTACAGCAGTTAGAAACAACCCCTATAGTAGGTGGCCTAGTAAGTTTTAATCAAACAGGTTTGTGAAGATCTCCATTATATGTAGCAGGGAAATCTGTCACAGGAAAAGAGCACTGGGTATATGATAAGACGACTGGTTGGTGGATAAGGGGAGAGCAGTGCATGCTGTTTATCTTAAGTAAGGCTTTTGACTGTCTCCCGTTACACCCTCACAGACAAACTGATGAAGTATGGGCCATTTAAGTCGATAGTGAGCTGGACTGAAATTTGGCTGGACTGCAGAGCTCAAAGGGTTGAGATCAGCAGCACAAAATGCAGCTGGAGGCCAGTCATCAGCAGTGTGCACCCTCAGAAAGTTTTCTGACGATACAAAGCTGGGTGGAGTAGCTGGTACACCAGGTGGTTGTGCTGCCATTCAGAGGGACCTTGACAGGCTGGAGAACTGGGCCGAGAGGGATCTCAAGAAGTTCAGCAAAGGGAAATGTAAAGGCCTACACCTGGGGAGGAATAACGCCATGCACCAGTACATGCTGGGGGCCAACTGGCTAGAATGGAGCTTGGCAGAAAAAGACCTGGGGGTCCCAGTTGACACCAAGTTGAACATGAGCCAGCAATGTGCCCTTGCTGCAAAGGCAGCCAACAGCCTTCTGGGCTGCATTAGGAAGAGCATTGGCAGTAGGTGGAAGGAGGTGATCCTTTTCTTCTGTGCAGCACTGATGAGGCCACAACTGGAGTCATGGGTCCAGTCATGGGCTCCCCAGTACAACAGAATCATGGACATACTGGAGTAAGCCCTGCAAAGCGCTATTAAGATGACTAAGGGACTGGAGCATCTTTTGTATGAGGAAAGGCTGCGAGAGCTGGGACTGTTTAGAAGAGTTTATCAGTGTGGGAACTAATCAGTGTGTATAAATATCTGCAGGAAGAGTGCAAAGATGGAACCAGACTTCTTGGTGGTGCCCAGTGAAAGGACAAGAAGCAGTAGGCACAAACTGAAGTGCAAGAAACTCCATTTAAACATAGGAACAAATTTCTATGGTGAGAGTGGTCAAACACTAGAACAGGTTGCTCATAGAGGTTGTGTGGTCTCCATCGTTGGAGGTATTAAAATCTAATTAAAAAAGCCCCTGATGAGCAACCTGCTCTAGCTGGCTGATTTGAGCAAGGGGGTTGGACTACATAATCTCCAGAGGTCCCTTCCAAACTTAAATGTTCTGTGATGTATTTTTTTTTTTTAATTCCTTAAAATCTTATTCAGATTTGGCTGAAATTTAAGATTTTGGAAATTGCCATGATCAATCTCTAGCTTGCACAGCTCCATGTGATGTGGTCACTGTGCCAGCGTCCTGCAAACTCTGCACCTTACCCTCACTCTGGCCAGCACTTGATTCCCTCTATGCTCACTGTTCAGTCCTGTCAATAAAATCCTGAGATTTCCTGGTGAAGTTACGCTAGCTTCCCAAGTGAAATCCCCTTCAGTTGGTATGTTTGTGCTGACACACGGCATGCAAGGACTTCTTGTACCAACTAAGCATTGTAAGCAATCTACCAGCCGCACACCCACTATGCAATTGTCCCTACATCAATGACTGCTTTCATTGATTTCCTGTTAATTCTGCTGCCTCTGCCAGTGACTGGAAATCCCTGGTGTGTCAGTGAAATGCCTGCTTTTCTTCTAGTCTGCCTTTTGACCCGACTAGACGGACAGAACTCCACATGACTTTGGTGCTGCTACTCAGTTTAAGACCCAAATTTCTACAGCCAGAGCAGGAAGGCATACTTGGGGAAGCAGCCTTTTTTCAATAATAAATAGATATGGAAGGAAAATGTGAAGATCAAGGAGGCCACAATCCAATGTAAAGCCTAAAAGCTGAGATAAGAGTCAGTGCCAGGTGAAGAAGAAGAAAAGGCAGTTTGTTTTCTTACAATACACAACCTTAAGTTTAGCAGTCCAAGGTGTTCCTTTTACGAACAGCTTGTTGTGCACACCTTACAATGGCTATGCATTCATTACAGACAGCATACTGAGCTGGGATACTGCTCTTATCATTCACATAAGCCTGCAGTGAAGGATACCAAGAACTGGCTAAATCAGAAGAGATTTTTGGGAACAGAGACCTGGATAGAGTCAAAACTATTAAGATACAGAACCCCTTGGGGAGCTCACTGAACACATGTAGCTAACTGAGGAAGGGAATTCACTGTAATAGGGCTGGTGTATTAACATGGTGATCTTATTTACTTTCTCAAGGTTTCGACATCAGCATTCCTTGCCTTTCCTCCTAACTCATTCTCCTGTCAAATTGTATCTACCAGCTGCTGGTGGGAGGGAATATTAAGAGTGTACTAAGAGTACTGAAATGTCAGTATTTGGCAAAAGTCCAAAAAGTCAAACCCAAAACTTTAACAGAGCAGGAACAAAGCTATTGCAAAGCAGTGAGTGAGCATGTTCATCATTTACAGAACACACTTGCTTTAAACCAATAACATGTAGTATCATTGGAACAGACCCAAGTTACTTTAGATGATTTTTAGTGACAGTGGAACGAAATGAGTGAGTATATATTTTCAGTAAATAGTTCTATAGAAATTGGACTTCCTGATTTTTATCCAGGAAATCTAAGACAGCAGTCTCAGTCCATGTGCAGCACAGCACATACACAGTCATGCTAGTCCTTCTGTGCATGTGCTAAGCAGAGTATCTGTGAATATGTGATAAACTGGATGTGTCCAGAACACATTGCACTCTCTGCATGTATATAGGCTGCCTGCAGACCACAGGTGCTGCATGTCCATGACACGTCAGACTCATTGTTCGGGAACTCACATTACACATGTGGTTATGCAGAGGTCCACCAGGTTCCATGCATGCATATGGTCTCTAAGTTCTATGTATTTTCCATCCATCTATGTATTCTACATGTATGATAGCTATCTAAGAAATGCACTTGTCTCCAGTATCTGGAAATGTCATGGGGAAAAAAAAAAGCACTGCCACTGACTTTGTGCTGAATTCAGGAAACAGGATGAAACTCCACTCAGCAAATGAAGGGACCCTATGGGACCATTCATGTTTTTTGCAGGAGACTGCTAAATTAGAGTTTTGTGGTTTGGTGGATATTTCCGTTATTTTTTTCCAGTAACAGGGGGTTTGTTTTTACAAACACCTTTCCAGCCAGAGCTACCTTGTCTCTGTTGCCAGAGTTGAGTTTGTAACTATCTTACTGACAACAGTATAGATGGGGAGGAAAGCATGGGCTTTCTCCTAAACAACATTGATGTAAAATACTGTCTAGAGAGATCACCACGGAGAAGCACTGCTTTCATTTTTTGTATTCAAAACAAGGTGGGGCCGAATTGGACATAAACCTTATTTACTGTTCCACCACAGTTAGCAAAGGCCATTGTATCAGGTTCATCTCTTATTTCCAGGACATTACCCAGCATGAAAAGACCATGCAGCAGGAAATACTTAATTTTGTGTAGCCCACTGGAGACTGAGCACCCTAAGTAATGCCAAAATGCCAAGATTGGCACAGATTTCCAGAAAGCTGGCACCACCTATTTCTCCACTGTCTCCTCTTTAAGCAGCTCTTAACTCAGGGTGAATGTGCTATGAGGTTAACACAAACTTGACATCCAACTCTGAAATGTTCTCACATCCAGTGTTCACAGTATGACTCAAAACTACAATTTGTTCATGCAGTTTAGTAAATACTTACTGCAAATTGTTACCATTCATTGCGTCTATGTTCCACTTGTCCACAGTACCCAATATTGTAGGCTGCTCTTTAGATACGAAAGAATCCTTTCATCTGCCCTAAATGAACAAGAGAGCTCTGCTGTTTGATACAGTCTGGGTTTCTGGCAGTGAGAAATCTGCAATATGGAGAAACAACACATATAAAAATAGGTTATCACACAAGATAGAAGAGTTTTGGAAAATCTGACCCAATATTTTCACATATTTTATGATGTGACATTGTACCTCACACTATACAATGGCAGCTCCACAATATGCTGCAAAAAATTACCAGAAGGCGATCTACCGAACGTGGGACAAGGTATTCTGAATTAGCCTCCCATAATGCCAGACTTCTTTTGCTGATAAAAGCCTGATGCTCTGAGGACATACTGCATCTTTAAAAAATAGCCAAATATGAACACATCCTGCCAAAACAGCTATGTCAGTAGCACATGCCAGCAGAACTTCTGCCAGTAAAACTTTGTAGTTCAAACAAGGCCAGCAGCAACAGCGGCGTACACAGCCTTGGGGCACATGAGCGGGCATCCTGGTGGCTGCTTGCACAGTGGCAGCAGTGCAAGACGTGAGGGGAGAGCCCAACTGCCCTTCTCCTCACCAACACCCAGGCCAACGTACATTCTAACCTGTATATCCTCTCCTGTACGCCGCTGTTGCTGCTGGCCTTGTTTGAACTACAAAGTTTTACTGGCAGAAGTTCTGCTAGCATGAAGTCTTGATATTCAACGGTTGATCTGCAGAGGACTTCTTCTTCGTGGGTCCAGTTACACTGGCGTTACACAGCACTTCTGACTAGGCTGCAGTGCAACCGTCCGTCTTACTTTGCTTACTCCCGCCTTACCACCCGCAGTCCCCTCTCTGCAGTATGATGCCAATGCACCAAACCCAGCTTCCAGTAGGTCATTCTCTGCTAAATGATAACAAGAGGCCGTCTACACTCTGCTGGAAAAAACAAGATCTCTTTCACTCTTCTCAGATTGATTAGCAAAACAAATGTAGCATTAGACACAGCTGAGACAGGTATGAGCTTTGGTTTGGTGCTGTTAAGTGGAACTTAACTTTAAAATTTTTGACAAAAGATCATGTACTACAGTGACAATCATTTTGCAAATAAAATACTAACAGGAAAAAAAGAAATATCACTTATAATTATTGAAAGATTTTCATTAATTTTGCTGACACTGAACTCTCCAACTGGAAAAAAGATAAAAAGTAGGGAAGGGCTAAGGTCATGAATCTAGCCCCAGTGTTTCCTGCGAGAAGAATGGTACAGCTGCCCAAAGTGGGAAAATGAGGAAATGTGAACTTTCAGACCCACAGAGAACAGGAATTCAGGGAGAATGTGATCTCAAGCGTGGGGATCATCTTCTCCAGGGAAGCTGTGATTTGCTGGAATAGCATGAAAGTGAAAAAAATTAAATGTAAGACTGGCTAAAGGGTAAAATTGACTGCTAGGGTAAAAATAACTTTAAAACAAATATTTTAACTACCAGAGTTAAATGCTTAGAAACAAAGTGATCACTACACCATGGGTACAGTTCTTACACTCCAAATTTTTATAGCTGTAAAGAGGTATGTACATGGAATTATGAAAATCCTTATTCTAATATTTTAAGTAGGTGATATTACATTTTAGGTAATTTCAGGTATGAAATAGTTCAGATTTTTGAAGGCAAGGGTTTGGAAAGTTTAGTAGGATCTGAAATTTATTTTTCACTAAGCTGAACTGTATTTCCTGCAAACATGAAATTGAAGAGTTCAGTTCCTACTGCTGTGATACCTGGCTTTGAATGGTATTTCACTAACAGAGTTCCTCAAGGATACATCTTCAGTCATATTTTTATTCATTACCTTAAAATAGGAAGATGGAGTTTGTTAATGAAATTTGCTGATGACACGTAAGTGAGAGACATCATTAATATGGAAGGGGATGGCAATATGATACAGGAAGACCTCAGAATAACCTTGAGAACTAGTGTAATAGAAAGGGAATGAAACTTAATAAGGCAAATTGCAAGCTTGTGCCCTTGTGAACTAATACAAATTTCTGTCATAAGTTGCAAGGTCATCAGTTCAGAAACAGAAATATGCCAGTTGTGCCTGGAAGTGCAAGTTAACCGCTGGCTTCAAATGTTAAAGGGATATGAAAAAGGCAAATTTGATCCTTGGGTTTACTGGGTGAGATATTTCTAGCAGACAGTGCGAGTGAGTATGGCTGGAGGAGGCAGTGCTGAGACGCCCCCTCTGGAGCTCGGTGCCATCCAGACCATCCGCATACAGGAGAGAGGGACTGAGACAGGGATGGGTGCAGACAAGGGTGGCGAGACTGATCAAGGGACAAGCCTATCATGGCGTAAGGCTACAGCGGCACTGCTTGTTTATTCTGCCAAAGTAAATGGTGAGAGACTCTCTCCATATCATCTCTTTAAAGAAGATAAAGAGAAATTTATGCTAGAAGACAATATTGATTCATGAACAAATGGGCATTATCTGACCTGGAAAATTCAGAATGCAAATTTTTTGAAAGGTTTAAAACCACTGGAGAGGTAAGATTCTGAAACAGCCTCCCAGGAAGACTGGAGGAGGCAAAAAACAAACTATATTAAGAGCTGTATTAAAGTTGTATTAAAAAAACGGGGTGAGGTAGTTGCCCGAAATAGCTGGAGCTGAGGCCCAGTTATCCCATTCAGCATTCCTGTGAAAAACTTTGCATTGATTTAGTAGCCATTCATTAAAAAAGCAAAAGTAAACAGCCTTCGTTTCTAAATGAGCTTTGCATTAGCACGAATTAGATAATTTTTCAATTGGTGAGCCAATTCTTTGTTTTTCTTGGTAATATGAATAGCAGTACCAGTTCCAAGGACAAGATGAATAGATGTGGAATTTTGTGTTTCTATTTACAGAACTAAAAAACAAATACTATTTTTCCCTCAGGTGACACTGAAGTTCTTAGAGCATTACTTTTTCCAGCAGATCACTTGCTGTAAGGGCAGTCATCTGCCTTAGTCAAAGAGACTGCCATTTGAAAACTCAGGAAAAAGGCAGCATAGCACTGTAAGCCTTGAAAAGAAAACAACTGTTTTCACTCTGTGTGTGTGTATATGTGTGTGTGTCTGTGTGTTTTCTCTGTTATGGTTTGTTGTGCAACAGCAATAATCTCTATTGCTTTGTAGTATACTCACAATAAATGGCTTTTTAGATTGATTACATGCCTCAACTTTGCTTTGGCTATTAATCAATCTCAGCAGCTGTTTATTGCTTTGTACATTACAAAGCAATAAAGATTATCCCTTAAAGAGCTGTTAATGCTTCATGGAAAAGTTTGAAAACCATTATTTTTAGAAATAGTACTGCTGATATATAATTTTCTGGCTTTTCTTTCTTTCTTCCGTGTTATTGTAAGAGAGATCAGTGCTTGTGAAACACACAACCATGTGTCTACCATCTTTGTTGCTTTTTTTGATTCCTTTCTATTGCCTTACATATCTTTCCTAAATTACTAAACACGGTGCTTCATTGCTGACAATGTTTTGTGGAATGGTCCAGATTCATCCTGAGTCAGCCATGGATTCTGCATACAAGGGTAACATCCCCAGGACATCCCAGCATCAGTACTATTCCTGTTCTTCCTCAATTTTTTTAATCAAGTAATAGTTTTAGGACTTGCCTACACTGAAAAATGAACCAGTAAAAATCTAGCAATGTATTTATGAATGTAAAGCTCCCTGTGTGGACACTTCTATTCCATGATAAATAAACTAAAGAAAAAGGCAGGTTTTGTTATTTTGGAACAAGAACCTCAATATAGGGAGTGATACTATCCTATGTACAAAAATATAATTCCACCTGTAGAATTACATTGGAAAAAAACCCACTCTAATTTCTGGCAGCAGCTGCAGCTCAAATATTCATAGATCTTTGACTGATACTTGCATGACCTTGCGAGTATTGTAGATGTACTCTCTTTGTACTTGTGCTAAGCCCACCTCCTTTTGCAACCCTACTGGCCTGCTCAGCACCACCTCTGAAGAAAGGCTGGGCTGCTCTATATTTTTGCAGCTGCTGTTTTTCACCACTTCTTGTATTCTACAACCTGCCCCTGAACACGGAAAGGAAAGCTTGGGTGAAATAATTCTTTTCCCTTCTGTCCTTGTCCCTGTGCATATTTGCCCAGCAAACTACAATCTGGCCCATCATTTGTGTCTTAGTGCACAGGAGATATATTGCCAATGTTAATGCACAAGCTCAGGTTTTGGAAACTTTTCTGTGGTTGCCTGTCAGTGCAGGCTTCAGTCATGATGTAAGGAAAACCATTCTAGTGGTGAGAAGCTAGGTGACAATTCAGTCATCTGCTTTTTCTACTTAAAGTACCAACAACAGCCCAGGGTGTGCACAAAATTTGGTAACAGTTACCCTCTCTTTCAGAATCTGCCCACCCTTACCACAAATACTAAGACCACTAATCAGCCATTGGTTGATGCTGAACTTGGTTCCAATCTCATTCTCATTAATAATGCCTGGAAATAAGTAAAAATATTCTCTCACGTAGTGGTAGTGTAACCTAGAATATGCAAAACTAAAGAAGAGGAAAAAAAAGCCATACAAAATGGCAAAATTACTTTGGTGACAGAAAGCTTATCTGAGAATAGAAGCAATAAAAGGGAAACACTGTAAAGAAGAAGAGGAAATAAGTGTCAAAGGGTGGATGGAACCCCTCCCCTTTCTTTTTCCTTTTAATTGACATCTATCCTAAGGATTTTTTAAATCACCAAAATATTCCTAGAGGATACAATTTCACATTTTATTAGTAGGTGAATGCAGCCCATTCATCTTACGAGTTTTCAGTTTTGTAAAATTAGTTACAGAATTAGATCCTACAGACTGACACATGCGAGAGGAAAAGACTCACCCATCTAAGAGCAGCTATTTTTAGTAGCTGTATCAAGAGGAATGGATAAATAAAGTAGGTAACATGCCATGATGAATTTTCCTTGTGAACTTCATGTACAACATCTACGGAACTTACTGTAGACAGAGGGTATGTAGTGGAAGATTAGTTATCTTTTGAGACATCACCTGTCATCATCCCTATTTATGAGGAGAAGATATAGAATACAGGCAGTGCAAAGAATTGCTCTTAAATGATACAAAAATTCCCGTTCTGCAAGGTTCAATATAATCAGAAACGCCAGTGTTGCCCGATGCTGTGAAATGTTAATAGTCAATGTTGCATAAAAACAGCCCTAAAAATAGCCCCATTATAGATTTAGTAAGATTTTTCAGCTACATTTAAGCCTAAATATGGTGGATGTAGAGTAAGTGAAAGTTGCCAAAACCAACACTACAACATGGTCTAATTTAATTTCCACAATATAAATACTTAAAAAGTATATCCCTTATTTTGAAAGCTGAGGTTATGGTTCTGATGGTAAGCCCTGGACACAGGTAACATGTTTTCATCACGCAAGGTAGCATGGCTGTAGTACTGCGGGTTGCTGCAGCGTCACTCAGCCTGGTCCAGGCAGGACGTACCTAGCAATCAGATTAGACTATCAACAAAGATCTGCGCAGATACATTTTCTTTTGCTATCCCCATGGATATGAATTTCTGTTTCTTTACTGCAAAAATCTAGCAGGCCCTTTGGCATCAAATGACTGAGCCTTGTTTGCTGTACACCACTGGTTTAAAAGTGATCAAGCCCTTCACGCATTAAAAGGATTTGGCGCAGATTCAAGCAATGAAAATTTGCCCAAGATGCTTAATCTCTGTAGGCACAAGAGGTCAGTCAGTAACAAGACTATCATTAAGTGTACTCCAGAGTCACACTAGAAAAATGACCTTTCCAGTTTGGCATATGTTTAAACATAGTCGACAGACAGGAAATAAGATAATCACACTCTGTGGGGTCTTGGCAGCTGCTGACACCTTCATTCCAAAGTCGGAGTAATTTTGAAAGGTAGGCATATTTGGTAGGATAGACTGTGAGAAGCAGATGAAACTGAAGGTACAAGAAACAGCACTGCTAGCTGCGAGGGGTTTAAAAACCCTGGCATTTCTTTTAGCTGTCTTCTTTTATCACACCACATTTTTAGACAGTTCTTTTCTACCTTTCAGCTCTCCACTCACTGCTCCTGGAACAAGCCCGCACAAGGGAAAAACACAAGAAGTTTTGTTCATTAGGCTCCCAAATACTTTCTAACAGTCTCCAGCTGTGATACAAGCAGAACAGCATAATATTAATAAATGTGAGAAGCAAATAAGGATCTCTTATTGCACAGCTGCAACCCTAAGACTACAAATATGTAACAAAAGATAACTTACTGCCAAGCTAAAGCCAGCCTGTCATGTTTTATGGTAACGTGGACCAATAATCCTCCTACCTACTTCCTCGGGTGTCTGGTCATCTTTAGGATTGTGATCAACAACAATTCTAGGTTGTCTCTGGGATGGAGCATCATTTTTCTAGGGTGTTTATACATCATCTCACATTATGAAGACCTGGCTATGACTGGACTCCATGGTGTTATCAGTCTGCAAGTGATAGATGAACCAAACAAATGAAGTTGAACCACAGAGAATGGGTTTAAAGTGAAAAATAAGACTGCATTGGTCACTTAAAGCAAATTTTCTAATTTTATGATTTTTAGAAGACAATTGTTGGAAACTTCTCAGATATTAAGGTTTTGCCTTATGTCAGGGGATATGAAAGGAAAGACATTTATGAAGAACTGGTAGACTTCACTTCCGAAGCAGCTGTGCCCTTCCCTTGAAAATCTGACTACTGGCTAGCTAAGCAAAAGGAAATTTTGGAGCCATGAAGTTCAACAGAGAAGTTCTCTCTTAGTACTCTGGCAGCGATGTCAAATGCTAATAAGAAAATACTTGTTATAGTCCCAAGAAGTTCTGTGGGGACTCTCATCCATGAATGATATGCAAATTGACTTTTGTTAGGAGCATGTGTTTCCACAAAAAGGACATACTGCAAATTTGAACGGCAAATTAAATGTGGAATCTAACTAAGAAGAAATGCAGAGGAATGAAAAAAGCCCCAACGACCCACCCCCCCCACCTTATTCTTACAGAGCACTATTAAAAGAATGAAAGCTGCTTTACATACTTTAAATTAGTTTTATAAATCAGTCCAATGGTGCAACTGGAGAAAATAAATTAACCACTTACAGGGCATCATCACGCAGGAAGTATTCGTTAGAACTTACAGTAGAAGACAGAGACTCCGCGTCCCATCTCTTGAAGGCCAGTACAATAATTCAAAGCCAGAAGTGGGATGCAGGTCTTTGGTGACACTCCCCACTTGACCTTACACATTGCTCCACCATGGAGCAACTCAAGAAACTCCTGCTGAAAAGCCATAAGCAAGTGACAGAAATGGAACCTGGGCTCAGAACTCTGCTGCCATACTAACAGTAACTCCCCTAATGCATGTTAATGTGAACTAATGAATAATGATCCAAAGTCCAATTTTCAGTGCAGCTTATATTTATTTTTCATATAGAACTTCTGACTTCTGTTTTTCCTCTGTGAAAATTAGAAGTTTGCACTTAAAGAAAGGCATTTCATTTATATCAAAATACAAACTGTTCCACAGTGGTAATTAGTCGTGTTGAAAAAATGGTCTAACCTGGAACAAGCCCAAATCAAAACTGCAGAGCTAACATGCCTGTCCTTCACGGTACTTAGACTGTGTCACTTTGTAAGGTGAAGATAAAACAAACATCACCAGGCAGGTTTTCCCTCTAAATAGAAGGGACGAACATCATTACTTTATCTCTCACTGCCATGAATATTTGTGATTAAAAGCAAAGGAAAGAAAGAGCACGTAGCCTGGGAAAATGAAAATAAGCCCTCATCTTAGTAATAAAACATCCTAAATATTTTGTGTCAAATTATGGTTTGTCATCCCTAGTGCACAGGACAGATGCAATAAAACAACAACAACAAAAAAACTAGTAAGAAAGACAGCTAATTACAATAACATTGTGAGGCTCAGGGATTAAATTTTAGGGGCTCATTGGGCTCACCAGCGATGTGCTACTTAATTACCTGCATGATTGCAGGAGTACATGGTAAAAGATGTTCACCTGCTATAAAACTTTTAAAGAAATGGTCAGGCTGGTCAAGCTTAGATCTCCCATTACAGTGTCCACTGAGATGTGGCTAAACATCTGGAGATGATGCTGGACACTGCACTCGTAAACTTGTGGATAATGGACATAATTGCTTCCCTTGCTTATCCTCATTTAACAGTATAAACTTACAAACTTTACAGTGGTACCTGTATTGCTGTTCATCAAAAGCGGGGGTGGGGGGCGGTACAGAGCCAAAGGCCTAGTGTCTGCCTAAATTTTGCTCCACGTTTAGGAAGGTAAGCAATACTGCAATTTATAGGTGGTTGTTATTTCTGAGATAGTACTGATGTGATGAGTAATATGGAAAACCTTGTATAAAGAAGACTTCACATGTAATTAAAAAATGTCCTGTTTTGAAAAAAGTTCTGGGTTCTTAAAATTACCACTGGACAGTATATACTGAAGGTTGGGGGTTTTTACTGTATCCTGTGCTTTTTTTTCCTGAAGTATAGAAATTGTCTGCAAACATTTTTTCCTTAAAATTTCTTATGATTTTACCTGGTGTTGGACATCACCAGGTACAGTCAAAGGGTTGCAGTTAATGGGGCTACATCTGGCTGCCGACCAGTCACCAGGGTGTTCCTCAGGGTTCAATTCTAGGGCCAGTTCTCTTCAATATATTTATCAATGATCCGGATGCAGGAGTTGAATGCACCATTAGCAAGCTTGCTGAGGATACCAAACCAGGAGGTGCTGTTGACTCTCTTGAGGGACAGGAGGCCTTGCAGAGGGATCTAGATAGATTGGAGCATTGGGCCATGATTAATGGGATGAAATTTAACAAGTCCAAATGCTGGACTCTGCAGCTAGGATGGAGTAATGCTAGGCACAAGCGTAAATTGGGAGAGGAGTGGCTGGAGAGCAGCCCTGCAGAAAGGGATCTGGGGGTGCTGGTCGACAGCAGGCTCAATATGAGTCAGCCGTGTGCCCTGGCACCCAAGAGGGCAAACCCCATCCTGGGGTGCATCAAACACAGCCTAACCAGATGGTCAAAAGAGGTGATTATCCCGCTGTATTCAGCACTGGGGCGGCCTCACCTCGAATACTGTGTGCAGTTCTGGGCCCCACAATTTAAGAAGGATGTGAAGGTCCTCGAATGCGTCCTGAGGAGGGCAACAAAGCTGGTGACAGGGCTGGAAGGAAATGTCCTACGAGGAGCAGCTGAGGACTTTGGGCTTGTCTAGCTTGGAGAAAAGGAGGCTGACCGGCGACCTCATTGCTCTCTACAGCTTGGTATCCACTGATAGGATGTGTGGGAATGGTTCAAAGCTGCGTCAGGGGAGGTTCAGACTGGACATTAGGAAGCATTTCTTTACCAAAAGGGTGGTCAAACACTGGAACAGGCTTCCTAGAGAGGCAGCTGATGCCCCAAGCCTGTCAGTGTTTAAGAGGCATTTTGATGATGCCCTTAATAAAATGCTTTAACTTTTGGTCAGCCCTGAATTGGTCAGGCAGTTAGACTAGATGATCACTGTAAGTCCCTTCCAACTGAAATAGTCTATTCTGTTTTATTCTATTCTAGTCTAGTCTAGTCTACTCTACTCTACTCTATCCTAACTGTAACACAGACAATGAGCAGGAGCAGCAGCTGCCATTATCACAATCTTGGATTGCCCTTGTTGGGGTCACACAACCTTGTCTACATGAAACTCGGATCACTTCTTGGCCAACTGAGCCATGGCAAGTGTTGAAAGAAAAATCAGCAACCTGATGTAGATGATGTTCTAGTTCTGGCTATGGTCAAGGGGGAAAGATGTGCAGTATGGCAGCCCTCAGAGATGAATACATTGGGCTGAAATACATTTTGCTGAAATATGGGCAGGAAAATGAAACACTGACTTGAGCTAAGATCATTCCCCATGAATTGTCAGCGGGCTGTTTCAGGACTATGTATGCAATTAAATAGACATAAGGAGATATTAGCCTCTGTTGTGTGTGCCAACTGGTGTGGGACTGCAGAAAAATGGCAGAGAGAACAAATTTGAGTTATGGGGGGCGTCACTTCTGTGAAACTGTACAGTATCTGAAAAGGCTAAACCTGCCTGTTCACTTTAGGACAACAACATTTTGGGGTAAGAAAGATGTGTATTGATATTTTTGTTAAGGTTTAAAACCTTTTCCTCTTCCATTATATTTTATTCCGGTTATTTGAGGCTAAATAGTATTTTAGTTGAAGTGGGTCTACCAGTCAGCACACACTGCTAAGTGACAGGCTCCCCAAGACACTGCCAAACCAGTTGGCTCTGTGGGACAACTTCTATACTGGTAAACTAATCAGGGGCAGGGTATTTAGTCTGGATTCTGGCTTGCCACTATTCATACCGTTAAATTGTTAGACTGATACCTGCCACGACTTTGGCTCAGGCACAGTTGAGACCCCAGCACTAACCAGGAAGGATTCTCACTGGACACTTCGGCTGGTTCTTACTGTAAGAAGCAAAAAATGCAGCCATCCAGCACAGTTATAGAGACATCTGTGGGCAGATATTACAAAGTTAAATCACCCAGTGCATTTTTTGGTGAGTTTTCCTGGCTTTTACCCAAAATCCTTTGGGTAAAATTGTGACTTCACTGGTCTGAAAGACTTGCCAGGGATTTCAGTGAGACCAGGATTCAGCTGATGGACCTGGAGACATTTCAACTTATGGTTGCAAGATATTCCATGTTTCCCATATCTGCATGGAGCCTAAGTGCCTGTGCAGTGTGAAACTTCTGCAGCATTCGATACTGGGTATCTGCCCTGTGGCATAAAGATTTGACTAAAGATGACCAGGCCTCAGACACAACAAAAAATGTTCCTTCCATTCCTCTTATCTTTTTGCATTTCAGAGGAATTTCTGATATTTTTCATTTCCTGCCTCCAGAGGAATACGGCCTGCTGAGCAATAATTCCATTTCAGTAGCTCATCTTAGCAATTTCCAGTAGCAGCCTTTCTTATGTAGTCATATTTATACCAAAGTAAAGAATTATCCGAATGCACCATATTTTAAATAATTTCAATTATGATGCTGTCACTTTTTATAATGGATGGTAGCACAGAAAAACAATAGTCCATCAGTGTACAAATGTAAAAAATCAGTTGTGATTGGGTGAAAAATTGAGCATTTTTTCCTATGATTTAAGACGTTGGAGACAAGGTTTTTCATATAAAAAGTAGAATTTCACCAATAAATCAGTAAAAGCAGCTTTTAGACGTGTGCTCTATACTTTCATTAATACGCTTTTTTAGATTGGTTGAGTCTTTTTCTGTTTTGTAATTAACTTATCAAGGAGTAATGGTCTAATTTTAAAAAGCCGACTGGATGACAGAAATACTATTTGTTCTAAATTGAAAATATTTCAGCATCTGCCAAGATTAGATTTCTTTAAATTACCCTTTAAAAACATTGATTTCTAATACCGTATTTCCTTTTCTCAATAAAATAGAAATACGTGTTCAGAGGAAGCTGTTTTTAAGGAGGCATTGCTGAGAAACAAAGCAATTCCACTAATATTAATCCCTCTCCGATGAGCTGCCAAAAATACAGTCTCCATTTAATGCTACAAGTTTGGTGGGTAGTCATTTTTTATTATCCACCAGACTGAGAATCTGAAATTAAATGTTCAGCAATATTTGTATAAATGAAGAAGCCCCCAGCTCTATACTTTGACATAACTAGGACACTCTAACATAATAACTTTATAAAGATTAATTCTCCCCCAAATTAGTGCCTGATAAGAACATATGGCATGGTGTTTACCAGTAGAAAGAGCTCTGGTCTCGTATATAGGCTTGTTGCACTCATGGCATATGACCAATGCCACTGAGTGATGCCCAATAATGCCCTTTGGATATTTCATTTTTGTTATCAAGGCAATATGGAGCTAAATGGAATATCTGAAATATCCTTTACCTGTGCTAACCTCACATTATGTGGTTGATATTAGAAGGCTCATTAAAGTCATTTATTCTGTTTGAGAAGTAGAAATTAAAATGTCTGTACTTGGGCAGACCAAATGTCTTCATAGCCTGGTTCCCTCTTCCCCACACTGGCCAATTGTGGGTGCTTATGAAAAGCACATTAGACATATAAATTTACTCTTTCCAGGGCATATCCTGTAGCTCCCAATAATTCCAAGCTGGAGATTTCTTTCTAGGCCACTGTATAATAGTCTTCAATAGGCCTGTCTCTCAGATTGCTCCAACTCCTTTTTTAACCCATTCCCATTTCTGTTACCATAACAGTATGTGTATTCTACGTTCAATTCTACGTTACGGGAAAAATTACTTCCTTGAGTTTTGAACCTGCCAAATGAGAATTTTATAGACTCCCATTCAGTTCTCTTATTGTGAGAAGCCGTACATGATTGCTCCCTACCTGCCCTAATACCAGTTGCCATTTTCATAGATTTCTTTCACAGTATCCTCTCAGTGACCCTTTCTCCAAACAGAAACATCTTAGCGTGGTTACTTCTCATTCACTATCTCCTCATATGGAAAAGTTCCACATTTTTGATCATTCCTCTTGCTCTTCCTTGTAACCTAGAGAAATATGAGAAAGAGAAAAGTAGAGTGCTACACCAATGTTTTCCATTTATTCTCAGTTTCTTTCTTTGAGGTTTGCCTTTCAACTGTGACTATTTTAATCAAACTGGTCAAAATGGTTCCATGGCCTTTCTTCAATGGTAATAATATTAGTTTAGAAACCATTAGTCTGTATTGAAAAGTTAGGATTTTCTTAACTTAACCTAATTTTGTTAGCTCTTCTCTCATTCAGCTATTCATAGGGTCCTTCTGCAACACTTTACAGCTGGCTTTTGATTTTAGTATCTGAAAGAACTTACTGTCATCAGTAAATCTCATCACCATATTCTTCACCTTTTCGACATCACTTATTAATAAAAGACCAGCACCAGTGAAATTGTAACAAATCTCTGTTGTGAAAAAACTTGTATTTTTATCCACTGCCGCATAGCTTTTAAACGGTTACTGACCCACAGAAGATTTTGTCTCTTGCCTCATCAGAAACTCAATTTTTTATGAGCCTTTACTAAGGGACCTGGTCAAAAGTATTTTGGAAATCTAACTGGTTCCCTCTCAGCTCCTTGTTCAGTTTCATACACTCATCATAAAGAACTCTAATAGATTTTTGAAGTACAGCTTCCCTCTGACAAAGCCCTATTGACCCTTCTTATTCTACCCACTTACTGTACACACTAGTTCTAATTTTGGTTACAGTTTTACTGCATTTTCTTGGTACAGAAATCAGACATACTGGCTTATGCTTACCAAACACATGGCAGAGCCTTAAAAAAATCCCAAACCCTCTACCTTTGATTCTTCTGAATTGCAAGTGGCACATCACAAAAAGCAACACAGCAATTTCATATTTTAGCTATACTGGAATTCAAGAATAGATACTATCAAGTCCTGGCAATTTGCACAATTCATTCTTATAAATCTGTTCCAATATCTTTTTTAGTAAGAGATTTTATCAACTTAAGTCATCTGCATTGCTGCTAAAGATACGGACAACCTCATGTTCTGCCCCATACGACACATCCTTGTGTCCTGCCCCTGCCCCCTTGCTGTGTGTTGGAACTGGCTCTCATGGGGCTGTGCAGTCACAGAAGGGACCTGCCTAAGCGGAAAACAAACACTGTCCCCTCTCCAAAAGCAGCTGGGTTTGCCAAATCGGGTGGCTGATCTGTGAGTATGTAACTGTAGAACCACTTGTGCAGCTGGCAGGTGTGGGGCCCAGGGGAAGGATACAGCAAAACGGACTGAGGGCAGCCTAGGCTAACTGTGAAACTGCATCCTGATACTTCAGCTTGAGGCAGTTTGCTGTCATTATAGTTTTACTCATTTATGTGCATGAGGGATTTCCACAGAAATCCATGCCAGCATAAGATTTAATGATACTGTCGAGAAAGGAGATGGAGTGATGGTCTCCAAGAGTGTGGGAAGCCCCTCTGACCAGCAACACCACATATAAAGAATGTCTCCCTTTACTATCACAGGTCAAGAGAAATACACTTATCCAATAGCTGAGAAAAGTGGGAACTCTGACGATTCAACTACCAGTTCAAGCACTATCAGACGATACATTTTGAATGGGAAATTTTTTTCTTTGCATCTTCCTGAAATCCATAATGAGAACTGAAATTCACCTTAGCAGAACTTTCAGGGGTTGTATGGATACAGAGAAAAGGCATTCAAGCAGAAGTCTCATTCTACTTGTTTCATGTTCCCATGATTTCAGTTATGAAAAGAAACACTACTCTTTCCTCCTGCCTACACAGGGGCTCTGCATTTTGATCACTGGCCTAGGACTATCTGTAAATATCACTTCATCTCTCATTTGCTCTTCTTATAGGTCTGTGTGTATAAACCTATCCTTTTAAATATGTGCATGCAAACATTTATACTTTCAAATTATGTACATAGAAGTGTGAGTGATCCTTGCAGAGAGGGAACACTTTTGAGTATACTAACAAAATTTCTTTGATGGACAATAATGGGAGTACACAAGAATTAAAGGTGTTTTCATTGGCAAAACAAGCCCATACACAGGTGGGATGTAGCATACCTCATCCAGATGACGGAGTGTTGCAGCTCATCTTAAATGTGCAGTAACATGCAATAAGGCTTTAATGGAGTCTCAGATTCCTCTACACACTGAGCTCTTTTCTCATCTATTAGGGATGTTAATATAAGCCAGGCCCCTGATGCAGCACGGCTAGAACTTGGGCTGTGACTTGTGGACTTGCAGGATACTGGAAAGCCATAGTTCAGTAGAAAGAAGTTTGATGAGAAAGCTCATCTCTATCATCAGATCTACTGCTAGTAATGGTCGTAATTCAGGAAAGCACTAAACAGAGTGGGACTTGGTCAGAAGTAAATATTTAATTTCTGTATCCTGCCCTGTTATTCCCACAGTACATCCAGAGATCTGCATTATGATTTTTGTCCCTAGTGCAGGAAGAATGGTATTCCTGAGATGGGGGAACAAAGGACAAACATTGCTTAAATTCTACATTTCCATCAGCTCTGGGATTTTCAAGTATTTCTAGGGAGGAGAGTCCCACAATCCACTTTCTTAGTTTTGTTGATGCTCTTTCATCTTCAAATACATTGTTAAATTTCTTTAATTGTAAAAATACATTCAACAGTTATGCTTCAAAAAAAATCTCATATTTTTGGGGAGGGGGAGGGCATACTTGGATTTTTGTAATGGTACAGCCAGATGGTGTCCTTCAAGAATCTGGTGAGATTATACAGTTTAGAAACTATTCCTTTAAGTATCTAAAAGAATACACATTTGCTGAGGTTTTGAAGCTGCTCTGTCCTAATATCACAGCATTCCTGCAGTGAAGGTTGATCGAGTTTATGGTCTTGTGGTGAGGGTCCAGATCAACAATCGAAGTGCTGAATATTGGTTTTACAAACAAGGTAAGAAGAAGGACTCCATGGCAATTTAAGCGATGGATAGAATCCTGAATCACTGACAGTTTGTGTCTTCTCTCAGGAATATTCCACAAAGATCTCCTAAAATACTCCCTAAAATGACATGCTATTTTTAAATGAATACATGAATAAAATAAAAAAAAAAACTGTATTCCTGTAATACCTAGGAATTCCAGTCATGAATGATAAGCCAATCGTATTAGATGCTTCTCTAAATAGAGAGCAAAATAACAACATTCTTGGTTACAAAGATTTTGCGATCTAATTTTTAGGAAAAAGAGAGGTGGACGCAGAGAGAGAGAGAGAGAAGGTTATTTATGAAGGAGTGGCTATGATGGTGAGTGTAAATCCCAGAATGTCGGCAACTAAATTCTGGCCATGTTTTGGTGCTTCTCATGACAGACAGTTTTGGAGAATGACTGGAAGAAGGATAACATTTAAAATGGTCTACCATGCACGTTTGTAAAGGACTACTCAGACTTCAAGACTAGTGAAGAAGAAAGCATTTTGAAGCATGAGTTGAAACTCAGGTAGGCAAAGCAGTATGGAAGCATTGGCTGAGCAAAGATAGCAACCAGCTTCCTTGAAAACCAGGAGAGAGAACAAAGGGCTTCTCAGACCACTGAAACTGATCTTTCATTAATAAAGCTGTAAGATGAAGGAAGTCCAGGTAAGTTTCAATTGTTCAAGAATATTGAACTATTTTAGGGATAACTTAGGGGAAGAATCAGCCAGTTTTACACACAGCATAGATATGAAGACCCTGAGAAGACCAAAGGCAACACCTGAATGAAGAGATGATTAGTCATCTAAGTCAGGATAGCTTGCAAGAAACACATAGAGCTGTGTTTTATTTATGCTAGGAGACAAGAGGACGTTATCAACGAGGTGGATAAGTCAACTGGCCAAGATTTTAATTTGGGTAGAAAACAGATCTGGAATGAAGAGGAAAATGTTTTATTCCATCCATGCACATTCAGTTAGCATTAATTCAGTTGCTCATTTAAGCTAGACACAAAGATGCATACATGTAACCTCTGCATACGCTCAAAGGTGTAGAGACAAAAGCAGCTACTGTGCCCATCAGGTCTCTTCCCACTGAGCTATGATCCTGATGTATCCAACCCCTTCCCGACTACCACTGCACTGGGAACCAGACTTTGAAGGGAAAGGAGCTTGGAGACGGTGTGCAGGAAATATCTACCATTAATTGATCCTGGTTTAGAAACCTACAAGGCAGGCTTGAACTGACTCGAGAGACTTCGGCATCTTGTGGTTTAGGTCAGGATGAGCTAAATGCACGCATTAATTATTATGCAATAACTGGATATGTGTGAAGGAGTGTGGATATTCATTACCTCTGTGAAAGAGTGATTAATAAGGCAAAGAACACTACAAAGTTACAGAAGAGTGGTTATCTCTACTTCCCCTTTCCTTGCTGAGAGGACCGGCAGTTGCCAGTAGTCAGGAGGAGGAGTGTTAAGTGTGCTTGTTCCAGCTACTCAAGCTTGGTCCCAGATGTTCCTGAAGGTCCTCCACAACCAGGTGTCCCTGAAGGTAGGGCTGTGTTACTGCCCTTCAGGCTGAGGTACATGAGTTTTATGAAGTGGAGAGCACCATCCAGGTTGGCTGATCTTTATTGGTTGGTGGTTCACTATAAAGTGTTGCTCGATGATGGGTGTAGCAAGTCGCTGGGCAAATATTCTTGTACTAGGTTAGTTCTGCTACTTCTACCAATTATATTTTCTTTACAACACTTGCCTGATCATGCTTTCCCTAACAAAAATTACATCCCTAAGAACTAAATAGCAGCATAATGAAGGTCAAACTGTGGGCCTTCGACATCAGTGTGACTACTTGAGTGATGTCAGCTCAGTATGCCAAGACAAGGTGGGGGCAGCTGAAGACTGCAAGGGATTTTGCCTATGCCTTGGGAGATAGAACCTGCTGTTCTGGCCTAAATAATCCTAACCCACCTTCTGTCCCCTCTTTGCTTTGTAACAGGAGTCACACCAGCATCCTCTTTTCAGCAGAGAATAGTTAGAGGCTACAGCAAAGTCATAAGGTTTTTTTCTAGGCAGAATTGAGTTGATGGAGGAAGACAGCTATAAGATGAGAAGGAGACAGTCATGGGCTTTGGAAACAAGCTGGAAACTCCAAGAACATGAGGAGCCACCCCTGGGGAGGAAGAGATGGGGGCAGGTCTAAAGAAGGGAAAGAGACTGAGTCCAGCCTCCCCTACACTGACCAACTACACCCTGCTGGCTTCTCCCAGATTCCTCCCCATCCCTACACGCATCTCCCAGCTGTCTCACAAATACCATCTGAGATTTGCCTTCCCACTCCCAGGAACCTGCTCCACTGCCACAAAAGCTGAAAAATGGCAACTGCTGCCAAGGAGCTTTAAGCTGCAAATTCCTAACAGCATTCCAGCCTGGAGGCTTGCCCCAGGCAAGTAGGTCTGAAGAGCTTTAACCCAAGCTAACTCCCAAACAAGAAACACTATTGTTTGACAGCTATAGCTGTCTGAACCACAGAACCAAATGTACTATGGCTCTCCTCTTCTTTACTAAGCTTCCTCCCCTCCTGCCAGCCACATACCAGATTATGAGGGACCACAGGCATGAGCATCTGCAAATCCCAGCAGCTGAACTGCCTTTATTGCTTGTCTCCACATTGCAGTACAGCTCGCACATTACTTGTATTCTAGAAATACTACAGATAAAATAGTTAGATAAGCAGGTCTGCCATGCTAAGCAAACAGCACTGATAGACTCTTCAGCTTCCCACAAGTCCTAGCATCCCTGGGTAAGGTCTTAAACTATACCATAATGGTACACCTCTGTTCCATCTCTGCACTCCATGCTTGCTCACTTCTGCTTCTCTCCCTTGCCCTCTGCTCTCTTCCTCCCCTATGAATCCTCTTGCATCCTCCAGCTGTTGCTGTGTCCATTCCAATGCTGTATGCCATTCAGACTTTGTTCCCCAGAGTCCTTCAAATAACCTCAAAATTGCCATGCAACAGCACCACATAGTCATAAGAAGCAGAAACTAGAAGTTAAGATAATACTAAGTGTTTCACACTGGACTGTTTGGCAA
Organism: Aquila chrysaetos chrysaetos; assembly: GCF_900496995.4. Classification (NCBI taxonomy): domain Eukaryota; kingdom Metazoa; phylum Chordata; class Aves; order Accipitriformes; family Accipitridae; genus Aquila; species Aquila chrysaetos. The sequence goes on from NC_044005.1 coordinate 60,683,216, forward strand.
TCACACAAAGCCAGAGACTCTGACACAGCTGACTCTCTTCAGCATTTGAATTCTGCCTGATCAACAGCATGTGACACAAGTTTATATACGATATAGCAGCTAGTACGAAGTATCTCACAAGATTTTCCAGCAACACGCTTCTCCACATACCCAACCAGCTTGTTTTGCTGTGCATATTATTTCCACCCACACCTACAGCATGGTTATCTCTCTCCAACATCTTATCATAGCTGATTTACTGGTAAATTAAATTTACCTAAATTGATTTAAAGAATTACATGTGCCCTCAGCTCCCTGCAGCAGATAGCAACTTCTTCTTGACTATCATTTTTTTGAGGACGCCAGACAGAGTTTCACCCCTTTTTCTGAGCAGCAGCTGACTTGCCACCAGACACAGTTTCTGCTTAACAGTCCTTGGTTTTCTTACCTTGAAAAAAGTCATGTAAGATTCAGGCAAATAGTTAAGTGGGACCATGTTTTTTCTTATTTTCTCCCGCAGCCTAGACTGTCACATTCTTTAATGACATCTTTATAAATGCTATGCGCTTTGGTGCTGTGTGTTACCTATCAGAAGTTGAATGCAATGTACCAGAGCAGGATACCAAGGCACTTGTGACACCAGTGAGCCCATAAATACCTATTTTCTCTCTTTGTTTTCCTTTTTTGATGCAGGTATTTGGATAACTTAGAAATTAAAATTATATTCTGCTCTAAGTGATTATTCTTATCAGACAGCATGAAAAGGGTACTTCTTATCCTTTCTACTACTGCATGCTTTGCTGTCTCATGAGCCCATCTCCTTTAATTTATCTGTTATAAATCCTGGTATGTGTATTCATTATGGACGAGGGATTGTTTGTGCAAATGAGTTATGATTCCCTTGGAAAAACAAAACCAAAACAAGACACCAATCAAACACATGGACACAGCTCTTAAACAGATAAGTAATGCTGGATTCACTCCAGGGGCTTTTGCTCTGTGTTAGGACAAGTTAACCCAGTAGCTGCTCAGTGTTCTGTATTGCTCAGGACAAGAAGCTGTGAGTGCTCCTTCCTGCAGGTGTTGCCTCGTGAATGGTTGATGATTCTATTTCAGCCCATAATTTTGATATGCACTTCTCCTGCATGCTGAATTGTATAAATGGAAAAGCCCTGCGTGACTTACAACTCCTAACAGAATAATTATTCAAAGGATGCAAGAGAAGTTGAGGCAGAGAGTATGTGTACCAGAGCCACAATGTACATTTTCTATCTCAGAAATTAAGGACCTAAGGAAATAGCACTAGAGACATTTTCCTCATTCTATCTACTCAGGAGTCAGACACAATTTCAGTTGTTAAAACTATCCCTTTCCTTACTCCAAACCAGGAATTCCACAGAAACCAGAGGAATATAGCATTTTAAGTGGTTATAGAAAGGAAAACAGTCCCATGCAAGCATGGCAGAGAATATAAATCAACTCTGAAAACCATGGAAGAGGCGGTGTCCTGATTCCACTCATGCCACTAAGGTGAGATCTCTCATCTAGTAAGTGGGAATTGTTGTCTGAGGCTGCTAAAAGTCTGATTTCCTCAGCAAGTCCTCTAATGGCTGGCCATTAGGCAAGAGGTGGACAATAACCATCTCTGCTGGTTTGCATTCTTGACTGGAGATATCTCTGTGCTGAACTCAGTAAGCTCCACGTATGCTAAAGATGCAGCTGTCTTCATGAAGCCACTCCACATAGGATTAAAACAGTGTCGCAAAGATGGTAGGTGTCTGCATATGCTCAGATGATGAAGAAGTGATGAGTGGTTTATGTGGATTTGCTTTTTTGGAACATGGTGCTTAAACCCCACCTAGATCATACTCTAGTACCAATACATACATATGCATACCTATAGGATCTAGGCTTTATCGCAGATATTTTAGGCAAGAATTTATATTAAAAGTCATGCTGGTATTTGCTGTAACAGTCATCTCTGGACTTAAATTTTATGCTAGCTATTGAATAGACTGTTCTTTGGGATTGTGGGGAGAAGGAAGACAATGCTGAAATACGAGAGCTAACTTTTAAAAACAAAAATAATCCACATACTGGAAAATTCAGCTGACAAGCTTCCCCTGTCATTATATGGGGTTGTAAAAGGACATTCCTCTCAAGTTCCCTGCCCTTTATGGAAAATTATGCAAAGATCAGTATTACCTACTGACATGATATCACATTACACTATACTTTGTCCCAAATCTAAGAGTAGTTGCCCAAACAGGCCAATACTTAAAAAAACCAGACTTTGTTACTCATGTATAGATAGGTTTCATGAAAGAACAGAGTAAAATTTTACACTGTACCTAGGAAATACTACATAAAATCCCTCCTTGTGCTATTTTGAACACATTCTTATGGCCTCTTTTGTGTTCCCTGCCTTTTGATATGTGGTCCCAAGCTTCTAACAAACAAAATATCAAAATACTAGTCATACAGCTTTATCGCAACAGGAAAGCTACAGTTCAACACCATTTGAGACATACTGATCAATAACATTAAAAAATCCTCTAAATCTCAGTGATGGTAAATAGCCCCTCCAATCTTCATAGACAGATTGGTCTGTTCTATTCTGCTCCCTGCACTTCAACACACAAGAGTTCACCATACTCAAATTCCAAACAAGTGGCATAAATGTTAAAAATGTTTCTGCAGGTTATTTTCATTGGCATCATTCTCAGCAATGTTTTGAAGATGGAAGAGCTTTTGCAAGCCTCAGCAGGGCTGCAAGAAAACACGCATTTCCCCAGTTTGATTGCCAGAATGGAGAATTAATTTTATTCAAGTCCTTGATCTTTTCCCTGCAATCCTTGTTGGCCTGAGTAGGGATCTGGCGCTTAACAGACCACTGAGTACTCTTGCAACCATCCTCTTTATAATCCCAGACGGTCACCAGCATCCTACATGTTTGTCTCTGGCCAGTCTGCCAGCTGGAAGAGACTTTTCTAGAGGCTTCACAAGATGCTTGTTGCAAGTGCTAACCAGGCAACACTGTGGAAGAAGCTGATGTGGGCAAAATATACAACTGAGCTCCAGTGCATGCAGAGATAGTGTGCACAGGTAATGGCCTTCTGTATAACAAGGCTTAGAAAACAAACTGGATCAGCTACCTAAGCAACAGCTGTGAAATTAAGCAGAGGACTGCTTAGAGCTCTGAGCTACTGGTGCTACACCAGAGGAGAGAACTTGGAAGTTAGCGTATACTCTAAGAGAATTTGTTTGTTGTAGGCACATTTGATTAATCAACATTTGTCTGTACTCTCTAATCTAGGGCAATTTCTTCAGGCTGAGGAGCCCACGTCTGCATTTTTTGGCATACTACAGCCTCCCGCTGACTGCCAGGAGGGCTATTAGGTCCAACACACATGAAGATTGAAGCATTCTATTCCTTCAGGAGTGGTGCTGCCAACTGCAGTGCTACAACTTAAAAAACATCTCAGAATTCAAAGTTCGTCTCAAAGACAGGACAAAACAACTTTCGAGGAAAACAGATGTGACAGTTACTATTCTGTGTTGCTTTCCAAGGCCTGCTGGTATAGCCTACTAACAGCACCAAGGTGTACAGAATTGCCCACAGCAGAGCCAGGGACACGCTTCTGACACAACCTACTGTTCAAAGAGCCTCAGGAACAAAGACCTGATCATCAAAATTAATTAAAAAGTGATCTTACTCTTCATTCCATAAAAAGAATCATTAATATCTCCATTTCTGTGAGGAAAAGGTTAAATCTGAACAGGTTTTTGTGCCAAATTCTTCATTTTAAACACAATTAGTGTCCATTGGTACTCAAGACTAATTCATGCAACCGCAGCTGCAGCAATGATTTTTTTTGCCGCCTGAGAAAAATTTACACTGAAATGTGGAATAAGGCTATGTCAAAGGTAAAATAAACAAACCAACAGAGCAAATGTCGGCCAAGAAAATAAGATCCAGCACTGCAATCCTTTTGCCTGTTGAACCACTCACTCTCTGGTTTTCACATTTTCAGCCTGTGCAGATTTTTTCTGTGTAAACTCAAATGTCTGCTGGGACTGGGAATAGAAGAAAAGTTGTGGTTAAACCCTTCTTCTGTCCAGCCCCATTCCTTGAATAATCAGATGTAAAAGAAATACACTATGAAGTCTGTCTTCCAGCAGTCACAAATATCACAAAGTAAATTGTGGTTAATCAGTAGCAACAGAACTGTCCATTTCTTCCAGGCAGATGAAATATAAAATAAGCAGTAATGCTTAGAGCACTTGCTAATTATTTAACAGAGGGATTTTCCACACAAAACACATTTAAAAATTGAAAAGCTTCACTAGTCCTGACCAAAACATTTAAAATAGATTTTTATCAATGATATTTTAAAGCAGAGGACTGCAACTGACCCCATCTTGCAGCCTGAATTCAGCTGAATCCTACACAGGCTTATAGACCCTTCTGCAAAATGTGTTCTTAACAGGAAAAAAAGTACAGTATCACATATCACTAGTCTGAAGCAGGAATGATTTCTGAAGACTGGCCAGGAAGAAGCAGTGTCAGGACTGGGAAGGGATTTCCAGTTCTGCCTTGTCTGAACTTCAGTTACTCACGTGCCTCCTAGTTTCTCCATGCCTCAGTTTACTCAGCCTTAACAGCAATCTTTGTACACCTTGTGAAACTCCATAGCTGCGGTGCTGGAACAGACAGTAATTTCCAGTGAGTGTCATTACAGTAACATTTTATTGTTCATCATTCAGTATCCCCTTTCCTTAAGAATCCTAAAATTTGGGGTTTGTTGGGGTCTGGTTTTTCTTTTTCAGTGGAGCTGCACACATCAGTTTATCAGCCAGCTGTCCCTATGTCCCTCTTTTGAGCTGTCACCACTTCAGCACCATCCATCCATCCTCCTCTGCAGTGTGTACTCCTTTCCTAGGGGCTGCGAATTTCATCTGCCATTAATTTTGTTCATTCACCATGATTGTTTAGGAGAAAAAAAGAACTATGAGGAAATGTTGACATCACTACTTGCCTTCTTTCTCCAGACAGGTATGTAGGACTGAAAGCGAGGAGGGGTCAGGGATTGCAGTCTCCCAGGGTCACATGAAGAGAACTAGAAAAAATTACTCACGATCAAAAATCGATCAGATTAAGAGTTTGGTTACCTAAAAAGAGAATACTGAAGGTACACATGCTGACAGTCTTCAAAATACATAAATTCTATGGTAAAAAGGAAGGGAATGACCTGTTCTCTACATGGATAGGGCAAGAAGTAATGGGGTTAAACCGCACCTAAGGAGTTTCTAATTGGAGGCAACAGAGATCTGTCCTAAGCTAAGGAAAGTGGAGCACTGGAAGAGATGCCTGGGGAGGTTATAAAATTCCATGTCTGAAGATCTTTGAATAATTTGGATACTTACCAGGAAAGAGATGAGGAGATTGGATCCTGCTTTGTGGCAGTAAAGTCACAGGATGGACCAGATGAACTCTTCACATTCCTTTCTGTCCCAGTAAGTTTATGCCATAGCTGTGAAGTCCAGAAAGATCCATTCATCTTCCCCTCTTCCACTCACATATATTAATACTCCCCCCACCCCCTCCACCAAACTTAAGGTTTATACTACTCCAGGCCAAGGGCTCTGTCAATTCCAGCAGTTCCTGCCCCCCAAATACCCAAGTTTATTTTACAAAGCAAACCACGTTCCACCTTGCAGAGGAGAGTGAATGCCTCCCCGTTCCATTTTTTGCCCAAGATGCAATGGCCCATGTTAGAGAAAAAATTATTCTCAACTCAAATCTGATCCTAAGATTAGTTCCAAGCATGTGAGCAAGATGCATGCGTCGGGAGCAGGACCACCACAAACACCTCTGCCCAGCTTTTCATCTCTTTCTAATGCTTATCTGGTATTTCAGAGGAAGGTGACACTTCCCCAAGTCATCCTAGAAGTAACACAGCCAGGAACCACGGGGAGAAAGTTCAATCAAAACAACAAAAAATACTATTTCCTGAGCCTTGCAGGCAACTCACAGAAAATCTGGAGTGTGGCATTAATGGACAAATACAATACATAAACAACACACTGACTGTAGTGAGTTAATCTTTATTCCAAGCAGCTTTCCAAATAGGGAAAAAGGAAGGAAAAGCCAACAGGACTGAAAAGGCACATGGACTCAGTTCCCAAAAGGGGCTCTCACATTTTTCCATCTGACTCTTAGTGAAAGAACATCCTTTAAAGAAAATTAGATTCACCTTGAAGACCCCAAGTCACAACAACCCTTCCCGTTCCCTCACAAAAGCCACCTCTCATGCCTTCCCCCGCTGTCTCCTACCTCTGTTGCCATATCCTGCCACAGTCAAGAAACATCATTTCAATGACAGCTCCTTCACATATAACAGTAAGGGCTTTTCATCCTTCCTTGAGGGTACCAGCTCCCCACTCCAGCTTCAGTAGCTAAGTCCTCCGTCAAACCTGCCCTCTCATACTAATACATGACTGTGAATTTATGAAACTCCACCATGAAATAGCATGGGCTGTTTGCTCCCACTGTCCTGTTTGGGAGGCCGTAGAGACCTTCAGTCCCCTGGTTGTCAGCAACCTACTTCCTCCTGTTTTCCAGTCCCAATTTCCTCATAAATCTTCTCTGGTACCAACAATGTTCAGTAAAGCCCTGAGCATTCAGCTCACCACACCCCAGCACTGCTTTTAGGCAACGACTTCCACAAGTCACCACACCATATGTCCTTCTACAGCCACGTAGCTGAACACATGTCTTTAGGCAACCAAAATGCCTGTAGTCACAGGCCAAAATCTATGGTCACAGCACACATCCATCTGCAAACTGAGAAGAGCTTGCTGGCTGTTACCTGATGTTTATGTGCACTCCTATCAGATGAGTGACACACCATTGCATGATGGGACATGCCTGTATTTTGGTTGCATCATCGGTAAGTCTGGGTCACACAAGAGGTAAAGAGCTGTGCAACCATCAGGGTATTGGGCATCAGGCTGCAGGCAGGGTGATTACATGCCTCAGGTCAAACAAGTCTACTTTAATCCCACTTTTCAGCCTCTATTAGACTGAACATGATGACCTCCAGGACAGGTCTCCAACATACTTAAGCACAGAACAAATTACAAGACATTTTCTGCCAAGACAGACCAGTGCATTTGGATCTTGGTTTTGCTTATCTTCTTCTGCTGTAACATATAACACCATTTCTACTCCTTCTGTGATTGCTGTGCTGGGAAGACATTAGAAAACAGAACACTGGTGGCCAGAAGCATCTATCAAGTTTTAGCATCTAAAAGACCTCCCTGCAACCCACAGAACAGGACCTGCCATAACTGGAATCAGAAATGCAAGACAAAGTGGCTGTTCCTGCTACCGGTATGCCTCATGGCCCAAACGCGCACCTTTACACCAGCGTCATCAGTCGGGGATTTCTCGCCTGTGGCAGTCCCTCTGGATCAAGACCAGGCAACCCTGGAAGACCAAGGGGTAAGCCGTGCCTTTCCGAAGGCACGGTTCAAGGGATGAAATTCAACGCACTCGATTGCTTTTGCAGTACCACTGAGGCCATGGGGAGGCACTGGACGCGGATCAGAGCGGCGCAGAAAGGTGCTGTGAGGTAATCCCTCCCCCTGAACAGTTGCAGAAGTGTTCTTACTGCGGAGAGTAGCCCTTTTGCCTTCTCTTTAATGAAGAGATGGCTTAGCACGAAACTCGCACAACCAGCGAGCCCACCTGACCGTGCTCACTCTCAGCGTGCGCCATGCCAACACCCCGAAATTAACCCACATACTCCAGGATCGCCAGACAGGACGAGCGCACCGCTCCGGGTTAGCGGCGATGGGGGGGGACGGGGGGGCAGCCGGATCCCATACATACCGCGGGGAGGGACGTTTCGGCAGGACGCGCAGGTGCGGCGGGCCGCTCCCGCTCACCTCCCCTCGGCGGCAGCGGCCGCCCCGTGACTAACGCGGCCTGACAGGCGCGGCCACCGCGCTCGCCTCACCGCCAACCGCCCCCCCCCCCCCCCTGCCGCCCCCCCGCCTAACCGCCGCCCCCGCTGACATCACCGAGCTGGATTTAAATAGCTCCACAGCCCCCTGCCGCCCGGATACAGCGCGCCCCATTGGCGGCGGCGCCGGCCTATGGCCGCGCCGCGCCGCTCCCCTCCGCCAATGGCGGGGCCGCCGCCGCCGCGCGCCTCCCCTGTCGCTAAGGGAGGGAAATACAGCGCGGCGCGGAGCGGCGCGGCGGGCTGTCAGGTGCGCTGGGCTGCGCCCCGCCGCCGCCGCCGTCCAGGGACGGGGATCAGCCGTGGGGCTGGGTGCGTGGGTTTTCTTTCCTTACCCCCCCCCTCCCCTCTTGTTTCTTACCCCTGCTAGGCGAGCTCCTGTAGCCAGGCGCCTAACGCGGCGGTGCCGGCGCGGGGAGGGAAGGGAGCGTGGAAAGGGGCAGTTTTCGCCTTTGTTTTAAGGGCTCCGGCCGTGGCGTCCTGGGGGCGGTGAGACGCAGGACGAGCGTCGGGCGGAGAGCAGCTCCGCCGCCCTGCTTCCTCGGGGAAGGCTTAGGAAGAGAGGGAGAGATGCAGCTGTCAGCGGTGACTCGGGGGCTAGCCAGGCTGCTGGGGCTTAGGCGGCGGATTTGTGGGAAGAGGACGGGATGAGAAATAACCGCACCTGGCAGCGGTGTTAGGAGAGGGGAGGGAAGGAGACGGAGAGGGGCTGGGTACCCCCGCAGGCTGCCGGAGCCCGTGGATGTTTGCACCGGGCGGGGAGGCTCCCCGCCGAGCTGCAATGGACGCTGCCCGCCGCTGGCCGCAGAGCGGAGCCGCCGCCGCCGCCGCCGCCGAGGGAGAACTGCTCGCCAGGAGCCGGCCCGCAGCGCGCCCCTCGCCCGGCGCCGAGGAGGGACGGGGGGGGTCTCCTCTTCGGCAACGCTCCGGTGAACGTAGGCTCTGCAGCCGGCCGCCCAGATAGGTGGCATGGCAGCCACGGCTCGAGCGAATAGGTAAACGCCACTGTGTAGATGTGCTGTTTGGAGGAAAAAAAAAAAAAAAAAAAAAATTAAAAAAAAAAAAATAGGAGGATGCGGATATTGGGCCTGGCGCTGCACGGGGAGATGCAATAGCTTCTTCTCCTTCGCCTTGTGCGGCGCGGCGAGATGTAGTCTTGAGGAAAATGAAATCCTTACGTAAGGCGGGTTGGGTACCTGCTGGGTCGTGCATCGCCAGGCGCTGCCCCGCCAGAACTGCCTGGGTCTCCCCCTGCCATGCCGCAGCCTCTCGCTGCGGGGCCTGTCCTGAAACCAGACTTCTCATCGGTGGGAGCTCTTGCATTTAAGAGCTGCGTAGCATCGTGGAACAAACAAAAATCAGTTACGTTCCAAACTCTGAAATTTAACTCGTTTCACTTGTTACCAAGCTTACGAGCCTGAAAGGAGAATGTCTAAATCTACTCTGCCGTCAAGCCCTAATAGCATGGGTTGAAACGTTTCTACGTGGTTACTGTTTACTGCTTCACACCCTCCAAATATTTCTGATTTGTTTCTTCCCCTTACCCACAATGTGTTAATACGTTGCCTGAATATCCTAAAGATGTCGGTGTGCATACTCAAAAGGCAAATGTGCGTGTAAGAACTGTAGGCAAAACACAGAACGGGGTTGAGACATTTCTTGGATTTAATCTCAGTTTCTGGCTCTGCCTACGTTTTAGAGCAAGGCGATGAACTTTCTGCCTTGCTGCTTTTCTTCCCCTCTTCCCCATTCATCCTCAAATTAAGAACAAAACTTAAGTCACAGTTTTGCTGGGGAGATTTTTTTTTTGAAGATAGATAAAAAATTCCTGTGCAATGTGAAACATTAATTATTGTAGGAGAAGCTGCAAATACTTACTATAGAGGCCCTGGTAAAAGCAAAAATAAAAATCAAGAGAGTACTTTATCCTTCCCTGAAAGAGAACTGCTGTGTTTTCAGAAATCTGAGGTGCCTGCCTGTGTATGTCTTTGTGATGTGATAAAGTTTGTGTCAAGGTTTCTTTCCCTTTGGGAGAGGGGAGCCTGTAATAAGAACACCCCCCCCCCCCCCCATTTCTGTTTCCTCCTTCTCCTTACCTGTTATCCCTCTCAGTGAAGGATGAGGACTGTGAAGCCTTGTTTCCCTTCTGTTGTTGCAGAACTCCTTGGATGAATCGGAAGGAAGCACCGGGAGCATTCGGTGATGTCCGTGGGAGGAAGGCACAAGCCACCACCAAGGCCCTTTTCCCTCCATCTTGAGCCTTCCGTGGTGATTTGCAGCAGCACAGGGAAGTATGAAGCACCGAGGGACTGATGTCAGTGTTTAAATCTGATTTCACTTCAGCATAAATGACCATGCAAGGTTCAGATCAGCAGAAGACCAGGGGTAGAATAGCAGAAGTACTTAAGGTGCCTCTTTTAAAAGTTCTCTTTTGTATATCTAAAGATTAAGGAGCTATTTAGAAAAGATGACTCTGCACATGTGTTTTGTTTACTATCCTAACAGAAGATGATGGTCTGCATTATCTTACATGCTAGATACATCTTGGGTGAATCTGTCTCACCTTACTGATTTCAGGGTAGCTGTATTAAGTTAGTTAAGGAACTAACCCAGCTAAGTTTTAAATAATTGGAATAATATTGTCCCTCTCTTTCGGTCAGATTTGCCCTTCATGCTACTTGTGTTTCATAATCCTCCTAGCTCTCCATTTCATCATTGCAAGACTAGCATCATTATTGTAAAAAAAAAAAAAAAAAAAAAGAAGAGGGAAAAAAACCTTAAAAGATAGTCTTTTTACAATCTGATCTTATTTTCATGTTTAAATAAATTTACGGCACAAACTCATCCTGGTTTTTTAATAGGCCAATTTAGTTTCATTTACTTACACTGGTATTTTTTAGAGCCAGAAGCTCTCAGGAAGAGAATGTGTTCAATGCACCAGAACCCTTTAGGGTTTTGATGAAAGATATGATATCATGAGTAACATCTCCACTTCTGTTATTCGTCTTACATAGTAGCGACAAGATTGAATCACCATTTTTAGCTATTCTTCAGCAGAACTCGTAGTCTATCAATGTGTCAGCTCAACAGCAGTTTTCTCTTCACACTAATGTGAACCAGAAGGTCCAGCTATCACTGATTTTGACAATTTTATTTTATCTGAGATTGCATGTATTGCAGAAGTTTGAAGAAAATGAATTATATGACCTATTATATTTTCCTAAAGATCTACAAAACATAAAATATGTCATCTAAAACATTTCGCGCTCATTTGTACCGGGTAACATTCCTAAGTTAGGTGTTTCATAAGCCTTAAGCTATAAGCACTATAAAATATTTGTGTGATAAATAACAAGTATAAGATCAAATGTGGGTCCCCTATTTTTTTGAATGCCTCAGATAGCTCTCTGTGGTGTTACATAATGCATCATAAAGAAATACGTGCCTTCATTCTCTTTAAATCACTCCAGCATGGATAGTACTAAGCCTTCCTTCAAGTCCTTGTTATGCAAGTCTTTGCTACTGTTAATAGCTGTCAGCACTGCATGGTTACTTAAAAAACAAGGTAACGGCAGACTTTTTGTAAAGCTCCTTCCATTTCTGGAATTTACAATGAGTCAGTTCCAGGTGCGTTGCTCCCTTTTCTCAACTATAAACTAAATTATTATGAACAAGCAGTTTTTTCCCCATTAGAAGAAAGTCCCATTCATTCCAGTACATCACAAGGTAATCTCTTTTTTTCTTTAGTTGCATCTATAAGCATATTATGAGTATCTGAATGCACTTGTCCGGTGTCAAAGCACAGTGGAACAGACCAGAATGCAGTAATATTTTGAATGTCTGTTAGAAAATGCAGGCATATAACCAAGTACTGAAAAAATACGTAGCATAGTAAAAAATCCACTACCAATGTAGCAGAGCTATTAGATAACAAAAAATCCATATAGGCATTAAGTACTATTATTGAAAGTAAAATCTGTTATACAGTATAAGCAGCATTGAAGTGAAATTGATGAGACATCTATATAGAACAGAAAGAACCATTTTTTAAAGCTATGATGTTACGATGTTCTGTATTTCTTTACTTGGGAAATGGAATTTTCCTTGTCTTTTCGTAAAGGCATAAAATTAACAACAAGCACTTCAGAGAATTAGGTGCACTGCCTGATTTGTGGTGGTTTTTTTTTCCTCTGTCAAACGTAGAAATCATTGGTGGAAAAAAATCAGGAGAAACCTGTCTGGGTTTTCCAATATCATGGAGATCTTTCCAAGAACTCTGTCCTTTAACAAGGCCTCAGTTTTAAAGATACTGAAATAGGAATATCTCAAAATTTGTAATACTGGCTATATAAAGAAAAATTTTGCTCTCAGTTTATACTTGTAGAAGTATATGTGTAGTAACTCAGTGATGTGTCACCAGGAAAGGAGGGTTTTGTTTCATATTCTACTAATAGATGTATTAGTTTACCAATCCTCTATCACATTTTTACATTTTTTTACCTTTTTGTTGCTCTTGTAAATTTGGCGTACTAGCTTATTTGTTTATTTCCCTTTTCCTACTCAATTATTTTAAAAGGTTCAACTATATTATGTTCAGGGTTTGGTACGACACATGGAAAATATTTTTTTTTATTCCTTTTGCAAGCAGTAGGTTGGTGGGAGGAGGTCTGCACTACAAAATAGTATACCTACTAAATTGTACTCCAGTGGGAGATTAAATAAGAAAGAGCAGAACGGCTGAGAAGTCATTTGTCACAGATGTTCATGCAGTTCTGGTATTTTGTTTAAAGCTGGATTCATCAAACATGATAAGGAGTAATTTCTGTCTGATATGAAGTTTCCATCCAAGGAGACTAAGTGGGTTAAGTTTAAACTGTGGTTTGAAAATACAGGGAAGTGTTACTGGACAGTTGACAGCTTGATTCGGTAGCCAAAGTGGATGCAAGAAACAAAATTGGAGAATGCTATTTTTGCAGTGTCTAAAATATGTCAGTTCAGAAGTCAGCGGGAAAATGCATCACAAATATATTACTGTGGAGCAGAGTTATGTTAGCTACAAGACACTTTTGTCTATGAAGCACAAAGATTTTACCATAAACATTTGAATTACGTAGATTATAAAGGGTACCGATGCTGTTGGAGAGCAAGTGTGAAATGTTGATACGATAACCTCCAATACTTAAGTGGCATTTACTGACTGCTTTTACCGTATTTCATAAGTTTGTAACACAAGTTTAGTAATAACACTTAGTGAAAATGCACGAGGTAAGCACTAGTGTAATATTTATTTCAGTTTTTTTAGATAGGCTGATTATCATATTTAATAAAGTAGAATATAAATGAGAAGGCCCAGGACTAAGATTACTTTAAAAGGGAGATTTTTAAAAATGAGTATCGGACTCATTCTTAGTTTGTATTAGTTGCAATCTCTTTTAATATGATTTTCCCTTTTGTAAGTTCCTTTCTGTCTCTCTTCCTTCAGAAATACTATTCCCCCGCCCCGAAAGGGGGAAATGGAATGGCTATGATTGGCTTCTGTTTACTGGAGCAAAATGATTTTTTTTCCCAAACTGAAATATATGCATTAATTTGCTAGACTACCAGCTATTTTCACCTATGGTATTTCTGAGAAATAGATAGTGATGTCCATTTTAAATGCAGCTCACTACGTTATAGCATCTGTAATCTAGCATTTTTCTCTTTGGTAGTCAGATACACAGAATTGTCAGCCTGTTTGCGTTTAAGTACCTGAAAGCTGAATTGGAAAAAAATATTTTTGATACAATAAGTTTGGCTTTTCAGTCTGTACTTCCTTTTGAGTTTTCTAAGTAAATGCTACATAGACTATCAGAAAAATCGAGGCTTACATAATCAAGCCATACATTTTTTCTACTGCCTCCCTTCCCCCACTTAGCTTTCATTTTACTCTGAAAAATGAAAAATTTTGAATAGAAAATTACTATGGCATACTGCTTATATACACATTTTCATGAGACTGCATAGCTAAGCTATTCATATGTATTTAGTAAAAGAAAACAGTAAGAAAAATATTAAAACCTTGAGGTGGCTAAACTTTAAAATTATAGTGATCATTAAATACAGCATTATCTAATATGATGTACCTAGCTGTGTAGCAGTGAGTCTTTTTTCTTTGCATGGGGAATTAGGGAACTTCTGTGTATTTCTTATTCAAAAAGAAAAATAAGAACGTCGTACCCCATTTTTTTTACTCGTAAAGCTGATGCTCCTTCGTAAGGGAGTTGGTTTTAATACCCAGCTTTCAGAGGATGAGCAGTGATTATTGTTGACAAAATATATAGCAAAAGAATCAAAACTCCGTCCTGCTAGGTAATTACAAATTGAATTAATTACAAAGAATAATATTAAAATTTTATCTAAATATGTTAACATGAACTCTTACCCATAGGTGGCAGTCAACTTTCACTGTAGTAGGGATGCCAAACTTTTGGTTCATGGTATTCATACTTATGCTGAAATAATTTTGATGGGGTATGCGTATGTGCATGTACATAAGTATATACATGAATGTGTGTTGAGAGAGGGGGAAGGAGGTAAAATTAACCCTAGAATTAATTAGGAGGAATCTGAATTGTTATATGTAAGCAAAAGGGATTATATTCTGGAGAAAAGATCCAGGTAATTTTAAAACCACACAAACAATTTTTTATCTCTCCATTGCTGATGCTCATCTAAATGAAGTAGTGATAATTCAAAAACGAGCAGGTGCCCCTACAAATTGAGCAGAAAGGCAAGTGTCTCACCAGCCTTAGAGAACACGACCCCATACCATGCCCAATGCTCCAATCTACATTTCTGTTTCGTCGCCCATTATCTGTAAATTACAGAAGTGCCACAGTGACGACACTCTGCCCTGAAAATCCCAGCAATAAGCTGCCTTAAACATCGAGCAAATACAGAAAAGGTGCTCCGGGTGAAGGTGTCCTTTCAGACGTGGAGAGTGAGCAAAACCTGTGGGCTGTGGTTCTCTTTCTCTTTGCAGAGCTGCCATTGACACTGCCTGCGAGAGCAGAGATCTGCTCAGTTTTGCCCTCAGCTTTGTTAGGGCTTTATGCGGTTTATGGGGATTTCCTTCTGCAATACCGCTAAGGAGGCGCTTGGGACCCCACCAAAAGTGGAAGGGTTAGAAGGAGCTAATAAGGCCAGATCATCTCAGTCTAAAACAAACAGAATTTGTGAAACTACACGAGTGACATACTAAAACGATAGAGCTCTTCTGAGAAAAGAAGACCGAAAACTGAAATTCATGAGTAGGTAAAGTCATACTCTTTTTACTATTACAGCTACACTGGGACTCTCTTCAGTTAAGATTAATCTAATACTGTGTCAAGGTAGGCCACTGTACACATTTAGCAGAGGTCAGGAACTAGCATTTTACAAAATGGAAAATTGGAAAAATATACAATTATATGTTGCTACTACAGTGTTTTACTGTGATGCAAGATTAAGGGCTCAGAATTGAGCGGAATGGTGCAGTATTATTAAAACAGAAGGCCTAATTCTCCTTATGCAAGAGTCACAGCAACACACATCATTGTATAAGCCAAAGCAGGCAGTACGATTTCATAGTCAAACAGGGTATTTCCACACACATGCAACCACGATGTGACTAATTAGATACTTGCATATGCACAGCCCTATTTGTTCCCCAACTGTAATAATTAGGAGTATTGCACTCCATGTTAATTCACAGTCTTGTGTAACACTATTGAATACAAGATAGCAGGTGGTGATAAACTGGCAGGTGTGTAAATTTGATATGCATTTTGAAAATCAGAGCTTTCATAGTCAGCTCTGACCTTGACATAGGCAAGACTGGAGAAGACCTCCGCAGCCGTCAGGCCTGATCCCAGCTATTGCAGGCAGCCGTGTTGCACTGTTCAACTTAATCGCAGAGGTACCAGACTCCATCTTGAAGCTACCCTTATCATGAGGTCACTCCTCGTTTTCCATTCCTCTGAATGGTTGAAGGTTTCAGATAATGTGTATCATGAGCAGCTGAACCTCTCGTGTTCTGCGAGGTCTTTGACTTCTGTTTAAAGAACATTTCTCTCTCCTGGTGTAAAGTCCCTTCCAATCTGTCATGCCTTGAGCTTTCTTAAGTTACTGCCAAAACCTGCTCAGCCTCAGTTCAGCCAAAACAGCCATGCCATACCTGTTGTAAAGGAGGATGCTTTTCCCTGACCATTCTTCTAACCCTCCTTTACGCCTTTTCCACTTTCAGTAAATCTCTTTTAACATGCAGGGTTAGAAGTAGGCACATCCAGATAAGATGTTGCCAGGGCCTCTCGTGGTGGCATTAATACTTTCCTATCCCTGCTAGATATACAGCAACTAATATTTTGATTTTTTAAAATGTTTATATTCAGAACTGCCTGCTATCAACATCTCACAGGCCACGAGGACTGACCAAAACATCCAACTTACCCTTTTTTATGGATGCTGATAGCAAAATTTCTTCTTACTCATTCCTAGTTTATGACCTTGACCTTTGCACTATTGTACTGGTATTGCATGACAAGAGTGTCAAAAGGCTTTTTTATAAGAAGGGTGTCATCAGTTTCTTCCAAACTACAGGCTTCCTGTGAATTTTCTGGCGTGTCCAGATTTGTTCAGGAATCTTTACGCTTTGCACGACTACGGACGTGAGGTGGCACATGCACATGATACGGCGCAGGGCTTTACAGGTGAGCTAGCTTGGCTCATGAAACAGAGTTGTCTCTAGTATTACGTTACCTCAGGCACATCGTAGTGTGTTATTTCAGGTGAGCCTTCAGAAAGTTGTACAGTACGTCTGACTCGGTGTCCTGCACTGGCTTCATTTGACAGCTCTGGGCGCAAGAGACAAAATTCTGAAGTATTTTTCCAGGATCAACAGAAGAGATGGACTTAGTGTCACACTATATTGTTTCTATTGATCTGTAGGTTAATCTCCAGTTCACAGGTTATGCCTGTGAGATTGAAGGGAGAGCAGGATGTACAAGAGTTGTGTGGCACTCTTGAATAACATGTAAAAATAAGAATTATTTTTTTTATAGAAGAATCTGGAGGGTTTCAGTGGTTGTGTTTCTGGAAGTTAAGTAACATTATGACTATCTCTAATTAAAGAAACAAAAATCTATTTTTCTTTCTTCTCTTTGTCTTCCCTTGGAACTTGCTGTATGAAATTTCTATTGTGGCATTTTTATATAGCAATTTTATTTGATATATTTTACTTCTGTGCCTGTGGGACAACTAAGAAACTTGACCACTGTGGTTTATCTTTACAGCGAAAATACCATACTGAAGAACTTTTGCTAGGTTTGGTGTATGCCGAGTTCCAGGATATTGAGTCAAGCCCAGCATGTAAAATTACTTTTGTGCCCTTTGTTATACGACATTGCAGCCCCTCTTTGTGCACACAGTACCCCAGCTTGTGTCATTAGCTGATCTTTCCTAGGTTAAGGTAGTCAGTGAAAATAATTAGCAAGATCTGTCTGGGATCGTTCTTTAAGGATGTCCACTATCAACTTTCCTCTAGCCTGAGACTTCCCTTTCAAAACTACTTAGCAAGCTTTTATTCATATTAAGAGTTAATTTAGTAATTGCTGTCTTCCTTAGGTTTTGGGGTTTTTTTCCAAGTAGCATACTAGCAAATGTTTTCCTGAAATGCAGTCAGATTAGGTCAACTCATTTCCTTGATGTAGAAAAGTAGGGTTTGGTGTTTTTTTAAATGTCCAGCTAGTGTGCCATAATGTATTCTTAGGAAAGCTTTGTAGCGTTTTTCTTATTTTCTATTTATCCAATTTTATCATATGCTTCTTTGCATCCAAATTCTTGGTGGGCGGTCCCAATTTTTCCCCTTTTTAAACTCTGATTAATTCTGAAATCCTGTTTGAGGTGGCTGCTCTTCTACTTGGATTCAAGGACCAATCTGTACAAATTTTCCCACCTAGAAATTAAGAAAGCCAGAATGAAACTAATTTTTTTTGCTATTTAATCTCCATCTAAAGGATTCATGGAGAAGGTCACTCACAGAGATGGTGGTTAAACATGGATTTTCTTGGAGTCTTTAGCATGTAGCTGAGAAGACCATAGACATAAGAGCCTCTAAATCCTGCAGTTTACTGCTCCAAGACTTTCACACTTCACTTCTAGTCCAGCCAAGGGCTGGTCATATCTTGGAGGTTTCATAAAGTCTTAAGGAGAAAGTGAACATAGCTAAACAACTTGGTTAAGGTTGCTATACATTAAAAGGCATCCTTTAAAAACCTGAGGTTACACCCAAATGAAGAAAACAGAAAAGAACTTCTATCTGGCAGGCTATATATGTAAAAATGCCATTAACTGTATCAAAAAATGAGTTCAAGGAAAAGCTCACTGGTTCACATGACACTAAGTTTTAGCAATGGCTCTAGAGAAAGACACAGGTAACTACAGACCATTAGGCCTGATGACCAGGCCAGGTGAACTAGTTAAAGAAAAGAATTAGCGAACAAATGGGTAAGTAAGTGTGACTTAGGGAATGAAACAGGCAGCTTTTGTGAAGGGAAGCGATGCCTTGCAAGTCCCCCTGTACAGGGAGAGGAGGTCTGGTCGACACCCCTACAAACAATTTAAAAAAGACATTTGACATTGTCCTGCTCTCAGCTGGGTTAGAGTTAATTTTCTTTCTAGTGGCTGGTATAGTGCTGTGTTTTGGGTTCAGTATGAGAAGAATGTTGATAACGCACTGATGTTTTCAGTTGTTGCTAAGTAATGTTTACACTAAGTCAAGGATTTTTCAGCTTCTCATGCCCAGACAGCAAGAAGGCTGGAGGGGCACAAGAAGTTGGGAGGGGACACAGCCAGGGCAGCTGACCCAAACTGGCCAAAGGGGTATTCCATACCATGTGACGTCATGCCCAGTATATAAACTGGGGGGAGTGGGCCTGGGAGGGATCACTGCTCGGGAACTACCTGGGCATCAGTCAGCGGGTGGTGAGCAACTGCATTGTGCATCACTTGTTTTGTATATTTTAATTCTTTTATTATTATCATTATCATTATCATTATTATTTTCTTCCTTGTCTGTCCTATTAAACTGTCTTTATCTCAGCCTACGTGTTTTACTTCTTTTTCCGATTCTCTCCCCCATCCTGCTGGGTGGGGGGAGGAGTGAGCGAGCGGCTGCGTGGTGCTTAGTTGCTGACTGGGGTGAAACCACGACAGACATCTTTTACCAAAGGCTCTCAAAGAAATTAAGCTGCATGGGCAAAGAGGCAGCTTCTCACGTGGACAAGTAACACATGAGAAGAGAGAAAGCAAAGGACAGAAATGAACGCTCACTTTTCATGGTGATGGGAGACAAAGAGCAGAGCCCCTCCACTGGCTTTATACAGCGTGCTCAGAAATGTTCTGGGAAGGGGCATGAATAAAAGTTGCGGAGATTACTGTCAACACAGAGACAGGACGAGGGAAGACACCGTGAAGCTGAGTGACTGAGGAACAAAACAGCAGATGAACCTCGGTGTAGATAACTGCACTGTGACACACAAGGGGAGATGAGGGGGTCTCAGCTGGCTGTTACCCTTCCGGAGCAGCGTCGTGGGGCTGTAATAGATGCTTCCACGAAAACATCAATGTGCTGCTTGGCAGTGGATCAAAAAGCAAGCAAAGTGTTAGGAATTACAAAGAAAGGGACAGGGAACAAAATAAAAAACCCCCACCATGATTATGGTGCTGTGTAAAACTTTTCTTCCACTTTCCAAGCCTTGCATGTGTTTCTTTGGCCTGGCTGCCTTTAACATAAATGCATAGCAACGTGTGTGTTTAAAAAACATTGCAAAATCAAAGCCAGAAAGCCAATATCAGACAAACAAACAAAACCCACTGTACTAAAAGAAGACAACAGTTTGCTTCACAGGCTTCTCCCCCACCTTCAGAAAGGCCAAGAGGAAAAGAAACAGCATAAGAGGGTAGCCGTGGCACCGCTGGAAACATACCAAGGAGTGATGAAGGTGAGTATGTAGAATAGTGTGATTATACTTCGACCCTTATTTGCACCTCTCTTCTTCTCTTTTATCCTCTTAGATCAAATCTATTAATAATGGTAAAGCAGTTGTTACAATGCCGCGCTAAAAATCATTAGTAAGCAGGAGAGAGCATTGTGGCCAGGGTTGTAACACACAAAACGCTGGGCAAAAGAGATGTGACGGCAGACTGTTGACATGGTTTTCTATATGAGGCAACTGGGAGTACCTCAGAGATCGGGGTTATTTAAGATGCTCATTAATGACCCTGTACCAACGACGCAACCCATGTATCAACTCTACTGGTGAAATCTGCTAACAAGGCAAGAGCTGGGAGTCGCTCTCGGTACGGAAGAGGACTAGGTTGTTACAGTGAACGGCTGTGTCCACTCCGTTAATAAAAGCAGGTAAAAATGTAATTAAAACCCATGTCTGCACGCTAAGGAACTAGTAGGAGTTTCAACTACAGATGGGAGCTTACGAGTTAGACTCTCCAAGACAGACATGAGGGTCTGCGAAGGTCGCGGGATGACCCTGTGGGGCACTGGAGTGATGCAGCTGGAAAAGAAGCAAACGCAGGTGTAGGGTATAGCAAGTGCCTATGCAGGATTTCCAGTATCTGCTTTCCCGACCAAATCGCATCTGTGGCATCATTCGTGATTCGGGTCACTTGTGCTCAGGAAACGTGAAACATAAGCACGTGCAGAAAGCTGTTCAGGACAAGAATGGAGCGTGTCTTGTGGGAACTGGTTAAAAAGTGTTGTGTTCGTTATCCAAAGATGCACAGGGAGGGGGGATTTTTTTGGAAGGGCTTTTGTTCTCCGTCTCCCATGGCATTCCCAGTCCGTGTTGCTCAGGTACGTGTGGAAAACTGAAGGTGAGGAGGAAGCAGGGCTGGATGCACTTACCAGCTCCTCCGCAAGGCACGGAGAGTGATTGCTGAACTGGTGTTCAGCCAACGGGTCTGCCATATGCATGATGGATGGTAACACTTTTCACCACTGTAAGGCAGCAGCAAATATTTTTAAGCGTGGTGATCAATTTTGTCCTCTAGCATCTAATTGAACATCAGTAAATATGTTATTAAGATGCTTGACAGTGTGCTCTTTTGCAATCAAGGCCAAGATGTAGCCAGATACTCATTTTAATCTCTCCAGACACATTTCTAATGAATTTTTGCAATGCCTAGAGGAAAGGTCCCTGGTCTGAAGTGGGACACCTGGATGATAAAAGCAAATTATAATTAATAATATATTGTGTTTATGATGTCAGATTGTCATCTAAAGGCAGTGGTAAAACCTTGTAGTATAGGTCACTGCTAGAGTCCTATTAATAAAATTGCTTACTTTAAATCACTCCCAAGGCATAAGGTAGAATGTTCCTGTGTTGGCAGTGCTTTCTCTTGAATATATTTAACTCCCTCTTTATGGTCTATCAAGAAACCACCCAATACTGAGGAAAAACTGTATTTTGAAATAACTCCATTGTATTGCAGTGTTTTTGTTAGCATTCTGTCCTGTGAAGATATGGACGAACTTCCTTTCTACTTACCAGAAATATGGCACAAGGTCAAGGCTCTATAGCTATTGCAGAGCCCAACTACAGAAGAAAGCTATACCTACTTAGGGTTAGTATACTGTCTCCTTGACTACTCAGTCCTCTATTTCTTTGAGTAATCAATCCATACTTCTACAATGGCAACTTTTTGATCTTCTGTTTTCTGCTGGGCTGGAGGAACATTTTTACTCCAGTTTTTTGGAGTAAAATTTACAAATTTTACTAAAAAAGTCTGCTGAGTTCTACCATATATGAAAGCCAATCACAGCAGCGTATGATACAGAAATGGATTTTAGTTCTCATTTAAATTCACATTTCTAATCAACCTAATTTTACTACAAAAGCATTCTGTTTTCCTTTGACCCCTAGATTTTCTTATTCTTTTTGAACTATTGAAACAGGAAGGATGGAATCCCGGCCCCACTGCAGTGCTGGAAAATGTGCAGAGAACTACACTGAAATGAGGGCCCAAGGTGTTCAAAGCTCAAACGAAAACTGTTTGGGTAGTGTCGTTAGCTTTGAGCAGTCTTCTCAACATTTTAGTTCAGAAAACTACATAACCAATTTAGAAAAAAAAAAAAAAATCCATTTATCACCTTGTGCAGTGTAACCACAAAGGGTTTGAGTAATTAAAAAAAAAAAAAAAAAAGACTGAATTATGTATTTTAGTGGTCTGCCTTTTTTTTTTCAATTCTATATTTATTACCGTTGTTAGTTGATTCTTACATATGTGAAAGCATACATATGTTTTAGTTTTAGGGGGGTTATGGCATGGCTTCTGGAAAAAAAATAGGTGCAACAGTTTTGCAGACAATTATCTAATATTTCACAAACTCCAAATAGCTCCTGAATGGTAGACCTGAGTTAGAAGACATAAACATTGACTGCAATAAGGTGTTTATCAGGAAAGCCTGAAGTGACATATGAGGGACTGATTTCTAGTAAATCATTATTATCAAATATGAAGTAGATTTTCCATTTATTAATTACTACAGCCTTTGGACATTCATCCTTGACCTATAGATTATTTTACTTTTTTTTAGGAGACAGCAGAACGCGAAACCTTTATTATCGTAATAACATGGCAAAAAATAGAAGGAATCAGTTAAGCAACTGCAATCAAGGTGGTAATACGACAAGTCTATTCGAGCAGCGGATACCCAGAAGAGCGCACCTTCTGTGCCGTAAACCCGAGGCAGAGCACAAATGCTCAAAAGCAGTTGTTGAACTGAAGCGTATGGACCTCCTAAGAAACTGGGATTCCTGCGGTGCCTACCTATGCCACGGTCCGTTTCCTTCCAGAGGGCTCTCGGAGGAGTTGCCCGCTGTCACCCAGCAGGCCAGCAGCAGGGCAGGACTCGTGTCCCCTGAGCCCCGTCCCACCGAGCGGGAGCAGACCGAGCGCCTGGCCCTTGTGGCCGGGTGAAGGTGGGTGAGCGCGACACGACTTAACTTCAGACTGGGTGCGATGCAAGCTGAAAGCAAAATACTCACGATGGCCCCTTTCTGTCGGGGAGCTTAACGAAACTCCCACTGCCAACTGCAAGATCTGGAGGCCTGATTTGAAGGGTGCCACTCTTTAACCTTGGGGCACGGCCATAGAGATAAAAGCAGAGAGTGGCAGAGTATAGTAATCTTCAGGACGTGTGGCATCGTTATCCTCAGACGCTGCATAAGCCTGGTACAATAGCTCCTACCGCATCTTGTTTGAACTTGAACTATACCTTCTTTAGGGCAGAGAAACGTTTTCAAAATTGCCTGAACATCATAGCATTTTTAAAGGTATAATTTTCAGCTCTTCCATTGACTGTTTTTTGGGCAAGTCAGTAGTTCACTTTCCCCTGATTTATTTGTCTGTATCATAGGGATAACTGTATTTGCCTGCTAGCGTGAAATGCTGGAGGCTTCTGCAATTTCTGTAGTTTCAGACTGCGGTTTATCTTGATGGGGAACAGTATCCTCAGATTACAAATATATTCATTTCCTTCCTGGAGCAGGAGGTTTTCAGGAAATAAAAGCCCATTCCTAATCAGGCAGGAAAATGAGGGCAGCATGGCATATCCAAAATGAGAGAAAATATATGCAATTTTAATATAAGTTGCACATGTAAGTGTGTTGACTTTGCTTTTTGGGTGACAAGGAAATATGAAAAATGATAATATTATTTGACTCAAATTATATAAAATTCTATTTTGTAGTAGAGTTAAACCAGCCCCACTGGGTATGGATAGCCAGGATTTAAGAAGAGGCCAAGGCCACCTAGAAGCAGGATTCATCTGCTGGGGGTCACTCAAAGACTATTCAGCTAAAACCTTTCCATTTCCAATGACCTTCTCTGAAACCAGGTCTCAGCTGGCACAGACAGGGACTGGACTAACTTTGCCATCTTTCGCACTCCCCCACACTTGCACGATTCCTGGATTGCCAAACCCAACACATTGGTTAAATGTTTTTTAAGTGAATAGCCTAGCAGTAAGAATTGCCTCCCAGACTAACCACAGTCTGTTGGAAATCCCAACAGACACATCCTTGTTTGGAGCAACCATTCTCCTCTTAGTATTACTCTCAATTTCATTTAAGTATTCATCTAAGTCTATAGCTACTGCTAAAAGCTGTTCGTACAGATCCGTTAACAAAAAATTTTGGATTGACCTCACCCATCTTTAAACATCCACAGCGCACACCTCTTCTTCTCTGAACTCACCTTATATTTGTGAAAGAGAAGTAAGTACCAGGTCATCTCAGTTGGAACGAGGGATATGAAGTATGTCGCGGGAGCTGTGCTCCAGAAAGGCCATTTTGTCCCATTGACTAAAGGGAGGCTGCACGATTTGTTGGGATTGCAAGTGTTTTGATGTGATGCATCACAGGAACAGTTTTTTTTCATGTGATGTTTAAATTCTGTCTCATTTGCACCCGTTCTTTCTCACTAATAACAGTGGAGCTGCACAAGCATACTTAAAGACAAGTTGTGGTCCATTATCTCAGTATGTTAATGAACTCTGATTTTTTTCTATATTTCATGCCAAAAAAGCTGGGTATGGGGAAGAATACAAAACTATCTTGTTCATCAGATTTGCCTTCTGCTCAGGGATACAAGGAGGCTTTCACTGGCTGCAGAACATATTTTATTCATTTCATAGATTTTGGTTTGCATGTGATACAAGTATTTGTTTTGCTGGATTTTCAAAACTTGTGGAGAAAAAAAAAGGAAATGTTTCCACCTAAATGTCTTTCCAGAAAACAAGCAAACAAACCGAAGAGCCAAGATCTCCAGCTCGGCGCCGCTCAGCTGACATCAGCCTCTTTGCACGAGGAGGGAGCGTAGCCTAGACCTGCTGTAGCTGTATCACTGCAGATGAAAAACAAGAGCAAGATTTCCACCAACCAGGGTTTTGTCTGAAAAGGACATCTGCTTTCTATACGCATACTAGCACCACCTGAGCGATGGGGCAAGTTTTATTTCCTGGTGACACGTATGAAACACCCTCTAGGCACAAGAAAACAGGGTAAGTTTGGAAGAAACAACAAGAAGAGGAAAGCAGGGAGTATTAACTACAAATGAACGGGGCAGTCCTTAGGAGGATAATTTTCTCCTTTTAAATCTGGTGCCCATATTAAAATTTCTCCCAGCAGCACGTGCATGACTGATACTTACTCAGCTGATAGTGCAAAGCAACAGTGACCCTGGCACCAATGCCGAGGCAATATTTACAAAAGGATGAACTATTTTCGAACAATGTCTCCAATGTACTAAGCACAAACAGGCTTTTCTTCAACATCAGGCATGCACGTTGTCTCGTTCCAACGATTTTGTTCATGTACAAATGTATTCATTGTGGACAATGCAAGGAAAATGTCATTCTCTATTTATATCCCAGTTTCCCTTTGTCCTCTTTACAGTATCTCGGGGCAGTGATGCAGAGCAGAGTCTTGCTCTAAACTCATGCTATTTTCCTCCCCGTCTTCTTCCGAAGCTCTCGCAGTCGCGGAGCCGCAGAGAGTTAAAAGCAGCAGATTTTTTTTTTTTCTTTTGAGACACAAAGATTGGTCTCTCTCCCTCCACCTCCCAACAGAGAAGATCTAAGTCCTGCCTCTTGCTCCATCACTCGGAGCACATAATGGTCTTGGCAGCGGAGGATGTGGTGGTAGCAGCGTTTTGAGCCATGTAAGTGGATGCACCTGGCACATCAGCGTGAATAGGCGATGTTAAGGCAATTCTCCCCCAGTAATGTATGAAACCATCCACTTCATGAACAGCCTTTCTGTGATAAAGGCTGCCTTTTTGTTGACTTGGATAAGTTCCCCAGTATGGTCAAAACAGAATAATGGAGGACTTTGAAAGAAGGGCCCTTGCACAGAAAATAATTAATCTAGCAGCGGAGGGGCAGGGAGAAAGATTTAGTGACACTTGAACACAAAAACCAAGCCCCAAGTCCTAGGACTAAACTAAAAGCATGGGTGCAGACTCACACTGTGTTTTCATTGTAGAACAAATCATTTGTCCTGAAAGCATCATTCTTGGGCAGGTTGGCCACCTTTTTGGGTAGGAATTAGGAACACTATTTTAAGTGACATTTCAGGGAAACGCTATTTTGCCTTTCAAGTATCATTTGATTTTCTCCAGGGTGGCAATTTCCACTGCTCTCAAGTGTGGCATTCCACTCTGGTAAGCTTCAGTTTATTGGTAAACTGATAAGCATCATTTTAGTACATTTAAGCACATCCTAAAAAAATCAATTGGTAAAACTCCTACTTCTACATTTAAAATCACTTTAAATTGGAAGCTCAACCTTAAGTGGAATTTGCCTTTAATAGATTTCTGCAATCTTTCCAACTATGTGTATACAAAGAAAATATTCATACATGCCTCAGATGCAACAGTGAAATGAATATAACACATTCCACAAGTTCTAAGAAATAGAAAAATGCGCATTTCTGAAGAAAGAATATGTGACTGTTTTCCAGTGTGAGAGTTCTGAGGCCTGTACACCCACTTGAATGGATCTCCCAGTAAAGAACTTCCTTTATACCTAGGATTCACATCCAATTCACTGTCAAGCATCAAAACATTCACTGATCCTTATAGACTTTGTAAAAAATTCACTCTTTTTTCCCCAGATAAAGTATCTCAATCAGGTTGAAGCAATTTTGTTCTCTGAAAGAAAAGTTTGAGACTTAATGAATATTACTAGATGAAAAATTTTTAACCATATAATGCATTTTAGATAAAGGTTATATATAACACCAAATAAATGAACTTTTCTTGTAATTCGTACTTCTAATAATGCATGATTTTATATGCTTTAGCACATAAAAGATTAGATAGCTTTAAAATTTGAGCAGTGAAACTTTTAGCACAGCATGAGATGAAGATAAGGAGTATTCAGTCACTGAAAACATCTTTCCTTCATCACTGTCTTTCTCATCCTTAAGGAATTTTAAAATTGCAATTGAGCAATTCTTAACTACTGGACAAAAATAACTTCTATTAGCTGGAAAACATTTTAAGATCTTTCAACTTTAGGGTATAGAGATAAACTGTCATGTGAGGGCATGCCTTATCGTTCCCATGAATTGAAGTTTGACAAAGGTTGGTAATTCTGACATTTGGAGAGATGATTAAACCCCCTGAATGATTGAAAGCTATGCATAACCCTCAAGATTAAATGAAGATTAAATGATCATCTGTTGTGGATGTATGCAATATATATGATTTCAACAGTTAGCTGGCAGCAATCATTCATTCTCATTTTTCATTAAATTTTTAGAAAGTAGCATCTCCTAAAGTTAATATTGGCATCTCCAAATAAGGTTAGTATTGAAATTCAAATAATTTGGTTGTAATCTAGTTTTGGGGGTGTTGTTTTTTTTTTTTTTTTCCCCAAAAAATGCCTAACATTGCTTCATTACCATATTGAAAACACTCAGACAAACAACTGATTAGTCCTCTTTCAGATAATGAAAAACATTTGGAAGTGTTTTAATACCATTTGAGTCTCTAGTGAACAGCGTGAAAAATATGCTCTTTTCAGCAAAGTTTTTAAAACTGCTTTCTCAATTTGCAAAGAGTTTCACTATATACGTGTCAATACAGAAGACCTTTTCTGTCAAAACGTGTCATTTTATCTAAGGGCAAGTCTTGGAAAATGCTGCTTAGCAAGTTCTTTTAATCAGATGATATATAATGAATGATTGCAGCTAACGATATTTTATGCTTTTGTTGGTTCTGCAGCAACCAGTGTTACTGTTTTTTGTAATTTCACATTTCTTAGCAACAAAAAAGTTTAACTTCTGTTGTTGGAAGCTATACTAGGATTATTTTCACAATCTGCTCAATTTGTCTGCTCTTACATCTGACAATTCACCATAAGTGACTGAGAAACATTTTCTGCACAAGCTACATAAAGCCTCATGGCAGTTATTGCTGTCTTGGCTGATCCATTCAAAACCGTTTCTCCACTTAATCCAAAAACCTAAAGCTCTTTCTTTTCAGGCTGCGTATCTTGCCTTGTGGAAGGCGTGTTACCACTACAGTCATGGTCAGAATCCAGGTACAGATGCAACATGATCGATTAAAGTTACGTAGACTCAACGTTAGGTTATAATCACTCTGATTATTCCCACTCTCTGCTGGGTCATTACACCCCTGGATACCATGCTAGACCTACAGGCAGTACTGAGCCTATTATAAAAGTGTGTGGTCATCATTTTTAGATACTGAAGTTTTGCATATGGCATGATGCTAACTGCAGTTCTTCTAGTGTCACCACCTCTAGTCTAGGCACATATTTAAACTGTATCTTTTTCCATTTTGGTGATAGTTCTGTTTGCAAAGAAATTTAGGGTTTGTTGGGTTTAAAGGTACCATATGGATGTAACGCCTGAAATAAGGAGAGGGTTTGGGAAATAAGAGAGATTTCAGCAGAGACGGCGGTTCAGCATCTGAGAAATCCTTCTGGGAGAGTGAATACGTAGCACTTTTCAAAGTAGTTGTGAGATCTTCGTTTTGCTCTGGACAGATTCAGTAATTTTCAGCCTATTGCATCAGTTTAGTGTCCGAACCAGTGCCTCGAACCCGGAGCCCTGCCCGTTATTTGTATTTCGGTCAGGGCGCACCTCCACGTAACACAAATACCCAGCACTCGAGAGACTCCTTTGCCATTGCAGCGGCCGTGGGCTGTGGACGGGTGCTCGGTCCTCTGGCTGCCGTTCCAGTCCCGAGCGGGGCAGAGGAGCGTTCCTGACCTGGGTGGACGCAGGCAGCCAGGACGGCAAACCCAGCCCCGCACACGGCCGCCCTACGGCTGTGCTGTCCCTGCCCGCGGCGGTTAAATAAATGGATGCTCTTTATTTCCTGGCCTTCGCTGAATCGAAGACACATCCTACAGTTAGCTGTTATTTGTATTTCCTTGCAGCCCTAGTAGTCTGCGTTATGCACGTCGGCCACTCTGACCTGTAAGTGTATTATAAAAGCTGGACATTGCGAGGAACAGGACATTAGAGCTCTTAAACAGGTGAAATATTTGATGCTGTGGAAGGGGTGCAAACCCCTGTAATACAAATTAAGTGGCTGTTTTTACTGGGGCAATGAAGTGCAAACATTTGTGATTTATTTCATAATTCAACTTGTATTTTATACTCCAAAGTTATCAGATTACGTTAGGTATCCACAATGATTTTGCCACAAAGAAATCTACTCTCTGAGCTGGCTGGCTCTACAGACAAATGCTGCACAACTGAATTCTCCATTCATAAACTGAAGGTTTTCTTCTGCAGCTGTAAGCACTAGAAGTGTTGTCTGAGATCTGTGGAAGAGGCTACATGACCCCAGCAAGGTCCGTAGCTCGGTGGTCAAGGATTTGGGAAGCTCCTGACCGGGCTGGCTTTGCATGGGAGCTAGTTGTCTGCACACCACAGTCCCACCACTCGACAAGTACTGCATCCTCTTGGGCTTTTATCACCCTCACACACATTCACAGACCTGGGCCAAACATTTCTTGGACACAGAGGGATTGAGAGATGGGGCCAGGCAGACCTCAGTCCTCAAATCATTTGGGAGCATGCTGAACAGAAACATTGCACCCTGCTTCTAGTCCGGCAGAAGTTGAGTAGCATCACTGACCTTCTGCTCAAGTCTTCAGGTGAGCGCTCCCACTCTCTCCAGGCAAAACATTTTAAGAAGATGCTGGGTGAATTTCAAGTTTTACTTACACCTGAGAAGCTAATAAAAAAAGAGTGGGGTTTAGTTTTCATTTTGGTTTTAAGTGAAATTTTAAAGACCAGATAATTTTTAAGCAGTGATAAATAGCTAGAAGGGAGAATAAAATGCTGGTATGTATTTTGGCAGCTGATAGTTTTCAGAAATTTGGCAGCCGTCTTCAATATTACCATCTAGTATGGGTCTAAGGGAGTTAATGGACCTAACCTCTTTCACCATGACTGGGATATCCAAACATCTAAAAGAGAATCAAATGTCATCATGCTGACGACTTTTTTTTTCTCCTGTAGCCAATTGCTCTTCCTAATGAAGAGGAGGATTTGTTGATTAAATTGCTATCTATTTCAATGTATTCCTGGGAAATCAAGCCTCTAGTCCATAACAGTGACAGGTCACTGCAAGGTGGCTTTCACGTACTCGAGCACTTCACACTTTCTAGGTCGGCTAGTCTTGATGTGTGTCCTTGTGCAAAAGCTTTTCTAGGACATTTTACTTCACTCCTGAGACAGTGGCATTAAATTTGATAGCAAAACTGCTTCCACCCTCTTTATATGAGTAAGTACATAAAGGTAGGTTAGAGCACATGGTTTTAATTTAGCCTTTAGTGGTTTTATTTGTCAGGGAAAAAAACCTGTTGAGCACTAATCTTGAATTAGAAGCTGACCTCCGAATTAGTCAGCCTTTTTCTTGTAAGTGCATTTTGTGGAGTATAAACATGAACCATCTATTTACATAATGTTAGTGACAGCCAGATGATTTCTTATGAGCATTAATGCTGGAAATCCCAAACACTCCTTCCTTACTGGAGAACGGTTTATAACTCCTGAGAATGATTTCTCCACAAAGTAACTGCAGACAGAAAAGGCGGATCATTTTCCAACCAAATTTAGGATTTCTCTAGTATTTCACTAAGAAACCCTCCTACAATTACTGGATAATTGTTATAAGCTACTGTTAAATGAAATGCCGGTCACCTCCCAGGGTGCACGTGGAAAGCTCTGGCTGTGCTGGTGGTGCAGCCTGCTCCTGCACCACGGGGGCTTTATCCACTGTGCTACAGGAGATGCCATGAAAGAGCAAAGAACAGCCTGAGTCCAGCTTGGCACTGGGGAGCCCTGGTGCCGACAAAGACTGGTAATGGGCCTGAGGAGTGTTGGTTGACAGCAGCCCCATGGTACACCTAAGTTTCTCCACCTCTCCCATTCCTGGTCTGCCGGGAAGCCAAGGGCAGGGAGGAGCAAGGGATTTCAGTCCTTCTGAAGGTGAGGTCCTCCTTCAACCATGGGAGCCTCCAGCAGATCTGCAGCCCACCTCTGCTTTCCCAGCTGGAGCGGCACTAGAAGGCGGTAGAGCAGACTGGTGGGCCCAGGACACGTGCTGCTGCCTCTGGTACACGTACGCAAGCACTGCATCCTAACCGAGCTTGCTGCTGTGTCTTAAAGGCTTTTAGCTTTTTTCTCACATCCAGGGAAAATGAAAGCCATGGAGTGCCACCGGGCTTTTGAAGTGCCTGTGTTCCTTTGGCCGTGAGTTTTGTTATTTTTAAGAACAAAATTTGATAGACATATTAAGTATGATGAAAAACAAATCTGAAAAAGATACAAAGCAGTTGTGTGGAATATTCTGCAGGCTACAGGGGCATTTAACAGGTTTTCAGAGGCAGAAAAGTAACTTGTTTTTGCCCACTTTAAAGAGAGAGCATTTTGTGGATGTCATAGCTTTTTGATTTTATTGTTGAATAAACAGCAGAACATCCTTTCTTTTTTTGAAACCGTATTTTCAGAAGGTAATTTTTTTCTTTATTATTGCAATAATAGTACATACCATAGCATAGCACTTCTACCTGCTCCGCATTTATTGGCATGCCATGCCATAATAAGTCTCTAAATTAAGATGGTATTTTTCATGCTTTCAGCAACAGCGGCAAAGTAGTCTGCTCTTTGCTGTGTGTTGTTATTATTAGCTCCCCCATGATCGAATTCCAGCCTCGGGCACTGGTTGCGTGATGGGGCCGAGCTCTGATGGCAGGTTTCAGCCCTTGTTTTGTCTGGCTGCATTTGCCCTACCTAATTCACGATAGGAAGCACAAAGACTGGGCTGAACAGAAGGGAAGCGCACAGCCATTTTAGCTATCCTCAAATTACAGCTTACGACTTGGCCTCAAACTAGGGTAAAGTGGGTTCTGTTTAACATAAAGAGTGGGAAGAGTTTTACTCCAGGCAGAGATTTATCAGCCCCAGCACCATCTCCAGTAGGTGGGAATAAGAAACAAAGCATCTGAAGGCTTCTTAGACAGCCAGCAGCAGACCACTTTCCACTGCCCAGCACTGTTTTGCTCGCTGGCACCCTCCATGGAGTACCACCGAGCCGTTTGTGCTGGAAGGCATCGGGGGGGCAGGCTGCAGGGGGGACGGAGGGTGTTCCTCTGTCCTTCGGTGTTGCCGAACACTCGGTTCAGAGCGACCCCGCTGCCGTCTTGGGCAGCGTGGAGCCTTTCCCGAAGGTTTGGCACAAATGCTATTACTCACCACTAATAAAATAAGGCAAACGTCTTCCCCTCCCGCTGGGGGAGGGTGTTGGTGAGTCCCAGCTGAGGAAGTGATCCATTCCTCCTGACAAACGGCCAGAGTTGTCCAGCAATGTCCGTGTAATGACTGCAGGGAGAGGGCAGGAGCACCGACTCCTGCGGGCTTATCTCCTGCCTCTTCAACAAGGCTGGGGCTGACAACGCTTGTCCTTTCTCAGGCATCCTTGTCTGGTGGTCTTCGCTGTGCAGCAGAAAGATTGTCCTGTCAATAAACCAGCTCCCTCCAGGACCAGAAGCCAGACCGAGGGGTCACATGCATTCACTATGCTCATTTATATTCATTTTGCTCATTTTACTCATTGTGGTGAGATATGAAAGCAGTATCACTTCACAGGTGGAAAAAGCAATTCCTCCATCTCATTTTAGGATGGCTTTCTGGGAGTGTAGCGCTGTGAGGCTGAGGCACGTGTCCTTCTGTGGCAGGGGAAGATTTCTGATCTTCACTGAAGCCTGTAGAAGTTCCCTGGCCGCCTTCTGAAAGCCCCTCTCCTGGGCTTGGATACACCTGGGAAGTGAAGTATTGCTGCCTATTTCTCTTCAACATGCCACTCCTGAGCTATGCAAGGAGGCTTGCTGGTTGCATACCCCTCTTCTGCTAAAAGGGCTCCTTCTCCAAAGGAAAAGAGTCGAGTGGAAACTTTAATGTGATTAAAACATGGTCCTCTTGGGAAAAGCCTTTGCCTGGCCCATTGGGAACATTTCTGTTTCAGGATAGATTACAGATCACAGAAAAAAACCCTTTTCTAGGTAGTTAATGTTATAAACAAACAACAGGAAAAGTTCTTGTCCTTTGTCTGGCTTGCTTTGTGTCCAAAATTGAAGTGTTCTGCTTGCTCTGGTTTCCAGTCTTAAGATCTCTTGCACCAGCTATGTTCTTACGTGGGAGTTAAAAAAAAAGCCTTGGCAAGAATCCCTCAATCTCCCTCACCAGCACCATCATTAATAGAGCATCTTTGGTAGTGGATCAGTTTTTCTAAGCTAAGAAAGCAAGACATCTTCTTTATGGCCCGCATGACGAGCAGGAGTGTGGCACAGTGGGGATCAGGTGAGCTGGAGCATCTGCTGCCACGTTTCTCTCTGCAGCTTTGCAGGGCAATAGTTCCTCCCAGAGATCTCCACAGCCAGCACACGGCTGCTTCTGGGCTGCCCTTCACTGGTATTTTGCTCCTTCAGGTTACAGACCTTTGAATTGTCTTCCCCCTCTGTGGTGGGCAACGCTGACGGTAACTTATTAATGCTCCTGTTGTCTCTAGGAACCTCCAATTGGGTTCCTCCTGGTGTAGTTTAACACGCCTACTGCCTGCCAAATATTTTTTTTTTCAATCCTAAAAGCCTTTCTGTTGCTAGGTGGAAATTTTTCTGCCTTTCAGATATAAAGTGACTAATGGGATACATTTCATAATACATCAGCAAGCGTAGTACTTGTTATTGTCATATCTCAGTGCCCTTTAAATATTACCAACCTGCAATGGAAGGATGGGGTAGTATGTATATTGTACATAATAAAGAAAGTAGGGGGAATTCTTTGTTCTTTGATAATCACATTTTATGAGGTTAAGAAGGTTTATTGCATTAGGGAGATGAGGTTAAAAAATGTTGGGTTTTTTTTAACCAGTGTTTTTCAGGAGATGAACTAATGTCCAACAGCACCCGTTAGGTGTTGGGACTGGCATGGAATTTAGATGCCATAAACCTGATCCTGCTCTGATGCAGATCTCCTCTCACGCTTCCATGTTCACAGCACATTTTCTCCCATCCCAGCTGGATAGCTGCTGGTTTTTCACCTCCTGCTGCTGCCTCCTCCAGTTCTGTATTAATAGACAAGACAAAATGTCAACCCCTAGGAAAGCAAATGAATGGAGAAGAAGTCATGTGGACAAAAAGGAGGAGTGGACACGGACATTGGACAACAACTTGGGATAGCATTGGGTGTACATCAAGGAAAAAAGGGATGATGCCATTTAAATCAAGAAATGTAATTGCAATTTTTGTCCTTCATGCTTCTGATAACAAGTCTTTGTGCCACTGACAGCCACTCGGTCACTAGATTCACCATCTCACAGGTGGGATAGTTCTAGTTCCTGAAAACCCGCAGCAGCCATGCTAAGAGAAACAGGCTTGGAAGATTCATCTGTGGCTTAACAAAATAAACTAATTCCACCTGTGCAGGTTCATGGATTCTAGAATAAATAAGGCTTACGTCCTTCTTGGTTATTCTGGGGACTGTATGTGAGGTATGGTGTGTTCCCTATGTTACTGCAAAAGAGAGAGTCCAGCTCTGTGCCGGGGAGCCCATCACGACCCATCCTGCCACGCTTCACCTGTTTTCATATTCTTAAATGCTCCATTGATTGATAATTTCAAGGCATACATGTGAGAAACTTGTATTACAGAGATTCCTCTGTAAAAGTACATTTAAAACACCAGCCAATTTAAGTTAGATACAGTGCTATGGTTTTTGGTAATAAAGACATAAGGCTTTTGTTAGTATACTGGAGCTGTTACAGAATAAAGCTCAGTTATAATATGATCAGAGATACCTTGCTGGTTCTGTTACTTCTTCTTACACAGTATTTGTAAGTGAATTAGCAAAATGGTTCGTGAAGATTCCTCTTGAGCATTTGTTCACTCTTGTTAAAGAGATACCAAGAGGTCTCTCTGTAATTTTTAATCATTCCCTAACCTTCCAGTTGAAGGTAACAGATTTATTTATTGTAACTGATAATAATGAAGAGATAAATGAACTCTGACCCAGATTTTGATTAAAAAAAAAAAAAAAGAAGTGTTCAAATCTGGAAGAACTCTAGATTCAAATAAGACTAGAAAGAATATACTAAAAATTGTGAAGTAAGAAAATTTGATTTTAGTATCATGGAATAGTTTGGGTTGGAAGAGACTTCTGGAGTTCATATGGTACAACCCCCTGCTCAGAGCTGGACCAGTTTCTACACTAGTTCAGGCTCCTCAATGCCTTGTTCAACTAGGTTTTGAATAGCTCCAAAAATGAAGATTTTGTTTTTATGCATTCTCTCCTGATGTTTAAAACAAGGGTTGCCTGACAGCATAGGAATTTTGTTTTCAATGGCAAATTTTTGTTTTTCTTTGAAATTCCTTGACACATCTGAATAGCAAAGAGAAATAAAAAAATCACCATAGAAATAAAAGCATAGAAAAAGTCAAATCTCATCATTATTTTTAACAGACAAAAATGAAGTTATAATGACACTCTTAGCTGTGAAAAATACATTTCTAGGTATGAATTTGGATATATGAAAAAAACTTCTATGCCAGTCATTGGAAAAACTCAAACAAAAGTCCTTAAAATATATTAAATGTACTGAGTACTTTCACAGCTTTTTAATTTTTTAACCTTATGCGCCCTTGGCAAAACAGTGCCTATCAATGGACTCATTATAATGACGAAAACCTGCATCAGGAAGAGGAGGACCACACAGAAGAAAGGTTTCTTTTCTACATGTTTTTAAAAGTTTTGACAAACCTATCAAAAAAAAACCAAACACATTGAAAATTATTGTTGAAATTTTGAGGGTTTTTATAAGAAACCAATCATCTCAGACCAGTCTTAAATGCTATTTCAAACAAAAGTATGTGGATCAGATTTTGCCAGCCCTTTTGTTTGTTTTTATTCAAGTTCTACAACTGTTAATATAAACTTTTTTTTTCTTTTTTAACTAAAAAATTTTCATTTTAGCCAAGTGCCCAGCTTCATCTCCAACACTCCAACACTGTATCAATGAAGTGATATTTAACAGCCAGCTTGCATGTTCTGGTCAAGGACGCAGTGGTCTGCAAGCATGGAGGTGATATCCAGTGCTGTGGTCTTAAAACTCTCACTCTCACATTCTTCGTACTGCTTTCCTTCCCACCCTTGGCCATTATAACTCTCATCTTTTATGCTACAGAAAATGTAAAGTAAATAATGTAAGGGAGAGTCTGCATTTTTGTCTGTACCAGGTTGTCTTGCCCACACACATTTGGAAGGATGAATAAGTAGAAAATGTTTCAACTGTCCAGGCTTCCCATCACATTTACATTTATAGTATTGTCAAAAAAATGCTAACTTGCATTTAACCTCTGAAAAACAAAACGATGCAGCTTGAACCACCTTTCCCAAGAACTTTTCTATACAATTCACCTCTTGCAAACCCATCCTACCCAAAAAAAGCAAAGGAATAGATGGGTCTTGAACTGAAGACCAGTCCAGAACATTTTGAAGGCTAGAAAGAGAGAAACAAGGCATGGGACCAGCGCCATCCCATGTGAGAGCTGAAGCTCAGTGCTGGACCAAATCCACGACTGCTACGAGTTGTCCCAGCTCCACTGGGTGTTTAAGGCCGGCAGTTTGCACAGACCGAGAGTGCCAGCCATCAGCACTCTTGTTTGGGGGTTGCTAACCAAAATGCAGGCTCTGGACCAAATCTTTCCAACGTATTCAGATGCACAGCTCGCTGAACGGTCAGAAAGGTCTGCGTGCCCACCTCCAGTGGCAGAAGCAACAAAATAGGTTTTGTGTATGTGTATTGCATAATTCACAATCCAAATTTAATCCAAAATATTTGGACGGCGGCCTGCCCCACGCTTGCTTGGTGGAGCCGGAGAAGCGTGCCAAGAGCAGCACCAACAGCTGGGGAGCCCGGGATGGTCCGACTCCCAGGCTGGAGGCCCTGCACCTGCACAGAGGCACAATCCAGAGACTGTGCAAGTAAAAAGGAGCCTGCTTTTTAAATCAGCTCTGGAGGCGGCTGAGGTTTGCCTCGGTGAAAGCAAAGCAGGGGATAGCTTTCAGCCCGTACGCCAGCTCCAGACCACCTCTCCTACCAAAGCTCTGCAGGTCGTTTGTTTCTTGCAGCATTTTATTCCAGTGGCCGCCGGGAAGCATTTGGCAAGTCACTGCTGTTTTACAGGTGGGAGCTCACCTTAACCACACCTGACAGCAGCGAGGTAGGGACTTGCAGCGTTTTAATGTACAACTGTTGATGTTCGTTTGCCGTTCAGCGCTGCTTGCAACCCAAGGTTTCATTTTAGCCGGTATAATATGCTTGCATCATTAACAACAATTACCAGTCATTGTTCCATTCAGATTTCTCTTGCTAATTAGATTCACTCCGACAATCTGTATGGCCCATAAACCTAACCCCAAAAGGAGTATCTTCCCACAGTGAACAGAATGGAATATGAATAATCAATTTAATAATTGCATTTGACTTAGCTTCTCAACACCAATGTGTTTATCAACAGGCTGCCGGAGTTCCCTGGTGGGAGAGTCCCGCTCTGCTCCCAGCTGCTCTCATGAGAGGCGCGGGAGCCCTCCTGGCTGCTTTGCCAAACCTGCAAATGCCGTGTGGGTCTTACACAAGCTTTAAGAGCCTCCGCTTTTAATTCCTGCAGTTTTGCACGGGCATCGAGCTCTTCTCTTTCTTATTTAC
The DNA here is from genome assembly GCF_900496995.4 of Aquila chrysaetos chrysaetos. Classification (NCBI taxonomy): domain Eukaryota; kingdom Metazoa; phylum Chordata; class Aves; order Accipitriformes; family Accipitridae; genus Aquila; species Aquila chrysaetos. The sequence continues at coordinate 60,721,066 of NC_044005.1, forward strand.
TCTCCTCTCACACTCTGCCTTTCCCTCTCACCCCTCTCTTTAGAAAGGCATCAGCGATGGAGACAGTATTAGCTCCTAGGGAAGCAAAAGAAATTCAGAAATGTAACCACGCAGTCCCTCCGTAAAGGGCACGGGGCCCTGCAGCCCAGTTTTGACAGCCCCGAGCACCTCTGCTCCCCTTGCTGACCTGAGTATTTGGGTGACAAACCTGGGCTGGAAGCCATTTCTTAGAAACTTGCTGGGCCTTATCTGACAGCCCCCAGAAACAGCTCCTCTCCAGCAGCATCCCCAACAAAGGCGGCAATGCGGCTTCCAGACCCAGGTTGGTCCATGTCTGACAGGCTTGAGGCATGGCCAGAGGGTCGGACTCTGTTCCTACCTGCTTGTTTAGGCTTCATCTGGGGCCCTCCTGCAAAATCCCTTCTCCGTAACACATGCAGAAAAACTTCTGGTAATTGCTAGGCAGAGCAATATGTAGTTTATCGCTCTGGCTGTGAATCGTGCAGACAGGCAGTTGTTTTTATTCATTTTTCAGTTGCTTCTCCAAGCTTTGAGGAAAAATATTAAAACAAATGTAATTGCACGCAATGGCACGCCATCGTTGGAGTCGGACCTCTGATGCCACGGCACAGCTTGAGCCCAGCTGCAGCGTGAGGTGCTGGTAGAAGGGCTGGTAACTCCCAGGACAGAGGGCGAAACGTGGCACCAGGGCTTCGTTTGGTGCCAAAGCCCTGGGAGACACCACCGAGCTGGTCCAGCCTGGCCTTTCCTCCATCCTCTACCCTACCCCTGCCTATACCACTTGCCCAAGGGGTTGCTTTTGCCTCTAATCCAAAGAAAATAAATGTAAGTGCGCTAGCAGCTGGCAGCAATGGGGGCTGGCCTTAGGCTAGAGCAGCCCCGTGCAGGCAGCGTTTGGATACTTGAGCCCGAGACTGCAGGAGGGTGCCTTCTCCATCAGACTCCATCCCCATCACCACAGCATGTGCTCCAGGACCTTCCCGTGGCCGCCTGGGAGAGAGGGTCTCTGGTCCCCTCGTCACCCTTGCAGTTATTCTCTGCAGCTGCTCTGCTGTTAATGCATCTTTCCCAAAAGGAGGGGTGGGAAGGGAGGAGAGTCCATCTGGGCCGTGTATGTTGGCACTAATATCTCCTCATCTCAACTGGAAATAGATGCAACATAAGGATCAAGCTGGCAGCACACAACTCTTCTATGACTATCTAATGCTGATTTTTCTTTTTCCTTAGTTATTTTCCCAACTGATTCACTCCCTGTTAATAGCAAATGCTGCCTCTGACACCAGTTTTCACCTGCATGACTCTTTGTCTTTTACTTGAATGTCATCCTGCTTTTATTACAGCTGTTCTCAAGGTGCCCCGCTCGTCCTGCCTGGCCTCCAAACCACCCCCGTGCCAGCAATGCGTCACGGCTTTGTGCAGCACATTTCATCAGCACGATGCTCACATGGGCCAGGAGCATGCCATTAATGCAAAGATTAAAACAAAATTGGTCCCAAAACTCCTGTTTGAAGAACACTCCCAGATAACTCCTCCTGGCCTGAGATCTCCACCCTCAGCACTCATTGTCTCCTCTTCTTACCAGCAATGGAATTCCTCTGATAATCTATTTTGTCTCCAGCAACATCAGTTGTTTCACACTTGACATCATAGCAAATACATTAAAGTAGTCTAGATAAAGGAAATTTGGCAGATATCACCTGTCTGGAAAAATAATTGTTCTATCAAAGAGAACCATCAGGTTAGTCTGGCAGGATGTACCTTTAGTTGCATTTCATCCCATTTTTGATCTGCCTTTGCATTTTTAATTAACCTTCAAGGCATGTGCCAAAGCCCCACACACCACTGAGGTCAGAGTTACACAGATGATGGTTGGCTGGATTATTTTTTAACCCTGCACAACCAAGCATATTGTAATGGATATTCCACAGTCACAGGGTCCCTCACTGACTTGACAGATGTATAAAACCAGTTGCTATTAGATGTGCCACCTCACATGCTGGTCTTTCCAGAATTCCTGGACAGGCATGACCTGCCCCCCCCAGCCCCCCCCAAAAGGAGCGCAGCCTGTTCTTTGAGCTTTGCTTCCCCACAGTAGCAATTCCATTTCCATATCCCTGTTCCCATTAACCAGCCAGCTTTTGCCTCTAGGATTTGTCTTCCTTAAACGAGAACAGAGGTAAAATACTCCTTTGATTTTAGGCCATGCCTAGATTATCTTTAATCTCATTTACTACACAGCAGCCTGACTCTGCTTTTCTTCCTCTCTTACATTGACATTTGAAGAAGTTTTTCCCATTTTTTTTCTGGAATACTTTGCAAGTTTCAGCTCAGGTTTGCTTTTGACAATTACCCTGGCATTTCTTGACCTCTAAACGATCAGGTCCTCTTTCTGCAGCCTGTGAACCCTCGTGTCTTCCCAACAGCCTTCCCGAGACTCCCGAGGACTAACCAGAGAACTGAGTGCCACGGCCAGATGGAGCGAGCCGGTGGGGTGCAGGATCCTCACCTCCATGCCTCTGCCTGTGCCTCCTCTGCACTCAAGCATCCACCTTCTCCGCCTGAGCCAGCTTTGCTGAGGAACATCACCCCACTTCATCAGCTTGCCCGTTGGCAAACTGAGTCTCGGACGCATACGTATTTCTCTTTATTCCCCCGTTTGCTTCGAACAGTGAGAGCTACCCAGTTCAAAGCTCTGCTCTGTGACTAGATCCCTAGTAACTTAATTGCACATCAAAACAACATCACCTTGTACGAGTTCACCGATGAAGACGTGTTGGTTGTCAAATCCGAGAATATCTGGGTCCTACCATTGCTAGCTTGAAGCACCATCGAGTAGTGCAGTCTCCTCAGATTGCCAAAGCACTGTGTGAAGATATGAATAATTTCCAGAAGAGTTTTTATCTCAGCCAAAAACATGAGCAGCAGCTAAAGGAACAAAGACAAAGCGTATTTCTGACCCTGCAGCTTTGCTCCTGCTGAGTTTCAGAGGCCACGTGTGACCATCAGAAGTGCAAAAGCTTCTCAGCAAAAAGTTGCCAGAAACTTTTATGCTGGGAAGCATGTGGTTATCAGCCCAAGGTGTTCTAAGGCACGGCAGAAAATACTGCTTGCTACCTGGAGGACAGAAGCAGGTCAAGTCCAAATGTTGTCAGAGAAGATTTTCCTTGACCGATCTCTCCAGTGCAGATGGGTGCGTGTTGCACCCTCTGCACAAAGGACTATCTGGCCTTGCCTGCATGAGGCTGGGATCAGTGTCAGGAGTGATTCTCTCATGATCTGCTGTTCATTTCATCTAACCTCATCAATCACCTCTGCCCTCCAAATCCTGCTGGATGTGTCAGCTTAGCAGTTAAAGAAAAATAATTTCTCCTCCCAAGAGCAGACACACCACAAGTGCTGTTGTGAAGGAGAATTTATAGATTCTTGTTTTCTGTTAGGTTACACTTTTGAAAATATTTTTGACAGAGACGGCAGTTCTTTGGTCCCTGAGACGGGAAGCTGGGCTGTCAGGATGGCCACTGATTGTTCGGGTCACCAACAACTCAAGAGACCATCCCTGCTCAGTTTGGGGGGGATGAACAAAAATCCCCTACGGGCAGCTCTCTGCCCGGCGCGCACTTTCCGGGTTGAGGAGAATGAGAGAAAGAGTTAAGCCATAGAAAGAGCAGGTTTTTAGGCAAAAACACAAGCAGGGTGTTGTTTTCAGACAGACTGGTGGGTAGCCCCAGGCCACCCCAGACCAAGGGGTTTGGTGGCAGAAGGACAGGTGGGAGCCAGACATCCCTGTCCCTTCAGAGCAGGTCTTTTTTCTCCTCATTCAGCTCCTTTTTTGCAATTTTGAGACAAAGTCACACATCAGAGGACTGGACTGTGATTTCAGGCCAAAGGAGCCACAGATGCACCCTGAAAATGTACGAGGACTGAAGAAGCTGTGAAGTCAGTCCGTGTGCCATATAGCATGCCCTACGGGATGCTATAGGACGGCAGTCAAATAAAATGTGTAAGAGGTAATCGTTGTGCTGAATCCTGGCCTTAGCAGAGAAACCTTAGCAGGGCCAGCTCCACGTCTCTCGTTCTGTGCTCAGCAGCCGGATGCGAAACAACAATTACATTGTGAAATGTCGTGGGTCTACTGGGGAGCAAAAAACACGTCAGTATTGTCCTCTGGTTGCATCGAGTCATGATGATTTTGCTTCACTGCATGCCTGGATGAAACAACAGAGAACACAAACAGAGACGGGGCCAGAGCTTGCCTGCGCACCACTTTGATGTTCCTGCCTTTCCAGCGCACCCGTGGCAGCAGCATCTCGGCGATAAGTCCATCTCTTTACAAAACAGGAAGACCGTGGGCTGGTTGGCTTCTCTGATGAGCTATAAATTACACGCGCTTTACCTGGCTCCCAGCCTGCACTGTACGCTAGGTAAGGTAGGCGCTAATGGAGGGTGCTGCGGTGGCCAGCGATAGGATAATTACTGTTATTGCATTAGGAGAGAATAGCTGAGACTTAAGAGCTGGAGGGAAAAAGAGTCCCAGGAACTAGAGCACCGAAGGCATTGCTAGCTGCACGCACACAAAGGCGACCGACTTATAAATAATCTGACCTCTTTGTTCCAGTAAAATGGCACAAGAATTAAGACCCCGGTTTCAGGAAGAAACTTAAAATGCATGACTAAACTCGGCATAGCTGAGCAGACCTATTGACACGCCGCGGGCCCGAAGGCATTTCTGTTTCGTGAGCCTTTGTGCTCACCTGGCAGAGCGGCTGCTGGAGGTGTCCCGCTGGCAGAGCTGCTTACCGGGGGCTGCGGGGGGGTGACGTTAATTACTGCAGGTAAAGGAGTGAAAGCACCCTGCAAAATTTTGAGCGGGACTTGATACGAGTTCAGTGAAGTACTCTTTCTCTGCTAACTAAGTTACAGCTAAAGAAAGAAACCTCTGTTAACCTCAATTATCTGATAGTAGTGAGCAACTTGAAAACGAAAAGCCGACATATAAAGCGCAAATATTAGGTAAGGTGTTAGAAAATAAGCCAAACAAATGTAGCCCAGAAATTTGCCAGTAAAACAAATCCAAAACAAAACAGAAAAAAGAAAAAAAGATGAGCCAGCAGCAGGGCAGGTCATCTCTAGGTTAGCTTCACCTTGCATGTGTATCGTCTCTCACTTTTTGGGAGAAAACCCACCCAAAAATGTGCTTGTTCAAATGAAAAGGCTTGTCATAAGGCTCTGAAGGTCCTTGGCAGCCTCCATAAAGTAAAACTAGAGCTACTTGTGAAAAAAAATAAAGGCTTTGATGGCTGCCTGAGGTGCGGAGTAGCACCATTTACAAATATTTTTTTTCCTAGTTCTTGATCACAGAGACTTACAAAAATTATATCTGAAAATTATTTGTAAATATAAATAGATCATAAACCCTTCCTAGCTTTTGCTTTTTATCTTTGCAGTGGACAGAGCAAATAATAACTATTTTCTTCGTGGCAGAGGTGGGGAGCAAACCTGGAGGGCGTGTGGGACTGACCCAGCATCGCCCACCCCACCACCAGCCCCCGGCCCTCCGCGACCGAGATCCGCAGCAGATACATCTGTCCCAGGGAAGACATAGACAGGGTGGGTTTAAGAGCCATTTTGTTGCTGTGGGGACAAGTAACAGGATTTGGTAAGCATCTCTGAGCCCAGCGGGGTGTCAGACTTGGTTGTGTGCTACTGGGTTAGCAGCTGGTTGGAAAAGCAATAATCCGGCAGCCTTTTTCCCAGGTGAGGAGGAAACAACAGGATGGATGCAAAGCGATCTGCCAGAAAGTTTGCAGCGACCGTTCGGGCAACTGCAGGAGGCCCAGCCACTCTCGTTTGTGCTGCGAGCACCCGGAGAGCGAGGAGCTCTCAGGCGGGTACCCGTCCCTTTTGCCTCACTGTTTTTCAACGTACCCAGGGACACTAAGGGTGAGTAGAGAGGCACGTTCTCCTCATATAACTACTCATCCCGATCCACAGCACCTTTCCACTTCACCGGCCTTCCCCATGCCTCGCACGTATACAGAGACCCTAAAGCAAGCACTTTACTGGAAGCATAATCCAAGTTTGCATGATAATTCTTCCTATGCAGCTTAGTCATTAGTTACCACGGAGCAATTAAGAACTAACAGGTCTGGCAGAGACAGCCGGTGTTTTCTGGTTGCTTTCTCCAAGCTTCCAGGACCATTTCGGCTGATGTCCGGGACGGCTCTCAGCCCCGTCACAGAGTATTATATGGCAGAAACTCTGCAGCCAAATATTCTGCAGTCACACATTGCCTGCGTCCTGTCTTTATACTGTTTCATGCTGGGAGCCACCATGTTAAAAGCCGTACAGTCCGCCTGTTTCTCGTGCTCCCCCTGAGTGCGTCGCCCTGGTGTCCCAAAGAGCCGTCGGGCTGCAGAAGAAGCCAAGAGGCAAATTTCATCTTTTTGTTCTGAGGTAGCGCAGCTCCTGGCACAGCTATTCCTGGTCCCTGACTCAGGGCACAACCATCTTCAAAATAAATAAAATGAAGGTGGAGAACATCTTTGGGCCCATATTTGACACTTGTATTCCAACACCAATTGACATTGTATAAACCGTACGGATTGGTATGATAGTTATTTTGACTCATCTGTTTAACAATCATTTTATTTTAATCAATATTTATTTAACTTACCAGCTAGACAAAAGCTCCCTAATTTCTTCATCTGATTTAATTGCTGTTCCCTGACAGAATGAAGCTAGACTGGATAAGACAGTACAAACTGTGCCGGTCTTCTTCATCTTTGGTTTGCATCTCTTTTAACAAGTCCTGTGACTGTCACAGAGCCAAGGCACATCTTATGTCTCACAGACGAACTGGGACCGTAAGTGGCTGTATACCCTGGGACAAGAAGCCAAGAAACATGCCAAAACAATAAGTGTTGACATAGTAATTAGCATATTGATTCTCAATGCAAATTACCTCTGCATACATTGTGAAACACTTCACAGTTTCAGAGGACTTCAGAGGAGCCTGTATTTTCTTATAGGCAACGCAACAATTAAATACGTGTCTTCAGCTGTAATACTAAAATAAAATTCTGAGTGAAGGATCAGAGAGACATGCACGTTGCACAGATAAAAATGTATGGGATACATCTACCTGATATTCCCCCACCACCAACAGGCACCATAAATTAAATTCCTGAAGGAGCTTTCAGGCTATGCATATTTCAGGCCTTCTTAGAACTTTTTGCTTTTTCTTTGAAGGAAATGGTCTCTACCTTGTGTCACCTCAGCCTCGTGCCAAGGGAGAGAAGTGGCTGCAAGTTGAAGCGTTGAATCACAAAGTTTAATCTTAGCCCAGTACTCCACTTGTCTGGAAAGAAAAGTTCACTTTAGCAAAACCTAAAATAGACTGGCATTCAGAGGAACTAATTTTTCAAGCTCAGTCACAACAAGTGCAGGGGAAAAAATGAACTCTCACATTTACATACAGTGGAGTCACATAGAAACTCTGATCCTGAAGTCAACACGTGGAAAAGCTTCAGTGAAGCAACGCTGTAACTTGCTGCCCAGATTAGTTCATACCCAGCTCTCACTGCCAACATTTAAAGTCTTTGTGAAATGCTAAAGTGTAAAAGGTAGCACTGGCTCTGAGGTCCAAAGTCAACTGATATTAGGAAAGGGTGCAATAATTTTATGACCGTTAACAACATTAACAACCCTGTGAGCCAAGACAAAAAGCTGCCAGCCCCCATGCTGCAGAAAGCCCCAGAATCACCTCTGCAAGGAGGAAAAAAAACCCTCCCTCCATAAACATACTGCAGTATTGTAAAAATTAGCCTACTACCTAAATTGCAGGCTGAGGGGGCAGAGCTGCCTGCAGTGCCGGAGGCAGACCCCTTCCAGAGACAAATCTGACACCGTGAAGCACCCACCAGGACACTTAGATTTAAATGTAGATCTAGGTACACCAGAGCAGGTTGCTGAGTCCTACAAAAGCAAGCTGCTTCATCACAGTTAAATTTTAGGAACAAGACACCGTCCTCTAATGGAAGGCCCTGAGGTTCACCAGGAAGACTAGAGGTCATGCCTTTCCCCTTTCCTCCAGCGATGCCCTTTGTGTGCTCTTCATCTAGATGTTGCCACATGCTAATGCCACCATAGCCTCTTGATGAAAAACACCAGCTTGCAAGCATATTTGTGCTTCAGGTAAGGCTTCTGGAAGGGCTTGAAAAAGGTCATGGAAAGATCCAAAACCCCTCTGAAGAGCTCCAGGGAATAGGAGACAAGTGAAGAAATTTCATCTTCTGCAAAGGCACTCGGGTCAGCTGAGGAGTTGTTCAAGCTGGGTTTTCTACAGAAACAAGTTGTATAAAGTCAGACTTTAAAGTCAGCTCCCTGTACAGAAGCTCTTGAAACCGTTGGCTGGTTTTGGTCCAGCATGGCAGGACATGAGGATCTCAGTGATGACCCAGTTCCTGTGAGTTTTCATGCAAACATTACCTTTTCCTGGTTTGCATGGGGAGGCATGACCAGAGGGGTCACGGGTCCCAGCAGAGGACATGGAACCACATATATGTTCACTGGGTATTTGCTCCCCACGGCAGAGGAGCAAGTGATTACAACCTGAATGATGGGCTACTCCTCTTCCAAGTCCAAATCCTGGCCTCTGAGCATGCACATCCAGAAATGAGGGGAGGTCCCCTCAGTCCCCAGGGGGTTGAGTGGCACCATTTGAAATGGCTTTCATTCTGGTCCAAGTGCAATGCAGCTCCTCCACTCTACGCCCCAACAAGTCCTGGCTGTTAACGAGACCTGCCAGCCTTGAAAGCTGCCCGTAATTGCAGGCTTTTTGCGCTCTGAGGGAAAGGGGAGGGACTGGGCAAAAAAAACACCTCGGGTCTTTGAAACACAGAAAACGTGTCCGAGTCGGTTCAATAGCCTTTCACGGACTCAATAAAAGGTTAATCAAATCATCCGCAATGAAAGCAAGTTTGGCATCCCTGTCCCTGGGTTAGCAATAATGCAGAATCCTCACGCAGTTTCTTACAATTGATGCTATTATTTGGGAAAGGCCTCGAGCACAGTCCTATGGGGGGTCATAAAAAACCCACCCCCAAGCCCAAAAGGCTGCATGGGCAGAATTGGGATACAAATTTGCACTTTTCCCGCCCATGAACATAATTCACACAGTTAGTGCTTTATCAGAGCTAATTTAACCCACTTTCTCATTTAAACTACAGGAAAGTGAATTCAAGTAGGTTCCTTTAACATAAAGGACACTTTTTAACCCAACTTTGGCTCCGGTTCACCCCACCTCCACCCAACGCTATTAAATGGCTTGAAACGTGACACAAAAATACATGCCTTATCATATCGGTTGGCTTCTCTCACTATAGCAGCCCTTATCAACATTCAGCAGCCCTATTAATGCAGTCCCCTGCAATCAGCAAGAAAAAGTAGCACTCCACGGATCTCTGATCCGTCCCTTCCCGATATCATAGGCCATTTCTGAATACTGAATAAAGAGCACGAGTTTTTTTTTTATGCCAGCAGTTTGCTCCATTCCATCTGGTCTGCATGCCTGTGGTCCGTAGCTCTCACGGCTCGCCCCGTGGCAGACCCCCGAGCGGCCGATCTAGCACGAAGCTGCTGGGATGCGAAGCCCTGGGATGCGGCTGCCCTGCCGCTGTCACAGCGGGCACCTTCCTACGGCGAGGCTGGGAGAGCCCTGTGCTCCTGCCCTATGTCTAGCACGTATGTTTAGGGGAAGGTTTACCTGTATAAATATGACATGTATCGCACCGCTAAGTACAAACTGCTCCGAAGAGATACCGTAGATTTGCCTTAATCCTATGCTGCGTTCTCGGGAGATGTGGTGGAATAATGTGCTGGCAAACCATTCCTCACAAACTGCCAGAATTTTTGAAGAAAAAGCTTCAGAGACCCAAACCTACAGAGCCTAGTGCAAGGAGCAGGGCTTCAGGAGTCAAACTGTTCAGGAACTGGGGGCTGGACATCCTGACTGGGCACTAAATTTGACTTACAAACAAGAAAACCCCAGATCCCAGCAGCTATATCTCCATTCTTTTTTAGTCGAGTTATATTTGCCATGTTTCAGTCCTCACTGCATATTTTGACAATCCCTTTACTAACTGCTTCCCTTGGGTTATTTTCAGTTCAAGGGTTGCTGTACTTCATTTAAGATTCCCAAGAAATTACAAAATAATGTAAACAAGTGTTTTCACAACTGTTTGCATCTCCCTTTGTTCCCTCCTGAGGAACAGAGGAGGATGGGACCGGGGTGTCCTTGAGATATTATACTTGATCTTAGCCAACAGACTGAGAAACAGGGTCGGCAAAAACAGACAGAGGAAGGATATTGCAAAACACCAGTGAAATCTTTTCCCTTGGGATTTTCAGTTTGGTCGGGCAGGCGAGGCTGGCAGGAGAGGCGGGGGGACGACCTCTCCACTTTTGCTCCACATGAAGGCAGGCTTGCGAGGAGGAAACCTGTGTTCTGCAAATGCCTCTTGGGCAGAGTTTACACCGGGCACGAGAGGTTACGGGTGGCTTCTGGGGCTCCCACAGCATCTCTGCAATGTCAGGGTACCGCCGGCACCTCCGCGGTGCTGGGCTATCCACGGCGATGCTGCGATGCCGGGGTACCCACAGGATCTCTGCCGTGTCAGGGTGCCCAGCTGAGCTCAGGATCAAGCCCTGGGAGGCCCCACCACCGGTCCACGCCTGGGGGACTCCAGCCCAGAGAAGTCCCGCTGCCTTTCCTCTGGTTACCCTGTCTCAGATCCACCCTCAGCACCCACCCCCTGCTTCTGCACCCCCGTCTGCATGGCCTGTGGGGGACGAAAGGCGGGCGAGGAGGTGTCAGCAGGAGTCCCCAGGGGAAACCCTGAGGCTTCATGGCCCTCTTGCAGGGCGGACAGGTCAGGCAGGGAGGCAAAACCTCTGCATACAACTTCTGTTGCAAGACAGAAACTGCAAGGCATGGTTGCTAGCTATGAAAAATTATCCAGGGAGAAGGTTTCTCTCTTACGAAATGCACCTCCTGATCATCCTGCAGAAATAATCCTTGCCCTCGCTAACGCTGCCACCCCTCAGCTTTTCAGTTCTTCCTTTGACTTTCTTACAAGCTTTTAGGAGTGTGTCCACACCAGGCTGCCCAGCAGCGTTACCCTTGCTGCCTTTCCTAAAATGCGCAGTTTCAATCAGAGGGAAAGAAACCCCCAAACCATACCCTACCTTCACAGTATTGATGCAAATGGTTTAGGTTTTATTGGGGCTTATCAGATATAATTTTGGCTAATATAGGGTCAATTTTTATACTCACAGGGTTGGATTATTATTCTTTAATGTACTGTTTGGAGGTGTTATATAAAATGGTGAAATGTAGCAGATCTTCCTTTTAAGTATTTAATCCTCATGTGCACAAAAGCAAAGAAGTTCATACTTCCCTGACCATTTCATTTCTCTATTTCCAACATCATTCTGCAATGCCTGCAGAATTATTACAGATAAGAAAGAATCATTCCACGGTTAAATGAAAGTACATATGGTTTTTCTAGGAAAGGAGGAAAAAGCAGGTATTTTCATATTCCCTTTAAGAACTTTTACCAGTGCAGGAATGGGCTTAATTTGAACCAGTGAGCCAGAGCTCAAACACATATCTTGCCAAATCAATTCCCTTCTTTTAGGGTCTAGTTTGCATCAAGTTGAACATGAAAGCAATTTCTTAACATTAAACCTCCCACTTGGTACAACTGCAATTTGAAATGTGTAAATTGCTAAACAAGTTTGTGGGGAGACATTTATTTAGCTATTAATTTAGGTAATCATAGGGTCTCAGTGCCCTTTATGTGAAACTGTTCTATTTCTTACCATCCATTCACATTGTCATCATTGGGGCAATTAGCAGTGATAAAGAAAACTGGAAAAGAAAACTTGTTCAAAACTTTTGGCTTGGATATATACAAGACACCGTGTCTGTCACATGAGCATTCAGTCCACAAAAATACACATTTGCTTGTGGTGAGTATCATTATCCTGGGGAAAAGGAACAAACGTCTCTAGCCAGTCAACTTATTAGGATTTTATTGTTGTTTTCAAGGTGTGATTTAGCCGTGACTGGGGAGCAGGCTCTTCAGGAGCCACACACACATCACGGGTTACACAATACACATAAAGCGTGATAGTGTCATTACCACACCTCTGTTTTTTTAAATACACTTCCTTCTGCTTTTAGGTTGGGTCCAGTTATTCATGGGGAGCACCTGGCTCTGTACGAGGAAGCAGTGAATCCCTCTCCTTCTCCAAAGCACGCAGACAGCAAGGAAGGCCAAGTTTTACTCAGGGATTTCCCAGCAGATCTTCAGATCAGATCTCTTATTTTCTCAGTAAAATGCAGCGCATCTTTTTTGCACGTTCAACTGTGGAGGAAAGGCCTTGATCAAACCAGTGAAGCTAAACCACGTCCCTGAATGCCGCTAAGACACAGCAGCATAAAAATCAAAATTTAAATGTACCATGGAGCAAGTAATCCCGGTTAATCCCAGCAGCCCCTGACAGTCCCTTATGGCACAGGGCGGGCAGGGACCAGCCACCTCGCACGGTCACTGGCCATCCCAAGAGCCCGGGGACTTGCCCCGCAGCCAGGTACGGCGCCTCATCCTCGGGGGGGCACAGTGGACGGGGCGCAGGGTCTGCGGTCCCACCGCGTGCCAGGAGTCCTCAACGCCCCACCAGTCCAGCCAGGGGAGAAGCCAGCCAGAGGGAAGCTCAGGGCAGCCCTTTGCACCATGCTCGTTTGCTCTTGTTTTCTTCAGAGACCCTGAGCTGCCCACCCCTCAAAACGCCAATACAAGCACAAGGGAGCAGGAAACTCATGTATTGCTGTTTGGAAGAAACTGCTCTAGTTTAACTCATAGGTAAGGGCACTTGTAGACAAAACAGCAACGACGACAAGGAGAGACCCCTGACAGGTTTTTCTCCAAGTCCATGCTCTGGGCAGGGCAGGCAGATAGGATCTGCAGCACCATAAATCAACTCGCAGCAAAGGGAGAAGAGAAACGGATTGTGAAATGAACTGTAAAATAAACATCTAATGTAAACATTGAACACGCAGTGGTTTGTTTTTTCTGTCTGGGAGCCCGAGCCCGGTACAAGTTCCTGGCTGACTATGCCGGGACCCTGTTGGGGGGGTTACTGCTGGCCCCACGGCAAAGCAGCGAGGCAGCGGCCGCTCTTCTTCGCCGGCAGGAGAGGAGGCTGATCCTGCCACGAGCATCCCTGCTGTCCTACTGCACAGCCCATCACACGCTGGCTCGAGTGCCTCAGCTTTGCCCACAGTTGCCGGCTCCTCCCCACCCAGTGGGACGCCCTGCCAGCCACCAGTCTTGGTGGCCTGGCAGCAGTGATGGGGACACCCCAAACGGCTTCAGGCTGTGTCTTTCTCCAGGGCCTGGGTTTTGTGATAAGCAAGTTCTCACCCAAAGCTGCGTCTCCCTGCCATGCCTCCTGTGTCTCTGCCCAGGCCAGCCCTGCTGCTCACGGTCAGTGGGGCTTTGCTGCCTGCATCTTCTCCTGGTCCAGCCCGTCCTCCCTGCTGGAATGGCCAACACGTGCCCTCGGCGGGGGAAGCTGGCCACCTCTGAAACAAACCTGACCCGCTCCAGGAATATCTGCCTTTTCACCTGCATTTATACTTCTGGTCCTTCAGATTTGCAGGCACCCAGCCACGAGAGGGGTCGACAGATGCTGGAGCATGTGGTGTCCCAAGAGGAGCACTTTCTGCACTGGCTTTCATCAGGAAAAGGAAACCTACGGGGCAGGACATCTTCTCAGAGCTTTGAGTCTCACCAGGAACAGGAGAGAGCAACTTCTGTTTGTAGTGAGACGTGCCTGGAGAGCGAATTAGGACAACATGCAGCTTCTCTGGGGCAAAGCAAGACGCTAGAGAGCAGAAGGAAACCAAATACCAGACTTCTAGCAGGCAGTTGTGCTACATCAATACCTCTCTGGGGTCCGGGGCACACCCTGGCTCATGCGTCAACACACCAGGACAACATTACTCAATACCTGTTACACTCAAACCGGGAGAAAAGCTAACAATTTGCTACTGTACATAGAGACATGTGCCTCAGGTAGGAAAGGGCAGAAGCCTCTGTGCTTTTTGTTTTGTTTTTAAAGCTGTTTTAACTCTTTAAGGCAAGCCATAGGAGCATGAGGTTAGAAGGGACCTCAGGAGATCATCCTCCTGCTCTGAGGCAGGGCCAAGGAAAATCTAGGCAAACGTTTTGCTCCCAAAAACACCCTTAATGAAGAAAAGTCCACACTTCTAGGAAGTCTCTTAATTACCCTCATAGCTAGGAGAACATAACCTACATTTGCTGCAGGTGAAACGCAGCTACGTCCTCTCCTTAGTGGGCAGGAAGGGGTTTTTTTTTAGTAATCTTCTATGTAAAGGGCAGTCTGTGTCCCCTCTCAACCTGTTCTAACAAATAAAATCAGCCTTCTCCCATAGGTCCCCATTCTCGCCGACTCTGCTCAGTCTTGTTGCTCTTCTCCCGGCTGGCTCCAGCACCCAGGACTGCCCCCGTGCCACAACCCCGCGCCAGGAGCTCAGACGGTTTCTAGCTCGTTACTACCCACGGCACCTTTTTTCCAGCGCTGCTGCTTGTGCCCCACTTGGCGTACGCATAGCTGCTGTCTGCTTCCTCAGCACGGTGCCGTGCACCTTTGCCTACTGAATTTCATCTGGCTGCTTTTCCCTCCCGGTTCCTCGTGGTGACACGTGGTGGCACTCCTCGTTCTGCACGAGGACCTTCCCCAGGGTGTGGGGCAGGTGTCCTCCAGCTGCTGGGCTGGCTGACGCACCAGCAGTCAGAGGCTGCTGCCAAATTTGGGGTTTCCAGGCCCCCACGGCCATGGGCATCCAGCCAAGGCTGGGTGCGGCAGGCGGCACGGAGACCAGGGGGACAAGTGTGGCACGAGATCAGGCTCAGAGGAGGAGGACGGGACAGGTGGGAGGGCAGATAGCGCGGAGGTCCTGCTTTGGAAACGTGCGTGCGAGAGCTGATAGCGTCTCAGTGGAAAACCAGCTTCTGGCTCCAAATTCCTCTTCCGTGGCCACCACCTGTGGTTCTGGAGGAGGAGGGTGGAGGGGCTGAAAACTGACACTCGGCCAAAAAGTCTGTGGGACGCAACAGAGAAATCCCCAGGGGAAAGGGACTTTTAGCTGATCACCGTTTCCCGACAGGAGAGTCTGCATCCCCTACCAAATAGGGTGGAGGGGCTGCTGCTGAAGATACTGATTTTAACTGGGGGAAGTTATCCACCTCCCCTACACAGTTCACGCTTTCACCGGTGCCTACAGCTTTATCATACTCTGAGTTTCGTACATTAATTTTGTGTGAAGAAGCCGAGCACGTGCAGTACCTACTTTCCCTGGGAGCTGTGTTCTGAGCAAGGCTCAGCACGTGCCCAGGGTGCACGGTGTTACAGGCCAGCGTTTGCTGACGACTGTCCCCGTGCGGGCTACGAGAGTCCCCAGGCTTTGTTTCAGGTACCCTTATCGCCTGTTGCGGCGCCTGTGCTGAACACAGACGTGTGCAGGGAGATGTAGGGGTCTGCACACTTTCTCTGGTGCGGCACAGACCCATGCTTGGATACATAAAATTTGGGAGTAAACTGCCTGAAGACAAACAGGGTACTTCAGCAGTGTGGAGTAATTGAGATTTCAGGTAAGAAGGGTCAGAAGAATGCAATTCTGCTCTGTCCATTTCTGAATAGATCTCCTTCATTCAGACCCTTATTATTCTCTTATATTCCAGGTGCCAAATTCAACCCACCTGTAACATTTTTAGTACGGCTTTGTCCTGAGACTCTTGGCACACAGGTGATGTCTGAGACAAGGCTAGACCAAAAAGAAATGTGTGTGGGCTTTGTGCGTGTGTGTGTGTGTACCGATATGTTAGACAAGTCACCTTTAGCTGGTCTTTCCTCAACCATGAGCTCATCCAATCTTCCTGTATGATAAATTTGACCTTTAAGTTAGTCTTGAAATGCTGAACATGCGTCTAAAGAGGATTGTCAATTACACTGGAAAAGAAACAGATAAGCCTTTTGTTAGCTTATGGATGAGGTGATCAGCATAAAATGTTCAAATTCTGTTAACCTTCAAGAGGAGAAGGTAGCAGATTCTTGACTCACTGAAAGAGAGAGAAAATCAGAGGTTTTCAATTTTATTTTGCAGATTAGGGCCCAGGGAAGTATTACAGGTCACGAGTGCCAGCACTGCGAGAGGGCAGGCACCATGGCCAACTCCAGATGGTTGTTCTAGGCTGCATCTAGGCTGTATGAAGCTACTTCACAATATCCATTTCTCACAGAAAGACTCAGCAGAGCATGAACAAAGAGAGACACTTAAAAAGATCAAGGCATTCATTTTTTCCCCATTCCTTTGGCTCTAGCGGTTTGCTCTGAAGTGGTCTGCTTGTGTCCCTTTGAGCAGCCATACCTGGTAAGAGGTCCACAAACCATTTGTACTTACTCTCAGCTCCGCATCTCCTGACCTCAGCAGACCTTTGAATACAGCCACCAGTTCACACTGGCTGCAAACTTGCTATTCTGCATGAAGCAATGTTCCACGTTTAGCCTATGTTAGAAAAAGGTGGCTGACGCAGCTAGACCAGCAAACTGTGTCTTCAGACTCAGATGTAGCTTGAAGCAGCAAAAAAAAAAGACTGCTTCTTGCCAGCGTAGCTGGAATGGAGTGAGTTGTACTGGCAATGAGCTCTTGCCAGATAACTCTGTTACCTGGGCTTCTTGCTTGTATAAAAACATCATTAAAAATAATCGTATCCACAACTGACATTACTGACCCCACAAACATTTTAATAACTGGCCTTAGAAAAACAGAGAATGTAAAAAGTCAAAGAATGGGAAGAAAAAAAAAAAAAGACTTCTCTTCAAAGAAAGGCTCTTGGGGATCGAAAGTGAGCAAGACCATCGCTGACAGCAATGGGAAACACTGGTGACTTCAGACATGGATCGAAGAATGATTGAAGTGGTTCAGGTGCCCCCATGGCAACGTATCATTCAAAGGGCAGCATTTTGTCAGGCATTGGAACAGGCTGCCCAGGGAAGTGGTTGAGTCACCATCCCTGGAGGTGTTCAAAAAGCACATAGACAAGGCACTTCAGGACATGGTTTAGTGGGCACGGTTGACAGTTGGCCTCGATGATCTTAAAGGTCTTTTCCTTTACCTAAATGATTCTATGATTCTATGATTTTATTAGGCCCTTTTCACGTGCCACCTTATTTGCCATTCCTGTACCCTCACATCTCTTGACATTTTCTCTGCGCACACAGAGAAGCCCACTCGGATGCATGGTCCATGAGAAAGGTAAGGTGGGAGCCACCCCCCACTCCTCACACATGCATTTGTGTGGGAAAACCAAACTGTGAGAGGTTCCCGCTAACAGCAACATCATGTTATCGTCCCTAAGGCCCTTTCTCAAGAAGGGAACAAAGCTTTGGCGAGGTAAGGCAAAGAGATTGTGGAAAAGCAAAGATATTCAGGCAGGAGCTTTAAGAGCTGGAAATGTAGCGACAGAATCCCAGCCAAATCCCCCAAGACCCAGCAATTCAAGGCACTTTCTGCAGACAACTTGTCACCTTGATGTCCTCTAGTGAAAAACAGAGTGAAATGGGCTCACCCTGAAGTGCAAGTTACGGATGAGATGAGATAAAGGGAAGAGAGGCTTTGTATTTGTATTACTCCAGGGTAACTTCCCACATAACGGCTCCTGCTCTGTGGTAAGCTAGTTAGCACCGACCCTTTGGAGACAGCAAGGTAGCCCACCTTACCCAGACTGCAGAGCAAACACAACTCGACTGCAAAGTGAAGACCCCCGGTACCTCCACGCCTGACCTTCCCCTGTGCTACCTTCTCCTGCTAGCTGTAGTCTTAGAGGCAGAAGCTTCAGAGCAGACACCTGAAGGTAGCTGCCTTCCCCAGGAAGAGACTTTGATATCTCCTAGCTCTGAAAGCCACTATAATTTTATAACTGTGCTGGCACAGTAGAGTTTTGACTTAAATTGTGGCTTTTCCATAGGAGTCTGCTATGCTGAGTGACAGTGCATAGCAAAAACTTCTGTATAAATGAGACAGCCTCGCCATAAATTTTGCTTAACAGATGCACACTGAGGTTGATACGCAGTTTGATATTGCAAGTATGACTCTCAAGAGAAGTGTGAATGACAATGGGTTTCATTTAATGAGTAAAAGGACTAAGTAGGGGTTTTTTTTATTTTATGTCTTTTATGAATTGCTTTCTAAGCACTGACTTTTCTCCAGGACATTCATCCATGAACTAGTTAATGGTGTACAAGCCTGGATCACTTTCATTAAGAGGAGCCTATAGAGATTTAAAATAAAGTGCTGGTGAAGTATGAATTTTCTACCGAAACAACAAATGCAACACGAGAGGCTGCCCAGGCACCAGGCCTGTCGTTCACAGCAGAGGCTTGGAAAAGCTCGACCTCACCCTCCTGGAGGGGAAGGTGTCAGGAGCAGCATCCTCCACCGCTCCCCGGGAAGGACCTCTGAGGTGGCTCTGTCAATGCAGTTTTCTCCATCTTTTGCTTTGGACGTCAGAGGTAGAGTACACCCATATTTCTTAATTAGCACTTTCTAACCGATGACGTCCTTTCCCAAGGTGGTTACAAACAGAAGAAGGATCCCTTGTCCATGCAGCAGATGAAGCTTCAGGGAGGTCCCACGCGACACGTGAATACCAGAGCAGGGTGCTGGCATCTGCCGTGCTTCGCTTCCCCTGATGTCCTCCCCATCTGCCTGCCTTGGCACCTCGCTGCACCCGCCGCGGGCTCTTACAGGGCTTATAGTGGCCCCCAGGGCGTGAAACAGAGCCGAAACCTGACCTCCACGCGGTGTCACGGGCGCCGGCAGCAGCCTCAACGCCCATCGGGGTGTGCGGAGCAGGGCAGCGTGCGCAGCCGGTCGGCACCGCCGCATCGCTCACCCCCGGGGAAAGGCAGCGCTTGGGGATCGCCTTGTGCTCTGAATTTCAGCAAAACCAAAGTTTTCACACCTAAAAAGAGTGAAAATTGAGGGGGAGGGGATCTTGATCAGGATCGCATTTGTCTTGGAAGTTGGAAAGATTTTTATGAGATGTCGTCTATTTTTGCTGTTTTCCCCTCATTTCACCACATGTCATTCATAGGATATAGGTATCGTTAAACCTGCATGGCATAATGTAACAATAAAAGAATGTTACAACAGTTACCCTCATTTAGGCCAATTGTTCCTACTGAATCAAGACATTTTATCTCATTTTCTAGATTAAATCAGTTCCTTGGTATGTCATCAAAGCATCAAACAATAAAAGCAGGAGACGCTTTGTTCTAATAAGTAAATGTTGTGGCACATGCAAAACTACTGGTGTCATTAGTATGAAAAGAAAATCCAAGTGCAAAAATAAAAAATCCAAACTGAAGTTTCTGCATTTTGTCAGACAATTCCAAAGTTTTCTGAAGATTTAAACAGCAGTAAATAAAAAAAATAGCTTAAATTTTTTTTTGTTCTAATGGAATTTCCTATGTTTTGTGTTTACATGATAAAAGTACCTTCATTTGAAAAAATTCCACAGGCAGAGCCAGTGGGAAAAAAGCTCTGTGGGCTGGGTCGGACAAACAAAGAAGCGATGAGACGCTGCTGAAGTCACTGACAGTGGGATGAATCTGTGCACCAGCAAGAGCGGTATCTACTCCATCTGGCTTGGGCTCCGCTTCACCCAAGAAGTCCTCCTTTTGAACGGGGAGATACCCGTCACGATGACTCCACCAGAAAAAGAAGTAGCCTCCCAGATTTGCTTATCTCAATCTTCTTGAAAGCACCCCTAACTTCCTTGGCAGCAGTAGCCAAACAAGAGCTGTAAAATACTGTTTTCCCTGGTCTGGTCAAACTCGCAACTCAGCATATGCGGTGGGGAGCTCCCAGAATAGCTCTCGGTTGCCTCACCAGTCTCGGCAGCAGCTCGAAAAGCCTTTTGTCTTCTGGGACAACTTGGAGAAGTTTAAAATGTTTGGACTTATTTTGAAAGTACTCTGAAAGATAAGAATGATCTATTCCAAGGTCGGGTAAACCGAAGGTCACAGCTAAGGCATTGCACAACGCAACCAAGTAGGTTCAGCACAAAACTCGCGCAGGATTTGATCAGGCCGTCATCGCTGCTGCTGCGCCTGCTTAAAATCAGGTCAAAGCTGAGGCCCTTCCACCTGGCACCTCGCCGGGCCAAACGCTGTCATCGTTTGTCCTAAATACCAGTGGGGCGATGCCAGCGAGGCGGAGGACACGGGTCCTTCCCCGCCAGAGCAACTGTCGGAGGAGCCTTCAGAAAAATCAAGCAAAACTGCTCCACTTCGGAGGAGAAGCTCTAATTGCTGCAGGACGAGAGCGCTCTCACTCTGGGAAGCGGTCAAAGGCTTCATCCTGGTCAAAGGCTATTTTCTGACTGGATCTTGTAATATTTCAGGCTATCTTTAGTTAGGACAAAGCCTGAACAGCTCTTGCTCTATTGAACAAGGGATATCCCTAAGCTGCTCTTTATACTGCAGTACTTCAGCGCGACGCTCCCATGGGCTTTGCATGGACGACACAGCGGTCGTCCCCCCCGGGAGTCATGGGAAACCCCTCCCTGCTGCATGAAAAGGCTCCTCTTTCTTGAAAATACCATTTGCTCTTGAAAAATGATTCCAAAAACCCATATACATCTGTGGCTTCCCGTCAGGGTGGGAGAAGTGTTTTTTGTCGACATGTCTCATGTTTCTGAGCACGCTCTCCTGTGCCTTGGCCAGAGCCCTTGGTATAACTTTCTGCTGAGTCAGGCTGCTGGTTTTCTTATCCCAAATCCCAGACCGGTGGTTTCAAGTACTCCAGGCATTTTCAGAGGCAGTTTGAAACCCAGCCAAGCCCACGGCGGCTGGGGGGGGTGTACTTTTCTCCTGACCGACTCGCAGTTGTGCTGGTCGTCTCCCAGGACGGGTGAGCTGGGCTGCAGCTGCAGGGTGCAGCTGCCATCCCAGGGGACAACCCTCCCGCCCCCCCAAATAAAGTGA
The DNA here is from genome assembly GCF_900496995.4 of Aquila chrysaetos chrysaetos. Lineage (NCBI taxonomy): Eukaryota > Metazoa > Chordata > Aves > Accipitriformes > Accipitridae > Aquila > Aquila chrysaetos. The sequence goes on from NC_044005.1 coordinate 60,742,225, forward strand.
ACGTTGTGATTTTTAGCAGCAGTAAATGATCCCACTGGGGGTTATCTGACCGCCAAAATTACGCTGGCTTGGCTGAAGGGTTGAAAGGCAGAGGGCCACATAAATAACGCATTTACAGACTCCAGTGGACGCAGGATCAGGCCCCCGCCCCAGCCCCAACCCCCCCACCAGCCGGTTTCACCCACTGCTCGGAAGTCACCCCTTCTCCAGGTCCTGCGTTTAGATGTCTGTCCACAAGACAACAGAACAGAGCGAAGGCAAATGTGCAATGTAGAGATCCATTATGCTTTATTTACATGCGTCACCATCTCTTTTACAAACTAGATTACAATTTAAAATGGAATACACAAGGCAATATCTACTAACACCAAGTGGAGTAAGCACTGCGTCTCTACTTTGTTTGGAAAGGGGCAGGTTTTGCTCCAAAACAAACTTCCTTCCAACCTCTGTGTAGTAAGGTAGTATATTCCTCCAGGGCAGCATCTTTTTTCTTTTTTTTAAATATAAAATCCTCAGTAAGACTGCAACATGAGAGTGTCTGCTTTCAAATGAAAGTACAAGATAGCCCAAATGAAAAGTATAAACTGTTCAGCTCTTCGGTATGTAAAGACGGCCATGCGCGATAAGGCTGTGGATTTAATATTCTTCCAATTTACATGGCTTGAAACAAAAACAGATAAAACAGTTTTACAGATACTGTATACATATTTTTTCCAATCATGCAACTTTTTTTAAAAAAAAGTTAAACATGTGAAGCCAAATGTACAATCCATTTTTTCCAACCCATAGTAACGAAATGTATCTGGTCCCCCTTCGCATCTGTTGGCAATTCCTAAGGTATATTGTGTACTAGAAAACACTTACAGGACACCGATTGCCAAGCAATGACATAATTTTAGAGAAAAACATGACCTAAAAGGTAACTTTTTGAAGCGGTGGCACAAAAATTTCTGGAGTTAAGCAGTGGTCAACTACCCGATTATTCTCAAGATAAAATTCTTTTACAAAAATCATTAAATCAAGCCCCAAACCTGTGACTAGGAACTGCACAAATGTCACCTTTTTAGACCTTTTGTTTAGACCAAGTGTTTAAACAATAACTATGGAATTGTTCTGGACAATCATCTGTTTTACATGGTTTCAGAAGGAAAACTTCTAGGCATAAACATGCTCAAAGACTCAAAGGCCAAATTTTCAAAAGGTAGGTTCCCCAAATTAGCCATTCAAGTCTGTATTTTGACACCTAAATAAGCGGCCCTTTGAATTCAGCGAGATTTATGTAGCACCTCTGGAGAGGAGGGCATTTGCTGGGCACCTCAGCAGGCGTAGAGGGTGGTGACCTTCCCCTGGGCCTGGGGGGACCTGGCACCTCTCCTTCCTTCGAGAAGCCACGAGGGCAGAGGAACTTGCCCCCTGCGACGACGCTGGAGCCCCCGACGTCCAGAGCCTGACAACAGGCACCTCCGTTTGAAAATTCTGGCCCCAAAAATGAGCAACAGAAACCAAACCAAACCAAAGAGGTTGGCCAAGTCCACCCCTTTCCAGCGAGTGCTAGGATGTTCTCCGAAGTAGGGGCCCAAGGTGTCCCAGCCACGCCAATGGAAATGCTTTCCTCGACATTGCCGAGAGGCAGGTTAAGCCTTTCAGCTGCTAATGCTTTTATTTAAAAAAAAAACCAAAACAAACTTCTCTGCCATTGATGGTCTGTCTCTAAATCAAGTGTTTTTTCTCCATTTTCTGAACAGAGCAGACCACAGCGTTCTCCCTCATTTCTGCCAGCGGGAGCTAGCTCCGTTGAACTCAGTGGGGCTAGGCTGCCGGAGCAGAGCAGAAGTTGCCCCCATTTGTTTTAAGCTAATGCGCCTTCCCTTGCCTTTCACAAGAACTGCATCCGTACCAAGAAAAAAAAACCCCAAAAAACGATGGATTTTGGTCACCTTGGCCATACCGTCAAGTCAGGCCTTACCGGTGCTGTCCGTGACCTGGTCGGTGGTCTTTGGGCAGGCACCCCGGGTCTCACGAGCGGCTCACCGCGCAGGGGCCCAACGCTGCGCCCCGGCACGGGGAGGCACCGTGTGGGCTCTGCCGGCGGCCGACACCGCGGGCAGGGGGACAAGCCCCCCCGCAGGGCAGCGGCCGCGGAGGAGCCTCGGGGAGAGGAGCACCGGAGGGAAGTCCTTCCGCGTACACTCGCGTTGCGGGGTGTACCGGGAAGCTGAGAGCGAATGCTACACGCTCAGAGGAGGCTGGTGATCAAGCTCTCAACCAATTTTGGTAAACGGTGCCTGCAGCTGGACTGCGATAAGCAAAGGGACCTCTAGCCCAGGTGACCACTGCCCCACGCGAGTGTCCTGGGTGGCTGGCTGCTGACAGAGATGGGCAATGAGCATCGGCTAACTCCAATAAATCTAACAATCTAGTCCCCACGCTGACAAACAGACCATCTCGGTGTAAAAAGAAAAGAGAAGTTTTTTTAAAAGGCGAATGATAAACCCTTGGCTGCTTGGAAGAGTTGATATGCTACAGGGCTACGATAACCACAACTGCACAGAGTCTACACGGTCCTAACTGCGGGGAGAAACCAAGAGATGCATCTTTACGAGAGAACAGCGTGGGGGCTACGATACAAAAACAAAACTTCCATCACACTAGGAGCTGTTGTTTCACCAATGTCACCTCAGGGACCTGGAAAGTAAGGAGCGAGGAAGGGCCCACGAATGCTTGTGTGTGTCTGTGTGTGTGTGTGTGTGCGCACGCGCGCACGACTGTGCATGTGCGGTGGCAGTGGGGAGAGGGAGTCACTCCACATTGCATGGGACACGGGTTGGTGGGAACTCATGCACTGAGACTTTGGGTTAAAATGCTAGTTTGTTTTCCTAACATCCATGCATAATGATCCGTTTCTGTACATAATAAAATATATTTATATATTTATATGCATAATGCTTTTATGCAAAGAAAAAAACTTCATATATCGCTTTGGAGAATTATGTATACACTGTCCTATTCAGAACCTCTTCATACCGAGTTCCTATGTACCATTGTTGTCTTCCCCTCTTTTTTTGTATCCCTCCCTCCCCAAAATACTAATAAAAAGTAATCAAACTTTCCAGATTATAGAGAGGACCTATACAGCACCATACCTTTTATTCATTATTATTATTAATTATTATTCATTTTACAAAAGAAAATCTTAGAAGCAAAATATATAAAACTGCCTTGTCTTTCAGTGACATTTATCCTGTTACAATCTACGTTCCTATGAAAAGCCATTTGTATGATACTGTCACCTTGCCATTCCCTCTCCTGCTTCTTCTGCCACAACAGGTTATACACAGTGAGAAGGAAAAAATAATCGAGGATATGTCCAAAACAAAAACAAAGGATCACTGATGCAGTAACACACCCTGCAACGACCTGTGCCTCAACTCCCGGCGCTGCCACTGCAAGTCACCTGCCGATGCCCAGCCTCTACGTTTAGCTTTTCTGCGAAGTGACGTATTTCCCTTAATTTTCGCTTTTTCAAACACATCTTTACAAGTGGCTATGTTCAACTTGTCTGGCGGCTCCGCTTATAACTCCTCACCAGCTCGCTGCAGCAGTAGGGACAGCCTTGCTACCATAAGGCAGGAGGGGAGCCTGCTCTGGTGGGCAGCAAACGGGCTCCTGCCTCAGTGCACGTGCGGGCAACGGCACCCGCTGTCAGTCCATCCTCACGAGCCAAGAGGCAAACTCGCCGGCTTCCCTTGTTTTGCAATCAACCCTGGTTTGACGCTTATGGAAAACGGGGGTGTACCATTAAATTTAAGGAAAGAGTAAGAAAGAAACAAACAAACCAACCCAACAAACAAACAGACCACACACATCACCTCTCTCTGGAATTCAGCCGGTTGATCGGTGTAACAAATGCTGTATACTCAGAAAACCCTGACGTCTGAGCAGTGTTGGGCTACGATAATTTCCTGGCACGTGCACAGTACTTCAGATTTCCCAGGGAGAGAAAGCAAAAATGGTCAAAAATCTAAGGAAATCAAACTGGAGGTTGTAGGGGGGAGGGTGGGCAGACAGGGAGAACCTCCAAAAAAGAAAAGCCAACTTAAAACATCCCATAAGCCATTAATATATTGAAACACCACATACTCATTGACAAGTAACTACTGTAAAGGCTACACAGTGTGTTCTTAACAGGATGGTGCTGAACATTGTCTCCACAGCAGGTGCTTGGCCATCCCAGAAAAGGAAGATTTTGCATACTTCAGAATTAGTTCAATTCCCCCCCAAAAAAGAGAAAAAAAAAAGAGGAAAAAAAAAAAAAAGAGGATCTTCACTCCGGTAAGGGGCCTATTAACAGTCTGCTTCGTTAGGAAAATAATGCAGGGTTCACAAAGGTCGTAAGCTGTAAACAGTATCACTGTCCACTTGCTGACAGCAGATTTGGCAAAGGGTTCTCTCTCTACATCTCGTGTCAGTTTGAGGGCCTGGAGAGGAAAAAGAAAAAGAAGACAAGACAGTGAGACTGCTGCATGTAGGAAAAAAAACACAACAAAAAAAGGCAACCACAACAACAGCTTACTCTGACAAGTAATTTTGATTTGTTTGCACCCAGAAACTTCAAACTTACAGCAAGGAATAAGTTGCACTGTGACCCTGCCTGAAAATGTTTCCCCCTTCCCAAGGTTTGAGCGTGCTTCTTTGCTGGCTCCCAAGCAGGAAAGCAAAAACGCTCTCTCCAAAGAAAAACAATGGCCGAGTTGGATTTACAGAAACCCAGTGCATCATCTATTTGTTAAGGATTATTTCCAGGTGAAGCACAGAAGGATCATCCACCTTTTCTCCATTTTTCATGATCACCCTTTCTCAGCATCACCAAAAGGCTGGACAAATCTTCCATCAGCATCTGACATTGACCACCACCCTTGAAGGACAGCCAAAGGAGGCTGCTCAAGAGAAGCAGTGAGGAGCCACGAATTTTGGGTTGGACTTTGGAGTTCTCCGTTCTCCTGCTTGTACGACACACTGTCAACAGACAGGGTCCACCCGGCTTTAAAAACAGGGTTAGGGTCCAGCTTATTCTGTAGCCATGAAACTTCTCTGCAGAGGGACAGATGCTGGAAAGATGCCTTGGATGCAGCATGGAGATGACTACAAATGGACATGGTATGTAGGTAAAACACTGAAAACAGATGAACATTTCAACTAAGGGGGCCAAGGGGCCAGGTTTTTAAAGGTACTCTGTGGCTTAAAAATACAGACAGGCACCAAGTAGAGTTTTGCGAAGTATGTACATTTAAACATTCCCATGAAATCCTTTTACAGAAAGCCCACTTGGCAGCCATCCGCGTTGCTGGGCATGTAACTTCTGGCTCTGAAATGGCTTCTGAAAGCAGGGCTTAGTCCCCCACACTTCTTACAACCTGTTGAGGATTTTCCCCAAGACGAATGATCGGTGATTTTTCTATACAGTACAAGAACAAGGGGACACTTGCTGAAACCAAAAAGCCATTTGAGGTGATTACAGGAATGTCTTTACTCTCAGAAGATCCTGGTATCAGGCACCCTCATGAAAAATGGTGGCTTCGGGGGACTGCTGGATTAATCTGGACCAGCATCTCCTGCAAGGGGGATCACTCAAAGGCCGTCACGAGATGACTCTCCATCACTGCCCCTCTCCTTTCTAAGGTGCCAGGCACTGATCCTATGATAACATTTTATTAAAATGACCTATTCTGATAATGCTAAATGATTGATGGAAATTTAATCATTTTGTCTCATGGTTATTAGAGCAACAGCGTGACAGCTGCTCCCTGTGCCGTTAGGGGAGAACTTCATTCAGCACAGCTTAGGGAGCAGACAGATTGTGCGTTTCACCCAAACAAAATTTGGCTTTAGCCTTAATTATGTGGAGGGGTTTGGGGTAGACTGTTTTGTGAATAAAGGGATTTCCGACTGGATCAACATATTGATTTCTTCATTTTCAAAGGGCAAATTAACGCTAGCAGTTCATTAATGTGACTGCCTGGCAAGGACTCCATTTGGTGAGTGTGTCCTGATGGCCATAACAAGGTCAGCAGAAGATACCCAGACAGGCCTGGGAGCCCCCAGTAAAACCTGGCTAGTGGCTTGTACGCAGCTCAAACGAGTGCATGCCCTTTTCTCTACTTCTCCTTAAAGCCTTAGCACCAGGGGGGGCTGGAAATGGGTGACTTCCCAAAGCACAACCTCATCCGAAGGCAAGGCTTGGGTCCCACGTGCCGCAGCCCAGCAAGCCAGCTCACTCCCATACAGCTGCCAGTTATGCTGAGCATGGCATGGAGTATATATAACTTCATATATAACTTCAGCATGTGTGAGAAGTCTTGCTGACTTTGAATGGAGCTATTAATTAAAAGTAAACAAGTACAGAACTCCTGATGAAGTACCAGAGTAGTTTAACGTTTAAATTAAAAATGTATGTAAAATACTATACTATGAAACAAAGTGGTAAGAGAAAAAACTGGAGGATGGATGATGATGAGCATCATTTGTGGTAGTGGCACTGCCCGACATTTTTTCGTGAGGACACCCATCCTTCAGACAGTGCCAATGTTTAGGAGACAGACGCAATGCTGAGGTGAAATCTGCTCATAGCAGAACCAAACCACGCTCCATTTTCACAGCTGTTTACATGGACTTTGCAAATGGATTAAAAAATGAAAAGAAGTAGATCAAAGTCTTAACCTGCCTGCCTTCAAATTACCCCATTAAAGTTCGTAATAGAACCACACACTCTCGCTTTCTGTCTCACCACAAAAAGCCTCTGTTAGCCCTGAGTTAGCAGCCTGCTGCTTCATAGCAATGAAAACTGTATCAGGTGGGGAAGCAAGCACTCCAGTTACATCTCCATTTATCAGTGGTCCTGAACCACAACTCTCCAGTGTTCCTCCCTCCCTGCCCCCAAATCCAAATATCTCCAGCTGCATCCTGAGCCAACACAAGGTTTTCTCCCATTCCCAACGGCTGTGGGAAAAGCTTGTCCTCTGGAGTGTCACCCTGAATTTGCAGAGGCAGACGGGGTTTCTCCTCTGGTGAGCCAGGACAACGCTGTCCTCTAAGGGCAACATGCAGCTCTCCAGGTAAAATACTCCAGTCGCCCCTTTATCCTTTTTCCTGGCCTTTACTTTTTGGGACCTGTTTTGGGGGATAAGAGCAGCAGAAATATGAGCACAGGGAATGATGAAAAAATATATAGAACAGAGGTCAAGGAGGCATACAAGAAAGGTGCAGTCTAGCAGGGCTAGTGGGTTAGAGCAGTGTTCACTAACTTGCCACAGCAAAGGCATAGAGCCCCCTCTTATGTGTGGCATGGTTTCTTGTTTCTTAGGCTGGGGGGAACTTCCAAAAAGGGCACTACTAGAAAACATCACCTGGCTGTACTCCTTAAGCCACTCCCTGGAAAATTCAGTTCTCCCTTGAAAAGCTCCTCTGTCAAACCTGAAGCTCATTTTCAATCATCGGGGAGTGGAAAGGAAGGAGGAATTTTAGACTTTCTCCCAAAGTTTCTTAGACTTCTTAAGACTTTCTTCTGAAGAAAGCGAAGGCTTTCTTTTGGAGTGCAGACTTCACAACCGCATTGGTACCTGGGCTCTGTCACACACACGTGCACACATGCACTGAAAGTAGAGGCAATTCCACCATGGCTGTTTTGACCCCCTGGGTACAGAAGGCTGGCAGAAGATACATCTGCTGGACGTTAGAAGAATCCCCAGTGCTATATCAAGCTATAACTTATGCAAGCATATATGCATGTGGTTGGTGAAAATAATGACTTTAAAACAGAAACAGAAAAAGCATTAAGCAAGGGGTGAGGACGAACTACTGCTTTGTCACGTCCCACAGACGTTTTGAACCCTACATGCTAAATCTGTTTATCCTATTTGGTGGAAGAGTGTAAACCAAAAAGCAAGTATTTCTGTATTTTCTAATTCTTCAGCTTGCAAGCAATTATGAGGCAGATGAGATGCCCCTTTCTTCTGTCCTTTTCTCTGCCCTCTCATCCTCTACCTGGCTACTGACCAGTTACAAATGCTACCCTTGCTTTACTCTGTGGCTGAGCTGTTGGTTGCGATTTCCCTCCAGCAACAACATTTCCTCACTTCTGTCTCACATCATACCACCACTTGACCGGATGGCCATCTCCCAAGCCAGCTAGTGCACCATCAGAACAGCTCTGAAGGATCATCTGCCACCTGTTGCTTTCTCCCTTTGATTCCCAATAGTGCCAATTACACACCACTGGAAATTTCTTCAGAATAGAAAGGTGATGCATCGATGCTCCCCAGAGCGAGGCACAGATAACGTGTGTTGGTGGTAAGTTTATCAGTAAGCTAACATAAGAATCAGCACATACAGTTTTCTATTAAAAAAAAGTTATGTGCTCCTTTACCTAATTATGGTATGAGAAACTGCACTACCAACACACAGCTCCTCTGTATGGCAGCCTATCAAGGACCTCCTGATTTGGCTGGAAGGCTTGTTGAGTGGATCACATCTTGAAAAATATCACCACTTATCTGTAAAACAAGTGTTTTCCCTGGGTACCACTCTGTAATGACTCCCCAGGGACAGGAAATCCCAATAACTACTTTTACTGTCCAGAGACTTGGGATGCAAACGTTTTGAAGGAAACTTGTGTCCTTTAGTGACAGATGTGCATTTGTTCTGGTGCCTCAGCCCCTTGATTTGTCATCGCCACCAGCAGTACAGCTTCTACTCCAAAATGGGGGTAAGCTCAAAAAGCAAGACTTGATTATGTGGGGTTACAAGTTAATATTCTGCCTGAGGTTTCACAGCTCAAGACTGAAGAATACACAGTATTTGTTTAGAAACAAGTAAGGAAGATAACTACTGTGGCCAATTCTTCTATAATGACAACATTGCAGCATGAGATTTTTTGTTCAAGCAGAATAAAAATTAGGAATCCCGATGCCAAGGCAGGTATGCCACAGTGACACCCTAAAGGCTTAGCTGGACTAGGATGGCTCTGTGCTGAGAGACAACGCTGAGGTCAGGGTGCGAATCCCAAGGGGAAAAAAAAGAGCTGGCAACTTAATGTGCTTTCTTTCCTGAACTTTCAGGCACATCGCAACTTCACTTTTTCTCTTTTAGTTCTACTCGTAAAAATAGATCTTTCCAGCTCAGAATCGGGGGCAGAGAGTGCGGGAGAAGGATGGAAAGGGGAAGAACTCCAGCACAGAACTAAGACTTACGGGAGCTAAAAAGTTGCTGTGCTGGGACTTGCTCAGGCACGTAAAGCATGAAAGTGTCTCTTTTCCTTCCATTACTGCTCTTACACTCCAAGAAACATTGCAAACCATAGCAGACAACCAAGTATTTTGGAAGTAAATGTAACTAAAGACAGCATATCATTCTATCACCCGTGTCATCTCCCTGGGACGAAAGGCTTGCCCAGAACTGTAGTGAGGTGCCACAACTATTGATAAACGTATTATTCTGATATCCCACTTGTCTACAGAATCATAGAAAAGTCCAGGCTGGATGGGACTCGGCATCATCTGGTCAAACGTTCTGTTGAAGGCAGGGCCTCAGGTTAGGTTATTCAGGGCCCTGTCAAGCCAAGTCTGGAATATTTCCAGCAAGGGAGAATCCACCACTTCTCTGGACAGTTCATTTTATCCTCAAAAGTGGGTAAGGTCCCTTCCACCCATTTTACAGATGAAAAGGAGACACCCAGTGAGAAATTGGTCCACCCATGCTCACACACTTAAAAGGAAAAGTAGATCAGGATTTTCCTAATGTATCAGGACCTGATACTGAACAACCAAATTCACAGGAAATTCTGCACTTGCTTGCAAGAGAAGCAGGCGCATGCAAACTCCACTACATGCATCACTGTGCACTGTGTTGTTGCCCATACAAGAAGACCATATGCTGACACACTTGTTTTTACACCTACAGGCATGTGAGTGTGCAGTTATGCTGGCTTTCCAGCACCAGCACTGCTGATACCCAACTGCTGTTGAGAACCATTACATCTGGCTGGGTTCAATCCTCTGTCCTGGCCAACAGAGGAGAGCTTAGATACAGGACATCATCCCTCTACAAGGTCTCCAGGCTTCGTAACTTGACAAACTTATGGTAAATTTTATCCCCTGCCTTTTGTTCAGGGGCCTGAGGAGCAGGGTGGAAATCCTGCCAGTTATGGGTGACACTGCCATTAATTGAAAGATATCAGCCTGGGTGTTGAACACAGCACCTTTTAGGCAGGATGCTGCTAGACTAGAGGAAGAAGGCCAAAAATGCTTGCAAAATACATCTTCTGTTAGGGGTAAAGTACACCAGCAGGAATAACAGTGCTTTCTTTAGGCATTCAGGAGCACTGCGAAGGAGACCTCTAGTGTGGATCAGAAAAGGATGGATAACTACTGCACCTGTGCAAGACCAGAGAAGGACTTTGCTTTTGAATCTGAAGAACAAGAGCTGCTTTTTAGAGTAAAAGGTACCCACGTGGCTGGAAATATCCTGAATTATGGGTTTATAGTGCTATGGAAATGTGCTAGGTACTTTTTATTCTGAATGTCCTTATAGACAGTTTCTTTTTCTCTGCCAGGTACCAAGCCTATTTTAAAAACATCCTCCCTGCTATGGAGTCTTCACATTTTCCTCTGTGGCAAGTTGAAAATGACAGGCCAATAGTGCTCACACAGGTCACACAAAAAGATTGCCACCATGTTGATATAAGGCAGGACATCCTCTATGATGACTTACAAGTGGTAGAAAAGACAAGAGAGGGAAGGTCCTTCCTCAAACCCAAATTTTCTCTGCATTTGTACAAAAACAAATTACCTATGAAAGCCAGGAGAAGCAGGCTGTACAGGGGAAAAACAATGGGCAAGATATTCAGCTCAGCTGTAAAAGTGCATAAACACAAGCCATTCTCCATGGCATCATCTGGGAAAAGTGGCTTTTTTCCTGGAGTAACGGCAGACAACCGCAGCTACACAGCGGCCTCCGTTAGCTGAGCTGCGTCTCTGTCCGATTACCGCTCAGCAGATGTTCGCTCTGCCAGACTCCAACAACTGCCACCCTGTGCGGTAATCTGAGTGGAAAAGCTGATTAAATAGCGCCCGTAGAGTGGACCAGAGCTGAGCGTTCCCACCACCCAGCCGCTGGTACCCGATTTAATGGGGTCAGTGTCCCTATGCACCGTGTGGGACTCGATCAGGGACAGCGTTGATGGGAGCATCCTGCAGGAGACTCTCCACCAGTGGCACCGGGAGCCCAGGGGGGTTGTTTGAGCATCCTTCCTTCATCCTCCCTCCCCAGGCCAGGAGAGAAAGGCCAGCTATTTACGTAGGGTACTACTTAAATATGTGCACTCCTGCTGCCTACGCTGTACCCGTGCTCTTTGGCTGTCATCAACACAAGACTTAAACCTCTCTGGCTGTCAGTTCATCACCTTGGCTGAGCGCTGAATTGCTATGAAAAAAGATCTTGACCTTTCCTCAGCTGCATGACGCTATGTTTCTAAAAAGAATCTCTTATTACGCACTTCTTCAAGAAAATACATTTGGGGGGGGGGGGGGAGGTACTTAAAAGTCTGGCTCAAAAGAAGGAAAGAAAAAAGAAAAACCACCTGTAACCATCCCAGCTATCAGGCAACAGCACATCTGGGGACCAATGCTGATCTGCGGCTCTAAACAATCATTGTGGCTCATTCACATGAGAAAGACGATTTGTGTAGACTCATTCTATAATAAAACCTGCGTGCTGCCGATCCAGGGAGGAAAGCACTGGGGAGACCAGTTGATGCGGGCTGTTCTAAAAATATCAGTTTGTGCTGTCATCTGGTGAGAGTATGTCATCCTGTAATCTTGGCATCTGCAGGGACAGCAAGTTTCTGCCTAATTATTGCTGCTGAATCACATGACAAAGCATGAGGTACTAAAAAATGTATCTATATAAAACACCAACAGAAGAACACCCAAACCACAAGATCAGACCACTGTCCTGGCTTCAGCTGCTGTACACTCACAATACAAGGCTGCGGAGGCAATCCTGGGTTTTACAGATCTTTTTCCTGGGTTAATAAAACCCCAAAACATAAACCCAGATTAAAAAAACCACCAAAACTAAAAAGCCCTGCTCCCAGAAGGAGCGAGCAATTCATTGCGCCTGTGTGTCAGCTCCTGCTGCCTTCACACAGCAAAAGCCACAGCATCCCTGCAAGCGTAGGACTGGCCCCTGCATGCAAGGGGCTTCAAGGGGCACTGCGGCCAGCGGGACTGCACGGGGGGCAGCCCCAGCGGGGTTTGCCCGGCTTTTCCCTCTCCCCCTCCCCAGTGGCCACAAGTGCCGAGTTTGCTCCCGTGCCGCTGGTGCGTGCCTGGGGAGCGAGGAGCCTGCTCGGGGCAGGCCCTCCTTGGAGTTAATGGCATCCCTGTTCCCAGCGAAATACGTTTTCTACATAGATATTTTTGTTCAAAGACTAAACTTGGCGTGCGTGATGTTTAGCTAGTCACAAAACCACCTTTCAAAACTTGGGCTGGCTGAAACAACACTTAAATGTTAGAAGCGCGCCACCGCCTTAACCACTAACCTGTTAGAAATGGAGCAGAAGAATTTGCTGCTCCTGAATTTCCTTTAGCTTTTTTAAAGGCAGCCAGTCCCATCTTGGCTCCATGTAAGAAACCTGCCAGCCCTACCCCTAGGACCTCATTTTTGAAAATCAGAGAGGACAAAGTGCAACTATGGTCCTGAGGCTGTCAGCACCCTCAGGCAAGAGGTCCATCGATTCTGTTTCCACGTTTCAGCTTTAATGAGCAGAAAACAAGGTTCTGGTAAAGAATAAAAATCATCTTCCTTGCAGCATATTGTCCAGAGCTCTCTGATTCGAAATTCCATCCAAATGGAGATCTTTTCACTATCTACTTCAACTTTTAAGATGGTGGTGTTGTGAATAGTAAGTCATCCTCAGACCTATGCATTCATCTTTGGTATGAATTTCACCCAGAAACAGGTTGAACACGAATTAACAAATCGGCAAGTAGTCCAAACTGATATGGACTAATGAAATACCAACAGTCATTTCATTACGTTTCCTAGAATTTTGCTTTATCAGAGATGTTAATCATCAAATTGTGTGAACATTACACGACATTACATGGCATAGCTTGTGCACTTTATAGCTACAGTAAGATGATCTGGGACTTACATGATGCTAGGGCAAAATGAGTGACTTTAACTGATCTGCGAAGTATTTCACCTGTAATTTTCAAACAAGCCAATGGGACTCCAGCACGGCTCTGTTACAGGCATCCTGCTAAATGGCACGTTGAAGTCTCTCTCAGGAGATGCAGCTAGATGAGTTTTTCAGACAGTGAAACCAGCTCAAGAAGTTCCTGCCCTGCGCGCGCTGAGCCATCCTCCAGCCCCTGCCGAAGCCCTGTCAGCATCGCTGCCTGCGCAGTGCCGCTGTGAACTGGATCACTAAAACAATCGAGGTAAAAACAACTTCTTGGATGGGTTTGCCCAATGTTTGCCCAAGCGGTAGTTGATCACCAGCTCCTGACCTTCCAAGCAGCAGTAAATGTCCCGAATAGTCTCCCCTGCCACTCTGCTTGGGACTAGTCTTTGGTGAATGCCAAGTCCCTTGGGACTTGCTGGCTGAGAAGGACCAGGGAGCAAAGTGCAGAGTTGTGGGAACCCCAGGCAGAAAGAGAACCCACTAATTTAAAAATAAAAGGTATTCTAGAGACAGGTGAGGGAATAGTGACGTCTGTCTTTATTGATAAACAAGCTGAAAAACCAAGGTGATGATTATCTGAGTGGCAGGAGGGCACATCCAGTGCTCTTGGGAAGCAGGCAGAGACAGAGGAACAGAAGCCTCAGCCAGCTTAAGAGGGGAAAATTATGGCTGAGTGAATAAAACAAGAAAAAAGCATATTGATTTTCTCCTTTCCTTCTTGTAAGAGAAACAACACAAACCAAACCCAAATTCATTTATATGCCTCAGTAAGGACCCTCTGAAAGGCTGGGCATGGCCAACCTCACGGGCACAGGGCCAGCGCGGTGGAACCAGGCAAGGCTCTCTCCAGGGACCATGCACAGGCTTACGTGCAGCAAACGTGCACAGCCACTAAACCCGCAACAGTGGCATCTCCTGTACAGGTTTTTTACTTCCCCTATGAAGAAACTGTAGTTGATTTTCTTCCAAAGTAAACCCCCTCTATACCTAGAGTACGTATAAACTAAATACCTATGCATTTGGCTTCTTTCTTTTCTTCCCGAAAACTGACTCCAACGTTTCTCTTATTTTTCATAGAAAACACAGCACTCACTATTCCCAGGTATGCCAATAATCCATTGTAACTGCTTCTGCCTGCCTGCAAAACACACCTGGCCACCCTCGTGAAACGGATTTAGCATGAGCAACTGCCAGGCTGTTCTGCTGAAAGCGTTCCCCAGTCTTCAAGCCTGTAAAGATTCATTATTGGGGTCACGAACACTGCTGAGAGAAGGTTTTAATTCAGGGGTCCCTATTGCTACAGCCAAGCGGAGAAGTAACTGAGAAAGCAATTCAGAACGACTGAATCTGATGTCATGCGAGGTGCCCCTAACAAAATACGAGATGCTCACAGGGAGGCAAACTCTCAAACAGCGCTGCTTAACAGACGAGGAAGGGTGCATGATGAACCAGCTCAGCAGAAATCATCTGCGCTTGCACCTGATACCAGAGGCACCCCGCAGCAGCCGGTCCGCTTGTCAGAGAGAGGGAAAGAGGCTTCCACAGATGACTGGACAGTAATCCGCTGAGGAGAACTGCCTCGTTAATAAATCTGTCCTCTGCAATGAGACTCCGCTCACAAAGATGTGTCAGTTCCTCTATTCGGAGGGAGCAGCCTGAAAAAGATCACAGCAGCTACGCTCTCCGTGAGCGGCAGAGGCCAGGGCGAAGAGGCATCGGCGAGCGCCGGTGCGGCGGTGGCGTGGTGTGCCTCCTCCGCGCTGCCTCGGCAGGTCTGCCCACGGGCGGCTTCCACCCATCGATACGCGGGAGACGAAGCTACGAAAGCAGGAGGCTGCCCTGTCTGCCTGCGTCAAGCAAAGTTGTCAATAGCATCTGGTCTTCAGGCCCCATTTGGCAGATTGTCCTGTTGGATGTTTCACTGCCATAACGTTCTTACAGCCTTTTGGTTTTTACCTCATGCTAAAAGGGTTTTTGAATCCAAACAGCTCATGCACCTGGAGGAAGACAGAAGTGGTCAGCAAGCGTGACCTTCTGCAAGTTTTCACCTCCTGGTTCATGAGTCAATTCTTTTTTTTCCCCCTTTCCTTTCTTAAATTCTCCAGCACCGGAACTGAAGGAAAACCAGAATTCAGCTGTGGCCCTGGCCTTGCCAAGCCGCCATCCTGTGCAGGGTCAGCGGGACACGGTGTCCTCTACAGCCCGCCTCCAGGCCCTCCACTGCAACGCTCTCGCTTTGGGCGAGAAGATGTGAAAGAACCTGAGGAAATCCTCCCACCAACAGAGAAAGGACTGTGCAAACCAACCGCTCCACCGGAGCGAGGCAGCTTTGCAGAGCGACTGAAGGGAGGGCTCCCGTGCAGTCTTGTTCTCCCTCACAGGCAGCAGACCACGGCACACGTCTCCTGCGGTACTCCGTACACACAGAAGACATTCGGGAGGTTCACCGCTACTGCTCACCTACCGCAAAGCTTCCCCTTGAACATCTAACTGTGAAACAGAGAAGGAAAACTCAATTAAAGATGAAAGGGGCAAATTATGCACCGTAAAGTCAAACGACATCAACTCCTCCTTTCCATCCTTCATCTAGAAAATAAGAAAGTTGGAAGTAAGCTGCAAACTGAACGAAAGCCTCGTTTAACCTCACCACTGGGATACTCCACGTACTACTCTGAAGTTAATAGAACACTTTCAATAATTTATAGCTAACCTTTTATCCTACTATATTTTGAAATCTACTCCCTTATACTAATAAATAAACAAAGGAGAAAGGGCACTTTGTGTGGCACCTACCCTATGAGTCAGTGAATATGTATGTGTGAGCAGGCAGAGGTATGGGCAGGAGCCTGCAGAATCACAAAAGGATGACAGAAACAATGTTTACAAGTTCAAATGCCCCCAGCTGTGGAAAAGAAGCAATGGAAAAAAACCACATCAATCTGGAAAAAATTAATCTGAAAAGGCTAACATTTGAAAAGCACCTATGTCAGAATCCAAACCTACAGATATTCTCTTGGTGGAGTCCAAAAGAAAATGATACGCACCCCAGTCCTGGAGGGGACCGACAATTTTTACATATTTAAAACATTAAACCCAGGATGTTCCTGGGACCAGGATCCCACCTTTGCTATTTAAATATATAATTCCTCCATTTGCTGCATTTTCTTTGCCAAGAAATACAATTAAAAAAAACCCCAAACAACTTCTCTAGCATTGCTGAACCACAGCAGCAGTGCAACTCGAATTCAGTCCAGATCTGTCCCACACACCCGATCCTCAGCGCATGCACTGATCTTGCAAAGACACTCTTCCTCCTCCCCTGCAGTAACATCGCTCCGCTGACTGCAAAGCCCCTCACCCCGTCCCTATGTAACACAGCTTGGCTAGATGTGGCATCGGCTGCAGAGAAGAATCCATCTGTTGCAACTTCAAAGAAGACGAGTTGGAACTCTGTGATTCCTAAAACCCACAAATATTCCACCTTGGTTTGCCTGATTTGTCATTAACGTTTCTCATGCCTAAATTAAGAAGGACACAAAGCATCAGATGCGTGCTGACAGTGTTGCAGCTGAACAGCTTTTATAGCTTAGCCTCGTTTCCCTCCACACCTCCAAATGTTTCTTGGTTGTGCCTGCTCCATACCAACACATGGCAAGCCATCACAAGCCAAATTAATATTATTAGTGTGCACTAACTATTATGGGTTTGGTGCAAACTCCAATAAAACTAAGGAACCAATTATTTTACCACATCTATGGGGCACTGACCTGTTTGCCCATTTTCCCTGTTCTCAAAGATCCTTCAGCCTGGTACCCAACTCTGTGATGAAGCCTGTTTAGCACCAGTGAAGTTCCCCACATTCAGACTGACAACGTTCTGAGCTGAGATGAGGGAATCAAAGTTAAAATCCAGCCCATCTGCATCCATGAGTTCACTGCGGATAATGGACTCCATGTCACACTCCAGGCTCCCATTGAAAATATCCAAGTCCAAGTCACTTGGGAATTTCTCATGTCCCATGACTGGGAGGTTCACGCTAGAGGAGTACAAAGAGGAGCCTGAGAGCGGGTCAGAAAGTGTTTGCATAGACTGATTGACAGGTGACTGCTGATGTTTGGTGGATCCCAAGCTGTTTGAGTCACTCAAGCCTATGTTACTGATGGAATTGGACAAGGCACGGCTGCCACTAAGAGAGGAGTTGTGGGACTGGTGCTGGTGATGGGGCAGGCTCTGATTGACCAGACCGCCCTGGCTGGACTGCGCGGCAAACGACATCATGGGGTCGTTGCGGAGCATTATATTCCTGCGGGAATTCTGGGCAGACACAGCTGTGCTGGCTTGTGACATGAGTGGGTCAGACTGTGTCATCATGACATCGCTGTGACTAAGTGCATCAGAGGCAAGGAGATCCTGCAGCGTCTGGTTGTTGTAATGAGAAATGGAAGAGAAGGTGGCCTGCTTGTTCTCCTGAATGGTCTGCATGGGTGACTGGCGGAGGGAATTCAGGGACGATGGCCCAAACACGGCGTTGTTGAAACTACTTGATGGGGAACCCAGCCCTGAACCTTTGGAACCATAAGGAAAACTGGAGCTTCTCTGCATTATCCCTCCTGTGGGTGACTGCTGGGAGGGAGGGAGTGTTATATTGTCCAAGAGATCATCCATGAGGTTATCTGTCAGTCCATCGTTCAAATTCATTGTCCCAGCCATATCAGTCAACCTAGGCAACTCCACAGTACATGGTTTGTTTACCGATGGGGACAAGCTCGATGGACTACTGTACAGCATGGGAGAAAGCGGAGCATCATCATCTTGAACATCATCTAGTTCGGTGCTTGCCAAGATCGGTGACAAGCGGCCACTGATCGTGCTGGCATTTGAATTTGTACGGGAGCGAAAATCTGTCCATGCATCCAGCTCGTCGCTGCTGCGGGAGGTGGGACTCCCTGGCCACTTGGAGAGCTGAGAAGGGCTGTCCTCGCTCGTCTCCTGGGCAGTCTGCAGGGCTGCCTTTTTCTTAGCCGCCCGCCCTCTGCTCTTCGTGTACTTGTTGCTGTTGTCCATCGACACAGCACGTCTCCGGGGCGCCTTGCCACCTTTTCCACCATCTGGATTGATCATCCACCAAGAGCTTTTCCCAGTGCCTTCATTCTGCACCCTGACGAATCGACTGTGGAGTGACAAGTTGTGCCGGATTGAATTCTGCAGGAAAGGAACAAAACAAAACGTCAAGACCAGCACCCCACTTCTTTTACTATCCAAATCTTAATCATTAAACCAACATCACATGAAAAGAGCAACATGAATAAAAGCATTGGGCCCTCCTGGACATCACCACAGCTTTCTCGGGTGGTGGGTACGGGAGGGCTGGAGTGTGACTGCAGCATGCCAGCATGCTGCTGTAAAACAAGCCCTGTGCTTGCACTAGCGGTGCATTCCTGCTGCCCATCCCTACACCCCCAAAAGCTGCTTTCTAAGGAAAGGAGTGTGACACAGCCCTACTCCTGCTAGCAAGGAGCTAGACGTTTCTCCCTTACTTTTGACTCAGGACAAACCTCTATACTACCAGCAATCTTGCCATCGGTTCCTTGAAACAAAAACTGCAAAGGCACTGCAAAAATCTGACTGGAGGGGTAGTCACACTCATTGCAGCCTCTGCAAATGTCTTTTTAATTCTTCATGTGCATGTGTATTGTGTATTTGTTACAATAACTCTTGAGAAAACTGCAAGTGCTGTTGCTCCTCTCCCACAGGCACTCTGTGCATGACTAAGCTGTACTTTCTCTCTTGATTAGAGGCACCAGAATTACACCCGTACTGCAATAGCTGGCCAGCTGTCCCCTTGCTATAGTATCCTCACAGTCTTCAAAACATGATGTGACACAGTGCATGACGATATCCCTGTCCCTGTAAGCTGCTAGATAGAGAGTTGTGTAAAGCTGCTGTACACAGTCAGATACCCCGTGCCATACAGGATGATACAAAATACAGTACTTTCAGGGGAGCCCATGCACTGCCTGCTTTTGCATATTACCTGCTTGCACTAGTCAGCAATGTCTACTGTCCAAAAACCACATTGGCTCAAACCGATGATAATCATCTCAGAGTGAGAAAGAGGCCAAGAAAACCAGCCCACGGTACCCCTAGTGAAATGACTCCAGATTTAAACTGAAATAACCAAGATGAAAATCCCAGTCCGCTCATCCTGCTGAGGACAAGCAAGTGGTATTTGTTAGTGAGAATGCTTACAGGTTTTGGTTTTTTTCCTCCATGTGCAAGTCAAAAGATTTTTGGAGCTATCCCGTATTCCTTTGACAAAACAGTTGTGCTATTCCTCCAGGTTAAAGATGATTAAGTTAAAAAAGTTGCATGAGTTCTTTTTTCTTAAATTTTGGCAATTACGAGGTATATCTATAAAGAGGATAAAATCCCATTTGTTCTACCTGCATGCTTTAAAAACACAAAGTCAAAAGGACTATAGCATAATCAAACCATCCAAGGTAAGTGTCCTTCATTTACAAAGCAGTGAAGAAATTCCAGATTTAAATGGGCAAAGAATGAATCAATCAACAAATCATTCACAAGAATCTCGACATTTGCATCCTTAGGATAAATGGATGTTTGACATAAGTGAACTGGAGACACATTTGATGTATAAAGAAATACAGCCCAGCTTTTTTTTTAACTATATTCAGTATATAATGCCTTTTTTTTCCCCTGTTAAGTGTTGTGGGTTTTGTCAGATTGTGAAATGGAAAACATGCCTGAAGTTCTCGCACGCAGACAGCAGACGCGGTTGTGATTATCACTTAATGAAAAGAGAAATCATATGGAACACGGTTCAAAATAGCAACTGTTATGTTTTAAACAATTTGCACAAAACAGCAGACCAGACTTCGCAGACCTACTCAAGAGAAGTTTGGGTCAGTGCCTCAGCTATAAACTTGTCCATTTCTAAGGAACTATCATGCCATCAAAATATGGTGGATTGAGTTGCAGCATAATAGTTCTTCAGTCTAAGGAAGGAAAGAGCTTTTTATTAGTTAACTGATGACATTTTAACTATATTTTGAGTCTGGCAATAGTCTGTTTCTAACTTCTAATAACTAGGCGCCACTGCTTACTTCCTCAGGTTTCGCCCAACTGGCTGGAGAACTGCTGTTTTTTTGAAAAATAACCTTTGTTGATATTCCAGCTTGTACTGCATCAATGCAGGTAGCTCTCACATTCACCCCCTGGGACTTTCGTGGACAGCCACTTGTGAGAACATCTGCACGAGGATCTCGCCTCGCAAAGAGCCAGCGGCAGGGCGAGGACAACCAGAGCTAGACCTCCACACCAAGCCAGGCTACAAAAGTCATACAAACCATGCTGTTCCCCACCTAAAAATGCTGGGTATAAGAATACACAGCACCGTGACTCTTGCTAATGAAAAAAATCTTAGAAAACACAGAAAAGAAACACCCAAGGTAGCATACGCAGCGTGCCACACAGCTTCAGATATAAAAACACCCAGTCAAAGTGCCAGCACCTAACAGCTTTCCACCTATAGTATTCTCATAAAAGGGCTTATTTCTGTTGGTGGTAGCCATAGTATGAAACCATTTGGCCTAAAACCATGAAAAATCCTAAATGGTAAAATTGTGAGACTGAAGCACTACCTTTCAGGATGAGGGCTCCTGCATGTGTGTGCACATGTATAATTTTCTTCTTCTTATATCTTTTTGCTCAGTGTTGGTATTACACAAGTAATAAAAGAATGTAATAATACTTCTGCGTTGAAAATTGGTGGTTATAAAAAATCAAAGCAGTTTGTTTTCCTTTACATTAAGCAATATGCCACTTATACTCCAGCTTCTGTTTTTCTTTACTTTTCTTCTGTAGGAAGATTGTTTTCTTAAGCATAATTATGGGCCAATTTATTTTTGTGTACCCCATCTCCACCCTCTGTTCAAACACTGCCTTAAAACCCACTTCTTTCACGTAACCTCCCCCGCTAACCTCTTCAGCAACAGTATCTGAGTTTCTTGGTTTCTCCTTGTGTTGGATGCTCTGCCAAATCAAATGAGGGCTGGATCCTATTATCCTTTCACATGCAATTTTACTACAGAAGTCACCAGGATTGACAACTCACATCAGTAAACGCTGCTGTGCTGTGCTACCAGGCTGCAATCTGGATGGAAATAACTGTACTTTCTACCTGGTTTCTGAGCTGTCAAAGAATGTTCCCGTCTGCTTAAAATATAGGAAAATATCACGGGACAATCTCTGCTCACAACCACGTGCATTAGTAATATATGACCAGGCGACAAACCACAAAGGAGGTGGGGAAGCAAAGAAAATACAGTTTATCATTTGAACCCGCTGCTGATCAAATTAATGGGGATTTGTCTTTGACTTATGTGGGAGACGGATTAGGCCATGATGATGGAAACATAACACATTTTTCCATGCCAAAATGCAATGAGAAACTTTAAAAGATCTATAAAGGAACTTCCATCAATCTGTCCTAGAGACCATATGTAGATGGGACAGATGCTAGCCAGGCTGCAGACACCTTGGAAAGAGCTCAGATACTACCGATGGGTAGAACATATGGACTGTACAAGAACAGAGTAGAAAAGAAATACGATGAGCTCCTCCCTTTATTAGTGTTACTATTTATACCGGACTTGAAGAATGCTGTGCGCTCTGCTAAGAGCCAGAAGACTTGACGTTCCTGCAGATAAGATCAAGAGCATCCCGTACGGCACTGAGCCCAGCCCGGCTGGGTCCCGGTCCCCCAGGGAAGTGGTCCTACGGGGAAGAATGACCGGCCCTGGAGGTGAGGAAGACCTGGACAGAGGAACACACGAGGCAGGTCAGATGTGGTGCGAGCAGAGGGTGGTACAGTGCCGCAGGCAAGCGGCGCTGCTACCCTACCTTGGCTTAGGCTGATGGCATCAGGAGAAGGGGTGCAGCTGGGTGCCCACTAGTAGCCAGGGCAGCAACACAAGCGGTAACAGCACTTTCCCAAACTCGGGGCCACGCTCTCAGCTTCTATAAATGTCAATACGCTGCACCGCCTTTTGTTCAGTTAATACTCCTCGAGGGAACCAGCCACATTTTGCTCACAAAAAAAAAAAAAAAAAAAATTAAATCGGCTGCCATGTCCTAATTACACGTGTCTCTCTTGATATTTTGATAAGACTGCACATGAGTAAGCTCCCAGAGAGGACACTCAGACATTTCCAAAGTACCATATACCTCATTTGATAGGAGCAACTGAATGAGTCTCCTGGGGAGGCTGGGACCGTGCGTTATTTCAACACTCAGCCCCGGTCAGGCAACAGCAGCAAATGCTTGAGCCTTTAAAACGGAGAAAATTCCCCCTCCCTGTGCGTGTTTCGGCCTCTTCCAAGCCATGTTTACCTTGTGGAGCCCGTCCATTAACTCAGACACCAGCTGCAAGTGCTTCTACTGCAGTACAGAGTCTTTTTTGTCTGGAAGCAACATGTGGTATCAATTTATCATCCTCAACAACGCAACAAGGAATCCACTCACTTTAAAAATAAAAAGAGAGTTGTGTAACTTAACTCTTAAAAGCCCCTGCTTTTTTTTAAAAAAAAAAAAAAAAGCCTAAAGATTAGCAAGATGAGGTGCAGCTGGTGGCTGCCGAGTCCAAGTTACACACTGGTCTGTTTTTATTTCAGTGTTTTGTAATGAGTGGCTAATTCGTTATTTCAGATACAGGCTCCTGAACTGTAAAGTTACAGCTACAAATCAAAAGCAGTTGTTTATTTTAACAAGTGGGATACTAGGACATGATGGGAGAAAAACAAATGCTATCTGCAGACCCATAAATGCTGCTAATGCTCACTTGGGAGAATTACACTTTATTTTATACTGTATTAACATATTTAACATTCTAACTTCACTGTATGAAGTTGTCTGGCAGCTACGCAGTAGAGAAAGGCATCAGATCTAATACCACTGAAAAGAAGCCATGAAAATAACTCCAGCTTATCAGCCTCCAGCTGACCAGAGGGAGCCCCACTTCTCCATGGCTCTGCTTGCTCACTTGAACATCAGTTTCCAGCCTATGTCACCTTGCTCAAAATGTTGTAGCATGAATCTCCTTTGGGATAAACACCCCTATAGAGGGCCTCCACGAAAAATTATTTGTTTAAGAAAAGCAAAATGAAACAAACTACTTTCTTTGCATTCAGTTGTTGCTGCAACAGGAGGTTGTGAATAATGCAACACATTTTGCCCACCCATCCAGACCAGTGCCTGTGCCTTCTCATGAAGTAACTCCAAATTTGCTTCAACTACTTGTTTTACATTTTGTTTGCTTTCAAGTCCCCAATGAGATTCAATTGAAAGAAAACAAAAAAACAGATACAGTGATTCCAAAATTATGAATAATTAGAGTTGCCAATTGTGTGGACGTATGTAGGAATTTCTGGTGAAAGGGATTTGCGAGTCTAGGCGAGGACATCTTTAGGAAGTACCAATCTGTTGGTTCCATACAGTCATTTTCTGCCTAGCTCTGTAAGGCTGCAGTGCTGCTCTTCCCAAGGAACTCTGAAATCCCCAACCCAAAGAAGTCTCAGAATTTCTTCCTCTTTCCCATGAGTTTTTGCAAAACAGAAAAATATATCTAATTTAATAAAGTAGTGAAGGTGGTCTGGAGATGCAGAAAAAGTAACAAATAAAACATAAGGAAAGTCCTCATCCCACAATATCTATCCAGCCATGTTGTACCAATGTACGTCTTTTCCCATATAAAACTGAATATTATGTATTGCAGATTGTTCTATTTTCCCTAAATTATGGAAGTTGCGGGGGGGAAAAAAGCATTAAGCAAATTACACACACAAAAAGAAATCTTTCCTGACACCCTAATGTTTTCAATGCTCAATGTTTGGTATCATCTGCAAGTTCCTAAGGCAGCTCCTGCAAATCCCACCAGATGTTCAGCAGAAGCAGGAGGCGAGAGCGCACCAGGGTCCCGCAGGGTACATCCCTTCGCACCCGGCTAGCAAAGGCCACCGTCCTCACAGCCCTGGAGAGGATCAGTGGGATGACGCAGGCTCAGCCCTACCCAAGCACGCCCTCCTGTAGGAAAAGGGGAAAAAAACCAAACCCCACAGATTTAGGGGGAAAACGTCAGCTCAGCATCTGAAGGGTGGCTTTGTGGATTCCCCTCCTCATCCTCTCTTCAAAGGAGTATTTCTGACCCTTGGTGGTAGGGGAATGGCTAGAAGAGGCCCCCACTGTAATTAGCTCTCTGCCTGCGTCTCTGCCCGTTGTCCCCCACCCCTAGGAAGAGCAGAAAGCCTTGAGGGATATTAAAGCTCCTTGGGAGAACGTTAAGTCTGGCAAAGATTTATCCTCCAAAATGTGCTGGCTCAGATCGGACAGCAGTACGCCAATCTGCCTCCATCCCGCGTGCTGGGCGCCGCGCCGTGCCAAATTACGACAGGAGAAGGTGATTAGCACAGGGAAAACAAACCCTCCCTAACGACGCGCGCCTCACTCCCCGCCGCCCCAGCTGCTCCTTGCCACAAGGGCAGGCGGCGAGCGACGTGCCCGCCGAGGAGGTTTATGCCCTCCCTTTTGAAAAGAAAAGCATCTCAATGCATGGACCTATGGGACCAAATCACGACTTAATCAAAAGTTTTTTGTAAAAAAAATAAATAAATAAAAATTTAGTTCTGTCTAAAACAACTGCTGCCTCACTCTTTGCAAACAGTGATATTGCAAATCGCTACGCTGACGTAAATAAAACTTAGCTGAAAATACACACTGCCTGGAAATTGTCTCAGAGCATCACGCTTCCAGTTAGCAGAAAAATCTCCAGTAATTTTACAGTCAGACGTCCTCTGACCACAGGAGGACTTTAATAAATAACATTTGTTTTGCTGTGAGTAGAGCATGCTGGTTGTCATTTATTTTTTTCCACTGGGTGTTGGGAGACGGGAAGCAGAGAGCGAGGAAAATGCTGATACTTTAACTAATGCAGCTGTGGCACAAGAATAAGGTTGGGCTCTCCAGCTACTCCTCTGGGCGTCAGGAGCCATGTACCCCAGCACCCTTTGCTATAGGAAGCCCCCTAAAAAATAAAGCGTTAGCCTCTGCATGCTACGCTGACACTTTTCCATGTTAAAATGGGATTTGGGAACCAGGAGGCAGGCACCATCATGGGGAGGTTGCTAAAGGCACCTTGTCAAGAGCTGCCTTTTTCACTCCCTTCCACACGCTTCGTATCACGGCTGCCCAAAATTCAAGAACACAATTAATTTCAGTCAAAGGATTTAACTTAATTAAGAGTAGGAATTTACTTTAAAGCATTGCTGTTGCAAGGTGCTAAACTCATGAAAACCCCAAGGCACGTCAGCGCAGACTTGACTGGGATATGAACAGAGTCAGCGAGAGAACGGAAGGTGTTTCCCTTTACTGAGCTTAAACCCAAGGAGTTGCATACAAAAAAATTGCAATGAACAGCATGGCTTTGCAGACCCAGATCAAAACAGTTCTAATTTCTGTTCAGGAGTGGTATCACCATAAAAAAATATTGTTTCTTAATGGCAATCCCCAGCATTTAAAGCATTTTCACTGTAGGAACTTTGGAAATGACACCATGCTGAATTTGTGGAGCCCCTTTAGCACAGCATCGCTGCATTTCTCCTCCTCTGTGCCACGGAGCCCCAAGAGAAGTGCAGACACACACAAGTAATCAACCCAAATATTATACATACAGTAACTCTCATAAAAATAGCTACCACTTTCAGCACAGCCCCAATCCGCCAGCTGCTGAAGCTACTGGAAGAGTCCTCACAAACCTCAGTGGTCACCCAGTTAGACCTCAATGAAAACAATGCAATTTTACTGCGAGGCAGACTTTCACCCTGAAGGCTTTGGGTTTGTTTTGCTAGAAAGAAGAACTAGAAGAAAAAAAAAAAAAAATTCCCTCTGTTTTTCGCCTCTTAGATGCAAAGATCCCAGCACAACCCTCACGCAGTGTTGTGGAAACCAGAGCGCTCAATTCTATTTTCGCTCATTCTCAGCATATGGCCGTTACTATACATCAACTATTTAGAAACACGTATGGGCGTTCTTTCATGCCTTTATAAATAAATGCGAGTGATGCTACTGCTTATAATAATTCACTAAAAATAGTAGCTTCCCATGGAAGATCACAAAAGCCTCTCATTGCTGAATCACCTATTATAAATCTTTATTTTTTGAAAATTTTTTGTGGTCGTGTTGATTTTTTTTTTTTTTTAAACACTTCCTAAGCCTATGAAATGCAACTAAACCAGCAGTAACTTCCACCGCACAGTGGCAGGGAAAGAGTAAAATCCGTGTGCTTGAAGAAAGCCTTCCTGAAGTGCAAGGCTGCCTTGCACGCGGCTCTGTAAAGCGCTAGCTCTGAAATGATAGATGGTTAAATACCCTGGCTAGATTAATTGGAAGTGTTGAGCTGTGCACATTAAATTGCAAATCTGGTGACAGTTACGGCTGACATGTGACTGATGAGAGGAATAGATCTGATACGCTGTCGCCTGACCGAGTTTGATCAGGCCTGAGCAAGCCCTTCAAAAGCCAGCACAGGCACCTGAGACCTTCTCGCGAGAAAGCCTTCAAGCAACCTCCAAAACAGCCCCCGGCACTTCTGCTATGTAGACTAATCTGAAACAGGACCCCTCTCCTGTGCTATTTTAGGCACATAATTAGTTTAGTATTGAAACAGAAGATACTATCTGATTTTTTTTTTTAAAGTGCATTTTAAAATATGATGTGCTTCAGTCAGCAGCTGACGTAGCAAAGGGAACAGTCCTGCTCCACAGACCCAAGCACCGGAGGAAGCCGGGGATGCACCTAAGCATGACTCTCAGTGGGTCTGACCCACTGGCTTTTAGGGACAAAAAACCCTTGTGAGCCTCATGGGAAGGGCAGCCGCTGTGGGAACAGACAACCAGGGCTCCAGGTATTCACCAAGTTACTGCAGGGCCAGTGTGGACGGGGTGTGAATTAGGAGACGAGGGAGGAGTGAACAGAACAACTTGAAAAACAGGTATCTCCTCCTTCAGGACTCGGGACTGCGTAGCTATGGCACTACCAATAAATACCTGCACACTCTTCAAAACATAATGGCAGCTGTAAAATATTAATGCCTTTTGAAAGTAGAAAGTGATCAGTTTTCCTTTTGATGTATTCTGATGTGCATTCTGCTTTCATCCTGAGAATAACACAGGGGTCCTCCCTAGCCTCGCCGATTCTTATGGTCTCGCACATTTTCCCATGCATTGGGGAACATATTTTAAACACTGCATTTAGGAACACATTTGAAAAATCATACAGACTTGCTTCTGTATACACAAACCAAGCTGATGCCATGCCAGATGACATGGGTGGACAAAAACATCCATCTCCTCACCGTCCTTACATGAACAGTAGTGAGGTGGGTTTACTTCATGAGTCTTCCCTCAGCCCATTCTTTAACCTGACTTCCACGGGCGCATTGCATTGGGACACCCAGCCCCAAAACCAGCCCTGCCCACAAACTCACCGCCAAGGCACGTGGCTTTAGTCTCCATGCTGTGATGCCCTGGCTGTAATCTCTGAGTTGACGGCATTAGATTTATTTTTTTTTTTTTCCCCCTGTGGAGAAAAGCTTTTTTACAGCTTTAAAATTTAACTCTCCTTACCCAGCCTGGGCAGCTCCAGGTCAGACCTTGACGTCCAAGCTAGCGACACTGTCCCCCCTTGGCCGTCACAGGGAGAAACGGGCGTCTCCAGCAAATGAGCCCACCAGCCCATCTTCCTGTGCTCCTCTGCAAGTGCCTAACCCTCTCCGCTGATGGAGGTGGATCTCACCTTTCGCACAAGGAGCCTTTGGGATTGGGCTGCTTTGGGACATTGCTCCCGGCACCTCCCAGGGCACGGCAGCTTCAGAGTGCTCGCCCTCACTCAGACCAAACTCTCCCTCTACCCCTCTGGATTCATCCCAGCCTCACCTAACCCCACTTACGAACTGTTTTAGTTTTTGTCGAACCTCACCTCACTCGGATGACTTGCGTGTTACTGGTTTTACTGGATTTTTAATTTATTTTCTGTTCGCTGCAGGGGTAAAATATACCTGAGGAGCTGTCAAAAGGGAAGATGACACCTATTACACTGCCAATGAATCAGCCCTTTGCTACAGCAAGCAGGACATTCCTGTTTCACGTGCGACTGGCAGCATCACCATCCCAGAAACCTCACAACCCATGTAAATGCACAGGTATGAAAGTCATCTTTTTTTTTTTTTTTAAGCTATTTATCTAATCCGAGAAACTAAGATCACTGTCATTGATACAATCACAATCGCAAGTGCTAAATGTTGAGCCTAAAGCTAGGCTGTGTCAAAATGCTTTGGCACTTCCCAATGCTTTGTTAGTACCCCACCCCAACACCAGAGCTCAAATAGCAGAACGATGAGTGGAAGAGCCCTTTCATGTTCCCAGTTTGAACCTGCACACATGAGTAATCCCTCCTGAAGCCAACACTCGGGCCATGGTGGGGCCCTTGTATCGCTCAGTACATAGACTGAGACATTTTTCAGAGGCAGATACAGAGCCACAGGGCGATGGGTTTCAGGACCTTGACTGTGCCAACAGCCAAGGTCGTCACCAGGTACCAGGACAAGAATTACCCACTCTGTAGGTTGCAGTCTGGTTGAGCGCCCATTGTGGGAAGGACTGCACAAGTAGAAGACACTTGCATCTGGAAGCTTACAGCCCCAACAGGCAGACAAAGTAGCATTAATTCAATAAAGATGCTACAGAACATAAAATCAAGAGGCTTGCTTTGGTTTCACTTGCTAGCACAAACCAGTCTTGCCTTACCTGCCCATCAGGACAAGCACCGAGGCAAACTCTCAGTTCCCTAAGATGGTGTTACTTCACAGACACCATCCCCTACTCTGGAAAATTGTAAGTACTGATTGCTGAATGAAAATCTATGCATCTTGGGGTTGCAGTAGCTGTATGTACTCTGAGATGGTCCCACAATCCCTCCAGATAGGTGCTCTCCTACACCGCTGGACAGGCAGATGAATTCCTGCTTCTCAGAGAAACTGGTCCCAGACCTCAGGTGGGTTGGGTGGACACATGTCACATCCTGCTTTTAGGGGGAAAACGCTGAGTTATGTTAGTGGAACTACACTGCTTTCAGTAAGTCCTTATTCAACACCTACATGTTCAAGACCCAGGGCAAATTTTAAAGGACGATGCTAAGAATGAAGGTGCCTTTGTACATCATCCTTTTTTTATGACACTGTTCACAGTATTCATAGCTCAAGAATGCAAGGCCTCCTAAGTATGCCAGGTATCATTTTCATAACAAAGGTACACAAGAAACAAGCACCTTCAAGTTGCAGCTGAACAGATGAGGGCAGAAAGAGCAAGCATTGGCAAATGCTTATGGGGATATTTTCCCTCCTTCTGGGAAAGGGAAGGGATCTACTACCAAGCACCCTGAGCAACATGTATGCGCATACACTATGACAAGTCTGCTAATACTTTTGTAATATGAGCTAATATGCAAAATATAAAATGGGCTAACACAAACTAGCTTTACGCCTTTTTTTTCTTCTTTTTTTTTTCTTTTTTCCTGTGATTAAAGTTTAGAGGAAATGGGATATCTAGAAAAACAGAAATGAACGAGCCTACATTTTGGTTAAGATTATCAAAGTGGCAAATGACAAAATTAAGGAGACAGAAGAGTCCACAGTTGTCTCTAGCCAAACTTTTTTCAGAGCTGGTGGAAACTCATTCTGTCTGTAGGATCTGACCACATGCCCTGTTGCAAAGTGAGATTCTCACCTGCAAAGACTTTTGCATGTATTTAAATGCATACCCCGTGAGCTGGTTTGTGGACTTGAACAGGAATGCCCTCAATGTGTAGGGTTAGATATGTACCAGTCTTTGCCAGACTTTGCCTTGTTAACAAGGATAAACAAGAGGAGACACACAGAAATTTCCAATTTTGTTCACAGGCAAGTTTCAAAGCTTGCAAAAGTTAATGAAAACCTTCTAGTAGTTTTGCATCAGGCTCTTTTTGAGGTGAAAACGCACCATATTAATTATTTTCAGCAGAAATGGGTTCTTGGTGCCATCCAATCACAGCTATAACCCCAGCGGCCCTTCCGAAGCAGAGTGACATCTGAGTCACTAATGTTAAAACAGGGATGAGAAAAGGAAAATGAAAAAGAAACTAGGCTACTTCCCCTGAGGAGCTAAATACAGTATTTAATGGCATCTTTTTATAAGGTTAACAAATCAAATGCTTCAGCTATGAATTGTTGCCATCATCATAACTACAACAGGATGACCCTGGACAACCTATCTCCGCCTAGGTTTTTTCCTCCTGTGACACATAAATAAGGAGGAAGAGGCTGGGAGGCAGCCCAGCCTTTCACCATACTCTGGGCCTTCGGGGAGATGGGTAGCGATAGCCACATCAGGATTCGGCAGGACAAACAGCAATGCTGTCAACAGAGGGGGAAGACAGCAGGAGAGAGCGAATGGGTACTTGTCTCTTCCTGCAGCTGCAGCAGCTGCCATCTTCGTCAGCCGTTGCCTCCGTGGCACTCTGCCTCCATGGGCAGGAGCAGGCAGCACTTGGGTTCCTCTTGTTTAACTCACACTGAAGCGTTGTGTGTCCCCCCCCACCCCATTGCCCTAAAATGAGTGTGTCAAAAGCAATTAAAGTCAGGACAGCAAGAAACCTTAAAGCTATATGCATAGAGGACCATCTTTTTTCCAATGCTGCGGAAGTGTTGGGCACTTTGGACTCCACGTCGCTCCTAAGTTGCACTTTAATAAGTTGCATTTCAGTGAACTAGCTTAATATAGGCATATGCCAGAAAATATCTATCCAGCACAACAGTAAGGATTGAAGCTCATTTTCCAGGAAGCCAACTGCAGCTACCTGACAGACTTCCTGCATTAGGAGACCCTAAATGTATTTATAAGGCATTGTGGCACAACAAGGTGAAATTTTGGTCATTTTCACCTCCCTCCTGCTGCTCTAGTGCCACACTTGTGAGCAACAGCCCTGGCTCAAGGCTGTACCGGGCGAGCAGCTCTGCAGCTCCAGGCCCCAATGAATGGTTCCCACTGCAAGAGCCAACAACGTAATCACAAATGCAACGGGAGCGCGGGGTGGTTCGAAACGCTGCCTCCTGATTTGATGGCAGTGCCAAACATGGGAGTGCACAAGATACCGGCACGCAGGGAACTGGGCCACCTGGGCAGGTAATTCCTGGAAAGATCATGTGCGCTTGGACTAACCTTCCTCCTTGGGGCCAATGCCAGGGACTGCACATTGGACACCAGTGGCACTGCATTTCTATGTTCTTTTTAGGAAGCCACTTTCTCTGAGCTCCAGAGTCTGGCCTAACTCAGCCCTGCTTGCCAAACAAGCAAAATTTCTATTTAATTAATCCCACGCATGTCTTCAGCAGCCTCTCCATTCAGTTGGCTTAAAGCACCCCATCCATGCCTTATCTGGCCGTGTTATTATTATTACTTTAAGCATAATCCAAGCATGATGCTGAATACCAAGTAATTGCCGTTCGTGCAAGAAGTCTGGCTGACCTCTGCAGAACTCTTCATGAGAGAAAAAATTTGCAGGATTAGGACGGAAGCCTGGAGACAGGGTCATCTCTTCCCTCTGCCCACCCCCTCTCCCTTGGCTCTAACATCCAGTACATGCTGTCCTCTTTGCTACTTCAACACAGTCCTTAAGGCTTTAGACCTGAATGAAGAAAAGCAGAATGAGCAAGCTCTGTAATTCAGGGGTATTTAAAGGACAAAAAAAAGGGCAACTGTTAGGCAGAATCTGCCAGGAGGAGAGGAATTGGTCCGTGCGCCAAGAGGCAAGAGTCCATAGTCTTTGAATTTCAAAGGCTTTCAAGGAAAGACGACCTCAAGATACTTTCACAAGCTTCTTTGAACAAGTCACAGTTTGGTGCTCTGCCGGTTTTTTCCTCCTCTCCTTTTTTCCACTTAGATAACTTTGGTTTTTTCACTTGGTGAAAGGCAAAGTAACTAATAACTTTAAATAACTTTACTCCATCACTTATGGGCACTTACATGTCAATTAGCTATGGATTGCTGCTATATATTGGGATGGTGTACATGCTTGGAAGAGAGTCCCTGGGAATTATAACGCCGTAAAACACCGCGGTGCTTCAACCCTACCCCATTGCTCTGGTACGCCAGCCAGCAAACACACAGCGCTTTCTTCTGCCGTGCCCCTTCTCCGTCCCCCTCTCCCTCCCCAGAATTAGGATGTTGCTGGACCTGGGTACAATGCTGTTTGCCACCATGCATCTTTAACATAAAAAATGAAGTCCTGTACAAAACCAGGATCGTATCTCAGGCTGCCTGTGTTCCAGCACCCTTACGCTGCCCAAACCCACCGTGGGAGCTTCTCACAGAAGCCACCCCTGTAGCCCCCCCCCCCCCCCCACTACTGAAAACCTTGCCACGCAAACCCAACACAAACACAAAGACAGAGCTTGCAAGTTTAAAGAACTAGCAAAACGAAGGCAACACCTGTAAGCAATCCCTTTTGAGTGCAGACAGGGCAGGGAGCGGCTGCCAAGCCGCGCGGGAGCTAGCCGGGGCCTTACGAACGTTTGGCTTGTTTCGCCCCCAGGTTTCCACCCTGAGTCCCAGGTGGGTGGACGTCACGGAGGGACACAGGCAGGGGCACCTGGAGCTCCCCTCCCTCCGGGCAAGGGGCCAGCCGGCAGAGCCAGAGGAGGGCACAAGGTTGGGCGGCTCCAGGCAAACACTTAACTCCAGAGTTAAGGCCAGGGCTGTCTGCTCTGTCCCAGGCATGGGCCGAGGGAGGTCAGTGTGTCGCCGGCGGTGTTGGAGAGGTCTCTGGAGACCCGGGGCTCTGCCTGGCGGGGGAGCCGTGCCAGCGTCAGAGCCTAACTCCTGCGAGGATTAATAGTCGTCACATGCTCGTCAGGAGGGGCATCTGCCCTTTCATGAGCACACCCTGCCAGTAAGAAGCCTCACCAACAGCAGATCTGGGAGACCCCAACAGCATGTTTCGCTAGGAGAGCATGGGGAAAAAAAAATAATCTGCAACTCTAGCCTTGTTGACGACAGGTCCCTGCAACGTGCTGAACGTCGTCTGCCAGGTACTGAATCCCCCAGGTCATGCTGACTCTTACTGGAGAGAGAAGCAACCCGCTACAACACCTCCCTACCGCCGACAACAGGATTGGGTTCGCTATCGAAGACCTTCTGGAGCCCCACGTGTCAAATGACGACGTGTCAAATGACAACGAGCCGTGCTGTTTTGGTGCGGTTTTTTGATCTTTTGGAAGTACCCAGAGAAAAGCTGGGGGGAGAGTCCCACCATCAGCCACGTTTGCAGGGCTGCTACTGAGAAAAGGAAATAAACGGGCTGGGAAACGTCACGGTGTCATGCCGTTGTCCTGATGCACGGATTTTTGGACATTGCCACACAGGCTGCAGCAAGCTCTCCACCCCAGAGCCCAAGCACTGCAATACAGGCACTCCGTGAGCTAAATCACATCAGTCCTGCAGACTGGCAGTCTTTTTAAGAAATGGTCTTCTTCAGGAACAGGAAAAATTCAAAGCATCCTCCACGACACAATCCATATTCCTCCATGGCTATCCCAACAAGTAAGGGTAAAATGAAAAGCCTGGGACAGATGTCAGCAGCTCTCAGGGGCCTGACAAGCACTGGAAAGGAGTGCTTTCCAGCACCAAGAAAAGGCTGGGAGTATCACCTTCCCCTGGGTACATAGCAACAGTTGCTAGTTTTGGCAGGCAGCGAGAGGCAGCGCAAGACGTGAGGGTGACATCATTTGATTATCACCTCGCTTCCCTCGGATTCAATTGGATTCCAATAAGAAATTATTTTTAGAATCGCTACAGACAAAAGCCTTGCAAACTAATTTATTACAGATTGGGGTAGAGGAGGCTGGGGACTGTATTACTAGCAGACAAAGCCTTAACGAGGCCCAAGTATTTGGAAACTGAAACCACAGCAGAAGTAACATGTACATATTAGCAGTGAAGGTAATTAACCTTCTGAAAAATACACTTAAAGGCAGGCTGGATTCTCCATTGCTCTAAGTTTTTGCATTTACAGCTAGATATTCTTTCAAAAGGTGGGATGAAGCTGAAACTGAACTTGGAATTTGCTGTTGAAAGAACTGATGGGAGCTCTGAAGCTTTTATTCGGAAGGTGTACCCTTAAAATTTAAAGTTTGCCTACTGCCTGTACTTGGGAAGTTCAGTTCCGCTTTGCTAATACAGGCATTTGCAGTTATGAAGACAGTTAAGAATTACTAGAGGATATCATGACATATGACGTAAATACTCCAGGGAAAGCAGTACAGGGAAATAAAAATAAAAGCCCTCCAAAATGTTAAGCCAGAGGTCCATTGCTTTTGCCTTGGACACAAGAAATGAGTAACATCATGTCTTGTTACTCTGTGCCACTGAGAGCTTGAAAGTAATTGATCTTGCCTCCAATTTCAAGTTAGCCATGGTGTTTGTTTAGAAGAAGAGGTTCACATGACAGGCTGGAGCTTCTGAAGGAGACCTTTCGCTGAAGCAGTAAGCAGCTCTCTGGAAATACCTAACTGCAGGGATTCCCAGGCAGCCGTGGGTTTCTCAGCAGCGGTCCACTGCTTGGTGGTGTACAGCACTTCCTCATTATGTTTATGCAACTACAGGTATTAGTATTTACAGCAAACAGCTTCTTTTTACATCTCTTACTCTGAATATTTGATATCCTTTATGAATTTTAATGGACCGTTGTACTGTCTTGCGTTTTTTAGCTTGTCATTTAATATCCTTGTACAGTGACAGTCTAAATGAACTACTGAGTGATGTGAGGAACCGTGTGGTATGTCACAACAACTTGTTTTATAAAATAACAGGGCAGAGCTTTCTCTACTTTTACAGCAAGGACAGTTTCTCTGCTCTGCTTGCCCCAAATGACAGCAAGAAAAAATGTTTTGAGCAAGAAAGAAGGAAAAAAAAAAAAGCAAGACAGAAACAAAACTGCACTGTCAGGTTTTCATTTTGTTACAGCCCTCGTAATCAAACCCAGGAACGCTACCCAGCGAGGGGCCCTGGACTATCACATCATCCCCGGTGCAAAACTTCTGACTGACGTAAGCAATTGACTTGTCTGCTAATTTGATTTCTACAACTCACTGCGTCGGGACGTGACCGATAAGAGCTGACTAGCAATTCCCACAGATACGGATTTTGCAGAGCCTTGCACGCCATACAGTGCAGCCAACTCCACCCATTTCTTTCTGCACATGCCACTGTCACCCGCAAATCTGAGGCAGACACACAGGACTCTCTATCAGCAGGACCATATGCGCCTGCAGAGATAGCAAAAGCCAGAGACTGCCATCATCTAGCCAAATAAACAACTTCACATACAAGAAGTGACATGTGGCAGGGGAGATCCAGGAAAGGACACAGTTTAAGCCTCCTAAATTCAGAGGCTGTTGCTTCAGGTAACACCTCTAGCAGATGCAGGAGGCAACCCAATAGCCACAGATTCCTCTGCGACACAGGTTCCTATTACGGAGAAGTCAAAGTCGGGAGGGACAAACTATACCCAAAGCAAAGGAGATGGACTTCTTCCAAACGGATGCATCTAAATTGAAGATTTTTACATGTGTGAAAGGCCTTGGATAAATACTTTGCTAGAAGGGAAAGAAGGGGAAAATGGACGGCAAAAGGCAGGCCAGCAAGTAACATGAGTAATTTGAAAATATTTGGTGGGGTAGGTGGGCAATAAATTACAAACCATCTGGCCCGCAGAGATTTATGAGAGGCTGTCTGCCAGCGAGGCCAAGCAACTCCTTTTTCTGGAGTGGGATAGGCGAGGAAGCGCAAGGGGAAAGACTGAGACTCTTGTTTACTGGAAAAGTAGATTTTTTAAATCCTCAGAGAAGGCAAGGCAGACTGAAAAGGAGACTGCTCAAAAAGGTCAGGCTTCCTGGAGCTACACACCTTGAGCTGAAGGCTGTGCCGGTACCCGTGGCCATAACTGCCTCCCACCAAGGATGCGGCACTGCTGCTGGAGGGCTGGGAGGTGCTTGACCTTACCTGCCCAAGTCCCATCACACCCTCCTCCTCCTCCTCCTCCTCCTCAAGGGCCAGCAAGGATTTACTGCTTCCCCTGGGGCGTGCAGGGGTCATCGGCGCACAACAGAGCGGTGAGCAGCGACGGACGCGCTCCCCGGCACGGCTGCATCCCTTCTCCCTCTCCAAAAGCGCCCACCGGTGCTCGGGGACAGCTGGGGACACCCGGGGCCTGTCGGCCGCTGGCACCACCAGCCCCATGAAACAGCTTTCTCAAATTAAAATATGGTTTACTACTACCAGAAGGTAGGCAGCATGATGTTTTCTAAAATCAATACAAAGGAGGACATATGTTTCTCCTAGCTCAGTCCCGAGCCACCACGTGTTTCGGGAGCTGCTGAGAAGCTGAGATTCCTGTAAACTTGCAGACAGGTGTCTGCTCCCATTGAGCGGCTCCCAAACAACTGCCTCCTTTCTGCCTGGAGAAGTTTTTTTAACTGTTTATAGTTTCTTTGATCTGTTCCTTCTTAACACTGGCAAAACAAACTGGAGCTGAGGAGGTAGGATCTTCCCAGTTAATAGCTTCGGCATTGTATCTTAATCCCCCCCTGAGGCATCTTCCCAGAGTCATTTTACCAGCAGCCACTGTCTTGCCTGCCTGGTTGTTTTTAAAACTACTTTGATATTAAACCAACCCCACACAGCCCTACAGTAAACATCCCAATACTGGGGCATACACCCTCTACATCCCTGGCAGGAGATGCGCACTACACCGGGGACAGA
Organism: Aquila chrysaetos chrysaetos; assembly: GCF_900496995.4. Taxonomy (NCBI): domain Eukaryota; kingdom Metazoa; phylum Chordata; class Aves; order Accipitriformes; family Accipitridae; genus Aquila; species Aquila chrysaetos. The sequence goes on from NC_044005.1 coordinate 60,779,389, forward strand.
GAGCGAGGAAGAGCAGGACGAGCCCCGCTGCCCACCTTTAGGCACCTTGGATGTCCAAGCTGGGAGTTGAAGCTCCTGAGGCATCCTGAGACCTGACGCTTGTTTCAGAGCACCCGAGATCACAACTGCCCCACCGCTCACGTGGGGCACAGAGGCACCTGAAGTTAGACCGCAATGGTTTTCTCCTCTTCTCTCTCCCTAAAGTTGGTTTTTTCCTTCAGCTTCTCCCTTTTCGTCGCTAAGATTGCAAGCTCTGTGCAAGCTGTTCTCACCTTTGCATGCCCAGAGAAATAAACCAAATTATAATAATAGCATATGAAAAAGGGGAAATTTGTCTCAAGACTATGGTGTTTCAATTAAAGTGACTGGAGCACAAGACTCATGCCCCAAACGAGGGGGAGGGCAGGCCGACAGCGAGGTATGGGAAGAGGAATTAGTACTAGCAACACACGCAGTAATTCATCCGAACCAAGAGAAAGGGACTACAGACTTTCTTCTTGCCCTTCTCAAGTAAATGACTTGTAACAAACAATAAAGATTTCTCTACCAATAAAACAAAGCACTTAATACCTGTAATTTTGGCCTCAGAGAGTAAACTAATCCTTCATTTTTTTCTTTCTTTCACTTCTGAAAAGATCACTAGCTCCTCACTCTGGCGCTTCCACAGCAATTTAACAGGCATCAAATAACAAGATAACAAACTGATAAACCTCAATCCAAAGGCAAAATCTCTCTACTGTTGTTTAGACCAGAAACTTTCCTATTCAGCTCCCTCTGAGAAAACCCAGTATAAATAAATATAGTGCTTTTCCTACCCTCTTCATTTAGAAAAAAACCACCACCATGTGATGCAGCCTCAAGGCCACGGCTTTCTAGAAAGAAAGGCCAAGTGTAACAGTTGTTCCTGAAGAGTTTGCCTGACTGCAGAAAACAGGGTCACACCAAGCAATGAGCAGCCGGACGAGTGCCTTGAATCACACATCACAGATGCTTCTTGGTCCTCCATGAAGCTAACACAAGGAAGCGCAACCGCTGCGGCCAGCAAAGGAGAGCGAGGAGGCGGTGAGAAAATATGGGGATGCTGCCACAATTTTTATGCTGACCGTACTTCTGCCTGACAGCTCCTTGAAAAGGCAAGACCGCTTGGCCACCAACAACAGCCAGGCGATGGGTCAGGCAAACAAAAGCCCTGCATCTCCTCTCTGCGGAGGTGGAGGCATGACTGGGTGGCAGAGCAGGCGGGAAGCAACATATCAACTGGAAAACTACCACGAACAAAAACCCAGGCATTACCACAAAAACATGAGAGCCCAGGGGAAAAAAAAAAAAAAGAAGTTTCTGTGAAAATACTGTAATAGGTTACCTTTATGTGGATGACTCTTCACGCTCGCCTAGACTGAGTCACTCTGTGAACTGCCTCGCAGTCCATCTGTCTGCCAACTCCTGGCTAAACTTGAACATCCTGTGACTGAAATGAATGCATCAAAGGCTAAAGCCCCGCAAGGTAACAAGGTTTTCTTTGTCCAGCACTTCCAGATGCACCAGCATTCCCCTTACGCTAGCTCTTACGTATCCTCTGGGTCTGTATTTGGTATGTTTCTGACTTTCAGAGCCTGTAAAAAACTGGTAGACTTGGACTTTGCCTCTCACCCTGCTTTCACGGACCTCCTCCATCCATCCCTCACCATGTGCCGGCAGCCTGCTCAGCCCCAGCATCGCACCACCACCGTTTGCAGAACGCACAGGACCAAAAACTTTTGCACGCTGTGACTTGCCCTCTCGCTGTTTTGAGTGCTTTCAGTGCAGACCTTACCCAAGCATGGCTGACAAAACCTGCCCTCTCCACTTGCAAAGCATCACTATGACATGCACCGTGTCTGCTGCTCCCTCAGTGATCTCCGCTCCCCCAGTTCCACCCCCAGGTCAGAGATGCTGCACCATCGCCTGCTTCCCGCGCTGCAGCGAGCCCTCCTCCGTGCACTGCTTAGCACTCACCTTCGGGTGCAATTTAGCCAGGGCCAAGTCTCCCTGGAAAGAGGCTTGCAGTATTTCGTACAAGAGATACTATGGGGGGAAAAAAAAAGTACAGTTTCAGATGTGGATCTGTTTTCAATTTTCTGTTGCTTTGGATATAAAATTTTGCTGCCACCTATGTAAACAATTTTCAAATACTGGAGGACACGATTGCTGCAGACGAATGCGGGCACAGAAACCATGCTGACACCATCTCTTAAAGAAAGCAAGCCTGCATTGCTTGATTCTGCACTTCCACCGTCTGCCTTTCAACCTACTTGCAGTTGTAGTGTAAAAGAAAAAAAACAACAAAAAAAAGAAGTATTACTTACATCCCCAGCTTTCCTCCCCAAATCAAGAACACACTCCTATCTCTTAGGTGACAATATAAACTAAAATCATTTTTCCTGCCCTCACTAAAACCATTTTAAAACCAGTAGTCAGGAACAAAACAAACGTCCCAGCTAATGTAATGTGTATTAGTCAGTGATGATAAACACTATACACCCACCTAGACTTTTCACTTGATGTGGTTGGAAACTGCTATGTAAGGTGGAAAAAGTAAGGTAGGCTGCTTTTATTTTTGGCATTTGTTTAAGAGTGTAGGCTTACTGCAGCAGTACATTTACGCTGGCTCCTCGTACTGCTTGCAGCCAACTGTGTAAAGGTAGTTTGTGGCTATTTTTTGAGGGGAAGAAAGAGGTATCACCCCCCTGTGTCTCGTACTCCACCAGGCTTGCCAGGCTGCAAGAAGGGAGCACGCTGGGAGGGGACCTCCTCTTCCTCGCCTGCTAGAGCAGAGCTCGGCAAGGCAAAGCTCTGTCTAGCCAACAAAGCTCTTTACCACGAATATCCCTATTAAACACAGCCTTATCAGAGACCAGTTTCTGCAGTCTGAAGCGGTCAGGAATTAACCCCGTCAATATTTAAAATTTCAAGCCAGGATTAGAGCCCAGACCCGAGGGGACGCGAGCAGGCGCGCGAGCCACAACACGGGCGCCCGGCCGTGCCCACGCCGCGCCGAGGGGCTGCCTGAGCACCCGGGGCTCAGGCTCTGGCTCTGCACCCACGGCCTCGGCACCACGCCGGTCCCCCGAAGGGCTCGCGCCCCCAGGCTGCTGCGGCAGGAGGAGGGGGATGCCGAAACTCGCCTGCCTCGTGCGATGGAGGGGAAAGGCCTTGCCAGTGCTTGCCTAAGGGGTCGGGCTGGGGAAGGACCCCAGGTCCGGCGGCATCAGCTGTGCGCCGAGGGCAGGGAAAGCCGGCCTGGAGGGGGCAGAGAGCACCCCACAAGCATCGCCCGGGACTGTCGGGATGGGAGGCTCGCCAGCGCTTCCTAAAAGGGTGCCCTCGGCCAGCAAGGTGCACGGCCAGGATATAAACTCATTCGGTACGCTCCTTCGGCAGCCTCTGGCTCTAATCCCCACCCACGCAAGATGAAGCCGTCTATCCCCGACGCAGCCTTGGGGGCAGGGCTGGCGGGACCCAGGCCGCCTGCCTTCCCTCCAGGGAGAGCCTCCACTGGCACGGCACGGCCGCCGGCCCAGCCCGGAGAAGGTGCGAGCTTCACCCCGCCACGCCGTGAGTCAGGGTCTTAACGGAGACCTTGCTCCTCCTGCTACGTATCGAAAGCTGGCAATGCTATCGATGGAGGCTCCGTGAAACACGTTCGTAACGCTGCGCTAATAAGGCAGCGGCGAGGCTGTTGCGCCCTGTCATTACCGATCCTGGTGAAGAGCCTTCATGCTGCCCTTTCCTACAGAAAGAAATCTCTGCAAAAAAATCAATGTTGCTGTACTGTTTTTCTCAGATGTACTGTACTGTACCAAGCTTGGCACAGAGTCCTCAGGTGTAGGTGCTGGGCTTTTGCCAGAAAAAGTCAGCCTAAGTGGTGAAAATAAACAGTATGTTACGGGAAACGCTGCAATCTGCATATTTTTTTTCCCCTCACATAATCCATTGTCTGAACCCAATACGCTGCTCCTTACGCTTAGTGCAACAGGAGATGCTTGCAGTGACTGGCATTGCAAAATAATAATTCACATGTCACGACATTAATCGTAACACTCGTGACTGTAATAAGGGCTATACGAAGCCTGCAATACACTCTGTAATGCTGCATTGCTCTCTCAACTGAAAAATGGAAGCACCTTTCCTGGGACTTACAGTATTGCTGCCAGCTCCATTCCACTGAAGACATATAGAATTGGTGAAAAAAACCACAAATGGGTAGAATGACATGCAAATCAGAGGTTATGCCCACTAGCCTTTTATATTTTTCCACTGGTGGTGTTAGAGATCCCATCAAAGTACTGGAAGAAAGGTTAGAAAAGTTGTAGGAATAAACAAGAGAGCCAGTTTTGATCTTACCTTCATTTGTACTGTATCAAGCCTCTTAGCTGAATTATAGCCTTGGCTCAAAAACCAGAACATGTCTTATTCGTTGTGTATTAATCTACATATCAAAATCATCCATGTTAATGATTTCTTAAGATTTCACTGCAAGTTCCTCTGTATTTCTCACTGCCCAGAATACCTGTGCAGCTCCCAATAAAGCAGAAGTACATTTCAGTGCATGCCTGAACTACAACAATTCTTAAACCCTTTCCCTCCCTCTGAGCTTACTTTACAACAGGTACTAAATGGTTAAGGTCATTACTGAGTCCAATTACGAACATGGGGAAAATACTTCCATCACTTTTGGCATAAAGTAAGTGCAAAAAATTGCCTTTCTGCTTGACTAAAAGCCTGAAAAACAAACAACGCACACAGCACACATTGTTCAAGAAGGAAGCGCCAACAAGCTTAAAAGCAGATTAACTTTGTAGGTGTCATGCAGGAGCAAAGCAGGCAGAACCTACTGTTCCCACCCCAGCACCCTGGGCAGTGGGTGCAGAAACGGCATGGCCACACAGCACCAATTGGGATCCTGTCCCTTAACCTCCATGTCAGCACTGGGAAATCCAAACTTGCACCTCAGAAAATAAGCAGCTATTAAAAAAAAAAAAAAAAAAGGGTACAATCCTGGTCTCTCCTGCAGCTCCAACAGGACCTCTGTCTCACACCAGCGGGAGCTCAGCAAACAGAGCGAGAGCAGAACATGTCCCATATGATGCAGAGGACTCTTGTAAATGCCTGGGTGTTAAACCCAGCCGCAGACAGCAAAACAGAAATGCAATTATACCGCATGGACAATTTTAAATTATTAAATGTTTTAACTTACTCTGATTTAAACATAACAGCATCTAGGGAAAATTAAGTTTTTATGGTGCTTATGCTATATCAAGGATTGGCTACTATAAAGAGACAGGAAAAGATCCAAGATAGAAAGTGCAGACTGCACTATGCGAGATGTTTTTGGTTTCCTTCAAAGTGGTTCCCAGTTTATAAACAGGCTTTGGTGTGAGCTTTTGAAACCTACTAACTATGCAACACCTGCTATTACCTGTGCGATGGTATTTCTCCAGCACTTGCAAACTCCTTGTGCATCTAACAGTCCGTGTCGCCCCCAACAAATCCAATAACCAGGGTTAAGTCCTTTAATCAAAACAAAAAATAACTGAGAAATTGCACTTTGGTGTTGCAGGAGACAACCTGGGAAAAGGTGTGAGGCTCAGAAAGAGATCCCAAGGAACAGCCATCACACACAGAGCACAGGTACGACCCAGCTTTAAAAGCCCCCGTATGCAAACCCCTGCCTGCAAGCCTTTCTCCCCAGGCTCCAGTGAACGCTACCCACACTAGAAGCCAGCCTGGTGTAGCAGTCCCGTGGAGACACAATCCGCCATCACCAAATTAACAAGAGAAGGAACCAGGCAGGGCAGCAGAAAGTCCTGGCTGGCTGCCTCGCTCCCTGCAGTGGAAATATGTGACTAAAGGAAAGACGTAATGAAGCTACTACTAGCCCTAGTATTTAAGGCTTCGTTTTATTTAGCTTGCATACTAAGAGCTTTAAGACAAGGCCTTCACCCCCAAAGAGCACACACTCCTTATTTAAAGACTTATTCATCCTTTTCCACACAAAACGAAGCAGCTTTCAGCGAGCCAAAACCTGTGGGGAGATTTTCAGTCACCAGAAGCAGTAGTAGGTGCCTTGATTCCTACTCAAGTCAGCAGAAATCAGGTGCCTAACCCATCTGTGCCTCTGAAATCCCCTCAGTAATAGCTTAATGCAACAAAAGGGAGAAGCAAACAGGTTTTGTCTATAGGGTGCTTCTCAAACAAAAAATACAAATTGCATGTGACAGGCTGCTGCGCAAGTCTGACTGTACGTGTCTACATGCAAGTGGAAGAGCTAATGGAGAAGTATGCCAACCTCAGAAGGGCGTATTGTTGCCAGTCATTTTTAATAAAAAAAAAAAAAAAAAAAAGGCATCCCAGAGATCCTGTAGGCCCCATTACACAAGACCCTTTGATTTGAGCAACGTGCAATTTGGAAGCAGCACATGCCCACGGCCGGGGACCCCATGGGCCACACAGCTCAAACATCAGGGCTGGCCGTGCCAGGCACAGCACGCTAACAAGACTCCCATCCTACCGTCCTAAAAGCTAATGCCAGTCACCCCCAAACCTTCCTTTCTCTTTAAAGGCATTCATCTTCACGTCCCAATGCATCTGTTTGCAACAGCATCACATCTCTGCTGCTACAGCTGTGAAGCACGTGCCTGCCAAGCAGGACGAAAGCCGTGCTTTGAGGAACACGTCCTTCAGAGGCAATGCTGCCTCAAGAGGGTCTCTTCTCCCACTGCCCAGGCCTGTCCCTGCACTGGGCCCCAGGATTATCTGGAGATGCTTAGGTGGCTGCATGAGTGGGTAACCAGCCCTATGTAAAAATACCCTTGATTTTGTCCTGGTGTATCATTTTCCCCCCTTAGCAGTTCCCCCATCCAGAGAGCTGCCTGCCTACACACAGCTCCACCACCACGATGTGAGGGCAGGTTCATGTTGGGTGGCACTGGTCCAAACAGGGCTCCCACAGTCCTCTTTTTTTTTTTTTTTTTTTTCCTTCCTGGCAGATTTTGGCCAGATCAGCTCTCTGAACTGGCCTGCTGAACAGCAGAAGAATTGACATTGGTAGAGAAAGGGAGGACATGGGAAACAACAGGGGACGCAGGGAGAGGAGGGAGGATGCAGGACAACCAAAGACCTTCTTAGGGTCAGCTTACAAAGCCATGGAAAATGTGGCTCTCGAAAGCGGCCCTCCTCCCTGTGCCCTAACATGCAGCTAGCCTCTGTGAGCATGGGAACATCCGCTGGGAAGTTACAGCCATGGCTGCAGATAAAATCAACCAAGCACCTTGGCCAAATTCACGGATTTTTTGAAAAGTTTTGGTTCAACTTTCCAAAGTGGAGAAAGAGAAAAATACAAAATTTAGATCCAAATCTTCCTGTGTAGGATGCCTGGACTAAGGTAGGGGGCCAGGTCAGGAACCTATTAATTAAAAATCTCACCTGGACCCTGCTAGCTTCCAAAAGGCTCTTCTGCTCACAACTTCATAGCACTGCAATTGAACCACCATTCCCCCCCCCTTACCTTCTGCAATTCTCCCTGAGTGATGAATACTGAAGTTTGTAAATACACTGGCATTTTGATGTAGTTTTTTAGTTCATAAAAACATTCAAAGCGACACCAGTATTTGGCAATACTGGAGACACCATACACAGAGGGTTACATTCCCACACTGAGCATCTGGGGAGAAACATCCAGCAATGTGTTGGTGTGCTAATGTGAAATCAGTTCATAAGAGCCAGCACCTCCCTCAGCTGTTAGCATTTAAAAGAGGCTGAGGCTTTCAGAGGGACCCAAGACAATTAGATGCTCCAGACTCATTGAATTTCAATTAGATTTGTGCACTTACTTCCTTCAGGTTCTTCTAAAATCAAACCCATCACTCACACCTATAATCATACTTAAGTTTTGAAGCGCCTTCCCCCCCTTTGTGTGTATGCAAGTCTTTATTGGGGAAAGTCTTTTGTGTAGATGATTAACTTCAAATGTACTTAAGTATTTCTTGAAGTAAACACAACTTAAGCACATTTACATTTAAGCAGGTGCCTGCCTGCTTTTCTGAAGAAAGATGAACTTAATTACATGTCTACCTATTTTTCTAAACAGGGGCCCTTCACACATCTAGGATTACTTTTTGCATGTTTGGTTTTTTTTTTTTTAAGCAAGAAGTTTATACAACTCTGTTATAAACAGAGTTTATAAACTCAGTTATTTTTAGATCCCTATAATACTCTCAGACTGGGATATGTTGAGTACAGAACATACTTACTTATTTTGAATATATTAATTTTCATCTGAAGAACACCATTTACACATACCCAGTTTCACTACAAATTTAAGGAGTATACGATTAGCAGTAATTGTTGGATATGCCATATTACTGTGTAATATGCTGATCTTCTAAAACCTTGAGTTGTAATCTCTAATAATCTGTCCCTAAACAGTGGTCTAAACTCGGCTTCTCCACATATTTTGTCTTGCAGTATTTGACTTGTTAGTCATCTTTCCAAAAGCTGCACTCAAGGGGCAGTAAAATGTAAAGATCCACGTTAAGATAGACGTATTTGGATTCATCTCGTTAGAAATCAGTCTTGCTAACTTTCATATTCTAAGTAATTCTTAGATGAAAGACAGGCACTAAAGTACTTCCCAATGAAACGTGGGGAAGTCTTTGACAGCACCTTATATAAGATTTAAAAAAAAAAAAAAAAAAAAAAAAAGGCACAAGCACAGCAGACATTGAATGACCACCCTCATATAGACCTGTATCTAATTTCTAGTCTGAGGAACTTTTACCTTGCATCCTTACAAGCATGGAGCTTGGCCAGAGCACTGCTGGGAGAAGCCAGGACGGGGGTAAGGCAGGGACACCGGCTGAAGTCAGCTTGCCTGCTAACACGCTCCGTTAAAATTGCAGCTGCACCAGAGTGGAGGTTTTATGCGGAAAGTGAAGTGACTCTGCCCTTTTGCACATCTGTGACGCAATCCACTATTAAGCAAAATTAACTGATTATGTAGCAAACACGGCAAAATGAAGCATTGACTCCTCTGACAGCGCTATCTCCTTGTTAATGAGGCACAGAACAATCTGTTACCAGGCCTAGTACTGCAGACACTGTTTATGGTAATGGGTCCCAGCTCATCTATTTTTTTATAGTTGAGTATGTACCTCAGATGCCAGAGGTATCATACATTAACTGCTGGGCCTACAGGGGCACAATATCTGGCCATGTCACTGGATATTAACAAACTTGTACAAAGGACCTCCAACAGTTTAATACATTTAATGACATCTATTCTAGTCGTCCCAATCTGTTCCAGAGGCCTCCACCTTGCCTTATAAACACTCGGTCCAACCCATTCATACCTGTATGGCTCATCCTCCCCTATTACCTTGAACTTTCCTTGCATCCAGTATGTTGCGCTGGCCATGCTTAACTTACCAGGCTTTTGTAAGCCAAGGAGCAGCTGAAGAACATTGCTAGGAAACCCTACAGGCAACTGCAGAATCAGCTAAACTGTGTACAAAATAGGTCACTTCTGCATTACCGAATGTACTTAGCACAATTACAATCACAGAGAACCATTCAGAGCTGAAAAAAATACGGTAAGGAAGAGAGAAGAAGGGAAAGCCAGCAACAGCAAATGTGAAGTCCTATTCCTTCGCAAGAGAATGCCATCCACAGGTCACCCGGTCTGGAAAAAGAATAGGCTTTAAAATGGACATGGCTTTTATCACATAATTAAAGGCTGCAAGAGGACATATTTAGGTTTTCTAGTACTGTGATGAATATTGGAAGCAAGAGCATAGAATAAAGCATTAAAAACCTGTAACAGCAGCCTCTATAAAGGAACCAGATGGGAACTGCTACCCATGCAAAAACTGGGTGGGAAGCCCATCCTTCCCAAGAACCCCACTGTCTTTCCACAAAGCCTCCTCATTGCTTGGAACTTCTCGGAAGAGCACATTGGAAAAGGGAAGAATGTGCTTTGCAGGGCTTTTAGCCTGTAAGATAGAGTAAGAAACAGTTTTCAATTCCCAGTTCTTGAGGGGCCGTGCATCTTTGAAAGGTCTCTGGAATCTGCTCCCCAGTGACCTTCAACACCAACTCCTCTGCCTGGATATCCTGCTTAAAATTCACACCCAACTAACTTTAGTGAATTACTCTTGCTAAAGTGAGGCTTTTCCCTCAAGGAGCCAGAAAGTCTTGTATTAAATATATCCTGACATGTGAATGTCTTGTATTAACAAAGCAGGTTGGCACAGAACATGAAGATGACAAGTGTGTTAGCGAGCATCCCTTCCTGCACAAAGCAGTCCACAGGCTGCATTTCTTCCCCTTGCAGACAGAAGCCCTTGCAATCCATTACAGGCTTGAGGGTTTCCTTACGTGAAAACACAAATGCAGCTTAACACCTTTAAAAGTAGTAAGGGCTCACCTTGGAAGTTGGGATTCAAACTGTTTTGAATGAGACAACCAAGCAAAGGTGTGCCATGATGAGTACAACTCTTACTGTGTAGCATGCAGACTGACAAGAAAGCATCATGTGGTACTGGGTATTTCATGTCAATCAAACTTTTTCATGTCAATTATCAAATTATTTCGCATCAATCAAAATCACTCTTCGCTCTGTTCTTAAGACGCTCTCCAAACAGGCCATAAGCACTACTGAAAACAAGAAGACACCTTTGTTTTCTTTGCAGCATGTTTTCTTGTGCAAGGTGAGTGTTTTCATCATCTAAACAAATGGGGTTTGTAAATGAAAAAATATGTGAAAGTAAAACTATTCCGATTTCTTGTTTGTTTTTAGTACTTCACTGGAGAAATGCAGGTCTAAAGATTACATACAGGATAGCATTGATGCAAATAGGGACTGTGACACCACACAAAACCATAATGAGACTAATTCTTCCATCTCCTCCTAATCCCTCTGAGAATGCAGGATATTTACTTTTATCGTCACCATCATTCGACCTCCCAGCCCTGAACTGCCGGTTACAGTAGTACAGTATGTACTGTCCAGAGCTGCTGAGTCAAAGAAAAAATAGCTCAAGTAATTAGAAAACAAACAAACAAAAATAGACTTTTCTTTCTCTCCCTCCACTCCTCCTCAAATAGAGCAACATCACAAACTGTGAATCACACCACGGCCATCATATGTCCGTATCAAAAGTCTCGTACTTGCTATTTCTTTTGCTGTGCCTGTAGACAAGAGACAAAATGTTTCACTGAGAGTTAGTCATCATGAAGTACCTGCTGACTCAATCATTTATCTTTGTAATGCAGGGGATCTCAAGATGTAGATCGCTGTTTATGGACTGCAGATTTTTGGAGGAGGGAATATTAACTAGAGGGAAGTCACGTTGTATGTTTGATCCTAATATTTATTGGCTTAGGAGCAGCATGGGTTCGTGTGACTTGTTCAGTTTTAAAATGTACCTGCCGACACTGAAAGTAATTTTATTTTTACAAGAAAACCAAGAAATATAATATACTATGTTATATACACACTCTTTCTCTCTTTGTGCCTCAGTTTGGACCATATATATTGCTAACACATAAACTGGACTCCTAAAGGCTTCTCTCGGACTGAAACTGAAAATTAACAATGTGCAAGCATCCCAAGCAGTAGGTGAACAACACTCACCATTTAAATAACACCAGAAAAACTAGAAGCAATTTACAGTAAGTTTTCAAAACCAGCATTTAATGCAGCCATAAAGCCTCTAAGTGACACGAGGACGCCTACTTCCAGGTAGAGATATGCTATGGCTGCGTTGAAAGGCACGGGCAGAACAGACAATGTACTTACTTCAGCCAACTGGTGCCAGTGTATTTCTCTCTAAAGAAAGCAAATGGCTGAATAATCAACTGCAAATGACTTCTGGGTCACAGAAGGAGGCGGAGAGGTTGAAACCTTGAACTACTGCTGCTGATGTATAGTATCTTTATCTCCCTGCTGCCTATGGCGTGTAGTTGCTGGTTATCTCAAAGGATGAATGACCTGCCTGCAATGAATTATGCCTGCTTATCTTCCAGACAGGGTATACACTAAGTCATTAAGTCATCTAAGAGTATAACCCCAAGGGAATTACTAAATGAATGCGAAATCCTGTCCTGCTCTTAGCTGTTGTGTCAGACTTCTGCGTGCTTCTGGTGCAGGCACTGGGGGGAGCGAGGAGGGGGGCTTGAACATCTCTCACCTGTTGGCGTGGCTACCTGTTTTCCACTATTGACTTTTTCTGCTTCTGACATTGCAAAGTTAGATGATGACAGGGTAATAACAGTAGCCATTTCCTTCAGAGGAAGGGAAAATGCAGCCCCCTCTGACCACCAAGATATCTAAACCACAAACAGACCAGCTGAGACAAGCAGCCAACGTGAGACTAGCAGAGAGCTCACGGCTATCGTGTTTGTGTTGGGATATAATGGGTTTTGTCCAGATGAAAGGGTGCACTCCTTCTGAAGAGCAGTGCATTTTTTTTAATTAAAAGAAATTGATTTAGTGACAGGATTTACAATAGGGTATTTGACAAGCCCACTGACCTTCACACATACATACAAATGGTTGAGGCTTGATGCATTCAGAGAAGTGGATTCTCGCCTGAAACAATAAAACTGTTAAACATCGAGATCACTGACTCTTGCAGTAACTGTGGAACCCCCCCCCTAAGCAAAGTGTATCAAAGGAGGCTTAGAGTAAAGACTGATCTGCACAGCGAGCCTTTCCAGACAACACCTCATGAAGTCTGGGGGATAAAGAGCATCTTTAAATAGAGAGGGAAGAGCACGTCTGGCAAAGGGTCGCCCATGCTTTATTACAGCCTGGCAAAGCTCTAGCTCACCATTTGCCGGGGTTGCTCTATTTACTGTCCCTACTCCCATTGCTCCTTGTACTAAGTTGGGCAGTAGTTAACTATCTCAAGTATTCTCAGTACCCACAAAAGAAAGAAGCTCAGCAGCATCCTTAATGAGAAGGGATCACACTAGCACCTCCAGACAGCGCTAAACTGTTTGGCAACCAGCCTCTAAAGCTGTTTTCAAGGGGCTGTTGCTCAGGTTTGGTTTCAGTTTCCCATTATCTGCAGCCGGGGTAATGAGCACCCTCAGAGGTGTTTCCTTGGAAGTGGTGGTGCGGCAGCCTCCACATTCCACCCTGGCAGAACAGCAACTGAACCTGAGCTTTACTGGGAATAAAAGTAAGCAGGATCCTCCGAGAAAGAACAAGCCTGTCTGAATGGAAGTCTGTGCTTTTACAAAAGGGCAACAACAATGTCTAGCTTTCTGCCTGGCAATACCTACACTGTACATGAGGAAAAGACACTCAGCATCATTCCAGCATCCTCTCCTAAATTTAAAATGATAGAATAAAAAATAATAATGATTTTTTAAAAGCTTAGTTTTCTTCTTGACTTACAGCTTTTACTAAATGAACACCCCTCCCAGGCTGGTCACCCGGATAGGTTTCCCTGAATGTTACCAGATAAAAAATAAAACCTAATCCTTGCTTGAACGTTCCTGGGACAGGGCCAGGATATTTATATCTTTCCAGGGCAAAACTCAAACTAGGCCTTGCGCTGTCACTTGTGCCAAGAAAAGTCTTGCTAGGACATGGAAAGAGGAAATTGCTCCCGTTTCCATGCGGACATGAGAAAACTTTGTCTGGAAACAGAAGATGCCACACAGACGGTCAGAGAGCAATCAGATTTCCTTTAGAAAGCTCCACACACCACACTTCTCAAAACTTTCTGGAGGACAGTTCAGGCTTGTTCTTCTTCTGTGTGTGTTTTGTTTTGCTTTTTTTAATCAGGACCTTCTACATGAATAAAAACCCTTAAGTAATCCATGTATCTTTTTCAAACATTACTTCACACCCAGAGACATACCGGGCACCTCCAGAAGCGTGATTTTCATCTTATCTTCCTATGCATAGTGGTTTATATAAGGACTTAGTTTTCGTTCTCTTATATAACACCTATTTTTTCACACTGTGCCTCCAGCCACTACCATAAATGAGGAGTTAAACTGCATGATGGTGAAAAGATTTCATTAATAGACTAGCTTCTAAGCTTGCAAGCAGTCTGCTTAAAGGAAAAATAAAAGCAACAGATTTTCAGTTTCAGTAGACAAGGACAGCAAGGGCTCCCTTGTTAGCTTCTATTTATGGTCCCACAGCAGATGACCTGAATCTCCTCCATACTCATCCCCCTCTACAGAGCCTATAGCTTAGATTATTCACTTCTTAATGAAAACACCACCTGCCAGCTGGACAAGAGAATAATTACATTACACTTACATTAATAAAATACATACGAGTCCCGTTTGCTGTGCACAGAGCGGTGCTTTACATCTGGATCTGTGTACAGTAGAAAGACTCTCAGAAATGGGATTTTCCTTGCTGTACTTTGTGGTAATGAAGATCAAGATCTGATTCATGCAATTGCCTGATGCAAATCTACTTGATGTGGGAAAGGCAGCTCTTGGAGTAATAAACTGCCTTTCCTTATCATCTGAGCTCACCGGATTTTGTAGGCTAGGGTTCAACTATTGCATCCGCAAAGTGCTGCCATTCCCACCTGAAACCCCAAGCAGAAGGAAGGAGACACCACCAGGAGCTACACAGAAGGACGGAGCTCTAATGGGAGTCAAATAGAGGCAGGGACCTTATCTGAACTTGATAAAAAAGCTTTGGATTTAATTTTAGGGGTGAGCAAAAGTTCAAGCCAATTAGGCCCCCGTATCCCTAATATTATCCACAGAATCAACCAACAGCATGTCCTGCCCTGGTGGTGTGTCTCAGGGTGCATTTCCACCTCTCTGCTAAAAGCCTCATTATTCATGTTTCTGGGAACCAGGGGTAGAGAATTAGAAAACAAAATGCCTGAATGGGCGATGTAGCACATAATAGTTTCATCATTAAAAAGATGGCCACAGAATGAGTCACTTACTGTACGGCCACGGCTGCATCTGCATTGAGCTGAGGAGTGCAGGGAATTGATTTCCCCTCCCCAGGAACGTCCTGAACCTTTACAGCTTTTATCCAGGAGGGCAGGAAGACCAGCAGGCACTTTCTGCTGGTTGAATCCATTGCTCTCTTCCCCCAAGAGAGGCTACATCTTTAACAAAGAAGGCTGCGCTGTTGAAGTTTAACCTCCAGAAATTCTGTTAACATAGAAATTTTGGTGATACCATTTCTTTCTGGCTGTCCTGCTACTCCGAACAGAAGCACTTTTCTGGGGATAGTGAGACTTTTCCAACCTATTCCTACTTTCTTGGCTTTTGCTCCCTAGATGAAGCAGAACTGTAAAAGACCCTTTGGGGACTTATCAATCCATGTTTGCAGACACTTGAGGAAACTACTGGTTGCTTTGACTGAAAACTTAAATTCTGCCATTCAGTTCAATGGTACTAGAAATGCATGATGTTTGCATCTCCTGGACGGCAGTTGTCCTTGCAGGGTGAAAGAACAGGAGCACAGCCTTCAGTTTACTGGTTTACTCACTCTGCTACTGGGAAAAACAGTAAAGTTTCTTCTTAGAAGAATATAATGATTTGGGGAAGTAAAGAAGATGGAAGAAGCCCAGTACTAACACTAAGCAGTGCTGCAAAAGCCTTGCACACAAGCCATCCTGTCTTTCTGGCTGACGACTAAACACATATTTCCTTGAGGGAAGAAAACATCTCCATCATTTTGCCTGAGACCCAAACGTCAGTCCTAGCCAGACAGCAGTCCTAGTTTCACCAGGAGCCAGACTCCAGCCCTGGATGGTTTCCATCAGGATCCCATTAAGCCTGTGCATGTGCAGCTCTCAGAATTTGCAAGAGCCACGTGTGTATTCAAGAGCAGATTTGGATGTTGTATTTGTTTCTGGCTTCGTAATGGTTCTCATGTCCCTTAAATAACAGACTGTTTTCTGGAAATTCAGTAATTTCTTAAACATGTTCACAAGTTTAGCCCTCTTATCTGGCAAACAATATTGAAGCTATCAAAAGTCTGTAGCTTTTGTTTTGACTTTTGAAGACAAAAGACTGTTTCTCTGAAGGAAGATGTTGGTTAGATCACGTACTTCGGTGCTCACGAATCTTTTTCCTTTACCATACCAATGCCTGCAGAGGTCCTGCTATGTATGGCTCCTGATTTGCCTCCTAGGTTCCACAGAATTAGTCTAAGCAGATGCGAGGTGTCACAGACTAATGCCTGTGTCACGAAAACAAAAATTACCTCTGAACATGAAATATGCAAAGAAGACAAATCTTTGCACAGGGTATGGTTCAGGTAGCGCGTGTTACAGATCATCCGCGATCCCAAGCAATTCCCAATGTTCTTGGCAAAAGCAAGGTATAGATCTAAATTCCCGAACGCAGCAATGTTTATTGCACTAGCTCGGTGATTCACTAAGTACAGGATGTGCCCAATTATTCTGTGTATTTTTCCAATCCTATTTCATAAACTTCAGTTGCACAAGTACAGCAATACATTCTTTCTTGCTTATCCATTAAAATTCATTTTAAGAAAGGCCATCCGACTCGAACAATAAAATCACCAACTGGCTATATGTGTGGGGTTTTTTGTTTTGTTGTCGTAACCATGGAATCAAAAACCTCGGCTGTTAAATGCATATATTCTGTGATATAATCACTTTCTTTTTTGTCTCAACCTGCTGAGAAAAGTTTTGCTTTTAACTTTGGATGCTGGGTTTGTTCCAAATCCAAAAATTAAAAACAGCAGTTCTGAGGGACACAGATATCTAAGCCAACAACATTTGGCTGCCTAACATAAAAATTAGCAGAATTGTTATTACTAAAAACAAACCATTAGATCTTTCCAAGATAAATAAAAACTTAAAATTCTGACTATCAGTTCACAAACAAAGCTTCTCATTTAGTTTGTTTGAACACCACACTGTGGATAAAATAGATACAACTTCAATTTCTGTACCTGTAAAGCTAATTTCACACCTTAAGCAAGCTGGCTGGAAACTGAAGCTTCACCTCTTTTTGCTTTTAAGGTGAGTTACTACAAGTAAACATAAATCTTTCTGTTGCTGTTGAAATATCACCAAGGTAGCATGGCTGACAGCAAGCGATACCTTGACAAGCATGCCCCATACTCAGGGCTACACCTTCAAGATTATTTTATGAATGGAGTGTGGGTTTTGTTGTGAAAGCAGCAAAGACAACAATGTGGAAGATGAATGCGGTGCAAGGTCCCCATCTCCCACCACAACACACACGCAATGTTTACGAGAACCCCAGCAGCTAGGAAGAATTCAGCTGTGATGAAAAGCAGGTTTCACCTGGAGAGCTCACACAACCCTACCTGAAGCAGACGGGGCAGTCTGAGGTGCCGTGGCTTCCCACCAGCCACGCAGCACCCATGGGTGCCAGAGATGCAAAGGAAAGGCGGACTTCCTAAACCTCCAGCTACGATCACCCTGGCTGCGTCCATATGAGCGGGTGGTCCGGAGCAGTTTTGAAGCAACTCCCCTGGCCATCCCTCCCATTGCAAGCTGGCTTGGTCCACAGGGCGGCTCCGCTCGGCCCAAACGAGATTCCTTTCAGAGAAAACTAAATGGGAAATTCAGGTCCAGGGTTGCATGAAATGCCCTCCCGTCTTTTAACGGAGATTGAAGGATCTGAAACAAGCGGTCACTTGGACAGATTCAACCTACATATGCAGTGAGACCATTTGGTCCAAAGGACCAGACTAAATCTGGTCTGGAATAAAATGCTCAGTTTGAATATAGTGTAGATACAGGAGCCTCTGCACCTGCTGCTTTGATCTACTCATCCTCTCCCACTGTGCCAAACAGCACGATAAAGCCCCCGTCTCTCTAGCACGGAGAGCTGCCAGGCCAGCCAGCGCCTCTTGCTACATGTGCAGGACAGACACCTACCGTATTCTTCCTGGACAGCCATGTATTGCACTAACAAATCATTTTATGCACTAAATCTGATGAAGAAGGTACAACCTTCAAATTCCAGATGACAAATTTGCAAGGCAGATCAGACTTCTGGTTTAACGGTGTTGACAACGCAGGGAGGATTTTATCCCCTGGTCCAGCTCCTACGTGCTTTTCTTTGACAGTACCTGCACATCTGTTGAACCCTATCATAGCAAGTATGCTGGAAGCGGCTCCCTCCTACAAACCTGCAGCCTCTACACCGCTCCAGGAGGCCAAGCAACACCTGAAAGGGAACTGCCATCATTTGATGTGACCCATTAATTAGACCACCTGCTCTCTCCACCGCAGCTCAGAAGGCAGAGACTGAGCTGCTTTGAGACACTAGGATCTGACAGAACAATGCCATCTAAACCAGGCTGGCCAGTTTGAAGCAAGCCCCCTCCTCCTCCTCTCAGCAGAGGTTTACCTTGGGCAGCTGCCCAGCACTTCAAGGAAATTCGTGTCCCCTCGCCACTTGGTGCGCGCACCCCGCAGCCACTTGTCAGGCTTTGCAACCTCACTGGAGGGAGACACGAGAGTAAGACAGGCCAAACTAAAACCCTAAGCCCATTAATCACACCCTCATGACTTCAGATAATGCAACGTGCAGCATGCACCATATGCTTATGTAGGTCTTGCCTTTGGCCATAATCTAGATTATGGAATAAGCTAGGAGCAGGGCTGCGGTGAAAAAAAGAAACACCACCAGTGAGGAGGGACAGGCAAGGGTCACATGAATTCACTCCCTCGACGAAAGGCAGTTATGCAAAGAGTTCATACCTGAACTCAGATGGCTCAATTAACATTCCTGAAATGAAACTCATCAATTCTCCACGTAAAATGAGGCCAAAACTGATGGCACATACCCACTCTTTGACACGCTCAACGCTTGAAGTGGAGTTCAAATGGATCATTGCAGCTTCACAAAGTTCTCTGTGAAGAACTGCCAAAGGAGAAAAATTATGTGAAATACCACTTTATCATTCCTACAGTGGAAGCAATGTGCAATCACAGAAACGGCAGCGGAAGAATGCAGCTGAAGTAGTTCCTCTGACCTGCTGCAAGGCACTGAGAAAGCTCTTCAGCCTCGCTGGCAAATTGCACGGAGCTCAGCAGCACAGTCATTTCATGCTTATATTTGCAGACAATGTTGCATGGTATTTTAAGATCTGCATTAATAGAAATCTTTTAAATAAAAAAATCAAATGAAAATTGGACATACTCAAATTACATTATTTCCATGCTGCGTTAAATACGAATCCTGTTCGGTATAACTGTAGAATATTTCACATGGAAAAAAAAATAATTTTGAGGGGGAAATGAGCCATGCAGAGATTTACAAAGATTTAAAATCAAATGCATCAGAAAATGAGTAATCCTATTAGACCAATTGTTTAAAGTCAATGACTTTCTGAAAAACGTGCTGTATTTCCAACAAACTCCAATCTGATATAGGAAGTTTTGGATAAATTGATACAGTACATGGCTACACGGTTCTTTCTGATCCTAAAATCTGTCTGTGCTAACAGCTAAACTAGAAAACACCTAGGCTGTTTCCATCTCCCTTGCACTAGCAGAGAGCTTTCTACGGGAGTTTGATGAACACAAGCTGCCGACGGAGCTTGTTACCTCCCACGGCAGCAGCTGTGGAAGACACATCCTCCAACAAAACACCGGTGGGCCCTCTCAGTGTCAGGGCAATGCTGCGGGCTGCCCTTCGTGCCAGGTCCGGGACAGAGGGGTGTCAGAAGAGGGATCTATTTCTAACTTGGCTTCAATCGCTGCTGTGACTTCCAATCCTATTACTCAGTGGGAAAAACATCAAAAGATATGCACTTGAAGAAACTGCAAAATTTTTTCAATTTACACGTGGAAACAAATCTGCCACAGACCCAGATCGCTCTGGAGTCCCTGACAATGGACACAAACAGAGGGTGAGGCAGAGGAGAGGAAGAGCTGATCCCAAATACGCATGTTTCTGGATGCGTGCTGCTTCCCCCCAGCTCCCTCAACTGATTCACAGACATCTATGCCCAAGTCTTTGCAGAATGGGTTTTACACTGGGGAGAGGGAAGTCCCAGAGGGAAGGACAAGTCCCTGCGATCCTTTAACTCTTAACATGTTCTCTAAACAGCCCTAGTCTCCACATACAGAGCCCCTGAGTTTTTATTCTATCTCCCAGAATCTTTTTTTGCCTGCAGATAGCGAAAGATTGTTTCTAGGTGATAAAACTGTGTTAATTCCTGCAACTCCACCTGGCAGAAACAGCAGGACACTTCAAACAATGTGGTTTGCATGGAAGTCATTTACCTTACCGGGGCTTTAATGCACACAATAGAAAATGTCTTTTTATCTTCATCAAAGACCTGCTATCAGCTCAAAATCCCATTAGCTTAATAAAATAGAAAAAAAAAGGGGGTGGGACAGAAACTGCCCAGAACCTCTTGTGTATTTATTGTCCCATTCAGCCCACCTGAAAGGGCTTGTTCATACCCAGGTAAAAGCCCAGACTGATGCCAGGATTGGGAAAGAGTCTCCTTCTGAGCTAAAGATACCAGATTTAGACACCCGTGGTAGCTAAGTGGTACCTAAGTGCCATAATGGGAAAGATGGGGAGCGGAGTGAGTTTCCTCCAGAGTACGATCCAACCCAGCAGAAGCGTGAGCTGCGACGTGGAGGACCCTCTCCTCCCTCGCCCGCAGAGAGCACCCCGGGCACACGCAGCCCTTGGTGGGCGCCCACCCGTCAGGGGATGCCGCAGTGCCCGGAGATGCTGATGGGGGGAGGCAGCTCCAGGTAAGACCGCTCCCCCTGAAAGAGGCCCGGAGCGCAGAGGACGCAGTCAGGAAAACTGCAGGGGCGACTGTTTTGCCCGAGCTCTTTCAGTTAACCTTAGATAACATGAGTGACAATAGCAGGTAATAAACAAATGCATAAATATCCAACCCTAAGCCTCCTGAGCGTCTTTGATCCCAGCGAGCCACACCGCCAAACACTTGCAACGCTGCGAACCTTGCCAGGAGGCTGGGGGAGACACCAAAAAACACACCAACAAGCGTACCATGACGCACCTCAGTGAAAACTAATCTGCCCCAGCTGCCCTGCTGAAAAGCAAGCCGCAGAGCGGAGGGAAGGAGGGCTCGCCCTCCAGAGCCAGGGCTCTGCCTGGGGACAAACACCGGCCGGCCGGCGCTCCCGTCCCACGGCGCTCCTGTCCCACGGCGCTCCCGTCCCACGGCGCTCCCGTCCCACGCACACGCCGGCTGCCGCCGCACAGCGCGGGCAAGCCACGTTCTCTTGCGTTTAGGGCAGAGAGGACTCAAAGGCTAAATATCCTTCTTGGACTGGGACTACAGGCACAAACCGTGATTTTTATCAGCAATTCCTGTGCCGCAGAGTGATGCTTTCTCTAAACACATCAACGTGCGCCATTACAAGCGTACGATGCTTCTACCCCTCCCCAACCAGTCTTGTTAATAAAACACAAAGGCGTCCTCTTAAGCAACCTTACTCGTGCAACTCCCCCTCAAGCCAACAGTAGCCAACCACTAAAAATAGTTAAAGGTAAAAGCTGCTCCATGGAGGTCCTAAAGACAACAGCAGTGCTGCGTGCCTTGAAGGAATCATTTGTCCCTAACGTCTCAAGCACTCAGACAGTGATGGACAGAGAGATGCTTGGCTTAATGCTCCTTCCCCTCTCCCCTCCCCTTCTTCTTGGAAAGGGTATTGTGGTTGAACACTTTGCTCCAAGTACCCATAACCGTCCCTGGCTTTAAATGCCTCTTTCCTCCAGGAATCATTTCAATGTAGGCCACTCTATTTATGCTGCTCTTCCGTAATTGTGGGATAAAAGAATATCGCTCGCAAGACACGCCTGCTTGGTTCACAACCCATCTCCAGGCGGTGCCAACAATAGGACTGCTTACGGCTAATCCATTTACTCGGCTTACCTGTTATACTCCCATCCCCTTAATAAGCGCTACGCAGCAGCTTCACCGAACTTGGAAACTAAGTGACCCATAGTAACCTCCCCTGTGCCACGTACTTGGAAAGCTGTGGATTTGGATTAGGACAGAAGCAAGCCAAAATTGTCATGGAGCTTCCAGTGGCCTGCCAGCGAGAGAAGACGCCTACGCCTTTCCCTGCATGGAGACCGCGCTGTAACCATCAGTGGATGCAAGCACCTCCCTCTCCATGGCTAACCTTCAAGGAACGGAAGCCAGACGTGACACAAACAGCAGTTCCCTCTTCAGCGCCTGAAAAAAACCACCTTATACTACACTGTCTCCTCTGATTTTTTTTTTTTTTTTTTTTTTTTTACACCCTTATGCAGGTAGAAAAGGTTCCCGACGTGCTGCTGACTTTGCTGGTAAAAGGGCTTGCAGCCTGCTGCACGTGGCTCTATGCCAGAGCTCACCATTTCCCTTCTTCTCTTCAAGAGCTTCAGCTCTACTTCCTCACGCAAACTGCAGTGCAAGGTAACAGGCAAACAAAAAGCAGCAGAAAACGGAGGCTGGAGTTTCAGTGGGTTTAGAAGAGCTGCAGTTCCTTCATCTACAAAAGGCTAAATTCTTCACCACGTGCACAGCAGAGTAGGGAAATGGATGAGGAATACAGAAAAAGGACATTATTTCCACTTAAATCAAAACAAAACACTTAGCATATCTGGGTAGGTAAAGAAATCTGTCTTTCCCTACAGAGAGGCATAGAGAGGAAAGTGGGCATTTTGGAACTCCGACATAAGAAATATATTCAATTACAATACCAAGCAAACAAAAATCCACAAAGCAAATTCAATTTAAAACAAAAACCTAATACTGAATAAAAAAATTATTAGTAAAAGAAAATTTCTAATAGAAATGAACTTTCATGGAGACTCCAGTTACAAAGACAGGTACTACTAATGGAGCTGTGGAGCTAGAGAACAGACTCAAATACTATGAAGTGTCTTTGCAAACACTTTTCAGGAGGTATTGAAGTAGGTGAGAGAGAAGAAAAGGCAGAGGAGAGCTCCTGTCCCCCAATCCCACAGAGTACAGCTGCATGTCAAGCTACAAAGCAAGTCTCTGCAGAGGCAGGCACACGAGGAGGGCTCTGCTCCCACAAACTCCTGATCAACGTGGGAAAAGGTCTCCTCCTCCCACCAGCTTTGTCCACCCGAAAGCCAGGTGTCCGTACAAAGCCAGGGGTCACGACTGCCTCAGCTGACAATAAGACGGGTATGAGGAATCACCCTGCCTCTCCTTCCGCTAGCTACACAGGGGCCACTGACTGTGGATTTCGACTTGGTGCCCACCCCTTCATTGCTAAAGGTAGGGGAGATAGCAAAACAGACCTGACCGACATGTCTCTGCAACAACAGGATGCTCCAAGCCTCATAGTTCAATCTGAAGAGCAAAGGGCAGTATGCGTCCTCATGAACATCCAATGTAGAGTTTTGAAATTTCTCTGTTCAGTAATGTATTTATCCCTAACGTCTCTGTTCAGTAGTATATTCATCCTTGTAAGTCCTTCCTGAATATTATTAAAGCACTTAATTTATTCATATTAATTGTTATAATACAAGATAAAGAAGTGGCCGATAGTACTGAGTCTTGCAGTTCACAGTGAACAGGCTGGTTTATCCAACAGTAAATACAACCTTTGATTTAATTTCTACTTGTGATATAGGACCACCATGATAAATTCCCCCACCCTCAGTGGGACCAGAGGTCCCTCTAGCCCAGTAACCATGGGTGGTCCACAGCAGGTGTCTGGGGAAGAGGCTGAAAGGAGGGGGGGCACAGGGTGATGGTCCCTCCTGCTGCCAGCAGCTCAGGGACACTGGGGAGCAGAGGTGAGATTTTCGTGTTGTAAAAAGCCCATCCACCAAGCCCGCTCCATTAACCTCTGCCTAGTGAATTCCACTAATGGTATAAAATAATATTTGTTCCTTTATGTCCCATGTAAACAAAAATCTTTGGAGAAAAAAAGTCACAATTAGGAAAAAGAAGTAATTTGTAGATAAGAGCTAATTTTCCCATCAAGACTGCAGAAATACTCTGGAGCAGACACTAAACATGTGGAGTAGCAGCACTGCAGGCTATAGAGCAAAAGGAAAGCACATTCATACCTTTAGCTTCACAATCAAACTGAATTCAAAGATCCTGAATCCCTAGCTGTGAGAAGCAATTTATTCATCGTCTGGTGTATACAACACTTGACACTACAGAGGGCAGCTTGACTGGCCTTCGCTATACTTAATTATTATTTGTTAGACGTACAATTTGTGCTGAACTATCAATCTCCAGATAACTACTCTCAGCCAGGGAAGGGATGGGGGAGAGAAGTTAGACAGAATTTTCTAAAATGTGACATACGTGTCTCTCATCACATTACCTGGCACACCTATCTAACATATGACTAGACAACCCTCTCGACTCTTGGAGCAGCTAAAAATAGACAGTTCCTCAGTCACTCAATGCACAAATAGTCACCTCCGCACCTACCAAACACAAATTATACTTTGTAGTGCCTACAGATGGATGTGGAACTAGTACTTGATGGAACAATAAATAGGGTTTTAGAGAATTCCATTATTTCAAAAAGCTTAGAATGTCTATAATAGAAAAAAAACCCAAACAAAACCATAATGAGCAATACTTATATAAAATGGTATTAAGAAGAGTAAAGGACTACCAGAGTAAAGCCCTAAAAGACACACCTTTCAGGGAGGACAGGAGTTCAATTGATTCAGATTAGCTAAGAGAAGACCAAGAAATGACCTGGTCACATGTACCTTCACTAAGCGAAGATCTCTGACAGCAGACATCGGCTGAAGTTAGCACATGAAAACAGAATACAAAAGAACCCAGTGGCTTGAAAAATTCAGAGTGGAAAAGCAGTACCAAACTTCCTACAGAAAAAAGGTAATGAACCGCTGGAAAAACTTCCAAGAGCTTTATCATCTCATGTCTTTAAATCAGGACTGGATGCCTTTAAAGTACCCTCAAGCTCAGCCAGAATTTATGTGCTTGATGCAGGAATTATTAGATGAAATTCGATGTCCTGTATGTCACACAGACGTCAGACAATGAGCATAATGGGTCCCTCCAGCTTTAAAATCTATTAATTCTACTCTGTATGTGCTAGGAACTCAATTACATTTCGTAGCTACCAAAACCTATACAAATATTCATCACATTGATGCAAAAGACAAGCTAAAGAAGAAACAGTTTATAAATCACAAAGTATCGCAAAATGAGGCTTCTTAGTGCACCTTAAGACAAAAGTGCACTAATAAATTTAAAAAAAAAAGCTTATAAAACTCATCTAGACCTATGGCAATTTCTCCTCACATTACCCCAGTGTTAACGCACTATTTTTTTACTAACACTTCTTGCTTAACAATTAGTATCAATAATTATAACAAAATGTGTTCACCTATTTTCTGCACATGACTGGAAAAAAAAAGAATAAAGGGAGGAGAATTCTCTTTTCAAATCCAACACCTGGACCTTAGTTGATAAGAAGTGCTCTCTTTATGGATGCTTTACTCCAGAATGGAGAAAGAAATTCTTAGAGAATAAAATCCTTTGAGTTGAAATAGCAATTTCCATCATGAGCACTAGCAGACATTAGCAGCTACTTTCTCATAAGGATGCATCCTACCTTGTGCCTGGCCTGGGTGAGGGACTCATAGTGCTCGGTGCTATACAAACACAGAGTACCAAGAGATGCCCGCTCTCTCAGCCAGCTTGTTTATAGCAAGCTGTCTCTTTTCCGCATCTTAAGGAAATGCAGGTAGGTGAGAGAAACATACTTTTCAGAAACCACAGCGGCACTTTGCATCACTCCAACATCTCTCCCTTCCCCTTTGTGCCATCACCTCCCACCCCTTCTTGCTAAGGTTGAACTGTACATGCTTACTTACACTTGTGAGTTGATTAATCAAGGTTGCTGCCACATAAAATGAAGTAGATAGGGCTCCATCGTATTTCTACATTAATGTCACTTCACTTAATCCGATCTCTTTATTACAGTCAATCATTAGGCATAGTTTTCAAATTTGCAGCTAATTATTAATAGAAAGAATTTTCTGGTGATTCCCCCCCCCCCCCCCCAACAAAACAGAAAAAAAAGGACTAGTCTGTTTTTTTCAGAACAGGCTTTTTCTTAGTAATAAAAAGGATCATATGACAACAGTTTTGCAGTGTATCGTGCAAGCTCTGCTGGAGTCAATCCAATTTCTATACAAGTGCTGCCATTTGGACAACAAAGCCGCCTTATTGAAACAGGCAGGCTTCATCTTAATTCTGGCACTACTGAATGGAGAGTACACACTAGCCGGGGAACAATGAACCAAGAAAAGAGTTACAAATCTCTCGTGACAACTGCACGCCAAGGAAGAGAAGATGCATTATGACAGCGTTGTTTGCTCTGCTCCTTCCCAAGACCACCTTCAAACAAAGATAGCTCTTTTGCACCCCAAACTGAAAGCTCTTTCCAGATTTTGCATGTGTATCTTCAAACCCCCATCACCCATCCAGCGAGTCCCTCCATTACAGCTCCGCTCCTTGGACAAAGGTGAAAAAAAAAGGCTCCGACCTTCCTACTCCCGTCCCTCTCCTCCCATTCTCACCTGTCACCCCTGTTATTTAGAGCCTCCCCTGCTATCTTCATGTTTAAGGCACATACAACTGGACTATTGTACTGTTCTTGGGAGAAAAAAATATTTGCCTTTTATTTGATTCACATTACTTACTTCTCAGTGAAATTTAACTGCTGAATTCCTGAGACTTTCTGAAGTTTAGCTTAGTGCAAGAATGCCTGCCCTGACCTCGGCTCCTGCAAGGAATGGGGCAGCTTTGCTCACACTGGTCCCCAACTCACGTGGGGACACGAGCTGGAACTCCCCACCACATGGCGTGTTTTGATGCACCATTACATACGGCTGTAGAAATATATGCTAAAGGATATAGGTGGTAAGATATATTGTTCAATAGTATGCGTTAAATCCCTTATAGAACAGGTTAGAAAATGCTGTCTCCTACCTAGTGTTTCCTTCCAAAGTATATTTTTAAGTGAGAGCAGAAGCAACCGATATAACGCCACAAAGGTGCGGGCGGGAATTCAAGGTAGCAGAAGATCACCTGCGCACCTCTTCTTCATGCCAGCAATTCTGACGTGGCTCCGTGTGACATTACGGAGGAGAACACGCGCTCCCAGGCAGAAAGGGTTGGTGACTCCAGGCCTGGCTCTCGCTTGCAGCAAAGCTTTTCCACTTTGCTTTAGTTTGCACAGGAGAGAGACTCAGACTGCCTACGTGGGAGCAAACCACACCTTTTCTTGCAGTTCAAGACCATTTTACCAGTGTTTGCAGTAGTTCTAGAAAACACGGCAATGTGTATTTATCCCGACCAAGAATGATTACAGCTCTTCAAGCTGCTTGCTTTTTGGCAGGGTAAATGCAAGGACACATATACACCCATATAAACATGCATACACATAGGAAGATAGGACAAAACCTTGTGAAACCTGAGAAACAGGCCAGCTCAGTCCATGAGCTTCAACATAATGAGTTTCTTAAAACCTTTCAGGTATTTACTCTGGCAAATACAACCTGATAATACAGGTATTTGTAATATAAATCAAATACAGGTACATGCATGTTTTTTGTTTCTTTTTTTTAATTAAAGCAATTACAATCTTTTAAATATTTGAATATAAAGCTTTGCTAGGTAATTCTTGTAAGAAGTTGAGGAAAATACTAGCTTCAAAGACTCCCAGAGAGAAACACCAACTCATCACAAAATACTAGGTATTTACAGAGGGATTTTTCAAGGACAACAGCAACAGCTTTTTCTTTGTATCCCAGTAAAAGCCAACAGGAGTTGAGAGACCAACTCTGCTAGTAAACCTGAAAGTCTCCTCATCACTGTTCAAATGGAAACACTGGAAAGCATGAATGACTTTAAATTAAAGCCATTTCTGGCACACCTGGTTTCAGAAACATGCTAATTCTAATGCTGATTTATACAAAATGTCCCTTGGAAAGGGGTGATGGAGGGTCAAAAACAGGACCGGTACCCTTCACATGCCCACACATATGAGACAGGAAGGAGAAAGATCTGGTACTTTCTTTTCCTTATTAATAAATAGCTTTGAATTCTCACTCAGCAAAAAGGAATTAATTTTATCTCTGGTGGATTGCAGCATCTTGGCAGCAAACACAGAACGCAAGTTTAATCTTTCTAGACCAAGTCCTCAAGCATGGATGATGTGAATGAAAATATGCAATGGGAGTTTTTCTCTCTGCAAATAATTGCATGGGAGGGAGATGAAGCAAGTCACAGACCTAATGAATAGATTTGCTCAGCTCAGCCATTTTGCTGTCCGGTGAGGGAAGCACAGCTTTTGTTTTCTTTGACGAAATGGGATTACTGCTCAGGTTTCTTCTGACACTAGGAACCTGGGTCCACAGCCTCCAACAACCACTGCTCACTTGCTTCTAATCTGAATTACTGAAAGGTGGGGAAAATGAAAAGCCCGGGAAGCCGGGAAATTTTGAGGACATCAGAAAAAGGTAAAAAAGTAAAAAGTCCAGTCACTCAAAGTACTCAGAGAAGCCCCTGGAGCTACAAGGGATGTGTCGGAGCATGTGGTCCAGGTCAGGGGATGTCCTCCAGTATCGCTACAGCAATGGGCACAGTGAGACAAGAGAAGACTCGGGCTGTGCCTAACAGGTCCTCCCACCAAAAATAAATTACAAAATACAATGTGAAAGGTGTCATAAGGCAATAATTACCAATCTGCTAATAAAGGCAAAGTTTCACTATGTTCAAAAAGCTGCTAGACCAGCTACATGAAGATCTGAGCTCTCCACTGATCACTTTGCCTGAAGACCACAGCTAAAACTGGCTCACATAAATCAGTCAAGAGTTCACCTTTCTGTCCATCAGAGTCAAGGTTCACAGTGCTTAGAAACCCATAAATATGGGTACAACAAACTTCAAGGGGCATGCACATCAAAAAGACGGCTGAGGTCTCCAGCAGCTGTCAGGGATCCTGAAATCCCCGCAGGATCCTGTCTTTGACTGCCAGAAAGTACATCAGTACCGAGATGATTTGGGTCCAAAGGCTTGGACTGCTCTGGGAAAAACTTCCAAGGAGCTCTCATCTCAACTGTGTCAATCATGTTAGGGAAAAAACGCAATTATCCAAAGAGTCCATCACAAGTTCTAACTGACAGAAGTTGCTGATGAGAGAAGATACCAGGTCCTTGAATTTTACAAGTAAAAAAAAATGTGCTTTTGTTAAGAAAAATCTACTAACTTACTCCACAGAACTCTTGCAAAGCTCTGAGAGGCAACTGAGGGGTGAACAGAAGCATCTCCATCATCGCTGTTCAACACATTTAAATCCATAGGTTAACACTCTGATAAAATATACCAGATCTTGGACTCAGTTCTATTCCACTACTTGCAATTTCTAAAAAAAACCCCAGAAAATAAAGGACACCTTGTGAATTTATCATAACAAGTGCCGAGAGAAGAGGGTTCAGGGTACAAGGTTACAACTGCCACCTATTCTTCAAGCAAAGGAAGCTGGAAGGCAACTGCTGCGGAGTCAGCCCTGTTGTCCTTCGTTCAGGTGCCAGTGATTGAGAAATGCAATGCAATTAAAAATTTTCAACAAAGAGAGTTTGTATACTCTATCTGATTATCAGGTGTATTAAGATTACACTTAAATAATTAGATTAACAATGCAAAAGGAAAGAAATACAGCTTTGTCGGGGCGGGGGGGGGGGGGGTGATCTTTTTTATTAAAGTATCATGGAAAGCACAGATAAATTTCCAGCACAGTAATACTGGAAATCTCCTTCATCTGATTCAGGAATTCCAGAAAGGAAAAGAAGAAAAAAAAAAAAAAAAAAAAAAAAAAAATCTGTAAATAAGGAGACATTCAGAAGTGCCCAGTCTATTCAAGGAAACTTTTAAAGTTCAAGAACCAGCTCTTTTAAATCTTCTGCATTTGACTTTGTTTCCAGTGTTATAAATTCAGCCCAACCAAGGGGAAATGAACATAGATTTAGAAAGAAGTGCTGGGGAAATAAGATGAGCTCCTTTATGTTTCCCGAGTGAGGAGAGGTCACTCTCTAAAACAATGTAAAATATGGTATTAATTTCAGTCAGCTTGTCATAACACACTGAAGGTCTGAGCTACTTTCCAGCAACACCCCGAGCCAGACTGAAAACAATAATAAAAGTCCAAATGACATTCTTTTTTTTGAGCACAGAGGCTCCCAACAGAGAGAGGCAGGCGGCAGAGCCTTTCGAGCCAGCTTTTGTGCTGCCTTAATGCGACCGTCATCCACACACAGACGCGTCCTGCTTGACTGCAGAACCGTCCTAAGTGACAGTGATGTCCTCTCGCCTTGCCCCTTCCCATCTTGAGAAGAGGTTGCTTCTGCAAGTGCCCAACTTCTTGGACAGAACTTGTTTAATCACAGTCTAAACCCTCTCCCCATACCCAGCCGTACTGACTCTGGAGGAGCAACTGTCATGCTAAAAGAAGAGTTTGTAAAATGATGCCTAAACATGGTAAGTCAAAAAAAAAAAAAAAAAAAATTTCTCAATATGTTCTTTTATTGTCTGGGAAAGTTGTTCACACTGTTCCTTAAGAGTCTGTGGAAAAACAGAATTGTAGTCCAAAATTAATGTCACATTATGACATTAACTCAATTTTCATTCCCTCCTTTCTGAGTCAGAAGACACAGAAGAACATCCTGCATTAAACCTGCATTAAATGCTTCTCTGGCATAATCCTGCATCTGTATTTGGATAAAATCAAAATTACGAGTATGCAACTACAAATTAATTTTCCCTTTTTCCTGCTTAGAATCCAAGTAACTCCTGTCGGGCAGCAAACTATGACCACCACGTGCACAGGGCTAATGAAACAACCCCACACAAAAATAATCACTGGAGACAAAGAAAAGGGAGAGGTTACTGGAGGGCAAATAAACCTAACCACTGAGAAATACCTAAAATAAGCAAGGAGTTTACAAAACTGTTCTCAAGTCCGTTCCATTAAATCTGAACTCTGAAATAATTTCTGCTGAGGAGAAACCATTTCACCTAGCATATTATGCACTGATGTAATTATTAACACATCTTCATTCTGGTATGGAGAAGTAGCTCCTCACCAAAATGGTGATCCAATGGTAATGGCAACCCACTGGTATTTGCTATAGGAAAATGATGCACAAAATAGGTGGCCCATTGCAGGTTTGTTCTGAATACACCTAATTACCTACAACAGAATGAAATTTTTAAGACACTGCAAAGGAAACGTTGGGGTTTTTGAGTTACCTGCCTGGACTCTGCAATGAACAGAGCCTTTTGGTCACTTGGCTCTGGTTCACCCCAGCACCTCCTGCCTGAGGGAGGATGGCTGTAAATCACACCCTGTGAGACCGTGTCAACATCCTCCATCTTCAAATGGCCTGGCAGGATCACCTCATACCTGGCAACACTTGCAAGATCACGTAGGCAGTTGCCTCTCAACCTTTAGGATTTAAATTTTGCTGGCCCAACATGCAAGGAAGTCAGAAAACCTCCCAAAACGCATGGCCTCTGAGTGAAACCACTTGCACAATGTGGAAGAGGTTGGGAGGAGAGAGGAACATCTTTGGATTTTGCTTGTCTTGCAGAATACCGAACGATCTTAATTGCTTCATGTATTAGAGATAATGACAAAGGATCTGAGTTGACTCTATGTGGAAGCACAGCATTAATTTGAAACAAACTCTCAGGCTGAAAAGAATAAACACAACTCCCTCAATAAAGTACTGACTGGAGATGGCGAAGGTGGGAAGACTGGACAACTGTGTCCCAGCACCGTAAAGAAATATTAATTCCTAAAGAAAGGTTTGCTTTCCCCAGGTGGTTGGTGAAAAAGAGGCAGAAGGTTCCCAAAAGACAGGTTGCCTTTGATCCTCTTAATACACTAGATTAAAAACAATTTAATTTCTTTTTGCCAGAGGTCTTGGGAGCATCTGTATCTCGGCTAGCTTTAAAATACTTAAAAAACAATTCAGTCCCATCTCTTGCTATTTATTCCTTTAAATGACAGCGTTAGGCACGAGAGGCTAGTTCCTGCAGCCAAAAAGGTATTTAAACGCAGACATGCTATCCAATTGAAGTATCACATACATTTACGATCTTCCCTTTATGGCTCTCCAGTCCCTGACTTGGACATCGCCGCAGGGGAAGAGAGGAATCCAGAGGAAGATGGGAAGTCCCCACCAGTGGGTCTCCCAAAAGGCTGCAGAAGTTCTGGGGGACGCAGCACTCGCGTCCTAAGCATCCACCCCAACTCCAGCGTACCAGCACCAATGTGTTGGTACCCACACCGGGACCAGGTTGTCCTGGCAGCTCGGGGGGGGGGGGCCTTCACCCACAAGAAGGAAAGAGATAGCAGCCACTAATTATCATTCCGCCATCAGCACCCCACTGGCGTCGATTTGGCCGATCTTCACATTAATCCATGCTGTTTTGAACAGGAAAGGACTCAAGTTCACTGAGGTGAGCAGTAAGGGCAGGCTGAAATATTTCCTTGGCTTCGGCTGGTAACGCGTAGAGCCAATATCTGTTGATGAAGCCTGGCCTCGCACGAAACTGTGCGGGGAGCGTGCCAGCCCAAGACGCCTCTGTCCTCACGCCCCGACGGCTGGCCATCGTCTCCCCTTTACAACTGGCCGCCCCTTGCAGCGACAGCCAGACCCTCCGCCTTGGCGAGCGCTCCCCTAACCTTGCTGAAGCTACGGCTGCCAAAATACCCATCTGACGGGGCTAGCCAGGAGGCAGCCAGCAAGGGAAAGAAGCCCCTACGGCACAGGTAATGGGGGTGGGTACTTCATACACTACCACGACGGAGCAGCACATACAGGAGCGAGTATACGCTGGCCCTTTGCGTGCCCCTATTTGCGTTTGCAACAGCGTGCTGGGGAGTACAGACCCTTTTCCTTTGGTTGCCCCTAGCAGAAATGGGGGGACCTCAGCAGAGGGTACGGAGAGCTGTGAGCATCCCGGCTAAAGCTGCTCTGCCCAGCCTGCCAGCGTCCTCCCCCACATCCCCCAGCAGCAGGAATACCCCCAAGGTACAACAGCTGCTCCAAAAGAGGAGAAAAGTCTCTTATCTGGCACAGCATCGCCTCGGCAGAGGAGCCTGCGAGAGGCATGCAATAAAAACAGGGTGGTAACCGTAAATCGCCGGGATCTTTTTGGCTGCGTGGAGCCCTGTCAGAGCCATAAGGCAAGGCAAGGCTGCTGCCCCAAGGGACCTGGAACCGCGTTTGGGCTGATAACCACACAAGCACACACACACAAACGGGCGCAGAGCTAGCAAAGCCAGGGGCGAAGGGGAATCACATTTAAGGATTAAAAGCAACAAAAAAGTGACGAAAAAACTTTCTTTCCTCCCCACAAAATCATTAGAGGGTTTTGAGTCCTTCAGTCATGGCATTTTCACAGGGGCTTTGTTTAGGTAAACAAATTGCTTTTAATGAACTTTGTTAGCCCTCCCAAGCCATTTGTTAAATGCAAGGTAATGGCAGAATGCAGAGGTGACAGTTTTACCAAGAACCTTTTTCCTCTGGAAAGCTCTTTCCTTGCTGCTAAAAAACATTTGCACTTCGGACCAAGATCACCATTAAAAAACCACTTCCCTCTTTTGGGAGAAAAAGAACACAAGCTCCAAACCGTGCCTCTTTCAGAACCAAATTTCAAAAATACTAAATAGTAAAACTTGCTAGCTAACACCCAGAAGGGTTTATATTCATCACCAAGATAACCGAGGCTGCCTTTTCTAACCAAACCGAGCCAAATTCAGCCCACGCAGCACCAGCCCAGCCCCTTTGCCTCCTGACAGATGGACAAACTTTAGTCCTCGGTTGCCGCATCAATCCCTCCTGAAACCCGTGGAAAGCACAGGGGCGCACGCCCTCTCAAAGCTCTCAAAAATATTCTGAACAGCCGTTTTAATTCCCCTTCCCATTACACTTACTGAAAAGAAGGGGAAAAAAGACCCAAAACCACCTTGCCCCTCTGCGGCGCAGCCTTGCCGAGCTGCACCAACTTCAGGCATACAGCAATATTTAAGACGAGCTGGGAAGGCGCCAGATTAAACAAAGCCGGGCGCGGAACGGCGCGGTGGCCGAGCCCAGCTTGCTGTACTGACCTATATTCACGTCCCGGCAGCCGAGTGGGGCTCAAATCATCCAGCCGGCGCGGCAAAAACCTCCAGGCAAGCAGCCCGTGCAGCCCAACCCCAAATTTCTTCAGAGATACAAATAAAAGATCATATTCACTGAAATAATAAATGTTACACCTGTGGCACAGCTTGGCTTCACGCGGCAGACCGTACGCCTTCAGCCTTTCGAAAGACCTCGGACGCTGGGGGAAATGCTTGGGTTGGGTTTGCTTTTGTCAGAAACCACACACAGAGCGCGGCGATGGGACCGGCGATGGGGAAGGGCCTTCCAGTTCCCCGGCACCAGATCAAAATCCCACCTGGGTCAGCTTCTGCTTGCTGCCTGATAGCTGTTAAAAGGCCTGTGTAAAACGAGTTGGCTGTTTTAATCCAGTTTCAAGTGGATTGTGCTTAGATCCCAAGGTGGTAAAAGCTTTAGCAATCAAGTGGACAGGCACGTACCCTCCACATAAAGCGCAATACAACCAGTACTAATCAGCAGCAGCCATGCAGGAGAGAAGCCAAGGATGGAGAGGAGGCTGGAAATCCAGTTACCCACTCCATTCCTAGAAATGATTCAGCTAGATTGGACTTACAGCAAATGCGCAGAAGCACAACAAGGAGCTTGTCTTTGCTCCCTACGTTTTATGAATAAGTATTTCAGCTCCTGAACCCTTGATCTTTCTTCCCATAAAAAGCCACTGCAAAAGCCAACTCATATTTTCCACACACATGGAAAAGTATTTGCTACCCATTCAATTTCTTAAACAAACACACGCACTTACTCACCAGCTTTCTCCCTCACCCCTTTTGCATTTTTTCTTAAAAAAATGCTTAAGTTTCTTCTTTTTGGGTCTTTCGTTTCAATATTACAGTATTCTTTTTGCCTGTGCCATCACTAACTTTTGGAGGGCAGCAGACAACTTCAGGACGACACAGTAACCATTAAAAAAAAATACTAGGATTTCTGCTTTCTGTTTACAACCCTATCCCAGCACAGTGTTTTCCTGTGAGATTTTCGCTCTTGCAGAGCAGTTGACAAGTGAATGAGAAATTAGTAAATGCCTTGTCTGCACTGTAATAAAATAAATTAAAAAAAAAAAAAAGTCTTAAACCCCTTAAAGCACAGCAAACAGGAGAGGCAAAGGTGGTGTTCTGGAAATTGTACACGTGCAGTAACTACGTGTTACTTTCAAAAACATGCTGCCAGCTGTTACGTGCAAATAAAATAGTGGCTTGAAAACGAAGCCCTAGCCGAAGTGCCGGCACTAGCCGACTGGCTGGGGCACTGCTCGGCTGACACCCTGTACATGCCGTGCTGTCACAGAGCGTGCCGGTCCCTCCCGTCCCGGTGTGTCACCGGCGTTGCATCACTGCCAGTGAAATAACGCAGCTGCCTCGCCACTTTTTCACAAGTGACAGCAAATTTCAATCTCTGAGCCTGTGCCCAGCCCTGTCACCCGCACGGGCCAGCCTCATCGCGGTACCCTGCTTTTGAGGACCCTCCTTTTTCCCCCACCGCGGCCTCATCGGGGAAAAATAACCCCTCTCGCCACCTGAAAGATGTCATGATTAAGCTTAAAGATTGGCAGCCATGTTATTGCCTGTCGTTATCCCCTTAGGCCTCTGGGATTACTGCTTTCACTGACCATTATCAGCGCTCTCCCAGGAGCTGCGCTGCGTTAAATGGCCTCTCCGACGGCCCCTGCAATCCACCGCAAACCCCCAACGCTGTTAAAAGGCCCCAGCAGCCGCTGACAAATCCCAGCGGCAAAACACGCGGAACTTTTCTGGGCGCTAACACAGAAGCAGCAATAGGTGAGATAGGTACCGTCTCGCCAGGCTGCTTCGTTACCGTTCAGCAGGCAGACGGCCACGGCCAGGTTGCCCACGAAGCTTTCAAAGAGCATCTCGCTGCTGCAATCACGACGCAGGAAAGTTCGTTTTTCCAGCTTTATCCACTATTTACCTGCGGCAAACCTGCCGAGTGCCGCTCTTTGTCATGGCACAGCTATCCATGGCCGCTGCTTGTCATTTTAGTAAGACACCAGTCCATCAAAAATTCTTACTGTATGGTCCAACCACAATTTTACAAAAAACACTGCAGTTTCCTTCAAAAAAAAAAAAGTCATAAGATAAAAATCCCTTCCTTCTGTATTTTGACAGCACAGGAAAAACCCACTTTGGGTGAGCTTTCAAGAGGGTTTCCCAAATGATGGACACGCAGAAACCACTGCCGATCTCTCCAGAGCACCCTCTTTTCATTTTGACAATTAAATGCATTAGCGTAAGGTTCAGCATCGGCTGCAGCTGCAAACACTCTAGCTGAAACCTGCAAGCTACATACTTGTTCAACCAGATTCATGTTATTATCTTTTCCCTTTCCCTTCATTGTGGCAAGAGTAACAATTTAATTAGATGGGGGAAGAAAAAAAAAAAGCCCGTATTATTTATAACTATAGCGCAAGATATTATTTTTAGCCGAAGAACTCTTAAGAAAGAAACAGTGCCCAAACCGATTTTCATGTACAACTTCCTGAATTTGTGATTCAGAGCCAAATTTCAGGGACAAGTTTAATTTAGGTTTTGATCCTTTTGACCTCGGCGCGTGAGCAAGAGCTCTGGTTTTAGTGCCTGCGGCTTCGCTGCTTCCAAGCTCTATAGATCGAAAACTCAACAGGTCCATCAGATGCAAAACCAGTGGTGCTTCAGAAAAGGCAGCCTTCGGAGAAATAAAGCTGTCAGCCTCCTGTGGTTCTCGGGGAAATTTGGGAGGCGGGGGAGTGTCTACCCCGGCACAATACCACGCTGACAGGAGCGGGACGTATCCCGTTACGGGAACTGCGCGTTCGCAAACAAGCGCCAGAGTCACAGGCTGTTCTGTGCTGTGCGGCGGAGATAACACCGACGGACTTCACGCTGCAAATCCACCCTCCCTGGCAACTTTTCTTTTTTTTTTTTTTTTTTTTTTTAACCTAAACTATATTTGACTTCGCTGTCAAGTAATTCAGCACAGCTGCTATTCTCAGGTTCTCCTAAAATACACACAGTAGGTACTGTACTACTGCACATATAAACATCTACCTTCCTACCGCAGCTATTTATGATTAAAATAACTTTTCTCCATTTCTGATTTCATTTCCTCTCTCTGGGCTGCATTCTATGTTGCACAGGAGGTACTTTCAAGACTGAGCCCAGAACCAACCTCTAGCATGAAATAAAGAAATAAAACGTTAGCCTAGTTAGAAGTTTAGAATTTAATGTCCAGTTTCCCTTGTGGGTGACCTATAAACAGGACTTGATCTCTGATGCCTCACAGTTCAGGGAAAAGAAAGGACTGAAAAGCAGCAATGAGCTAGGGGGGTGGTGGTGGAGGGGAGCTGCCTGTCGTCAGCTGTTCCTTCAGATACCACCAGTGTCGGTTCCAGTCTCTGCTGGGTTTTTTACATATCTTACTGGGGCTTGCACGGGACAAGTCCTCTCTGAAGATCTGACCCAACTGCAGCTATCACGGCCAAAAATTGTGCAGTTGCACAACAGCTACACTTAGCAGTGGTGTATCTTACTCTGCCTAAAAACAAACTCCTTGGGTGAAGAACACACATGCTTTTTGGCTGCGCTGGAAGAGGATAAAATGGTAGTGTGCAATCAAACAGGCTCTTCCCCTCTTCTGGGACGCTTTCACGGTTCAGGGGTTCTCCACTGATGTGATGCATGACAAGGAGGCCAGTAGCTCCTCTGCACTGACACCCACAGCATCACTTTATAAACTCACCCGTCCAGCTTGGCAAAGGGTCTTTCTCCAGCAAACACATCTTGTTTCCATCCACCCTCGCACCAGACAAGCGTGGAGGTAGAGGTATTAACAGTGCAGTTACGGAGCTGAGGGGGCTGTATGCAGGAACGGACAACTCCGCCTCCCCGGCCATACTAAGTTTTTCGCTGAGCTCCAAGCAGCAGCTTTTTACTGCACTCAGCCAGCAAGTGGTTGGGATGTTCAGACAGATGTTCCCAGCACCTGGTCCTTATCCACAACCTCCCTTAGAGGTACCCGTTCCACTCAAGAGGATCTTGCTCTCAGTGCATGTATTCCTCCATAACTGAATATGTTCAAGCCCAAAGCTTCTTTTCCTCCCAAAGCTTTTGCACGATTCATAACTTCAGCATGACATTAGCTCTGACACTTCTGGAGGGCTAAGGAAAACCCCTCCTGACTCCAGAAACATTACTCTGGACATAGTTGAGCAGCCTCATGCCTTGTCCATGACTGTCCTGCCTACTCAGCCAGCTATTAACAAATAATTAACCCACACTGAGGCAAAGGCTCCTTTCTGCCTGATGGGATGGGGCCTCAAGTTTTCAGTGTGAAGCTCCTTTGTACTGAACCCAGTATGTCCTAGAAATCTTTCTGTGGGCAGCTGCACTCTGTATGAACAGCGATATAAACAACAGAGATTAACGGGGTTCATCTCTCGCTGTTAAAGGAACACAACCACAACTGCTACAAACCATTTTGAGGCGATAAGGGATTTGGGGTGAGCGATGCTGAACCTGGGCTCCGTGACCCCGTGGCACACGTCCAAGCGCAGCAGGGGGAAGCTCCCACCGCAGGGCACTGGATACGAATTATTCAGTTCCTGAAGCTGAGCCACAACCCGCCCCAGCAGGTCCCAGCCGTGGGCACAGGCACTCGCACCGCGAGGCTGCGTTTCAGCAGCACTGCGCTCCGCTCTGCCTCCTGTGTGGAGTCGCTTCCACCCATTTACCCGTGCTTAAAATCGGCTGCACGACTGAAGTCACGTCGGGAGACAAGCAGCAGCTCCATTTGGTTTTGGGGGAACGCAGAGTACAGGAAGTGGCTGGCACTGGTTGGTGTATTTTCAGCTTTTCTCGGACACTAAGAAAAGTTGCCTATTGCTAAGATCCTTGCCGTTGGCACTAATTCACAACTGCAGGAAAATGTTATTGACCTGGCCCCTTCCTCAAACGCCATCTAACCAAAGGCCTCGTCCCACTGGGGTGGAGATGGTGCAAATTCACAATCCCAAGTGGCACATTCCCCTCCAACAACCACAGGACAGCTACCTTAATCCTGGGGTTGAGCCCAACCAAGCAATTGGATACCTCCATAAATACACACACTCTGAACCTGTTGCTCCCTTACACAATTTGGTAGGTTTCCTAAACAGCTGTTGTTTCACAAGAGCCTTAGTCTTCCTCCTCCTTGCTTTTAAGTTCCCCTTTATTTATAATTAAGGAATTTGCATGAGGACTTTACAGAAATTTGCACTTCTAGGATGGAGAAGTGAAATTTGTGATCAGATGCTCTAGATACCCCTATACGTCAGTAAATCAGGGGGCAGGGGTTAAAAGAAAAATACCATGTCACTACTCGTCTGTGCTGCCTGTTCCGCCTGCTCCAAAGCCCATCATTGGAGATGTGAGGCTGGTGCTCCTCCCGGCCCAGCGCTCTCAGGTCACCAAGGCAGAGCAGGGTACTCTTCTGACACCTGCCCATTTAAAACAACTGCTGGATTTGTAGTCAGAGGAAACCCCCCTCCTTTGCCCTGCCCTGCCCTCAAGATCAGACTGACAGGGAAGGCTGTTGGAAGATTTTTTTGTCCTGACTTCTGGCAGGGGATCCTCTGGACATCTCAGTTAACAGACACTGCACCCCTCAGTTTTCCCTGGTTTTCGCACACCGCATGTCAGTGGTGTGGCTTCTGTCTTTCAACTACAGGGCTTTGGTTTGTCGTAAGGTGACAGAAAAGTGTTTTGTCTGACACAGTGTTCAGGCCAGATCTCTGAGACTCTTTGGAACAAGCCGCTCGTTGGCATGGGTGACTGGTCCAGACCCACCGGCTTCAGATCCATTAAAAACTCTTTCTTTGTAGGAGAGAAAGGTGCACATATCTTGCAAAAATAAAGTTACCAACATGTCAGAACCCAAAGCCATGTAGTTTTCTTTGAATTTTTTCTACCTACTTTTCACACCTTTTTACTGAAAGAAGAAGTGGTTTACCGCTTGGACACGTGCATCAAACAGAACTCTGCTTGATAGACTTATCTCAACCCACGGCATGTTAACTCAAGGTTGTTACCTCTCCTACCTCCTTTCCTCGCACACTAGAAAACGTGGAAAACAAACAAAAACCACAAAGGGCACATGGAAAAGCCTCGATACAGTACAGACAGGACAGATTTTCTGATTCACCTTCGATCTCTTCCTTTCTGTTTTTCTCAGACACCAGGTGGTACGTACAGGTTCTTGTATCTACACAGGTTGCCGATTTCTAACTGGCGTAGGCTTCAATACACGATGTGCAGCATGGAAAACAAAAGTTATTTAAACTCCTCCACCCTCTGCAAATGCATAGGAAAACCTCAGCTGGCAGCCAGCATGCTGCAGTACTGACACCGTTTCTAAAACCTACAAACCAGCCGCCAGCATGTACTGCTGCAGAGACACTTACCTGCACTTTAAATATGTACATTTGATTTGTTTTTTGAATGCACAGAAAGCACGCAATGTAAAAAGAAAACAGTTTTAACGTGACACAGAGCTGCACGGTAATGCTCCCTTCGCGTTACGCAGCTGAAGCTTCAGCCGACAGCGCCGGCTACATGACAGAAATACTCCATCAAGCTAGTGCTACAGCTCTGCAAAACTGTAAAT
Source organism: Aquila chrysaetos chrysaetos (assembly GCF_900496995.4). Taxonomy (NCBI): domain Eukaryota; kingdom Metazoa; phylum Chordata; class Aves; order Accipitriformes; family Accipitridae; genus Aquila; species Aquila chrysaetos. The sequence goes on from NC_044005.1 coordinate 60,820,267, forward strand.
GATTACAGAATAATGCCCTGCAATCAAAGAACAAAATGTGTGCTGCAGATTAATCACTTTCCAAGACAGGAAAGGAAAGACAGGCTTGAGAGATAAATCTGGCTGGGGTGTTTATGCAAGCGTATCATGCTCCTTAGTACTGAATGTCCCAGAACTTACAGAGGAAGTAAACAATGTGCTGGGGGGGTGTGCGGGGGGTGTGCGAGGGGTGTGCGTGTGCCCGCGCTCACAACCTGAAATAGGACAGCTTGTGAAAAATGCCTAACTTTCAGTTATGAAACACTAGCGTCACAGGTCCCCCGGCTGCAGGCTGTATTGCTACTGCCTGAGAAAGTCTAAAAGAAGGACCCGTTTAGACACAGCCGATGCTTCTCTTCGGCATTTCAAACTTTCCGATAAGAATCCAGAAGGATGCCCACGGACTCCTGAGCCCTCTCCCCGTCGCCTCAGCAGGCGCAGCGGGCAGGCCGTGCGTTAGAAGGCAGGGACTGCAAGCGCTTCTGGTTGGGATTTACTTCTGGAGCCGCGCTCCGGCAACCTACATTTTCAGCGTCCCTCTAGCATATAATCACGCTGCTTTTGGCTGCTTAAGCAATGCCAGCTTTCGTGCATTCCTCGTTTTTGTGTAAACATATTTACATTTGTAACTCCTAACGGGCTTAACGCTACACAGGCATTTTGAGGAAAACCCCACCAGCACTTGAATTGAATGGAACACTTTGGCAGTCAATTACAAACACAGTGAAAAAGGGACCGACCGAATCAGGGGGGCTGCATTTCCTAATATACAAGCAAGCGCTACCCTAAGCGGGGCCTCGGCTGAGCAGGCCCACGAAAACACCACGCCGCGCGGGCACAAAACGGAGAAGGGCAAGAAGGGAGCAGCCCGAAGGCTGACCCCCATCTCGCGGAGCAAAACCGTGCGGCTCAAAGCTTGCGCCGGTGAAGCGGGGTCACGGCGCGCTCCCTCGTCACCTGCGAAGAGGCACGGTCACAATCTGTTAGGTCGTAAATTAAAAGCGCCCGAGCACGTCGCGTCGCAACCGCTCCGTGCCACCCGACTGCGACGGGCGCGGGAGAGGCCGGTGACCTGGATTTAGACTGCAGGCGGCACGTAAAAACTGAGGGTCTCGCTGGGGAGCCCCTCTGCAAAAGCTCACCAGGGGCCTACACCGCAGCAGCCCGAGTTACAAAAGCGCCGAATCCCCTTATCATGATTCAACGCGTTACATGAAAGTTACAATATCTCCACGCAGAGAGTTTCCGTTGTCACCAGCGGCTTTGGAGGAGGTCGGGGCACCACAGAGCCATTCCCCACCTGAGGATGACAATTCTACACCAAATGTGTATTTCCACACAGGAGCTGATAAAAATTTCCTGAAAATGAAAGTGAGATACAGTGTCAGGGTATGCCCTGCAACAGTGCTGCATATAGGGAAAATACTTCACAGAAACCAACTGTTTAAGGTCCCTCCTCCGAGCAAATATCTGGCTCTGTATTAAAACCAATTTACAATAATCTACTAATAACAAGACTGTGATGTAGCTGCGAGATTCCCCTAAAGCAAAATCCTGCCAATGCTAGTAATTGATTCGGCAACATGCACCAGCTCAATGGCACAGGCGTCTCCAATTCTTGGAAACATTACATCCAGTCTAATTCCCCCCCAAGGTCACCACAACCATCAGAAAATCCCCATACATCGTGACCCAGAGGGCTGTGACTAAACAGCTGTCATCAATAGCCTGGGAAACTGAAGCACAGTACCTGAAAGGCATCAGCCACCACCAGTGAACCCCCCAGCTGACCGAGCTGCTGAAATGGCTTGGGGAGCAGTGGCAGAGAATAAACCGATTTCTCCTGCAGGAGAGCAAGCAGGGCATGCTAGATCTGCCTTTGCACTATTTGTTGCAATGCGTGTTTGCATGCGCTTTACTGCGATAGAAAGAAGACACGCCACCCTGTTACCTGATTGAAGTTTTGAACTTTATCACGAAGGAACAAGAGACTCATAAACTGCACGCTCTATACGTAAGGTCTTTAAAAGGTCAATATAAGGTTATTCACACCACTAAATGACTTGATCTAGCACGAAGTCCATTGGAAGCTGCCTACTGACCATGACAGAAGCTACACTGCACGCAGTGAAAGCAGCAAAGGTGTCCATCCTCCTGTACTCCAAGGCATCATCTTGCTGTTTTAAGCAACAATTCAGTATAGGTTTCTCAGTCTGATTCTGATAACAAAACACCTGTGATCAGGTTCCCACCTAGATGTGGAGGCATTTACCAGAATCATTAAAGACAAGGCATGAAGTTAGCAGCAGAGGCAGAAGATACAAGAAAACCGTGGAGCTATACAAGGAAAAGGCTCTTTATGTTTTCTAGTCTAAATACACCAAGTCAGAGGGCACCTACTAGAGGATGCAGAACATGGTGTGACTGCGGACTGTATGCCTTCATGTCTTATGTATTATCATTGAGGAACTTGTTATGTCTCCCCTCTTCTCACCAACAGGGAAGGAAAAAGGAACAGCCCCACACCATGGAAATGAGAGCAATTACTACACGTGCCATTAAATATTTTAGGGACAGCTCAGTAGCCCTATGAACTGCATTATCTCAGACACTGTTTGCTGTCTAGTTCAGGCCACACTAAAATAGAGATCGAAGTCTCTCTAAGGTTGGATCCTCCATCTCTTACACAAATGAGCAACCCCTCCGTACACACTATCAGCAGAGGGAACAAGACTACCCAAGTGACTAAGGATTTGCACACTGACAGCACCAGGACTGCTTACCTAAGGGTGGATTAGTTAAAAATAATAAACAATGTTGTAAATTATAGGTGGTGCTGTGAGCCCCACCTACACCTCGTATTGTCCAACACTTCCTACTATAAAACCCTGTTCCCCACCGCTAATAGCTCTGCAAACCTGAACTGAAACTGGGATTAGGATAAGTGGCCTGGGATTGGCAAGACACAGGAAACGGGGAATCCTGGGGCAGGGGAGAAATGCGGAACAGGGAGCTGGACAAAAAAAGAGGCAAGCTGGACGAGCAGAGCAGATATGAAAACCAGGGGAGGTGAGCAGAGGGGTGGGAGATCACAGGAAAAGGAAGGGAGGATGCATGGAGCAGGACTGGGAACCGCAGGGAAGGAGGCTGGGACGGGAGACCAGGGCGGGCAGGGAGCTTAGGGAGCGGAGAACAGGACGCAGGGCTGGGACCGTGCTCGTCGGGGAAGCCCACGGATACTGGGGAGGCGAATGACACAGATGAGCACACCAGGAAGGGTGTATTTCTTTACTCAGAGCTGAGTGCAACAAATGTGGCACAGGGCCCACACAGAGATCACCGGGGACGAGCTGAAACCCTGAATACCCCTTGAAGCATCCAGCCCAACAAGGAGACTGGGGGTGGATAGAGTGTGTGAGCTCGTTACTAATGACAGTGTCATAGCCAGCATGAGAAGTAATTTCAAGTGTTACAGACAACTTTATTTCTGACATTTTGTACTTCCCAACTACTTGGCTTTTATATTGAAACATTTTTTTGGACCAGATTTTTGTATAAATGAAGTACGCTCTTATTAAGTACTTCTGCTCAGCACTTCACTGAACAGTGAGAACTATCCACAGAGATACTCCAGCAATCTGCAGTTAATGGTCAAGTCATGCAAAATCCAACTTTCCTACTCCCTGTCTGCTCCTGGAAAATGAGAAAGACCCATCACTGGCATTGCTCAAACCCACCCACTGTATCGTGGTGCTTCTACGGAGAGAGCTGCTGGCCCCTACATGCCCGTAGGCACCTGCAAGAATCGGTGGTTTGACATCTGATATAGTTTCCTGCAGAAAATAAGAAAACTATCATCTCTCAGCCCATGCAGAGCATATTTAAAAAAAAAAAAAAAAAAACAACAACCAAAAAACCCAACCATCCAACGAAAATGTCAAACCAGAAACCAGGCACTCAAGACTGGATAAATTTAGTAAGATGTCATGATTCAACTACAATCAAAGGAAATCCATACTTAATTTCTCAAACAACTGCTATCATACTGTTCAAGCAAACTGTTTTTCCTTCAGGCTGAGGGGACACCAAATCCACACTATTTCTCAATTTACTACTTTTTTTCCTTTTTTTTTTTCCTTTCCATTAGAGAACATTGTCATTCCACATGCTTAGTACGAGCCTGAATAAAAAATGACACGTGAGAAGCTTTTGCCAGGATTAAGTCCCGACACAGCTGTTGGAAAAACCCAAAATGAACATTTTATCCTGGCCAAATCAGTGTTCTTTTCACTATTTATACTCTTGGATCCAGCAGCTGCAAGTGACGCTACAGGTCATGTTGTCCTAAATGGACAAAGAATCTGAGGATCCTCTCAAGTTTTGGGGGCTTGTTTGTACTTCTGTTCTCCCTCTCAATACTTCGCAGCGCTGCTGCACCAATGCCAATTTGCTGCAAGTTTAAGTAGACTACCAAACTCTGGTCAGAACAGATTTTTCAGCTAAGATTTTCCATCTTTAAAGAAAAAAAAAAAGACTCTTTTTTCCTGCTTCCATTTTTCAGAACCATAGGATCAACACTGGCTGCTCAGTTGATAATACCCCTCTTTATTTGAAGTTATTTTTCTCCTTTCACCACCCACATTCATCTGGGACTTATTCAGTATTATTCTGCCTGACACCAGTCCAAAACAGCAAACAATTTCTGTAACGGCACAATAAGCAGAGCAGACCCTAACGGAGGCGCTTCGTCGTCTTAAGAATCCCCTTATGCAACATCCACTTACGTACCGAAAATAAAGCCGAAAAACTTGTACGGAGGTTAGCTACAGTTGTGCCTTTAACAGATAAACTTCTCTGGTATCAGGGCCAGCATTTTACAAGCAGGGAAACGTTTCTGCTGTACTTTGGCCTTCTGTCATCAGAGAGAGGTGGAGATTTATGCCCTTTCTCCTTCTAAATTAGACTCCTTCAGTGACCTATTTTATATTCTTCCTGACAGGTTCGTATTTTGTATTAAAAAAACCCTGTTGCCACTGTGTTGCATAGCAAAAGACCTTTCCAGCCGAAAGAGGAAACTCTTGCCACCGAGTCAAGCGGCAATAGGTAATTCTGCAGTTAAAACTGCGAGGATAAAATACTTTGCCCAGCAACATACTTATTTCCAGCAGGATTTGATAAAATTATAATTCACTGTCCAGAAAAAGACTAAAACATTAAACTGAGAAAGTCAAAATAGGTCACTCAATCAGCGTTATTCCCCCTTCATTTCACACATAATACAAAGCAGTTAAGTAGTTTCTCTTGCAATTAGCATCATCTTTGTCTCCTCGCTGTCTAAAATACACTGGAGATACAGAGCTGCTCTGACTGTACAGCAGCCCAGGCCCTGCTCCCCACCATCACCCGCTTCTCAATAAATACACAGAGGTGAAATCCTATCTTCAATGATTTCAACCATGATCATTTTCTTTGGTTTTTCCAATTCCCTGGTCTATTGCCTCAAATGATGGAACTTTTCCCACCGATTAAAGAGGAGTATGGGTGCGCTCAGGAAGAACCTCAACATCTCCAACTGCTAATGCACGTCCCAGCCCACCCTCCGACCAGGAGGACCCGTTACCTGGCAGAGCCCTGAAAAAGGTGGGCTAGAAACAGCCTCCCTGGGGAACGGCAGGGTTTTAGAGATCTTTCCTGGATGTGAGAAGTCTGACATATGCTTCAAATGCATTTTAATTTAGAAAAATGTTGGAAAGATTTTATTTATGTTTCTAATTAGGTAAACAGTATGCTTCTTCCACCTGCTCCAAGCTACCCCACTAGGCCCAGTAGACATCAGATGTATATGAACATACATCAGGTTGATTTACTCCCTACTGCTAGTTCACAGAATCCTTCCTCCTCCCAGCCCCGTATGCCACTACCTTATTGTCTACACACTTCCCCTCTTTTTTTGTATGTAAAATGGCCTCACTATTGATTTTCAAACACCTTCTTAAGCACATGGCTCCCTTCCCCAGAGCTTTATAAAAAACAGCTCCCCATAAAAGATTTCTCTCCTACCCCAAGCCTGCAAACTTTCTAGTACGTTGTAACGACAAGTATTTTCACCATGTATGAACCAGGCTGTAAGAGCAATGGGGCAAGAAATAAATCTCAACATGCTATGGGAAGTGAGAATCACACTGTCAACATCATGATGAAAATAATAATATTAGGTTCGGAGCTTTTGGCTGCTGCACAAACTAGGCTGGAAACCTCTGGCCCAATCCATGCAGAGCTCTGACATGACTTCCATTTGCAAATCACAGATTTTAGATGTGGCCCATTTATCTGGACCATATATATGGTCAGGCTACGCAAAAGCAGAAGCCGCTTGAATAAGATTGACAAAATGCTTCAGAGTTTTTACAGCTCTTCAGTGGCAGCATCAGTCTTGGTGCCAACACTGTTATCCTACAAAGGCATCATAGGACCAGCAGCCTCCCATTGTAGGTCTTGATGAATACTTAAAGAAGCACCATTCAGTCTGAAACATGACATCTCAGACAAATGGTTTTGAGTTCCCCCATACAGTGAAACTTTTAAACACAACAGATCATGTTGCACAAAAACAAGAACAGCAGCTCTACATGTCTCAGCTTACAAGCATCTCAGGACGCGACTTGAACTGGCGTCACCTTCTCCTAAGAATTCCTGGAAAAAAAATTTCTCTGAAAGTTAGTTAAGGTCCAGAGCAGTTTTGCAGAACAAACAGTAGGTTACAGGCTTTCAGGAAACCACATCACTGCTCTCAGCACAAACCCAATGAGCAAAAAAGGTGATAAAGCAGGAGCCTGTGAGAGTCTCGCACAAAGACATTCTTTGTTGAGCGCAGTTCTCACTTATCAGACGCCAAATTTTATGTACTAAGCATATTTAGAACTTTATATATGAAAATGATAAATCCTCCACGAAGTACTAGCAAATATATTTACACAAGATAGGCGTTCACAGCCTAACTTCACAGATACCCACAAAGTCAGAAACTTTTGATCTGGATTAAGTCTCACATTTAAAGGTATGTTTACACTGCAAATTTCACGTGAGAGAGTGAGGCTAACGTGTCTTTGGAGAGCTGAAATAGCTGCTTGAAGAGCTAGCGTGGAGAGAAAAAAAAACAAATACAGCAGGTTTTAAGAGCACTGACACATAACTGGAGTATGTATCAAGATAATTCAGTCTACATTCTAGATGAAACAAATATGGCCCTGGAAGTTGTGTCCTAAAATGATTTCTTTAGAACAATATATTTATTCTTCTGCATCCTATTTTGGAAAACATGTAGAAACCAACATGGTCCAGTGTGAGAAAAAAACTAAGTTATAAGGTCAAATCATCTACAGTGTCAGAGGTGCTGGCTGTCTAGACTAGAAGAGTAGTTTGTATTAGAATATTATTAGGTAGTTAATACATTTTTAAACAAAGCTTTGTTTAGTTAAGTGCAACACTGTCACTAACACTCCCTGGTCATGCTCGGTCCTCACAGGGAGTCCAGGCTCAGCTGCAATCAGGATTTTAAGCACTGCTGGCTTGAGTCTTACTTACACTAATGCAAATGCATGCTGCTGCAACACCGTAGGAGAGCCCCAATGCTGCTTTAACGTGGCCTTTAGCAGGGACAAGAGTCAGACCCCGCTCTCTTTACTTCATCTACCCATGATAGTTGCACCATCATAAACTGGGCTGCATCCATGCAAACCAGTTTTCATTCCCACTACGAACTGAGCAGTCGCAGCAGCCGGGAGGCAGAGCGAAGCCCAAGCGGACGTGGGCCAATGTGTTTGGGTGCTCCTCTATCCGTCCTGCCCCAGCAGACCGCTGTCTGTCCTCATCAGCCTTCCAACTTATCTGCTGCCTCCCGCTCCTCTGGGGTCGGGACAAGCAGAAGTCACCTCCCTGCTCAAGCGCTGGCAAGCAGCCTGGATCTACCCTTTTCGGCTCACGCCACTCAGAAGCCAGCAAACCTACCGAAAACTTTTTCCTAGGACCGCGTCCTACCCACTAGTCGCAATCCCGGGCATGCCCACGGCCTCCGCTGCTCCCTGGGGAGAGTCGAAGGTCTCGGGAAGCCAGGGATGAGGAGTCGGGCTGGCCTGAAGGCACTGCAAGGCTGTGAGGGCTGGGTTACGAGCAGCCTCCAGGCAGACCCACGGCGCAACGCAAAGCGCGAGGGCAGCCACAGAGGCAGGCGTCAAAGGAGAAAAACGGCACCTTTGGCAGAGCTCCCGCCTCCTGCCCTCATTCCAGAGCCCTCAACAGGATTTTGGCACGGGGACGTCAGCGCGGACCCACCCTTCACCTCGGCACAGGCAGCGGGTGAAGGGACGCAGATCCAGCGACTCACCCCGCGGAAACGCACCCGACGGCCGGCCGCGGCGCTCGGGTGCGCAGCAGCCGGAGGTTGCACAGGCAGAGCCCCACAGCCACTGCGAGCAGCCTCTTGCCCCCCGAAACTGGCGGGCAGCGCTCTCCGGGAGACCTGGAGGCACAAGCCGCAAAGGCCGTGACGGTGCCAAGCTGTCGGTGCCACGTGCCATCCCCCTCACTTCAGGTGGACCTTCCCGCAGCCCTCCGGCAACGATCCGCAGGCTGCCGCTGCCCTCCTGTCCCAGCGCGCATCTCCCTCGCGGGTCCCTTTACGCGTACTGAGGGGCAACCTCACCAGCAGGGACAAAATAAAAAAGAAAAGCAAAAGAACATCTTGCCAAATGAACACGTTCAAGTGAGAACCCAGCATTTCATAATTCAGCTCTTAAGTACATAGCATGTTGTGATCGAGCAAGCATTGAATGGATATTCAATTTGTTAGCACAAGTCTGTTGTAAGAGCTAATTTTCACAAGGCATTTCTTTACCAGTACAAATCCCCAGAAAGGCATTTCTCTGTCAATGAAATCTTACAAAGGTGTTTTACACGAGTAGGAGCATTTAAATAGCCTTTATTTTTAATAGGTACCAGTGTATAGATAGAGCAAATTGCCCCAATAAGCAAAGTCCAGGTAGGACACACACAGAGAGTTATTAACAAGACACCAATGCTGTAACTCCTGACCTGCCCCAAATTCCCTGCAAAGCAGCGCTACGAGCACGTCAGTCCTTGAGCAAATATGCAAGGGGGGTGGCCCAGAGAAAGGACTCTGGCTTTGCAGGGCAAGACTGGCTCCTCCCGGACCTCGCAGCCAGGCACAGCATCAGGGGGGACCATTCTGGCAAAAAGCAATGGCGACACAGCAATACTCTTCTCCTCCAGCCCCACTGAAAGGCAGCTCCCTTGCTGTTTCACCGCAGGGATGAGGCAGAGCACTAACGCAATCACTCGCTTGTTCCCAACCCCTTTCACTGCCCTGAAATTGCTCCTCGTCAGTCCTGTAGCCTAATCGCCTCCACACCGTATCCCCAACCAAAACGCAGCTATGTACCCTGCGCAGTTACGAGCCAGCCCTCCATTTCCCACAAAGGCACCCCATGCACCATGCAACTCCCCCGGGTGGTGTTACGGAGGGAAGGATAGAGAAGGTGAAGTAGGACATAACGTCCCTGGAGCCTCCCAAGACAGGAATGAGGAATTGGGGGATGGTGACTTGAGGAATGGAGTATTTTTTTTTTTAAGCATTGGTATTTGGAAATCGCACGAGTACTCTCTGTTTGTTACTCCCCTCATCTCACAGGTTTTAGACCAACGACCTGCGACAACCCTTGCCCAACGCATTGCCCAGGAGATAATTTAGGCAACGCAGCTGATGAATACAGTAGGACATAACCTGCTGTTGCTGGAGACCACGCTCCACTCCAGCGGTGGCCTGCTCTCAACGGCTGCGGGAGCCTCAAGGTCCATCATCCTCGGCCACGCAGAGCTGAAGACGCCCTCGCTGCAGGGCACCACGGCGCGCCCCACCAGCTCCTACGCACCCCCCTCCAACCTGAGCTTCTCCTACCCCTCCACCCCCAAACAGGGGCTGGGGCCACATCACCGCAGGCTTCCATATCTCCCTGCAGTTCCTGGCGAGCTGAGAAGCATGGCTCTTTCTCCAGCTGCCTCAATCAGGGGTGCAAAAGCCGTACCCACCGCCAGCAAAAACCACTTGGAAACACGCTGGTTTGTGTGGGAAAGCTAAACCGATGTCAAATAAATGTCAAATGCACATGGGTAAGGAGTTGGTGCCTGTCAGTGGTGCAATCGTATCCCACACACACAACTGGAACATCAGGAAACTGGTATAGCCGTGCAGAGGAGCACGGGATACCCCATCCTGACTTTGTCTGAAGCAAGTTAGAACAAAACATCTCACACTGAAGGAAAATCCCCTTCTGTAGACAAGCCACTTTTTAATAATAAGTGCTAAATGGACTATTCAAGCAGGTAATTAATGTTAATTAACATATGTCAGGCCATAAATTGGCTAAATGCACTTCATTTTCCAAGCTTAGTGTGTGGCAATGCTTAGGAAATTGTAACAGAAAAGAACAGCCTAAGTTTGTAGAAGCACAAAAGAAAGAGCAAACAAAAGGTTAAGCATAATCTTCACTTAACTCATGGTGTGCTGAGCCAGCACTACCAAAAACTGAATGACTATGCACATTACTTGAACACTTTATTTTGCTCCTGAACCACTGCGCTACGCACGTATTGTCAGCCCCAAGAAAAGCCACATCAAAAAAAAAACCCCCTGCACCTCCCCGAGCGCTGTGTTATCAGGCAGGCCTTTACTGGGATGCTCGCTACGTGCAGCGGGACCTGGATGTGCCTCCTGCCCCAGGACCTGGCGAGGCTGTGGCCCCTTTCCAGCCCCGACTTGGGAATTGCAGTTTTTCGCGGCGGGGGGGGGGAACGAAACAGCGGTGGGAGGATGCTCAGAGGTCGCCCTCCTCCAGAGAGTCTGCCTCGAAACGCAGAGGGCCTCGTGCCTTTAAAAGAAACTAACGCTGCCATTTTATAACCCTGCCCTTGGGCACGTTTTCTGTGACAGAGATAGTAGTAAGGTTTTTAAAAAAGCGGGAGAGAAACAAGAACATGCAAAGATTTTAGTCTACTTAACCACCTGTGTTAGGAAGCACGTTCAGTTTCTCCCTTGGCAAGCCACCACTACACTAAGACCCACTGTAATTGCACTGCAAGTGAGAAACAATCCTCACAAAAGATTTTCCATACTTCCACGCAAAATAGCTGCCTGCCAAAATCTTGCAGGGCACCTTTAGGAGGCTGCCACCTAGAGAAATGCTTCAGCTGTTTATCCTCAGTTTTCTCTTATCTCCAAAGCAATCCCTTCGGCCTCCCTTTGAACCCAGCACACTCACCATAATCTCCTGGGGTGATTTCACGCTTGTTCTCCCCATCCACCCCAAGCAAGCTGGCTGAAAACAGCCCGGCCGCTGCAGGGGGGGTCTGGGGGGGCTGCACTCGCCCCAGCGCTGCCTGCCTTCTGCAAGGGACGCCACCGACTCCGGGTTCCTACTTTGTCCACATCAGCACAAAGAGCTTTCACAAAACCACAGGGCTAACCCTAATCGCTCGTCTTTCTAAATGCACCAGCACGTGCCCAGCCTCCCCTAATCTCCTAGGATTACAGCAAAGTGGTGTAGCACCACCAAAATGACCCGAATACAAAATGGCCTCGCGTGTAAGGCACCGCTCGCTTCACCAGGACAAAACCAAGCGGACGCAGGACGTCCTGGGGCAGGAGTGCCAGGACACCTCTCTTCCCCAGCCTGATAGTCGCAGACAGTGTTTGTTCAAGCCAATACAATACAGTGGATATAAAAGCCACTAAGGTGATTTAATTTTTATTAGCATTAACCGTGTACTTTCAAACACACAGGTAAGTGTAAGAGCCAACCTCTGACTCTCAAGCTTCTTATTTTAAATATGTTCAAATATTGACACTCATAACCTATTACAGACAACGCCGACGTTGCTTGAGTGTTTTAGGTAACCTTCTGTCTCTAAAGAACTGAGGAACGTTGATTCCAGTATTTATCATGCAGGTCTGCCTCACAGCAATACTATCCGGCATCATTCACTGGAGGTTTCCCATTCACATCAAAAGTTAAGTTTATCAGAGCCTGTGACTCTTTGCAGCTGATGACATTCACCAAGGCGATGTGTTTATATCTGCATTTAACAAGTCCTTCAGTGGAGGTGCTCCTCACTGTCACACTGTGGATCAAAAGATGTCAATGATTCTGGGAGAGCTACTCAGTGTCTCTCCTCTAATAGCTGTCACCTGCCTGCATGAGCTGGGGAAAAGTGACATCTTTGATGTACGTTACAGATATAAAATAATAATGTGCGCTAATACCTACATATGGTTTCTACTGGAAAGTTTAAAAAGTCATTTGTTACTTTGATACTAAAGTATACTCCTCTTTGATACAAGAAGCTTGTTATCTAGTGGTTTCAACTTTGGGGCTGGAACCGCACATCTCTCTACATTGCTCAGCACAAAACTCACAAATGTTATTGAGTATTTTGTTAAAGCACAACACAGTAAGGCTTTGATCAGGTAAGATGCTTAAGCAGTAAGTTTAAGCACACAAGTAATCCCACTGAAGTCCCAAGGATCCATTCACGTGCTTAAACCCGTGCTCGCTTTGGTAGATCAAAACTTAAAATAATCAAGCTACAGTTTGTAACCCAAACCCTTCTGTACAGATGAACAAGGCAGCTCAAAATTAGAAAAAAAAAAAAGTAACAATATAACAGAAGGCTGGAAAAAATATTCATGCTAGCAGTTAACTGGGAAACAGTGTCTTAAAAGAAAAAAAAAGAAGAAAAAGACAGCAGAGAAAAATGAAACTGATGCAAACTCTAGTTTTATGCTGCCACTCCTGATAAAGACGCTGTGTGCCACTCCGAGGAAGGAGAAATAAGAACAGGGAGTGGTGTTGCTTCCTTCCCACATCCTTTGCAAAAAGATGATAAAAAAAGTCCGACACATCTTGCGTATCAGCATCTGGCTAACAGATTTAGACATCTGTCTACATAGCTGGCAAATTTCTCAAGTCTTTTCAAGTCTCAATAATTAGAGAAGAGACTCATGCATTTCCTATGCTGAAGGGACTGCAGCCCTTCGGTATATATTGGTCAATAAAACACAGTAAGGAATGATGAAATGTCCATGTACAAAGTTTACAAAAATCTCCCCTTCAAAGTAAATATCCCAGCAGCTAGGATTTATCTTTCATGAGAAAGATGAATGCAACAGGTGTAAAACAAATAGGCGTCTGATATAAAAAACAAATCAAAGCAAATCAGCTGCATTTAAATTTTGGTATTGCTGATATCTGTGTATAAAGGACCAGATTCATAGTCTTGCCACACCACTCAACAAAGAGGAAAATAGTCCCCCTAGTGTACTCTTCATGTAGAAAACACTGTTTCACAAGATAGTGCTGCAAGAAATTACAAAATAACATTATAGGAAGAGATATGGAAGTACTTGAGCTATAGTGAAACCAGGCACCTCTACTATATACACGGACACAGAGGTGTTTCAGTTTTCTATTTCAAGACTATTGAGTGAAGTGAGTTACTGCATCCTTAATATTTAGGGGGAAAAACTTGTTCTTTAAGTCAGCACACTAGTTTCGTGACTGCAGGACATCAACGGAGTAACAGATACCTGAATTTGGGAAGACGGGTAGTTCTGGTCACCAAGGAGCTGTGTGGAAGTACCTGCAACAGCCGCCTGGCACAGTGCATTTCACAGGAGTGAAACCAGCTTACCGGCAGACCTTTTCCCCGCCTCCAGTGATGATAAATAAAAATATCGACCCTCCGTAAGTATTCGGGACAGTAAGCGGATATTGAATCATGTAGCTAAACCCTTCCCGGTGATTTGGAAGCGTACAGGATTGTATCAAACCAGGCTGCCCGTAACACACGACAGCGTCCGCAGCGCGCCAGCTCTACAGCGATGCACCGTACACTACTGCCCTAGTTAGCTGTCAGGCAGTATTAGGTTAGCTAACATCCCACCGGGGCCACGGGGAGGGGGAAGCAAAGAAGATTGTTGGGGGGGGGGGGGGGGGGTATTGGGCAAACCTTATCTGAATTAGCGGAAACGTAATATATGCCTTCCTAACCACATCTGAAATACTCACTTCTGCTTTAATGCCCCAGGCAAAAAAAAAAAAAAAAAAAAAAAAGTGATAGTTGTAACTTTAATTTATAGCTCTTAAAATAATTGTTTTGAGGAGTATAATCCCAGCTATGTTTACGGATTATGGCATTCAGTACATCTCACTGGAAACAGTATTAATATTTCATATATAATAATACATAAGATAATAAAACCAAGTTCTCCTCTTGCCTTTGTTTAAAATGACAATTTTCCCACTCAGTGCCAGAGCAGAATATTGTTAAATGGGATTGCTGCCTTCAAAGACGAATTTAGCTGTGTAAAAATATTCTAAATTAAGATAAAAGCCTTCTGATACAGAACTATCTTCTGTTCATTTAAAATCTCAGTGTAACTAGCAATCTGAAAAAGTCTGATGTGAAAAGCTGACATTAGTTCCTGAAGAGTTGTATTCATTACCTTTGAGAGAAACAAAGATGATAATAACATATAATGTGTTTTAGCATCGGGAGACTAAGATGGAGTCTCTATTTGAGAGTGTTGCCTCTGCACAAACTAATTGACGTTCCAGCCAAGAAACTGAAATAGTCCTCTTCTGAAATAGTCCTCTTCTGAATGTATAAGCATACATTAAAAGAAACTCTAGCCTTGCTAAGGAATTAAATTTTACAGTTTTGGATGCCTGGCAAATTATTAGCTCCTGACCTCTCCTTTGCCCCTTTCCGTGTGCCCCTACCACCCACACACAACTGCACCTGCCGTTAACCCGATCGAACACCTCACCCTAACTTCCAGAGGCAGCTCACAGTCACAGAAGAGGCAGAATTTTCTGCTACCAGTGTGCTTGCATCTCCTGAGAAAGGTCATCTTAAAGGCTTGTGAGAAACTTCTGAACTAAATTATATCAGGGGAATCTCAAGGGATCCAAGTTTTTAACATTTTAATTAGCTCCAAGTACCAGTTAATGCTGCTCAGCAAAGGGATCAATATCAAATTAACAGTATAAATTGTCAGAAAAATTGTGACTGTATTAATCATACTAATCAATGTAACCACTTCGTGTTGTGGCCCAGATCCTGCCTCAGCTGAAGTGAATAGGAGTTTTGCCACCAAATTCAGCCGAAACAGTATCAGCCCCATTGTTCGATAAGTCTTCGTTTGAATCGGCTATCGAGAATTTACTGAAAATTCAAAGTATCAGATAAAAAGGCTGGATTCGTCATAGCAGCTGACATCACTGCTTCTGCGTGAAACCAAACAACTTAGGAAGGCACGGGCTGTCATCAGAAGACGTAACCCTTTATCACACTCCGTGTCGCGCTTGTAAAGTCAGATCAAAATTCAACACCTAATACAGATGCAAAAGCTGTAAAAAGGATCTGTGTTTTTAAAGCCTTGTCTTGAATTAGCTATGCCACCGATAAACTTTGTGTTTTTATTTTCCCCAGCCTGAGACAAGTCTGTCAGTGAAATGCTTCCTCTACAGTGCTCCATTTGGAAGGTAAAAATCATACAGCTGTACTTCAATTCCTAGCAGAAAGCCCTACTCAAGCACCAAAATATGAGACAGGGATGCTAATACAAAAACTGCCAGAAATGTTTAATCCATACAGTATTTCTGACTGATTTGTACACTGTAAGTTATCCCCTGATCCAAAGCTAGAGAGATTCAAAGAGGAAATTTAATTTCTCTGTAACACAATAAAACTTCCCGGCAAATTCGCCTTCAGCCATCCATTCAAAAACTCGGTCTCGGATGCTGCCAGCATTGGCCCTCGGCAGCAACTGAACCGTACCGGGATTTCCCTCTGCAAACAGTATCGACATCAAGCAGCACCTGCATTTCTGTATAGCTGCAAGTACGTGATGTTTCCGCGTCCGACAGACACTAATAGATGGACATGGAAAATGAGGAGAAAAAAGCAGTTCTGGAAGTCACTTCAAATGTGCTTTACGTGCAGCACCGGCTGCTGGTAGGCCTTATTAGACTCTGTCTTTGAGAGCAAAACCCTGCCTGCCTGCAACGTGCTTTTGCACGCGCTAAGTAAACAAGCCACAAAACCAGATTTTTTTTTTCCTCACTTATTAAAACAGTAGCAATCTTAGCTGCTAACTTGTCGCAATGCTGGACAAAAAATGCTTGGATATATGGGATTTGTCAGTAGACGGTGCCCGCATACACTGGCACCGCAGGAAACGCAAACCAAGCGTTCCCGTGGCTGAGCGGCCAATAACTCCATGCTTTGATTAACTTTATGAGGAAATGTCAAGACCCGAATTTCCCTCTATGGCCTTTGAGGAACATGTGGGAAACCACTGGGGTATTTCTTGACAAAAATAATAGAGTTGTTCTGTACTGGAGCTTTGAGGCTCAGACTGACCCTGCATAAAAGCAACTCTGCTTATTTCCAGCACGAGTTACACCACAGGTACCTATAACTTAAACACGACCACTAAACAAAACCCCAGCCTTAAAAATATTTTTCCCCTCTTCTTCCTTCCCTGGTGACGCGCTCGTGCACCAGAGAAGCCAGCTCCGCTCCAGCGTCTCCCCTGCTCCCCGAGTTAGCAGCCCTCACCGCTTGCACACAGCAACAGGAAAGAGACGAAACTTTTCTTACCCCCTCCCTTTAAAAAAAAAAAAAAACAAAAACTAAAAGCAAAATAAGCAAAGGCGACAGCGCGACCAGCAGCACGGCCAGCAGCAGCGCCCGGCCGGCTGCCGTCGGGGAAAGCCGCGGGCGCACACCCCCCCCCCCCACCACCACCACCACCACCCCCGCTCCGCGGCCGCATCCCCCGCGGGCAGCCCGCCCGTCGGGGCGGCGCGGAGGGTCCGCCGCGTCCCCGGGACCCCGCCTCACCTTCCAGCCGGCCGAGCTGTTGCTGTCGCCCTTGTCCTTGAAGTAGGGCACGCAGCGGACCATCCAGTCGTAGATCTGGGAGAGGGTGAGGCGCTTCTCCGGGGAGCTCTCGATGGCGCGGGTGATGAGGTCGGCGTAGGAGAGGTTGCCCCACGCGTTGCGCCGCGACGAGCACTTCCTCGGCGCCGCCGCCGGGCCCCCGCTCAGCCCCCCGCCGCCCGCCGCCGCCGCTCCCCCCGGCGAGAGGCTCGGTCCCTCCGGGGCGCCTCCGGGCAGCGGGGCCAGCAGCCGCGCCGCCTCCTCCGGGACGGCGGTGGCCGCCGCCGCCGCCGCTTCTCCGCCGGCGGGGGCCGCGCTGCCGACGGCCATGGCCGAGCCGCCCCCCTCCTCCTCGTCGTCCTCCTCCTCGGGGATCATGGAGGCGGCGTCGGCGGGCGGCTCGCCGGCGGGCTTGGCCGGGCTGGCCTGCAGCTCGGGCCTCTGCAGGGGCCAGGTGCAGGAGCGGGGGCGGCTCTGCGGCTCGAACTCGGGGTCCAGCTCCACGTCCAGGGGCGAGAGCGGGGCGGGGGGCGACGCCTCTGCCATCTTGGTCTCCCCCGCGGGCGGCTGCGGCGGCGGGGCGCTGCGACGGGGCGGACGGCCGCCGACCCCGCTCCTCCTCCGCCGCCTCCTCCTCCTCCTCGGTGCCGACGGGAGCCTAGCAGGCGGGGGGCCGCCGGGCGGGCATGCCGCTCTCCGCTACGGGCTGGCAGGCTCTCCGCTGCACCCCGAGCCCCGCTCCCCGCGGGCGATGCGCACTCCGGAGCCGAGGGAGGTGGGGGGTGAGAGGGAGGGGGAGGGAAAAAGAAAAAAAAAAAAAAAAAAAATCAGATTAGGAGCCGGAGCGGCAGCGCAGGGCGGGCAGCGCGGGGCCGGGCGGTGCCGGAGGTGCCCGCGGCGCTGCCCTCCGCGCCGGCGGAGCGGCGGCCGCTGCTCCCGCGGTGCGTGTGTGCGTTTGTTTATGTTTCACTCCATGCGGATGCAGAAGTAGCTCCAGCGGGAACCGCGCTGTATCCAGCCGGGAGAGGACCCCCACCCCCACCCCCGGCGCCTCCGAGCTCGCTCCTCGTCGCTTCCGCAGCTATCTTCCCTCTTGGGGGGCTGGGGGGGTGGTCCCTTGCCCCCTCCCTCGGCAGGAGGGCAGGGAGAGCGGTCCTTCAGATTACGCCGAAGACTTTTTCCTTCTTCAGAACGCCCTAAAGGGAGCCGAAGTCTTAGCACACATCCAACTGCATGCTAGCGTAAGCCTGTCACTTTGCGGTGCCCCCCAAGCCACACGCAAGCAACCCCCCAAAATCTCGCAGCCGACGGAGCAGGGGGCGGGAGAAGGCCACCCCGGGGGCTGGTCGGTTAAAAAAAAAGAAGATAATAAATCCTTCTTCTCGCAGGGAAAAAGCAAACACAACGGGAACAAATCAAATCGCCAGTCTTCCAACAGGTCCAGAAGCTTTAAGCCCTCCCTAGGGCTGCCAAAGAGAATAGGTTTTGTTCCAGCATCAACACCACATTCATAACCTCCTTGCTCCTGCTGCTGCCATCTTGACAGTTTCCCCCCCCCCCTTCACTCAAGTCATTTAAAAAGCGCAGGCAGAAGAGGCAGGGAGAGCCACATCGGGAGGGGAGGGCGAGGGGCGGGGGGGGGAATCAACAGCCACCTCCACACCGGCAGAAATCGGGATCCGAATTCACGGGAGGAAGAAGCAGCGCTGCTGCATGGTTCCTGCTCCTCCTGCTCCTGCGCCTTCAGCTCCGAGGAGCCTTCCCTTTAAAGGCGAAGGAGGGGAAAGCGGCAAACCGCCCGCTCCCTCTGCGAGCAGCCGGCGAGAGGCAAGCGATCCGCCCGCGCCGAGCCAGCCTGCCGCAGCCCGCCCGAGCAGCCTGTCACCCTGCTCGCCGCCGACTTCCACATCCCTCCTCCTAACAACCACCGGCAGCAACACAAAGTTATAGACACACGCAGGGAGCCTCAACCTAACCGCACGGCACGGCTCGGCCCGCCCACGGGCGGAGGGCGGGCGGCGCCGCGCAGGGGCCGCCCCGACGGGGCGGGAGCGGCGGGCCCGGGGGGGGGGGGGGGAGCCGCCGGGGCTGGGCGGGCTGGAGAGGCTGCGGGGACCCGGCGGGGAAAGCGCCTGCCCGCTCGCCTTCCCCGCCGCTCCGGCGCGGCCCCTCCGCCCGAGCCGCCGCGGCCGTGCGTCCCCCGCCGGCCCGGGGCCTGGCCGCGCCGCCCGGCTGGCGGGAAGCGCTCAGGTCCCTCGGAGCATGGGGTAGCTCTTCCCGAGGATTGCGTTAGCCCTGGCTCCCTGCGCTCACTGGAGTTTAAAGGGCAAAACCAGGGGCAACCATCGCGCTTTTCCATACCTCTTGGCTCGGTGAGGCCCACCGGACCAGGACGCCGCGAAGCTTCGGCGCTCGCTGCCCGGACCGCGCCGTCAAACCAGCGCTGGCTGCCAGGCACGGCGGAGGAATGGCGCGCCGTTTCTTTTCCGACTTGTTTCCGCTGGCCGTAAATTACTGGTGCGCGAGTTGCTCCGGTAAACGTTAAATCTGGAGTCCAGTTTGGCTGTTTCTTGAAAACTTTCATTCTGCCTGCGGGTGATACGGGAGCACGTTCAGACATCCACACGTGAATGTAATCCCGCTGTACTTCCTCCTCGGAGGCTGTGCCCGAGCAGAAGGCCCTCCGAAGGAGCTCACTTGAAGACTTAGTTAATTATGGGTTGGATAAAGGGGTGACCCACAAAGCCAAGGAACATAAAGCTATTAATACAGATGCAGTTATAAATACATTACATAGCAACGTGTATGTATCAGTTCTCGCCTAGCTTTGTATCGACCTAAACTAGGGACCAGATTTAGTACAAAAGTAGCTTTGTCTCTGATACCAGATATAGACAGCTGCACGCGTTGAGAAGTAGGTGTGCTGCTGAAGCATTGCTGGGTAGAATTAGCAGACAAATTAAAGTATTCCTGATTTATTTAGCATTATAGACAAGCAATGAGATTTGAAAACCATTCAGTTTGATTAGAAAACACCAAGGCCCCGATCCTGCGTGCCTTACACGTCCTGCTAAGTCAGGGCTAAGGCCCTCGGGGTCTAGTTAGGTTTCGAATTTAAGTGGCACTCAAGTTAGGAATAGTTCGGCATGATTTTATTACAAGGGACAGCATTTCAGCACGCATACAATTAATCCTCAGTTATCTAAATATAGTAGGAGACACTGAATTAATCAGAATGAATGCAGGTTCGAGTAATGGAAATAATTTTCACTGCAGCTCCATTTTGGGTCACAACGTTGCGAGCCCTGCCATGGCTTTTGTGGTAACGTGGCCCCTTACGGGAATGCAGGGCAGCTCAAAAAGACACCAGCTACTCTGCAATTGTGATACTGGCATTCACGTGTATGATTTAGCAGCTGGTAAGGGAGGAGAACCGCAGTAGCACTGAAGAGCCAGGAACCAAGATCAGACAAGGCCGTGCACAATGAGAAGACGCTTAGTCCAACATCGCGTCTCCGAGGAGCCTCTACTTGTGGCTTTCAGCAGTTACCCAGAGAAGGCCGGCTGCAAAGCTGTGACTGACGCTCGGCCCCTTCCCAAAACCTGCTGCTGCTTGGGGCTGATTATGACCAGTGCAGAAACTTCCCTGTAGAGCACTTCCTCAGGTCCCCGAGGTTCCAGGGAAGCGTAGCACTTTGACCTTGGGCCGGATTACAAGCTGCAAATCTAGTCCTAAATGATATTATCATCTTCATTTATTTATTTAATTGGCATTGCATTACTGTACAGGCATTGCCATTAGGTCTCATTGTATTGGGTGAAGGCCCTGCACGTGGTAAGAAATGCTCCACTCCCTGGCAGAATTGCAGTCTAAGTAAGGCAGGCCAGGGCGGGCGAAAGGAAATAAGTAAGTAGTAACCCTATTAAAGAGATGATGGACTGAGGCACCAAGCAATTACATGACTGTGCTGAGGTCATACAGGAAGCCCATGTCAGAACTCAGAAATAAAACTAGATCTCCCGAGTGCCAGCCCTGGGCCTTTACTGCAAGATTATCTGCCCTCTTCAGAATTCACTGGTTTATCAGCCGTACAGTCTTTATCACGTAAGTCATGGTACCAGTTCTTCACAGCTCCACACAGCACGTGTGTGCCCATGATACTGCAAGTTTAGAGGTGGAATTAAAACCACAGTATAATTGATCCTAGACGTTTTACTTACCAAATGTGCATGAGCAAAACAGAAAGACAGAGGAGCCCTTCTTATCACTGTTCCGTGGCTGGGCCCACTGAAATATGTGTAAAAACTGATCAAAATTGAATCTAAAGCCTGCACAATTTCCAGTCTCTTCCTTTAAGTACTTTAATGCCCCAAGGGTGGGATTTTCAAAAAGGCTCCGTTTATGGGAGTTTTATCACTGACTTCAACAGGAATAAAGTTAGGCCAGCCCTGAGGCCATCTGAAAGCCTCACTTGCTCGCTTTACCGTGCCTGCTTAGACTGTGAGTGTTTCTGGTCAGGGCTGTGTCTTCCTCTGCTTCTCCTTTTATCTACTATCCCCACTCAGGTTTACATGGAGAACATGTGTCCCTATCAGGGTACCTGATTATATGGATCTGGCGGGGTCACAGTTACTTTGCAGCTCCGAGTCATCTCTGTGGGTGATCTCAGCCACACATGGACCAGGCAGGACCCACGAGTCGTGGGGCCTCTGGCATACTGCTTTGGGGAAAGTAACGTTCCTGTGACAGCACTCTGGGTGGGAATCCTCCTAAGCGATTTTTGCATTAACTCTTTTGAGCTGCTACGTTCAACTACAGCAGGCTATCATCAGCTCAGCTTTCATTCTCATTCTTCCATTTTGTCGATTCAGAGCGTCAGCTTCCCACAAGAGTGTACCAGTTCATGGCGGTAACCCAGATATGATCCCTCCTTCATTCTGCCATAACCTACATTTTCCCAGGCTGGTAGTTAGAGAAGTGCAGGTCACATTTCTGGCTTTACCTCTCTTACACAAATATCTTACTGCAGAAGCATTGTTAGAGCTAAAGTTGCATGGGGGGTGGGGGACCTGGAACTTCTCATCATTATAGAAATCTACTGTAAAACGTACTGCCGCTCAATAAAACGATGTTATATTGCAGTTACATTAAACAACGGCTGATTGTCTACATGGACTTCACACAAACAAGTATATGTCGGGTTGTTTTGTAAGCCACCTGCAGCCTGGTCTCCGAGAAGTTTGTGTCCACTGCAATAACCCCATCCGCCCCTCCCATCCACCCCGTGAGAGAGCAGCTCCCTCAGTGTATTTTTTGTTCTTCCCACAGTTCCCTACTATGTCCTTTAAACACAGACTGGGCAAAGGGCAGTAGGTTTTGTGGCTGATTCAGAGCAACCTGTGAGCTGATTAGAAAGAAATGTCGTGTAGAAGCCGGCCAACTTCATACTCTGAGACTTTAACCTTTCTGCCCAATTTGGCTAGAACTGGCTAATGGGTTCCACAGTTATTACGGGGAGATTGGCTGACTGGCAGATAGACACAGAGCAAGGGTCCAAATTGTGCCACGGAGACATGAAGGGTTTGCCAAAGACGGCTACAGCGTTCTGACTATAAAATTTTCCTCAAAGTGATGAATAGCAATTTAAAGATCAATTGAAGTTGGACTTCAGCCTGTGAACTGGCTGACTGACCGCTCTAACGGAGGGGAGGGGAAGGAAGAGAAGTACAGTAGCAAAAGGAGACAGTGACATTACTACTGTGGAGAGAACTGTTTCCTCGAGTGATCTTGACAATTTGGGGAGCGAACTCTAAGGCTAGAAGCACTCAGCTGTGCATACACCTAAACTTCCGCACCCACTGCTGAAGAATTCTTGACCCATTTCTGCACTGTGTGGAGTACAGTGACTGCAGTCATCCACATTAAAAAACAGGATCACCTTTCTGGAAGAAACAATCTTTACAATGAAACCTCAAAAAAACCCTGGTTGCATAAGGAGCTGTGAAGCTGAGGGAGTGGGAAAATTCAACCCTATAGCTTCAAAAATTGTTATTAAAGCGGCCTCACCTCTGCTGAAGCTGCATTGCCAAGGCCCACCAAAAAGCTGCACCTTGTAGGCCCAGAAAGGCTCAGCTTCTCGTGGCTAGAAGTAGGTTTCTAACAGTGTTTTGTACACTTAATAACAGCCACAAATAGCAGTGCATAGCGGTGTTGCCAGCTCTCTCAGCTTTCTTTATGAGTCCTGCAACGCTGGTGTTTTCCCGAGATCCCTGTTCTTAAAGTCCCATTAAAGGAGCATCTCAGCTTCCATTTTAAACCAAAAGCCAAGTTCCTGATGCGCCATGGATGTGACCCAAGTATACTTTCAGGGCCAGCAAGAAAGTAGGGAAAAAAACCAACCCTAATTGCATATTTTAAAACCTTTTAAAACCTGATTTTTAAGCTGACATTACGCTACTCAAAAGCTTGCATCATAATTTTTGAATACTTGGAAGTACAGGCAGTTATTGAGTTTATATCATTAGGGTGAAACGAGTCAAACTGCTAAGATCCAGCACGAAACTCCACCTTTTTTTTTTTTTTCATCTTCGGTGACACAGAAGGATTTAACGTTCCCAATAGCAGTTTCTGTTAATGATCGAAGGAAATATTTAGCCTTCTCCCCATGCCTCCTGCCCCACCAGGACACCTCCACGGACCTCCCCAGTACCTGTGAAGACAGACAGACAGACAGACAGCTCTCCCACTTGGCTGGGGCTGGTCCGAGCGGCCGAGTGCCGTTCTGCCCCGCCACTGACTCGTTGCGCAACCCGGGCACGTCACTTAACCCGCCCCGGTTACCCCATACGGGCTTAATTATACGCACTTATCGCTTAATTACTCCACTATTATGATTTAACACCTTCCTCTGCCCACACCCCGGGGGGCAGCGGCCCGGCCCGAGGAGCCGGCGGCGGGGTTACCTCAGCGGGGCGTTTAAACGGCGGCGGGGCGCCCGCCGGGCAGAGCCACCCCCCGAGGCGCTGCGAGCCCAACGGCCGGCAGCTACTCCGGGCCGGGGGGCGGCCGCGCCTGCCGCTCGGGGGGGAGCCGCCGGGGTCACCCCCGCCCTGCCGGCGGCAGGGCGGGCGGGCGGAGCCGAGGGCCGGGCGCTGCCCGCCGGTCCCGCCGAGCCCCGGCCGCGGCGGCTGCTCGCCCCCCCCCCTGGCGGCAGCCCCGCCTCCTCACCCCCGCCCCGCCCCGCCCGCACCAAGCTAGGCTGCGCCGTGCAAACAGATGATGTCATGCTCTAGAGCCGCGCGTGACCGCCGGGGCCCGCCCTCGCCGCCCATTGGCCGCCGCCCGTCGCCCGTCAGGGCAACGGCGCTTCCCGTTGGTCGGCGCATCCACCCCGCCACCGCCCCTTGGAAAATAATAAACAATCGAGTAAAATGCGGCGCGGGGAGGGGGCGCGAGGCGGGGGGAGGGGCGGCGGCGGGTGTCCCGGGTCCCGGTCGGGGTGGCCGGCGCCGTCCCGGTGCGGAGCGTGTGGGTGCCCCCCCCCGACCCCTCCCGCCGTGGCCTTGGGCGGGCTTGGCCGGGGCTGGTCCCGGGAGGCGGCGGCGGCGGCGGGCCGGGAGGGCTCGGCTGGGCGCCGGGCCGGGCGGGGCCTGCTGCGCGACGGGCTGCCGGCCTGGTCCGGGGTGAGCGCCGGTCGGCAGGCCCTGGCTGGCGTGAGGCTGGCAGGGGCGGGGGAGCGGCCGCTGGTGCGCGGTGTGGACGGGGCGGGGGTCTCTGGTACAGCCCCCTGCAAGCCCTGCCCGGGCCCCATCCCGTGAAGCTGCCCCGTCGTTCGGCCGGGCAGCGCGGGGAGGCTGCGGGCGGGCTTCGGGCGCTGGGAGAAAAGCCCTTCCTGAAGGTGCTGCGACACCCGCGCTAAAAACCGCCTTCAGCCAGAAGCTGCAGCCGCACCGAGGACCAAGCGAGGCGGTCTCTCCGTTTCCCCCCCGTTCCCCTTCTCCCAAAGCTACGTCGGAGCCCACCTCTGGAGGGGACTCGCAGGCCTTGCGTGAGGCAGCGTGAGGGAAAGGGACCCGGTGCGTGTCTGGCGGCAGGGTCCCGGGTGCCGAGTGCCTGGAGGTAGGGCCCTGATGGGGAGACCTGAAAGCTACACCTCTGGAACCGTGGCGGTGTTGGTTGGCCAAAAACATCCCCGAGGCGGCCGTCCTGTCTGCGCGGTGCTGTGCGGAGAGATGCAGCCTCGGTCCTTGCTTCGTTGTAGAGGCGCTTGCGCACCGCGGCCCTAAAATAACCACCCTTCGCGGTCCTGCTTCCCTCTACCTGCAAACGTAAGGCACGCTTGTATAGCAGAGGTTTTAATCGGGGATGGGGTGAAGAGAATGAGGGCTGCGGGGAAGGATTTCCCTTTGCTGAGGCTCACAGCCTGGCCTCTCCTTTTGAGAGCAGGTGCCGACCTACAGCCTATTTCTGTTCCCTCGAAGAATTAATTATTTTCTCCTGTATGTGGCCCCTGGAGGAAGAAGTCCAAGCACCTCCCTCCCCCTGTCATTCTGTATCTCCAGCGATCAGAGCGCTTCCTTAGGAGCTGGAGATGTGGCTCCTGGTCCTTTTCCCAGAACTTCGTGTTTTGTCCTCTGACAAACGTTCAATGTAAAGTACATGGAGCAGACTTGGAAAAGGGGACTGAAATCCAAGGCTGTTCCCCTCCCTTCCCCATGGCAATATTATTATTGCTAGGTCATGGCCTCTCCTTGAATCCTGAATCCCCACCCTTTCCCCCAGGCAGCAGTACGGGTTCAACAGGCTGGTTCAAAATGGAGTGTGTGTTAGGCTAGCATACCTCCCAGTAGATACTCTTCAGGCTAGCCTACCTCCCGGGTAAGACACTCTTCAGGAAGGTCGGGGGCAGCAGGGGGAGAAGCTGACCTTGGGTCTCCTGGTGTGGGGAGCACCTGCAAGGCACACAGAGGGAAGGAAGTGCCCCCCCTGGGGAGTTGAGAAAGGGTTCAAAGGGGCTGGTGAAGTGTTAAGCAAAAGCAGTCGGCAGCTCAGCACATGGTGGGGAAGTTGATGATAAGCATTTGCAGCTGGTTCTCTCTCTCTCCCACCCTGGAGGAACTGGGTGGCTGCTGACTCAGGAGCTGCATCAAGTCAGAGGAATGGGAAGGGGGTCACATTTCCTGAGTGCCCGAGACACGCTGCAGCGGGCGATGGGATAGCGACGGGCACCTCCTACCTGCTGTCCCGTCTTGGAAGAGCGATCACAGCAGCGTGCTGTAAGGAGCTGGAGCCCTCTGGTATGTGTCGGCTGTGCTCTGAGCAGGCTGCGCAGCCGGGGCCGAGGGTCTCGTCTTGCATGGAGATGTGTCTGAGCTCCAAATTCCAGTGCTGGGCCAGGGGGAAGAGAGGCACGGAGCTGCCCAGCGTGGTTCGTGCCACCTGGCAATGAGCTCTGGAGGCATGGGGTGGTTCTGGGTATGCGAAAGGCAGAATGTCCTGTATCTTGGGATGCTGACAACCTAAAAATAGGACTCCACAGCCTCTGGGATTAGGCATCGGTTGAGCAGGGGCTTTTGGGAGGGCAGTTCTTAACTTCAGTGCCTCAGTTCTGCCCTGGTCCTGCTTCTGGTATTAAAGGCCTTACATTCCTTGCAGCTTATGTGAATGTCACTTAAACATTCTCGGGGCATGCAATTATAGCTAACTGCCCTGCAAACTCCTCCTGGAATCTGAAAAGTTGAATTCTTCCATTCGTACGCACCCTCGCCTGCCTTGCAAAATCATTTCCTTCAGTCTAGCAAGCCGCTGTGTTAAAGGTGTGCATCTTAAGTCGTTCACTGCTGTTTTACCTCTGGAGAGCCAATGACAGTGAGAATGAGACCTGATTTTATTTTGTTAATTTTTTTTGGGGGGGGTACCATTTAAGTGAGCACACGTAATTGAATACACGCTGAGAACTGATCTGCTGAAGACGCTGCTGTTTCCAAATGCAGTAGCTACTCTCCAAAATAGGCATGTTAGGCTTAAAATGTATCTAGGTACAGGTATTATAAGCCTTGTTTTACCAGAATAGATTTTTTCCTTGGAAGTAAACAGGGAAAACTGGGGAGGAACTGTAGCTGAGGTCTGACAGATGTTCAAGTACGTGAAGCTTAGAGAGGAACGTATGCTATTCAGTTTGCTCACAGAGGCTTTGTGACCTGTGTCTTCGCAGTAATGATGACACAAGCTTTTTTGAATAAAAGGAGGAAATTAACTGCCTTGGCTAATTGTACCCTTGCTAGCTAGCTAACCAAGGACACCATTTGACTGTGAAAATTGTTGGTGCACCGAAATCTCTCAGCTGGGGAGAGTATCTGAAGTGAGAGTGTTCCCATATCTGTGGGTTAGAAGGGCTATTTAAAAATCTTCCTAATTGGAAAATTAAACACTATTGCTTTAAAACAGTGGTGCACTGCTTTGAAAAATTAAGACCATATGGAATCATTTATTACTTTTCAATATGTATTCAGTCTCTGGTGCAATTTTATGTACCCGCTAATGCATAAAGTCTTTTGGAGCAGGAATAAAGCACCACAAAGCATGATTTAATGCTATAGGGTCACCAAATCTGTTTCAGATTACTGGATGTTTCAATCTGCTGAAAAGAAGGGAACGTCCCTGAACCAACGAAACAATGACAGGGGGAGGGGGGCACCCATAAATCTGAAATGCTTTGGAAATGTAGTGCACATATCCACAAAAACTTTTAAAGGATTCAGTGGCAATTTCGTCAAGTAAGAGATGATACAGTTATGAAACAAATTATACCAAGTAACAGGAAAGTTAAAACAAAGTCAGTATTAATAGTACAATACTTGGTAGCAATTTAAGGCGTCTTAATGAATCATGTTTTCAAACTGTACAGGCCCACATAAGCATGTGACTGTAAGAGAAAATAAGAGCAAGTAATCCGGGAGTGCACAAAAGTGCTTTTGTTTATAGTTCTGCGATCACTGGAAGTGCCTATTCTTCTGCTTATTCACAAACACCTCTGGCTTTTTCTTCCAGAAATCCTATCCAAACATTTTTGTTCTGACTTCGTTAGAGGAGGACTTTGTGCTTTGGTTCTTTTCATATGACTTCTGTGAGGTTCAGTCTTACAGTGCCCTTCCTCTGGCAAGGGCCTGAGATGGGTCTGATGCCTTAGCTGCCTTTTTTTTTTTTTTTTTTTTTTTTTTTGCTGAGTGACAAGCTGTGGGGCAATCTTTGCACTCAGGGCCTGAGCATTTTCCTTTCGCTGGTTCAGCAGAGACCAACAAGAAGAGGCTGAGTCTGACAAGTTAACCATGCATAGTTCGTGCCACCTGGCAATGAGCTCTGCAGGCATGGGAGGCAATCTTTATGCCTTTATCATGAACCTGAGAGCAGTATAACCGTCTGGCTAGTTATAATTTAACAGAAACCCCATTTTTCATCTTGCTGTGGTGTTGTGCTTTCTTTTAAATGTCACCTGTAGAGTCTCCCAGTGAGTGGGAGTTCAGTTTTGATTTCTATTTCTTACAGATACTGACAAAAACTTTTTCATATGAACATGGTCCATTAGGTTACTGAAAAAGAGCCAGATTCTTTCTTAGAGGCTTAAGCAAGCTAAAAAGAATTTGCAGTAACTTTTACACGTCAATCAGACTATTTTGTCAGTATATATTTGTAATTTATAACCAGTAGATTGATTGACTGGTTCTTTTATTAAGGTTGAAATCCTACATTTTTAGAAGAGTTATTAAGCAAGTAAATTAATTTTCAGCTTTCCTGTAGCACTGAAGCTTGTTCATCACTGTTGTGCCTTCCATCATTCTTTAAACATTTGATAATCGGTAGTAGTGATTTCAAATAAGTTCAGATCTTTTTTTCGAAATAGAGTGTGTGTGCTTCTTCCGGATCAACACCTTAATGTGACCTCTCCCACCTGCTCAAATTATGGCATCAAAATAAAATTATTCATGCAAAATGAAGCCAGTTGAATGAATACATAATAAGGATTAAAACAAATACCATGAGAAGTAATTGCTGCCTTTGACTAACTTTTATCCAGATAGTATATTTTAGCCGTTGGAAAATCTTAAATAAAATCCTCTTTAAAGTCCTTTAAAACTTTCCTGAGAGTAGTTGTCAGTTTAGGTATGTATTCCGACTTTAACTTGTTAAGTATGACTGGTAAGACTATTACTTGCCCATAGATGGCAATAGCATTACACTGCTGAAGTAGCCCCCAGCCTGTGAAATGAGGCTGTGATGGTGGTAAATATTAACTTGGGGAATGGAAAGAAAAAATATCTCGGGTTTTTTTGTTTTTTGTTTTTTTGTTTTTTTTTTTTTTGTGGCTGCAGCAGTGGTGATTGGGGACTGTTCTACTTGCAGGAATGTTGGGACTAATCATGTGAGAAAAGATCCTGGAGTGATGAGGCAGCATATTTCCCATGTCTGAGGTCAGCTTCACAGAACAAATCCTGACCTTTAAAACAGCCTGAAAATGAGGAACGTGGCACCAGAGAGCAGAGCAGGAAACATGAAATGATGTAAGATATGTTTCTTCTGCATATGAAATACTTTTTTTTTTTTTTAAAGCTCCAGGTTTGTGATTCAGCATTTTCTGCCACTGACAGAATATAAGAAAGGGGACAATCCTGTGGAAAAAGAGAAAGTTCTTATAGTTTTAGTCAAAATCTAATAAAATAATTAGCCATCAGATATTTTTTGTTCCCTTCTGTTGAGTTGGGGGGGGAGACTATCTTTTCCCAAACTCACCCTTCCCTCAAGCTCCTGATCTGAGAACCCTGGAACTGTAGAAAAAGTGGTATCTAGGCTCAGCCTGGGCACCTCATCTACCTATAACAGGTGTGAAGTGCCACCAGCTTTGTTGGCATCGGATACCTGGGTGACTGCTGTTTCGACTCTGACAAGCGGCAGCAGGACAGGCCTGCCATGAGAAAACTTTGGGGTGCTGGTGCTGGGTGGATGTTTGATGCAGGGTGAGCAGCTCAGGGACCCCCCTAGGGCTAAAGCATCAGCCCAGGTGAGGTTGCCAGCCTGGATTTGATCCCAGCTGCATGGTGATGCAAGACCTCAGACACAAGACCTCCTCTCTGAGCTTATGCAAAAGTGCCTTTACTGCCTTTTCTTCCTTATTTCTTGCCTTTTCTTCCTGTGTTCTTTCTCTTGCTGAGACACACGAGGCTGCGCTGAGAGGCCTGATGCAGCTGCCGGAGGCTCTGCTGCAACGGACATCTTTCCTCTCCAGGGTCAGTGCCAGCCCTTAGACCGCCACTGGGCAGGAAAAGGATGCCCCAGCCTGTTGCTGCCCCTCTGGTCTGAAGCCCTGCTAACCTGTCAGGAAAGAGGGTTCAGAAGGAGAAAGCGAGGGAGTTGCTTCATCCTTCTCCCTCCTTGGAGGCTGGTTCTGTGTTAAGGCGGCATTTATCTCCCTTGGTAAAGGGGGTGGCGGTGGGGAGCACTCCCAGGTACTGGAGCTCAGCTGGGTCCATGGCGAGACTGCAGAATAGTCCCTGGGACAGCATTGGCCCAGGCTGCTAGCACTTTCCCAAACAATTCCTGGGCATAGATGTAAAAAGTCTGGCTGCAGCCACTCCACTTTGATAGGTAAGAAGAGTTTAATAGCCTGGACACGGCTGCTCTGTGTCCATTGGCTTGTTTATCCCTATGGATGTGGTCTGGGTGTGCCTGGGGCAATCTGTGCTCAGAGCGGTACCCTGCACAGGGGCAGCCTTGCTTTCCAATGTTGAATCACATCACGGTGAATGAGCAAGGGAGACAGCCTTGTCATGCTTTCTCTTTACCTGCTGAGATGGCAGCACCAGTGAAGGTGAGTGATGGCTGGTTTTTGGTTGCTCCAAATACCAGCCAGAAGGAAGCCAGCTTGCATCTGCCTAAGACTCTGAATAGTTTTGTTGGGTTTTTTTAAGAGTCCTAAGGGACAAGCAACTGGATATGAGCACATACCATATTCATGAGACTGGCACTGGGATGGCTTGTGTGTTTTAAATTGATGTTGAAAAATGGGTGGTGGAACATTAGAGCCACACAAAATGATTCAGAGCCTGGAGAAAATGCTTTGCAATGGGAGACGTGAAGCACTCGCTCTCTCTAGCTTATCAAAAAAGACTGAGCAGGGAATTGATTATGATGGTGAAGGAACTTCCTTGGGAGAAAAATATCAGGTACTGAAAGGCTCTTTAATCTAGTAAATTATGGGAATGTGTAGCAGCAAGCTGAAACCAGATAAATTCATATGAAAAACTGGGCACAAATTTATTGGAATGAAGGTGATTAATCAGTGTAACAAGCTGTCAGGGCAGTTGGCGCGTTTTCCAGATGTGTCCGAGCCAAGACAGGCATGTTTCTGATGGATGTGTGCTAACTACAGTTAAAAGCATGAGTGACACTGTAGTCAAGACTCAGGCAAGGTAAGCAGGTGAAGTTTGAAGGGCTGGGATATGCAAGAGGTCTGACTAACAGTTCCCAAAGGAGCCGTGAAGATCTAATGGTTCCCATCTGTCCTTAACCTCTGAGAGACTGAGAAAAACAGCACTTAGCAGAAAGCGGAAGGGAAGAATCAAAATGACAGCCCCGTTGCTGGCACACTAACACACCCTATGTTTCTGCAAGGACTGTATCTTTCACCTGCTTGGGGCTTTGCTAATGTATTCTCAACACCCATCGCAAGACCAATCTTTCTCCAGTCCACAAGTCCTCTGTACGGATTGGTGTCAGTGTCTTTCATCTTAGGAGAGCATGAGTAAAAATTTATGATGCTCAGCGGCTCATGTGGTAGCTTGGATAAGTAGCTTCCTTTTTGTTTGTTGTTATTTCATCTTCTTGAGCTTTGGACTCACCTGTTCTCCATGCCTCCTAGTTTCCCTCATACCCATTTCCTTATATTGCCTTTGCCGCTGGGCTCGGTGCACTGTGTTGCATTGAGATTTGTGGTGCAGTAGGTCTTGGAGGCTGCTTCTTACTCAGTCTGGCACCATTTGTTCCTTATAATTTGACAAAATGAACCCTGTCTTTCTTGCACAGATTTCACACGGGATGGGTATGACAGTGATGTGCTGCATAGATAAGAGCTTGTCAGGAACTTTTTGATAAAGTGGCTTTCATCCAGAAGTATAAATTTATAGATGCTGTAGCTATTGACAGGAACGCACTAAGGTATCTTTGCAAAATACCTGCAATCTGTATCTAGAAAAGTGCTCTAATCTCCTTTTAAAAACAAGACTTCTCTCCTGGAAAACCAGTTAGTGGTGGAAATCAAGAATCTCCCAATCCCTGTTGCCTTTTCTGGGGTCCCAGTGCTTTCCTGCTTCCTCCCCCTCTGCTTGGGATGATGCAAGAATTTTATTCTCTCAAGCCTTAAATCAAGTCTGCTGGCTTCTCCTTGCTCCAGAGGATAATTTTGTACAAAGTCAGAGCTGAAACAAGGCAAATGAAAGGGTGGAGCTGTCATCCAGTTGTCATCAATACCCACAAGCCATTAACCTGGTGCATCAACTCTCTGGAACTTGGGAAGTTAGAGGCAGAGCAGGGGTTTGAACTGAGATCTCCAAATAGTGAGAGTCCTGAACTTATTTTTATGTGGAAAAAAAAAAAACCTTTTTAAGAATAAGAAATGTTTTTAAATTTTTTTTTTTTTTTTTTTTTTTAGGAAATGCAAGCAGTCAAGCAGTTTTCCAGAGGCCCACATGCCTCTGGAAAGCAGTAGAAGTATCTGCATGAGCAAAGAGCTCCAGCGCAGCAAGGTACAGAGGATGTAAGAATAAGGCTGTGGCTGGAGAGATGGAAATGGCTTCGTCGGGGCACCAGGTGAAGTCCTGCAGTGGCTATTCTTATTTGCAAAGACTGCAGCTGAAAACAGACCCAGGCAGGAGCTGATCCACACTGTTCTGAGCCTTTGGGGAACATTCAGTTTTGGAACTGAAGGACCCATGTTTTAGGCTAAACTGAACCCATGAGTCTAAAACTTCTTCAAAACTCTGGGGAGATGTTGCTTTTGACCTCACTCTGCAGCATGGATCCATTTGCTTCATCACTAGTCAGATGAAGCTTATTCTCAGTGTCAGAAGAAGATCTACCTCTGCTCTCTGGCTCAGATTAGTTTACTGTTGCTCCCCCAGTTTATCAGCTTTTATATGCATATCCTGCTGCTAAATGTGTGTAAAATAAGTGGCTAGTCCTTTTACTCTCTTTCCTTTCAGCTTGTTGATCGCAGGATTCAGTCATATGCATAGTAATGTGTAATTGAAGCATGGTGGCTTTACCCAGCTGGCTTAGATCTCACCTCTAAGCCTGTATGCAAAAAGACCTACCTATTCTGTGCAGTGTGGGAAGCCCTCCAGGGCCCAGAATGTGAGAAGTAATCAATTCTTGTAGAAACATTTCTGCGATACTGTGGAATCCAGCCGAGAGACATGATGAAAGTGGAAACTGTTTTCTAGGACATCCAGTTTCATTTAATTTTGTCATGCCCATAGAACTTTTCAGCAAATGTCCGTATCCTTCTGTGTGTTGATTGTGTCCTGCATCCTTTTGTGATTTGGTTACCCTGGCAATCCAGCTAATTTTCCAGAAAAGTCAGCTCCATCAAAGTTCATTGACTTGTTACATTAATGGCCTGCTTGCTCCTTCAGTAGACTTTAGCATCCATTGATTGCAAGTTCTTTCATGGGCTTGGACCCTTATGAGAAGAGATCTGCAGAGAGGGTTATGCCCTGGCATGCTTGATTGGAGCTGATTTTTTTTTTTTCCCCTTGTCTCTTCTTCACTGTAGCTAGACTGATCCTCTTTCTTGTTTCTTAAAACACTGGGGTAATTTTTCTACCTGTCACCAGACCTCTGTTCCAGCACGTTGTCTATAGGAGTGAAGTTTTCCAGTAAAAGTCTCTTCTTATGTGCGCCTCCCTTCAACATGTTTGTACAATAGTTTCACTTGAAAAAGTCTCAATCGTTTCTGCCTCTAGGCAAACCACAGAGGTACCAATGCATAACAAGTTTGTCTATTATTTTCCATTTGAATTTAGCATTTTTTAGAGCTTGAGGATTAAGAGATACAGCCTAAAAGGTACTTAAATATGCAACAACATTGAGCATTCAAATGCTTGGCTCACTGAATGCCATGTGGGGTGCTTGCAGTCTATATGAGGAGAGTTTGGTGCCTCAAAAGAACAGAAGCTGACTGCACAAGGAGCTGCTTGCACCAGCCGGCAGAGGATATGAGCCTGGAAGGGGAAGTCACATGGGGAAGCCCAAGCAGACAAGACCTGCTTCCACTGAAAAAAACCAACAAAATAATTTTAAAAAACCCCCAGCCCACAAAATGTTAAACAGAAGTTGACTCATCTCCTCTAGTACCTTCTTTGCCCGTGTTTTTGGAGAGGATACAGCCTGCACGTTCTCCTCAGGACACTGGCAATGGAGAGGATTGATGCAAGCTGAACCACGTGGAAGGAGGAGGAGTGGAGAGACTGTGGTGATGAAGGGGTGGCAGAACAGGACTGGGGAGCTTCCTGAAGCTCTTAACCACAGCAAGCCCAAGCAAGGGCCATCTCTTTTTAAAGGCACAGTCAAGGGATTTTCTTTGAGGAGTCTACCGTAAGCCAAATCCTATGAGTGCTTGGGATCTCAGAGCATCGGAGTTTCAGGCTTGTTCAAAAGCCAGGCTCCTCCCAGCTGGGAGGGCAGTGGCTTGTACTATTGGGGAAGAAATGAGGCTGTATCAACTCCAAATCTGTTCCAGGTGTCGTGATTTTTTTGAGAACGATGTCAGGATCCCAGCAGATGAAGACAACCATACTAAGGAGATTTCTTCACTGAGATACAGAGAACAACTTGTTGTCACAGCTGCCCTTGAAGTTGGGAAATTCAGAGCTGCACCTGAAGTTTGGTGATTCTCCCTTTCTCATAAGACCACTTGTATGTGCAATGAGCATCCCAGAATTAAATAAAATCCCAGGCATGGATGGCACTACTCACCAACTCCACTTGCCAAAAAGTCCCACATGCAGGGGCAGCAACGATCCCCTGAAGACCTTCTGCCACCGCAGGTTGGAGACAGCCTCCCATCACCAAGCCAATGTGGTGCCAACACATGCTAAAAAGGGTAGGCTGGAGGTGGCGATCCAGGCAGGGATGTGCCTGCCTGAGAAGTCACAAGGTAGCCATGCAGAAGCCCCGAGCTTTCCAAACATTTTTGGGGGCCTGCCTTTTGCTTTGCACAGGAGCACGCGTGCCTCGTGCCCCGCACTGCGGGATCCTGCATGGTGGTGCAACCAGGAAGATTTTGCTTGAGCCATTCCAAGGCAGAATCTGGCTGTGGGTGAGAGGCTGGGATAGGATCAAGCAATGTGAAGTATCATAGAACCGTAGAACGGTTTGGGTTGGAAGGGACCTTAAAGATCATCTAGTTCCAACCCCCCTGCCATGGGCAGGGACACCTTCCACTGGACCAGGTTGCCCAAAGCCCCATCCAGCCTGGCCTTGAACGCTGCCAGGGATGGGATATTTACCTGAATATAAGGCAGCCCCGCTTCCAAGGAAGCCCTCACTTCCCAAAACCAAGTAATAATTGACTGGTTGCATATTAAAACCCGTAAATCTTCTGTATCACGGCGAGGGTCAAGTCATCCGAGGCCTGCACGAGGCTCCACTGCCCACCTGCCCCCCCGCAGCGCCATGCCGCCCCTCTGCCCCCCTTTTTTGTGGTCGCCCTGCCTGACGGGGGATACGGGCTGTCCCCACAGCGCCCACTGCGACCCTCCGGCCAGCCGTGGCCCAGAGCTGCGGCCGAAGGGCACCCTGGAGGCACCAGCGAACGCTTTATTCCCTGACAGGAGGGTGGGTGCTGGGAGTCTCCTTGGTTGTTTTTTTTCCCAGCACCTTCTGCGAGGAATCTCTTCTCAAGCTAGTACGCTCTATTTATTTTACTTTCTTCTCAGTCTGACGGCAAGGTGAAAGCCCGGGCGTATTGGAGCCGCTTCTTTTTTAGAACGAGCCTCTGTAGCAGCCGCTGACGTCGCGGGCAGGGCGGCCCCTGTGCCGCGGTGCGGCCCTGCCATCTTGTGGGCTTCGCCGTCCTTGCAGGCCGCCTCCGAGCCCGTCCCCACCGCTCGGAGCACAACGCCGTGTGCCCAGGCGGCGGGGGTTGGGGGGGGTTCCCCTCATAAGTAAGTTTTCCAAAACAGTTTTAAAATATGAAAGGTGATATTTTTAAAACGAGGGTAGGAGAAAGCCTGAGGCACCGTCCTGGGGCACAGGGTCCATTTTAGTTCCCGTCGGGGGAAATGACTGACTGAGGAGGGTGCATTTTCAGAGCCCCGGTGGATGCAAAGCGTTTGGCGGGGGGGGGGGGTCCTGGGCCATCCAGATGCCGCCTTCCATCATCCTAAGGACAGGTATCCCGATAGATCTTTGCCAATCTGGAATTCTATAGCCCCAGCTTGCTACTTTTTTACCGTCGCAGAGGCCGGGGTATGCACGCTGTGGAGCAGATGAGCGAAGGAGAACAGGAAAGGCGTTTCGATCGAAACTGCTACCGAACCGCACAAATAATGAGCGTGATTTACGTGAAATTGCCTGCTTGGTACTATTGAAACACCCCGCTGAAGAGAAAGCATTGCTAGTGCTTGTACATTGGTGTGGGAAAGGGTGAAGGGGAAAAAAAAAAAACCCTCTCTCTCCTGTGGCAGGCAAGAGGAGAGATCCCAACGCACGGTGGAGCTAGATGATGGCATATGATGTTCCCAAGCACAAAGGTATTCCTACGGAACAGGGTTAGGGACTAGCTCCTCTCAGAGTCAGCCTTTCATGCTAATTTACCGCTTATCCTGCCTTAGCCTGGGTTCTCCATTTTGCCTAGATTATGGAACAGTGGTGCCTCAAGTCAATCACTTAAAATACAGCATTGGACTTGTCTGTTGCCAGCAAAGTTAGGGGAGAGGGAGCCAGAAATCCTGACAGTGTGTCTAGCCTCTCCCTCCATCAGGAGCATCTCAGCCCAAGTGGAACGGTAAAACCTCCCCAAGAGCCATAACACAACAGGGCTTTGCGCATCCCCCCCTTGCATGACCGTGGGAAAGCTGTGGAGTGAAGGCAATGGGAAGATGGGAGCTTGTGTCTGTTTTAAGCCAAGAAATGGGAAGCTCTGCTGAAACCCACTTCCCCCTGCTTTTAGCCTCTGCTTACCCTGTTATATGCAAAACAAAAATTCAGTCATCTTTCTTCCTATTTAAAAGACGGGAGGTGCTAAAGCCCAGCTCCTCTTTGCAGGGACCTACCTTCCACTCTAGCCAGGTACCCAAGTACCTGGGAGGATTTCGAGCCAAGGCTGAGGCTTTTGCAGCTCATTTCTCACTTGGGACGTAGGCAGGAGCATGTGGCATTAACAGCTCCATGGCTTCAGCTCCAAATGAGCCAGCAAAGGTGGTGTCATCCCAGAAAGCTTTTTGGTTTTCTTTCCAGCTGTAGCAGTTGATCAGAGAAGCAGGTGTTTACCAGTTGGTCATGCTCTCCTTGCAAACCTTGTTCTTCTTCCACACCATGACACTTAGCCTTTGATTCATCATCACCTTCTCATACTGGAAAACTTTTAAGTTAAAAAACCCTGGACCAAACAAGGGAGAACTGCAGGGCTGCCTCGATGCTAAACTGTGGTGGTGGAGGGTTAAACGGGAGGCAGCTGGCTACGGAGCCTTTGAATTTCAGAGAAGGAAGAGCTGAGGTGGAGGAGTGGGGCTGGGGGAAGAGGAACAGTGGGTGCCTGAGCAGCACTGTACAGCTGACCAAGGGCAAGCGAAGGGTCCCCGTTCGGCGAGGGGACACTAGTTCTCAGGCTGAACAGGAAAAGGCAATCTGGCCAGGACAAGGGCACAGCTTTGTAATGGTACAGGGGACCCCTGGAAAGACTGTAAAATGAGAACAATCAATTAACAAGCTGCTGTGGCTTCAGGAAAGCCATTATAGACATACTGGTGTAATGAGCACATCTGATGCACATAAGATATTTAACCTTCAGCCTTGTGCCTTATAAAGCACCTCTGGGGCACTGGGTAAGGCTGTTAATTATTAGGGTCAACCTTAGCAGACGGAGGTGTCCTCAAGTATGGGTTGCTGTGATACACTCAGATAATTTCTCCATTATCTCAAT
This sequence comes from Aquila chrysaetos chrysaetos, assembly GCF_900496995.4. NCBI lineage: Eukaryota > Metazoa > Chordata > Aves > Accipitriformes > Accipitridae > Aquila > Aquila chrysaetos. Next base: position 60,858,498 of record NC_044005.1, read on the forward strand.
AACTAATTTCCTAAATTGTTCAAGAACTGACAGACCGGCATCCATTAACCAAGCCTTAACTCATGGCTATGGGAACAGTTACAGGCCACAAGGACTGCAAAACCCATTCATAGGTCCTTGAGTGTGTATATATATATATGCACACACATATACATACACACTACTGTAACAGCTTGGTGTTAGCCATTAGTAAAACAAATAACCAATGCATATAAAAAGCCTAAGCAGACAATGACAGACATTGGCTTGAGCAGATGTCTTGATGCTTGAGCACTGTCTTCAGGTTCTCTGAGAGCAGAGGATGAAGTCAGTCTGACTTTTAAAGAACTGTGTATTGAGAAATTGTAAATGAACAGAATTGCAATCTGACCAAAATATCCATTATATTTGCTACCAAAAGTGCATAATTTTTTTTTCTGGGAAAAAAAAAAAAAAAAAAAATTCCATACAGCAAGCATTTCATGGATTTGATAAGCTGTGACTTGTTACATCATTCACCCTTACGCTGCAAGAAAAATCTCATTGCTTTTACTAATACAGGCCATATAATTCTTTGTACTTAAATGCAAACATTTTTTTTTCAAGTGCAGCCTATGAAGAACCAGTATATTTGGAAACTGCAAAATAGGTAGGTAGGAAATCCCATTGGTTCACAAAGTGGTTTTATTTTTTTGTCTCAAAGCCAAGCATGACTGGAAAAGCAACTGTCCTAAGCAGAGCTGTTGTAAAGGGGTGCAGCGCTGAAGGCTTTGCTGCCCAAGCCGGCACACCAGCTGCATGCAGCTTGTGGAGGAGAAGGGAAATGGCCATGTTACTGTGTCACAGCATTTCGTGTGTCTGAGCTTACCTGCCTGAGACTCTTCTGGCTGACTGCCTGGAGTTAAATCAGAGGAGGCTGAGGAGAGACAGGAGAGAGGAGGAAATGAAACAACGATGGCGATAAAGCCTAATAATACGGATGGTCCTTGAGGGGATTGGTGGGGAGCGAAGTACTGGAATAACTGCTGCCAGCTTGCTGCCAGAAGGGTGACAAACTGTTTTTCCAAGGCCAGTGATGAACACAAAAAGAGATTAAACCTTTCCCCAGCATAGATGAAAGGACCGGGGGTTTGGGGTAAGAGCAGCCTCTTAAGGAGAGACATTACAGGAGTTGCAGATGCACCCGGGTGTGCAACCAAAGCTGGGGACCGATGGGCTGTGGGAGGGATTTCAGGGGCTTGTCTAAGCTGCTGGAGAGGTGATGAGGGGGAAGCCCCACGCACCGAGACCTCCCACAGGCTTAGCCCTGACTCCTGGTCTGCGGCGCTTTCAGCTGTACCGCCAGCCATTCTGGCCCGAAGGGACAGTTTCAGCTGTCCATTGCAGGCTGTTTGGAGGGGAAGGGGCTGGAAGGCAACACGTTCAAAGAGAGCAGTCCTATTTATATATCAACACAGGCCACGGGTGGGACAAAACGGGGGTGCCAGCCCACTCAGGGGGAGGTGAACGTGGCAGCAGCCCTCATCTACTGAGCTTGTGCCCTGGGAGAGACGGCAAAGCTGGGGTGGGGAGAGACACTGCTCCCCCACCTGGAACGATGTCTGGCTCCTTTTTTTTTTTTTTTTCCCACAGACATCCTTTATTAGACTGGCCCCTACCACCTTTCCCCACAGACATCCTTTATTAGACTGGCCCCTACCACCTTTCCCCACAAACCTCATCTCACCTGTGTCCTTAGGCTGCCACGGCTGCAGCACCACTGCCACAGCATCACTGCCATACCTGTGAGCAGGGGGCAAGCGTCCGTGGGAGAGGCTGGAGGGGGGACAGCGAGCCCAGGTGCACCACGCGCCGGAGCCATCTTCCCACCGAAACTGGCCGGGCAGCTGTGACTGAAATTTAATTTGCCTGGTGCATTCAGTGGACATTTTAATCAGCATTTCCTACAATCTACTTGGCAAAGAGGCTCAACTGGCAGCTGCCTGACTGAATGGGCTTTGCACCCAGTCTAACCTTCTCCATTCGCAATTTCCAGTGCTGGAAAACCTCTCTGTCTCACTCTCCGAAGTTTCTATAGCAATCACGGCTGTCCTAGTGAAGCACTGAAAATGGCAGCCCATTCAGATTGTAATTTTGCTGGACAGTAATTGCTCCTTTCTCCATTGGCCTCTGAAATGTTACTTTTCGGCAGATATCAACTGCAACTGGAGGAGACTGGTCCTCTGCCTATGTTTTCAATGAACTTCGCTCCCCCCGCCCCAGCTAACTTTGTTAGCTGTTGCAGCGTGTTTGAACCTCGACTAACAGGGAAGCATTGTTGGGCACATCATACCTCAGCTAAAGGAAAGACCTGACGTGAGCGATACTCTTAACAAGCCTACAGGAAAAAACCTCACCGCCCAACACGTCATGTTGTGACCTGAACATTATCCATCACTGTAGGTAGAAAAAGTTACACAAGTCTGTTTAGCTTTGCTAATTGTAAAAGTCCAAGGACACAAAGAAAGCTTTTTTCTTCATGTCAGTGAACTTACTTTTCTTGGTTCAGTTAACTTCAGCTTAAACAATCACTTCATCTTTTGTTCCGTGCTTCATCTTTCAGTGGGTGTGATCGCTCTTAATTACTGTGACACTGAAGAACCCCATGCTAAAAATCTCTTAAGTAACAGAACGAAAGGGTTTGCTTCTTGCAAGAAGAGGATGCGGCAGAATTATGCCACAGCTTGTGAAGGCATCAATCAACAATTTCTTAAGCTCTTCTAACAATCTTTCCCTATACTTTTATGGCTACTCTTGCCTGCTGGAAAAATTAGCTTAAAGCTGAGTAAGGGGAATTGTGGATAAGTGTTTGCAATTTGGCTTTGGACTGACACAGTGTGATAGCACTCAAAGAATTTGAAGTCTTTGCACTGGCAGCAGTACTTGAATCTGGGAATATAGGATTCGCATTGGAAAAGAGTGGATTTTTATAACGATTTAAATGAACAATTTCAGCTAGAGAGTGGATTAACAGAGCCAACTAAACCCTTCACCCTGACAAAGAACTGGCGGGAGGACTATAGAAACTCATCCAAAATTTTACCAACATGAATGCAGAGTAATAGGTCAGTGAGAAGCATTTCTGTATTTCAATGGCACTCTTAGAATTCAATTCAATTTAAAACAAAAGTTGTTTTACAAATATGTGGAGAATGCAGAAGGCTGGATAGGGAGCAAGTAGCCTGCATCTTCCATCTGCTCCATCCTCCCTCTACTCTCGTGCAAGGGACTGCCGTTGCAAGTCCTCCTTCTCGGCGGACAGAAAGGCAAACTCAGGCACTGCCCCAACCCAAAGGTCAGAAACTTCTCCCATTCTGCAGGGGCATGGATGCACACTGAGACCACCCCCCCCCCCATATTTCCTATGTGCCAGAGCTCTCGAGGCCCAAAGCCAAGCTGCAGGAAAACTCCGAGCCCAGGGGTCCCGGGGAAGCTGAGACACACAAACCTGTGCTCCTACGTCAGAAGTGAGGTTGCAGAACAACAGAAAAAGATTAAGTATCCCAAGACGAGCAGCAGTCTTCTCTGACAAGAGATGGACACGTTGGGGATTGCTCATCTCTGAGAGGAAATGGATGAGGGCGATACGAGAGAAACATCCATTGGACAAACAAAACTGCAAAGGCAGATTGACTGCATCTGGTTTTGAAGTGTTTTGGGAAGAGGCAGCGAAGCATGCAAAAGGACTCTTTTTTTTTCAGCAAAATTTCTAATTAGACCCTGACAGCTCACTGCTGCAGATGTTTGAGGGGAAAAAAAAAAAAAAAAAAAGATCTTAAGTCAGTCTGGAAAAGGACCCAATGTTTACATGAGTAACAAGGCATGCAACCATTGGCAAGGATACAGCCTCCTGCTTCACAAACCTGTGTAAAACTGTAATGGGATATTAAGAAATATTCTGGATGCTCTTCTCAAACATTGGATACTACACTGCTGCAAGCAAGATACTGGAGCAAGTTGGTCACAGCTTGATACTCAGCCTGACGATCCCTCTCTTCAAGAAATGGGGAATGTTTCCAGTAGAAGGTATAGCAATAGCCCCAAAACTTAACCCCTCCTAAAAAAATTTTACACCACTGGTTTCTCAAGCCCAAACTGTAAAACACTGTTGGCCATCTGTCAGCAAGAACTGTCTGTCTATCTGCCACTAGCATCCATGGCGAAGTGCCATGCTGCAGCCTTGCTCTCGCACTGACAACACAAACAGGTGCTGCAGGAGGGCACCTGCACCGGGGTGCTGCAGGGACCCCCAGACCCTCCCAACCCGCCAGTGCGGAGACTTCTCTGCCTGCCTAAATGTTAACTAACTGCTTCCCAGGGGGAATCTTCCAAGCTGTGTAACACATGTGACAGCTAACTGCAGAACTAATTGACTGACAGCGAAAGCAGATCTTGAACAGTAAGAATCCCAAACTAACAGAAGAAAAGAGCACTTTCATTGTGGTTTGCACTCAGTTGGAGCGCCTCAACCTCAAGTTGTTGGAGTAAAGAGTCAGAGAGGTGGATAAAAGTGTTCCAAACCCAAAAATTAGGGCTGCTGGCAGGAGTAACCACAGAGGACAAGTCTCGACTGCCTCTAAAGGAGGACCTTTCTGACAAGCCCTGGATACACCTACCAAAAGCCGAGCCACGTGTAGGGCAATGGCCTGCGGTGCTACAGCTCATCCAGGCAACCAAATGCCCAGAAACGGCCAGTGTTGCCAGTCTGGGTTGCCCCCTGGAGACAGAGATAAAGAAGAAAAAAAAAAATCTCACTAAGTAATTAACACAAGGCCTATCTATTCGAACATATACCTTAAAATAGCATGAGTAATAGGTGAAATGTTTGTAAAATCTGGATTTATTGATTTTTCTTTATTACAACAAACTCTTCTCAAATAACAGAAGGATTTAGGAGCGTTCAGTTTGTTATATATTAGACTCAACATTACGTATTTAAAAAAAAAATTCTCAGCATACAAGGAAAATCCCAACAGAATTTACAAAGCCACTGCACTTCACAAGTACAGGAGCTAAGGTTGTAATGAATCATACACGAAGTTTGTCGTTACAGGTAGAAGAAAAACTACATGAATTGGTTAGGGTTTTAATCACAAACCTCAAAATTTTTTTCTTTAGAACAGATGATTAAAAAAAAAACCCAAAACATCACTACAAAGAGGCACGTTGTGTTTAGTTGATGGCATTAATTCTGTAACCCAAACAAGGAAACTAATCCACTTTGAGTAGCTAAATTATTTTTTGCACTATTTACATACTTTACTGAAGTATTTTCATCCCAGAGCCTCAGCAAGCATCTTAGAATATTAATGAGTGAAGCCTGGCAGCACTCCAGTGTTAGCAAATAAGAAAAGTAATATCATTCCCATTTTATCAACAGGGAAACTGAGGCACCAGGAATATTCAGATCCAGGTAACTGCAGAAAGAAAACTCTGGGATCTTTATCCTCTTAGACAGGTCTTGATGGAGAGACTGTTCTTCCTTTGTTAGATGGCTGGTGACCATGCTGAGCACTGTTTGAAACCTGGTCAGGTTTTTTTTTTTCATGTTTAAATTGCTGCAAAATTGGTGACATCTATCCAGCTATAGTATCATTATGATCACCTTTACTCAAAAAAAGCCATTAATAGTTTTCCTTTTTAGATCAAAAAGCGACAACAGCAGTAAGTGCACCTTCAATTCCTCCAAAGACCTTTGGAAGGCTGTCTCATTATACCCAAAACACTGCAATTGTTCCCTCGATCTGTGCAAAGGTAAATACTGAAAACCAGTAACATTGAAAGACAATTGCATTATTTATAAAAAAAAAAAAAAAAAAAGCCAAGTAAGAGCTACTGCACAAGAACACAAAATGAAAATACACCTTTAAAGATAAAATGTCTATATGGATAGAATTTTTGGGCATTGGGAACATTCCTTCGTCAATCAAGTATTTGAAACAAGTTAGCTGAGAGATTCTCAGCCAGGACGTGGCCTTTATAAACCAACATGAAATGTTTCACGTGGTCCATAATCACAAGGATTTTACTTCCTGTGACAGCAAAATATCATACCACATCAGTAAGGTTACTCGAAAAGACCCTTAAAAATAATTTGGCAATAACGTTTGCTGAATGACTAAAAGGGAAATAAAGACTTGTTGCAGATCTGAGATGACATGAATTTGCATGTTAAGAAAAACCTAAAGAGCCAATACTTCAACTTGGGATAGAAGCATCCAGCATAAGTCCAGCAATTTTAAGGCCATTAAGGAGTGTGCATAATTTATTCACAGGCATCTCACAGTTCACATTTTGGCAAATACAACATCTGAGTGTGGGAATAAAAAGTCACAGACCGCTGCTGTCTCACAGCAGTGAGGAGCAAGCCAGGCAGTAGGGGACAGGACTGCTGGGAGCGTAGGTGACCCAGTGCCCTGGGGCAGGACATACCCAGTGTTGTCCATCGTGCCCCAGTGACAGATTCTGGCCAGCACCAGTTGCCTGGAAGTTGTCTGACCTCAGAAGAAGGCCCCCCAAATTCACTATTGGAAAGAGACTTTATGCATGCTACAGCATCATTACCAGCATTGTAAAATAAGCATATAGGGCTTCACTTTCTTCAGGGAAGTAGACAGACATAAATATGCTGCTTCTGTGGTTACTGCGGGGATGTCTGCCCTGGCATCTGGGCTGGCTGACAAATTGGTCCCATCAATCTCTCTTTGTGGCAATCCACACTCTGGATTGCAACCACAAATACTGTACAATGATTTAAGCAGCTTTTCTTGTTTTCAGCCCCAAAACACTTCTGGAATACTCCCCATTTCTTCTCCTTGATTACAGCTGGCAGCTACCAATGACTCCCAACAGACAGCTTCCTTGCTGGCCAAGGAAAAACTGCACTATGGCTTTAGCAATATGCCCTGGAAGCAGCGCTGGCTCTGGAAGCTTTCAGGAACTTCCCTCCTGTGGTTTGACAGAGCTCACCTACATCCTCGGAGGCTTTCAACGATACATCAGTCCCACTGCATTTAGGAGCTTCCACAAACCTGGAGTATCCAAGTTTGCAATGGGTGCTCAGATTGCAGAAGAGCCTCAAACACCAGTAGGCAAAGCTGCAGTTTGAACACAACCATCTGCCCAGGGGGCTCCAGGGATCCCCCTGGTTAAAGGAGATCGGCCATCGCTCACACGGACTGTGGAGAAACACTTCACTTCCCTGGCCCCAGACAGTATCCATGGGAACGCAAAACTTGCCAGGACCTCCTCTCTCACATGTCCCAAACATCTCACCTGTGTTCTGCACTTCCCCTGTACCGCATGACAGAGGACATACAGGCTAAACATATAAACGGTTTTTAAAAGAATGCAAATAATTATCCAGATAAAAGGTGCTTTAGGGTATCTACCACCACCTCCCATTTTCCCACATTACATTCTGGTTCAGGAGGCATTTGAATGCTGCTAGAAAAAAAGTCAAGGCTGAAGCTTCAGAGAGTTATCAGCACAGGCCCAGGCTGATGAGTATAGATTGCCATGTATAAATATAGAACCACACACATTTAAATTACATATATTAGTTTTATCTATATTTATATAGATATGTATAAATTAAGTATACATATGTGTGTGTACATACAGACACACATACATTAATCTCAATAGTCCCTCTGTTGAGAAACCTAATACAAATCTCTGAAAATATACATCAATTGTTCGGATATTCTTAAGTATAAGCAATGTATTCTGACTGGGGTTTTCATAAATATGCATTAAAATTCTCCACGGTAGTCACCCTTGTGGGAATAAAAACATAATTGCATAAGTTGTAAACTATAAATAGAGGCTTTTAAAAATTCTCTGAAGAACAGGTATAGCCAGTATAAGTAACTTCCAGGACAAACAGAAGTGATTGGAACAGAAAACCACACTTCAGCACATGCCTCCAAAGCATCTGTATTACCATAATACATGCAAGTGCACAGGACCTCTCCAGTCCTCCCTACCACACAAAACTCCCTTTTAAAAGCTTTCTGTAATTGTGATGGGGGCTACAATTGAAACAATTTAATCAGGCTTAACAAAGGCAGAGAAGAATATTTTTGGAAACAGATAGAGTACAAGAAAAGGGTCATGTTGCAAAATCCAAGAAAAATCCTCAAATTCGGGGACAGTGTGTTATATATCTTGTCCCTAAGAAATTAAGGCAAACTTTTCAGTCCATCTGCATAATGTTTTTCCCTATTCAGGGTTTCTAAATATGGTCTTAAAATGACTTTTTATAAAAATACACTATAAGCCAATATCTGCAATACCATATTTTGTTTCAGTTAGATTAAAACCAAGAATGACACAATTGCATTTTTACCTAAAAGAAAGTTTCCAACTACAAACATGAGGATAGGTGATGTGTTTTGAGGTATCAGTTAATATCCCATCTTTTCCATAAAACACATTCCTATTGTAGCACGATGGATTGCCTCAGTAGTACTGTATACTACTGTCCCCAGATCAGGGCAGGTGTGCTAGTAGCAATGGAAGGTTTGGTACAGATGAAGCCTGAGAAAATTCAGGGTAGAGGTACGTCACTGGTGTAGAGGCAGCATATCCAGGCTTCCCAGAACCGCAAAACTTAGGAAGAGTATTAACTGGCACTTCTATGTTACAGTATACCCTGTCTTACCATAGTTTCTTTTCCCATCCGTGATTACTTAGATCTTCATCCTGTGCAGCTTCAAGTACGTTCAAGCTCCTCCTCAGGGTTCTCTCTTAGTTCAATCCATTAGTTTTCAATGAACCAGACTGAGCAAGTCTGATTACATGAAACTCTTAGAGCCTGGAAGTCAGCAGATGGCTACACACAGAAAATAAGAACCGCCCCCCCCCCGAATACACTACAGAGGATCTCCAGGATTCTAGCAGGGACCTATACAATATCATATTAAGAGTTTCATAAAGAAAGCATTTCATTTTTCTTTTGTGCAAACTGCATTGTACATGTCAGAAGCAGTGCATGAACCACAAAGTACCCTCTTCACATGACATTATAAATCTACTGTGAACCCTGCATAGCCCATTAACTTTGTCTCTAGACCAATTCTCCAGAAAGATTCTAATCCCATTAAACTTCCTGAACATCAAAGTTATATTTTACAGAAAAGAAAATGAAGGCAAAATTTCACATGTCCACACACTCGTGGTACAGAAAAAACCCCCGAGTCCTCATGTGTTAAGCACAAAAAACAACCGATGAAAGAAAATATGGTCCAAATGATAAAGTGCAATTATTATTTCAGTTGTGCTAAAAAGCTTTCAAATTCTGTAGTTTTACTTCTTGGTGATTTTATTAAACTTTTAATTATAACGTTTTTTTGCTTCTGTCCCCATCTTTCCAGTACTGTTCAGTTTGCATTTCTGTAAGCCGTGAGACAGTACGCTGAAAGGCAAAGATTTCCTCTTCTCCTGTAAACATGGCGAGTCCTTTGGCAGAATCCTACATTAATACACAAAAACAGTACCACAGAACTGTGAGAGACATAGCTGTACTGAAGTGCATCCTATCTAACTCCTAAGGATGAGTGCTTTACAGGCTTTGACAATACAGGAAAGCAGCATGGCACCAAAAAAATAAAAGTAACATCCAAAAATTAAAGAAAAACACCTATTATTAGGTAATCCTCTGAAGGAACATAGCAAAACAATAATTCGGGTTTAAAACAACATGACAACACCTTAACCGTCTATTTTCACTTTTCTGTTGATTAATTGTATGCTGATTTAGACAAATCATTTAAAAATTCACTAACAATAACTAGGTTATAGGGAAAAGGAAAAACAGAATAAGCAACATGCAAAATAGTACTGTTTGTGAGGCAGTCCTATATAGTCTAGGAAGTGGTAGAACAGACCATCTTTTATCTCTGTATTTTAAATGTAGGAGCTAAACTTAAATCAGTATTTTCATACATGATTGAACAGATATAATGATTAACAATCAAAATGACCCTAAAACTTACACAAAATGGTTCTATACATTGTGACATTTTCTTTGACTATGAATAAATAACATAACATGCAATTATGAGAGCGACAGATACACTGCAGAAAAAGCAGCAAAATCGCTAGTTAAATGTTTACTTGATTCCTCTTCCTAAAATGCTGCTGTAATGATGAGACCAAACCCAATTTTGTTACAAAAGGGAGACGATGTTAATATCATGTACCTGGCACAAGTCCAAATCATCCATCAACACTCTGTTGTCCTCTAGCTCACCATTGTCATGTTCTACCAGGAACAAGCTTTGGAGCGGAGTCACTGCAGAACAAATAATACGCACCTGAGAGAAGGAAAACAGGCAACAATATCATCACTTGGGCTTTACAGAAAACCGATAAAATACATGTTTTATGAAAAGCAAAGTTCAAATTACGACCTTGGTTTTCTTCTCGGGTATTTTCCCTTTCTCTTATTAGCACTGCTGTTACAAATTTACCTTAGTCATTTGGAATATTAACCTTACAGGATCTTCTTCTAAATAACAACTCATGTAACTTTTACTCAGGAAACAGCATAACTGTGCTGTTAAATACTCAAAATATCTGCTACACAGGCAATGAGTTCACAATCAAGTTTACTTTCTAAAATAACAGCTATAAAGTATTAGTAACCAATGCTTCCTTTCCCCCCATAGTTAGACTCCTCTCAGTAGGTAAGTGCACTACACACATATTTCCATCTAAAGAATGCTTAAATGCCAAATTTTCCAGAAGGCTCAGTGGAACCACTCTTGCTTTCACCTATGCTACTCAAGTGCACACTATTTGCTAATAACAGTAATGATGCTGTTTTCATGCCTGCTGGGAGGAGATACAACGTGCAGTGAGATACAGTATCTCTGGGGGGCTGCAATGAACACAGACCGAAATATTATTACAAAGAGAGACACTGGTTGAGAGCATGCAGGCAAAATGCTTGCACTGCGGACAAGTCTCCACAAATATGCCTTCTCAGGTAGTTTTTCCAAGCAACTACTTGTGACAGGAGTTTAACATTTGTGTTATTCCTATGGAGGAAGTAACAGAAAGCAGCTGTTTGCTTGCAATTCTTAATGACAGCACATCAACAGAGCAGACCACCACTCCCCCCATTTCTAACACACTATTATTAGTTTATAAATATTAGCATATCCTCTTAGAAACCATCCATTTCCAAATCATAAAGCACAAAGAATCTGGCTGACTTGAATGAGACTACTCATACGCTTAGTTAGTTCAATACCTTGCTGAATCGAGGCCTTTCTGATCATCTTGCCAGGACATTCTTGAAAAAATAAAAACCTCAATCGATATTTCCTGATTGCATAAATATTTAAGTGTGTGCATATGTAATCACACATAAGATAGGGTTTCATATCTTGTATTACTTTTAAGAAATCATCTTAAACATGAACTTCTCTTTGTTTTAGTAGCACTGATTTTGCTTCTATGATTGAAACCTCTGTAAATCCACATGAAGTGCTGCATTTATCATTACTATTCCATTAGCAGTTCTGCAACCTAATGTAAAGCCTACAGTGACTGTTTCCTTTAAACTTAATAATGTAACTATGCTATTAACTCCTCTGTACCCTGTTCAGGAAGGCACTGATTCCCAACCAACTGCCCATACAGATTAAAATTTAAAAAATTTAAATTCACTGCAGCACAGTTGGCAGCACAATCTTTCATTATTAAAATGATGACATGGCTTCTGTGGTTTTCCTGGGTTAGGAAAGAAATAACATCCCTGTTGAAGAAAGGCAAATGAGCTCAGGCTTATATTTATGGTCATGTTTAATACTCACAGAAATCAAAAAAATACCTGCTTATTTGCCTTTACTGCAATGAAGCCTTTTTTGTGAAGCTGGAATGATGTTTCTTTGCAGTGCTAGTTCATTCTGCTTATGTTTTCCAAATCATTACTACAGAAAGCCTTACTTCAAACCAATTATAACAGTCAGGGTTTAGGGCTCCCAGTATTATACCTATACATATAGGAAAGGCTTGGTTCTCACCTTATGTTCATAAAAAGTATCAATAAGAGTAATGAAACGACGAGCTTGTGTCCTCTTTGCCATTGTAAGAAGCGGTATGTCACGAACAAAGACTGTGTCAAAATGCTTTGATATCTCCAAATAGTCACTGGCCCCAAGAGGCTGAAATGAAACAAACCATAAGAAATAGAAACCCATGATAGAATGATACATAAACACTGGATCTTGAAATACTACAATTACAGAAAAGAGGGTGTAAAGTTCTGATCATATTCTTATTTTTGTTTCTTCATATCTTCCTTCAGCAGCACTTGTTTGCCCTTACTAGCATAGATATATATGGGTGCTCATTCGTAATGTCGCCTTTACCTGAACAGTGTTCGATAGTTAAAAATGTGGCTCTTCTGCATCCTGACAATGTTATGATCTGACAACCTCAAACAAAATAAATCACTATAAACCATAATCCATAGAAGAAAAGAAAAAACATGGTTAAGCTATGAAGTCAACCTAAAGCATAATTTGAACAGCTATTAGGATGCTTTCCAGCAGCAAGATTTTTAAATGCAAATGCATAGGCTAGTTACTAAATTATAAGTAGACCTGCATTTTGTTCACCCAAGACTAACCCAGAGTGAATAAAAATCTTACATTCTAAGTACTGAAAGCAACAGGAAACAGACAAAAATACAATTTTGTAGCAGTTCCTTTGCTCATGGTTTCATCTGTAATGATGAAATAAAAATCTTTAATAAGAACTTATTAGTTTCTATTTGTGTATCTAAACCATCAACAGAAGATACGCACAAATAGTAGTAGCTCATTCAAGTATACAATCAAATACACTCATTTAAAATTACTTTTTCATTACATGGAAGATAATTTTTTCTGCAAGATATACCCTATCAGTACTGCAGACAGTACTTTATCTTTGGCTATTAAGTCATTGTATTTAGGAGAAACACTTCATACTCCTGAAACTTGTCCCATTAGTTTTACTTGTGCAAGTACTTCAGTATCTTGGACGCAACTACTCCACAGAGGAAGATCAGCAGCATTTTGCATGATAATGTCACAACTCCCTTCCCAGCTAATGAAATGTGCTGTACCAACAGTATAATATGGTTATAAAGCACTGCAATACTGCTAATATCTTAAAAACAGTAAATAAAAAAATATTTTCTCTAACTGAAATTGCTAGACAAATTTGCTGTAGACCAAGCCTATAGACTTCTTAACCAGAAAGCAAGAAACTAATCACCATGAGGGCTACCAGCAACAGCTTCATGCATCACCTCTGGAAAAAAAAAAAAAAGAAGTCTCATCTGGACTGAGAGTAGCTGAACTCAAAATGTTTTGATGAAATAAAGCATGAAAAAGTTCAAGAAAGTGAAAGGAACTGCTGGATGGAAACATCACAGAGCTAGCCCACCGCATATCTCACCATCAGATACAAGTGATCACTGGCTGGACAACAATCATATCAAGTGCAAAAGAAAACAGTGGAAGCACTAAAAGCAACACAGATGGAGATTTTAAGATTGGTGGTAAGCAAACAGTTTAGGTAATGGTAGTTTTTATTCCATACTTAGGACTGAAGTATTGTTAAGTACAGAGGAGATCAAGTATGCCCATGTACTGAGTACCTGAGAGGGACAACAGCAGTGACCTAACTGCACGTGAGAAAGGAAATAATTCCTCACGTCTCTCTTTAGATAAGAAATCACAGACATCACTGCTATTCAGGTTCATTCTTTTATCACATGAAGAGCCCAAGCACTCTTCTGCTGAAGCCCAAAACCCTGAGGAATTATTCTATTGTGTCTTGCCCCAATATGACACACTTTCTCACCGAAACCATATGAATACATCTTCCCCATTTCAAATACAAAGTATCAAATACTAAAAGCTGATTCCTAAAGTAAATAAATAAATAAAAATTAAAGGCTTCAAACTTTCACAAAATCTGCAAACTGAAGTGCCCAACCACTGAGCTATACATCTAAGAACCTGGTGGGCACCTTGGTGGATATCCAAACATGAAAATGAAAAACCTGTGGAGTTGGAGGGAAGAAACAGGTGGAAGACAAAAACAAGGCTAATGCATTTCATATGGGAAAAAAGGAAGATGGAATACTTCTTTTGCTTTTTATACAGACAGAAACCCACAGTTCATAGAGGGTTACAATATGCATCTTTATCACAGCCAAACAAGAATTCAGTCTACTTCAGCAGGGCAAAAAGCAGGCAATTCAAAAATTCCTCTAATTAAGGACATAAAAGGCAGATCATTTCAAGCTGTTTAACAAGATTTTCTGAAACACCTACACCAGCGCTAAGTGATAATATTCTGTAAATGTTGGCAGAAATGTGCCTTTGGAGACTCCAAAATCTTACGATCAGAAGGATCTGAGCCTAGCAGCCATGAGTATTTTAATAGAGTAAGTTTGTACCTCCCTGCCAAGACTCAAGTCTGGTGAGACGCAACTGAAAGTCCAAGTCAGCCAGTCTGTTTTTATATATGACTCAGCGGGCATCAGCTGTAGTTCTTTACATAGAGGTGTTCTCAAATTCTCTCCTTTTAGAGTTTAGAAAGACATAACCCTGGAGATGAAGACAAAGCTTTTAATCTTGTTCTCAACATGACTTACTCTCATCTTGAACAAGTCCTTTAATTTTCTTCTGCCTTACTCTACTTACTGTAAAAAGAAGGAACCACCAGCAAATTTGCAAATGCTCTGGGGACAGCTTAAAGCCCTTTTTGTATTCCTCTAACCTTGGTATTGGCCCAATTTCCACACTGCCTCCAATTGCTTCAACTTTTCTAACTCACCAGCTACACTCAAAACGCTCCAAATGCAGGAGACCATGATGCAGGGGCACGCTGACAGCTTCAGGTCACATTCTCACTGGCCTGCTGCCCTTGCAAAACTAGCACGAGGCTGGCACAAGCACCCACGAACCAACTCTGTGCTGCAGAGGAAAGCGTCAGGGAAAATGTCTTCAAGGCCAGATCACACCACTGCTGGAGATTCTGGCTGTACAGTCCATATACAGAAGCTCCACTGAGGAGCAGATTTCTGCTGTTTCAGCAGCCACCAGCCCTGCCCTCACCTTTACAGTATTGCCTACAGGCCCTTTTTCCTCACCTTGCATCAAGTATTGGCTGGATCTTGACTGCCAGCAATACAGGCTTGGACTAGGTAACAAGACTAGTGGCAAGTGATTTTAGACACTTAGCATTGTCCTCTGTATAACCCACCAGGGCTGAAATTTATTTTATGAACCTCAACCAGTCACAGAAAGTGTTTCATTTTAGTCACTAGCACACATGAAGGTATTACTTCCTCTGAAGTTGCAAATGAAGCTACAAATCTTCCTAATATTGATACAGATATATGTAATCCTCTTATTAAAAGTTTAGCCTGATTAATCTAGTCCTCTGAACAACATTCTAAAAATAACAACTTGATTTGGTGTGTGTTTCTGGTACCATCTGATCTTTTTTGTTTCACTAGTTACCAATCAAAACTCAACTTCAGAACCGTAACACATTTACCTAACAATTGTCACTTACCATTTATTACCAGTTCTTTCACATGCTGCAATATTATTAAAAAAAAAGAAAAATTAACAGATAAGAATCTTTCTTATGGTATTACGGTTCCTGCATGTGTATATAAGGTAAAATTGTTGCAGATTTTTGTCATTAACTCTGATGCCAGGAGTCAGTATTTTATAGCCATCATACTAATGCAAAACGCATTAGCACTAACATGGGCTACTGTCCTGACAAAGTGTTTACTCCACTTCAGCCTGCTTCACTGAGTTCTCACCTTCATTTGTTTTTGTTTCTCTGTCTACTTAATGCATTTTCAGCTATCATCATCTCAGTTCAAGTAGGATGTTTATTATTTGGACCTCTCTGTGGACTGTTTTAAGAGTTAGTTGTCTCCTGTTTCTATTATATATTCCATTTAATTAGAGTATAAAGCATCCTTTTTCTTTGTCGACTCATCAGTGGCAAAGTAGCTCATCTTTTAGAGACTGTCTGAAGAATACAGAACACTCTACTTATGTTAGAAAAAGATATTTCATCTCAAGAGAAAATTTATTTTTGTTGATGGTGGAAGATATTCCAGGGCCAGTTCCAGTAACATCCTGAAGAGTTGTGATTGACAATAAGCATAATTCAGTGCACACACTCTAACACTCCAAAACTTCCTAAAACCAAAATTCAGTTTAAGACTAGATAATATTTACAACTTAGACATGAAGCAGTAACAAAAACTTACAGAGCTCTTTCTGTTGTTTCCAAAGGAGCCACACTCTATCACTAATAAAGTGATAAGTAGGGCTAATAAAACAGAGCACTGAGGTAGTATTTCAAGATCTTAATTCAAGAAAGGAACAGAAAAACCCAAGGCATGATCTGTGATGCAGCTGCATGCTGAATTTTAAATAAAAACTAAGATAGTTAGGGCACGGCTAACTTGGTTAAAAAAATTTAAAGACACTGATGGCAGTGCAAATCTATTGGAAAGTTCTGTAAGTTACAGGCAAAGATGAGAAGTTCATTTGAAGCACTATTAATAAACTGAGGATTTAATTAAGGCGGCAATTTCTTATCAAGTTTTACTGAAGGTTTCTGGTGGGAAAGAAAAGGCATTTCATTGTGTAATTAAAGATCATATCAGAGGGCATAATAAGGAAAGATTAAAATAACATGCAGTTTTGTTTTGGAGCTTCCTAACTAAGCACTGTGAGTTGGCCTGCAACTTTAAAAACATTATTTTAACTTGTTTAACACTACTTGACGTTAGGCTATACAACTTGTTTGTTAAAATATTCACTAATTGATTCATTATTCTTTCTTTTAAAATATTCCTTAATGTGTGTTTTAGTTACTAAGCAGGAAGACACCAAAAATAAACAGACCAATGATGTTTCCAGCAGTAATTGTACACATGAAAGCTACATTTTAAAAACATTATTAAAGCTGAAAAGTCAGACACAGATGTTAGAGAGCAGTTGCCTATGCACCATTAATCTTTATCTCTTGGATATATGCTACAGTCTTGACTTACATTAACTGATGCTTCTCCCTCCCCCAGGATGCTTGACCTACCAGTAAGAACAACAGTGGTTCTCATATAACGCACACTTATCAACATGTGTTTTGTCCTCACTTCTGGTGTGTCACAAGATCTCATTCTTTACCAACTTTTCAAATGCTTGCCTGGAAGAAGAATTATGCATTTCTGCTTTAGCTTTTGTTACCACAACAGCTAGGTACTTCAATCTGCAATAATGAATTTATCTCTACAACTACAGCTGTGAGTCAAGAAAGCAATACTGTCTCCATTTTACAAACAGAAGACAGAGAAATTAAAAGCATATGTGAACTCTTGATGTCAGGTTATGGACCTCTGAAAGTTGATTTTTTCAGGTTTCATGGAACACTACCAATTCAAAGTACACCACCCACTGAATTCAGTTAGAGCCATGACTATGGCAGTCTAGGACTCGGCGCCTCAAGAAGAATGTCCAGAAAATTAAGATTACAGTTGCCAACAGCAAAAAGGTGGGGTTTTGGTCATATTTTTCTGTTTTGGTTTTTTTTTTTGGGGGGTGGTGGGGTGTTTGGTTGGTTTTGGGTTTTTTTTGTTTTTTTTTAAATAAGAGTAGTATCATGCACTAACTCTGGTGCAGACTATGACAGAAGCCAATTATTCAAGGCAGCATTCAGCTGTATGTGATCATGTAATTACAATATCACATAGCAATGATTATTACTGTAGTGCCTATGCAGAAGGAGGGACAAACTCAGGTAACACAAGCAACAGTCATTCTGGAATTTTCTAACCGCATTTAGGTGTTGATAACACCTTATCTTATACCTACTGCCCATCCTTCGTGTAAGTGGTTTTCCAGCTTTGACACCCACATGGATCAGTAGAGCAGGAATCTGAGATCTATAAACCGTGGGGTAGAAGATATTTTCGGGATCAAGTACAGCTCCCTGCTATCTCAGGTCATCTCATCACAGAATCCTGGTAAGAACTGATTTTGCTTGATCTTACGGCAGAAGTTTTTTAGTCACATTTCTCATAGTGGAAAGTTGTTTCAGATCTTTGCTCTTCTGCTGATTAAGAAGATGCTTGTAACTTCCAGCTTTTTTTTTTTTTAATTAATAAAGAATTCTACATTCATGTATGACAGTGTTATCTACTGAATGAAATAGTGCTTTTTCCATTCTTGGTCTTTACTTGGGGTGACTGATGTGGATAAGGTTCTCACTTCCCCCCCCCCCCCTCCTGTGGGGAGAACATGCATGCCATTCTAGCCTAGACTCTCCCAAGCACACCTTTTCTGCACCTGCTCTGCTTAAGGTCATTTTCTTGCACACAGATGAATCCTGCTTTAGTCATTGGTATTTGCCCATTTCCCTGTTTTATCCCAATTGAGTTGAAATGTCAGTCTCACTAGAGCATGCTCCTATGTTTATTCATCATTCAGCACAATCACTCCTGCCTTAGAAGAGCTTATCTACTAAATAGCAGCAGAGATCCACACTGAACCTACAAGAAGTGAGATGCCTCAAAGACCTACCAGCTGGTCAAAGCTGGCTACAGACTAGAGAACTGCAAAAGCCATACTTCTGCTCCCAGAGACCTCACTGCCAAATTTCCAGTTGCAACTCCAAAGTATGGCATTTGTCAACAAAAAGGTCTCCAAAAATAGTTAAGGCTTAAAAAAAAAAAAAAAAAAAAGGTTTCTTTTGCTTTGTACAGTAAGCAAACAAGCCTACAAACAATTTCAACAGGTATAAGTAGGTAAAACACAAAAAGGCCATAAGAAAGAAGTGTATATATATCAAAATAACACGTAAGTTCCCGTTAAATAAGCTACTAGATCACAATTCAAGTGATCTTGTGATTTTTTAAGTTTTCAAAAGAACCTAAAAACTGTGGGAATTAGGTTTATAGGTCATTCTATTTATAGGTCTATTTAAATATTGGCACTTACTTTTAAGATTTCAAAACCATGGTCAACAAAGCTTTAAAAAAAAAAAAAAAGTACATTCAGGCATTTAAGGAAAAAAAAAAAAAGAATTAAAAAGGCAAACACTTAAAAGTAAAATCAGCTTAAAAAATCTTGTCTTTATGTATTCCCTGGTCTATAAAGTGTAGGATCTAAAACCTCAAGGTTTATGCAGCTTTCACTGAAGGGAGTGCTTTCTAAAATTAAGCCCTGATACACATATAATGAGGTATGAAAAAGAAAGGAGGTTTGACGAACAATACTACATCATTACAATATGTCTAACTGAAATAAGTTTCTTCAAGTGTATCTTATGAAACATATGTGTGAGTTAGGTAAGGCAACTTTTTTTGGGGGTGGTGTAGAAACAGATTAAATCATTAGCTACATTTGCTTTAAGAAAAGCTAGACTTTCAGTCCAGAGCTTAAGCTGCAAAAGCTAATCTCCTGCTGGGAATAAAACTAAGATCAAAATCAAACTAAGGAAAACTATGATTCTAAAAAGTTACTGAAAATAGTGCTCACTTCTGAACAACTCCATGGTATGCTTATTTACAACTACACCCGACAATCCTACAATCCTAAAGATGACACCAAATTACACAGTGGTTACATTTAGCAGTTTTTAATGAAGGTAATTCCCTCAAAATGATTCAGAATCATTAAACTGCATATGCAGCTGAGTTGTGTCATCATGTAGGGGAAGATATTCAACTGACAGACACTTGCATTCCTAAATCACTTATTGCCTTTGAAAATGGTGAGTTTTTTTCTTTTCTGTTTTTTTAAAGCTTAGTTACATCTTTCATTCTGAAGTGCAAGCTATGCAAGTTAGGAACCACATCTTCTTCCTGGTCTGTACAGTGTACCTATTGCAATGGAACAACAACCTAACAGAAAATGTTTGCCAATTCTTTGTTGTATTAATCTACACAAATATTGTATTTTGCCAATTACAGAAATGTTAAACAACTTCTAGAAAAAAAAAATCACAGTAAGATAACCTTTTACAACATAGATATTAAATCTATTTTCTTAGCTTTGTTATGCTGTAGTATGTTTGCTAATGGTTAGTAATCCAAATTCCCTTGCTCTGTTCTCCAGCTCAAACTGAAAACATGACCTTATTTAAATTACTTTAAAAATAATAAACCCCATGGATTCATCTAGCCCCATATCCTCTAACAGTGGCCAGAAGCAGTTGTGTAGGGTGAATATAGGAATAGGATATGCATATGGCAATACTTTGCTGATATACTTTCCCAGGTAACAGTGACTTGTTGTTCATGAACTTCCATGCATTTCTGTATTAAGCCTTTTGCATTTAACATGACTGTTTGTTCTTTAGTTTACCCATTCACGGAATCAGTTTTATAGACAGACTTTCCTATCATGTTAAGACACTATGTTCATTAGTACTTGGCAGCTGGATGAAAGGGTATATTTAATTACCTAATGAAAAGACTGTAGGATCCACGAAACAAAGTTATTCAACCTTAGTAAAGAAAAGGCTGGGATGTGTTTGAGTACACTACGAAGTCAGTACTCCCAGAAGAGGGCAGTAGTTGCTACACACAAGTGAGAGGAAGACTGTAAAAGATAATGCTGTGAGGAAGACTGTATCTCCTTACTCCCTTAGGACCTTAGAACATTACATATAATGTACACTGTTATCTAAATTATTTATGCCAACTCAAGATTCAAGCAAAACTGTCACAATTACCATTTTTTAAACAAAATTTTACAAGGGAAGTGAAGAAAGAGGACTGGCAGAGGGTGATTTTTCTAAGGCATAATGAACACTATCCTTTATGTGTAAACACAGAGAAAAGAAGCTACTCTGATGGGGTAAGACAGACTTACATTTGCATGATTGCTGGTTTACGATATTGAGGTTTTAAAATCAAGTTAATATGTGTATTTTATTTTTAAAAGTATTTTCATCTGAACTTCAGATATACATACAATTGCTGAGAAAAGGGATAAGGAAAAATAAGTTTTTTATAAACACATTTTTGAGTTCAAATTATCAGATCTGACCACCCAAAAAGCCTTCTAGAATTTGTCAAGGACAATTATAAACTGAATTTACTTGTCAACAACCAGCTCCTTAGAATCGACTATCGTGGCAATCTTTCATTCACACAGTAACTCAATGAAAAAATTAACTAATTATGTTTTGCAACAATCTAACTCCATTGGTAAATGTATCCCTCGTATAGATGGAGAACCTGACAGGAAGAAATTAATTAAAGGTCACAAAGAATGGGGGAAGTTAAAATTAGCAATAAAATTCAGGAACGGTATGTCCGTGTTCTGCTTGGTGCCTCTCCCAGCCTTCTCTCCGGCCACATTCGTTCATTTTATGGGGCCTTCGAAAAGATGGTATGATAACAAACATTTTGATAAAAAACAAGCATAGTTCTCCTAAGTGATTACACTGGAGAAGCACATTTACAGGACTCCATTCTAGTGAGCAGGTAACTACTTTCAAGCCATGACAAAAGCTACTGTGTGCCATACTGCCACATAAACCCTGGCGTGTCAGATCTGAAAAACTGCTTCTCATTTTGCTCTGAAGCAACTAAAATAGACCAATATCATCTCATGCAGCATTTTGTTGTTGTTGTTTTCCATGTGTTCACATAGCCAGTAAAGCAAAAAATCTAAGTGTATGAATTTGGTATTAACTAAATTAGCTAAAACTTGGGATTTTCCTCAACTGGGAAACTATGATTTAAAAATCGATGCACACAACAATGTAACAAGATGCTTTCTACCAAGTCAACTGCGTGTCACATCAGCATTGCATACAATATATTCTCTGTATTTTGTTTTTATAAACATTAATGGACAACCAGTAACTACCAATATCTGATACATTATTTTAGACAGAAATAACTCCTTATATTCTTGATGTGAAAAAATCTGATGCTAACACGTGAAACAAGAAACAAAAGACTGTAATACTAGAAAGGCACCAACTCTATCTCCCAAGGTCCTCAAGTATTAATTACAAAAGCAGCTATTTTGAAAATTCTACTTAAAGCTAGGAGATGTTTCAAATGGTATAAAGTTACCAGTTGCTGATTTGCTATTTTCATCTACTATATATTGGCTGACGTTTCATGAAATCATGTGATTCCGAAGTGGAAAATGTTTTAATATTTCCCTTTAAAAAAGAATTTTTATTTTATTTCAAAGGAAACATCACTGAATTTGAAAAAGTTTTACAGGCTGTTCATATGAAATATTGTATTACAAACGTTACTAAGTAAATCGTCTGAACAATTTCAAACACAACTCCTTAATCCTATACCAACAAATGTAACATTTTAGGTCTGGATGTTTATCCCTCCGGACTGCACTGTAACACTTACCCAAGACCAGACCAGAAGACATATTGTCACAACAATGTGAAAGCAGAGTCATTTGGGTAATAAGCTCTTTCTCCAACATAACAAAAGCATCCATCCTTTCACACATTGACTCTTGCAAAACTTAGATTCTTCTTTCTGGAACCATTAAGGGTTATGAATAGCCAAAGAAATCAATTTATCAAGTTTTGAGTACAATGTTGTCCACTAATGTCACAACGATTATTGAGAACCACGTGAGCAATGGTATATGTCAGTTTCAGAAAACTCCAGAAAATAATATTGCAACTCCAAGATAATACTGCAACAATTCAGTGTAATCAAAAATAACTTCCCCAAAAAACTGATTCCCTCCATTACACTCACTTATCCCTCTACCTTAAATTAAATAATGTTTTTGGAATTATGAACCAAATGTAACAGAGGAAATAAGTTTAACTGAAGTTAATTGCATTAACTAAATTAAATTAGACTATATTTTGAGTTGTTCTGTCAGAAGACTTTGACAGCATAAACTTTTTCACACACACACAAAAAAAATCTTGCTATCTTGTATTTACTGGACAGGAAACATGTAAACAAAAGTAGGAATAGAGTTGATATCCACCTTCCACTAGGAAACTAGTTTTCATCTTGAAACTTTCCCATTCTGAATGGATGCCCCAAACTGACTTCATATGAACATGCATCTGTGTGTGTGAATGAGTATTTATTCGTAAAAGTTTCAGTATTAATTATTATTACAATAATAATTACTGTATTTCTGTGAGTTACAGATCTTGCTCCTCAAGTTAGACTTTCCTTTAGCAGTGGCTCAGTGAGAAGTTGTAGTGCTTCCATGCTGTGGACCAGGAATGTCAAATTTGGAAGAAACAGTGCTTGGCATCAGCGAAATGCCTTATACACATCCTGTGAAACCCCACTCAAATCCAAGGAAGCTACAAGCCTTGGAAAAAACACAGTCTGAACTCACTGCACCGACTGGTAGCAGGCTAAGTATTGCCTACTCCCAAAAGCATGAGGGGGCTGAGCCCCCCGAGATGGGCTGGGCACGTTCCCCTGTCGGCTGCTGAACTTGTTCACGGCACGTGCAGGTGCAGTGAGACAGCTGCCAACAGGCAGCGGGGACCCCGAGTCCCTCAGGTCCCTAGTTTCAGGCAATTTAAGACCAGAAGAGATCATGAGATCCTCCAACTTCCTGAATTTTAGAGACAGCTAAGCCTAAGAACTAGTACTTAGCTCAAACACAAACACCTCTTCTGAAAATTACACCCAGTTTTGACCCAAAACACAGTTCAAGGAGGCTCTGCCACTTTCTTCACTGTTCCAACTGTGTGAATGGGTGCTGCTTTTTTTTTTTTTTTTTTTTTTTTTTTTTAAATCTCAATCTCTCTGTAGTCTCTGATTTTCATTACACCTTCTTCTGCTAGATTTAGGAGCCCATTAATACCTGGTTTTTTTCCTGTGGAAATAGCTGTACATTATAAAACCATCTTCCAGTCCTCTTTTTGATAAGCTGAACAAATTGAACTGTAAGTCTGTCATGTGAGGGCACAAATTCTCCAGCTGAAATGACTTGTGGCTTTTTCAGCAGCCTCTTCAAGTTTTTCAATGTCTTTTCTAAAATTCTGATGTCAAAAACACACCTAACATTCTGCCATCAATCTGAGATGTTTTCAAAATTAAAATAATCCTTCTACCCTCCAATTTATTTCTACTCTACCCAACCCAGATGAAATTAGGTCTAAACGCTCTAACACTGGACCAAAAGCTGCTTTTGAGCTGCTTGTCCATTACAACACTTAAATCTATTTCCAAGTCACTGTGCCTAGGACACAGTCTCCTCCTCCTGTGGGTATGACATGTGTTCCAAATTTCTAGAGGCAAAATCTTGTGTTTGCTTAGATTTAAAAAAGCCAAAAAAACCCAAACCCTTTCCTTCCTCCCCAAAATCTCAGTTCTGCTGAGAAATAAATTGCACACAGCACCCTTGTTTTCATTGCTCCTCCCCCCATACACACAGCACCCTTTGTATTTACAGCAAATTTGTATTAGCATTTATGTTATATTCAAAACTGCTGGGGAAAATAACTACTGTACTGGGCTTAACATAAAAATATACTCATTAGAAATGCTACACTCAACAACAATCCTTCAGTAACAATTCTTTTTCTAAGTTAGTTAACTAACTTATCCATCCATTTAACAAATAGTTTCTTGACACTGCATAATGCCAATTTCTTAGTAAGAACAGCATCTACAAAACTCAACCTTTTCCACAAAATCAGGGAGACTGGAATTAATTTCATTTCCATTCTTTAGTTATCCACTGTGTGAATCCAGAACCAGCTTCTCCGTTACCCTTTCTGGACTAAAATCTGACCGACAGCCTGCAGTTATACTGGTCATCATGCTTGCATAGATTTTGCTTGTTTATTTTTTAATATAGGCAAATAGCAGCATTCTTCTAGTGCTGTGGAATTTCTCTTGCACTCCAACATTTCTCAAAAATAAAAAGCTAGTTAGAGATCTCAGCCTAGTTTTCCAGGACTCCAATGACTCAAAATGTATTTGCAGGCTATTTTTAACATATTAACTAACTATTAACAGACTGAAAGTTATTTTATTACCCTTTAGTGAAACAAGTATTCCACTCTGCTTCACCTAGAAAAGTATTTTTTGCAAAACCTTTTCCTTTTTCCACATCATTATTAAAAGTTCACCCATCTCCAACTAAGAATAAGACAATAACATTCAGATAATACAAACCATATCAAAACTCCCATTTTACTTAACAACAACAAGCCTTACAGCTGAGCAGACATAATATTTGCCCATAATCTTTAGTTTCTCTTTAATTTTCCTGCACTTCATAATATAGAATGAATGGCAACTAGTTATTTGATTCTGTCTTGACAGTGACACAGGACATACTTGTACTACCTTCTTCCTCAAAAAGTCCATCCTGGGTTTTGTTGTTGTTGTTTACACTTCCCTTTCCAGTTAGTTTTGGTCATACTTCCCTTTTGCTTTTGAAAATTACTTTTCCTGAACACTCAAATATGTAATTTCACTGTTCAGAAGTATCTTTTGGTTACACTGAATGTTAGAAAATTACGGAGAAGATTGTCCCTACGCAACACAAATTTCTAGATGAATTCATCACTGTAAGTTCCCATAAAGCTGCTCAAACCAAACGACCTTGTACTGGATGCAGTACATTTTATGCTAGAAAATTATCATTTGCAATTTCAGGCTAATTACATTTCACCATTTCCTGCATTTCATCTACAGCATAAGCTTCCCATATAATGGTATTTTTTCTTCATAAGCTTTTTATAGCCAACTGCTTAAGAAGCAATGTACCTCATTCTCCGTTTGCAACAGACCCCTATGAGTACTACCCTCTTGGGTTTGTTAATTAGCAGACTGATTGATATGTATTCAAGATCCTTGTATTAATTAACTTTAAGGCAGGTACCAGTGTCTTTAATGTTGCATACCATCCTCCAGCTCTTTTAGCCACTGTCTTTAAGTAGGCTGTAAGCACTGATTTCACATTCTTGTTTTATGAATTGTCCCATGAGATTTCAATAATATCAATTATATCTCATTTTCTCAATTTCTCATTAATGAGAATTTCCCATTTATCATGCTTGTCACCAGGTCTTATCATTGATATAAACCCAACTGCAAATCTTGTTTTCAATTCTGTCAGAAGTTTAATTGGCTCCTATGACACCAACTTCTAATTGCATTTATCTACCTAGGATGGTTTGCTTGGGCTGTCAGTTAAGCCCCTTCCTGGTTGCTACAGGTTCCGCCTAAGAAGATTCCCCACCCCGCATCCTTTCACACAATCTGGCTTCCCATGGGACTTTGTCCCCATGTCCTACACAAAGAAACCTGCAGATTCACTCTAGCCAAATCCAACAAATTCTCCTCCAGTATTTTCTTTTGTGGATCTTCCTTTTCATTACATCTTTCTCAGCCTTCCAGTTTCCTTTTTCTTAATAGTTGCACTCATGATGCCTGTCAACTTGTCTAACATTTGGCACCACAAGCAGTACTAAATACCTTGTAGCTATGTCTCCTACCCATTTCTGCTTTATCCCTCCACAAATAGTTCCCACTATTAGCCAGCTTACTTGAATATTTCTGAATGACTTTATACTTCCTGTCATGTTGAATGTCTCCTGACTTTGGGGGTTTTTCTGGCTACAAACCACCAGTGCACACTTCTGGATCCTACCTACTTCTTCTGTGGCATCAGTGGGAATGACTTCCCATTCTGACTGTTAAAAAGAGATAATGCATGTACAAATTTTTCCATCAAAAAGTTGAAAGATTTCATGAAAAGAAGGAACATGGCTTCATGGTTTGACAACTGAATTTTTCTTTTGCCTATTAGCAGATTTTAATGGCAATAGGGTGGGCAAACAGAGCAACACAGCAGGCAAGGTCTTAAATGCAGCTTATACCAATAGGAATTTTTTACTATTGCTATGAAGCCCTATAAAAGTTTACATTCATGAAAAAAAAAAAAAACATATTAAAGGCAACTCAAGCTGTTCATCCAAATTTAATGGACAATTCTGAAGTTCATGACTATATTTCTCTATCTATGAAGTGAGCACAGTGATACCACCTTACCAATACACTAACGTATTATTTATGAAGGTACATCAGTGATCTGAAGGGAAAATTCATGGCAAAATAAATAATTGTATATAACAATTAAAGGTAGAAACAAATGGAGGCATATGCAAAGAAAGTAAGTGATGACTAAGGAAGCTGTTAAAGAAAAACATTTTTTGTCTGCTGTGTTGTTTTAAGCATGTGATTATTCCATTAGAGACTATCATAACACATCTGCAGAAGGTATCTGAATCGAGACAGCATGACTCCCCAAGTCCTGCGTGATCAGCATAAGAACACTACTGTTAAATGATGTTTAACATTTCATATGGATTCTCTTTACTTGTTCTGAGCACAAACCAAGCACCTCAGCTCTGTGGGGTCTGAACCCCACATAATTATTCAACCAGATCAGAACCTTCAGACCCAAAGTAGTGGCCACTGCCATGTGAGCTACCAGAGCACTTCTTAGAAGCAATTTATCATCCCATTTAAGTACATAAGGCATTTACTGGACTAAAGAATTTCACAAGTGTTTGCTGAAAACATAGTTTCCTGATACGTTAAGAGGCACAATGAAGAAAAGGACTCAAAACTTTCAGTGAAAAAGCAAGCTGTTCTACCCATGACATACCTCCATTCTCACAAATGGCTAACTGGTTTTGTCGGAAACTAAAAACTAACAAAGCCTAAAACCTACAGTCTGAAACACAACCAGTGAAATTTCTGTCCAAATAGTTATCAACTTGGTAGCTACAAGGAAGTGAAAACAATGTCATAACCAAAGGACTGGTCAGCATCCTGAATCAAAGGTGCTATCAGCCCAGTTTAGAGTTGTGATCATTTAACAATAACTTCGGGTGTGAGCAGAGAGGTCACTGAAGTACTATGCAACTTCTGGGGGACTGTCTTCAAACCCGCTGGAGGTCATATACAAAGAGAGCTTTTCAGGAATCACACCCCACATGTTTAGCAGAGAATTTGGCAGTATTTAGCAAAATTTGGCAAATTTTGAGAAGGCCTGGGACTAAACAGCCCCTATACAGCTAGTCACAACTAAGGCATGCATCAACAGCTTTACTCTAGTGGTGCCAGCATTACTACTCCTTTGCTTGAGTAGCAACTTAAACCCCAGATTTTAAAAACAGTATTTGAATGCTATTTACATATTGGTATGTTGTGACCACTAACATACTAGCAATGATGTTAGCCCAGGCACATACCGTATTAGGATTTTTGAAGACAATCTGTGATATACTTAAGAGTGAATTTACTGTATCATTAAAAAGAAAATTATTATTGTTCTTTTGGGGAGTTCATTTTTTTCCTCCTGTTAAATTCAAAATCTTTCTGCCAAGTTAAAAAAAAGCCCTTTTAATTTAGTACAACTTGGGAAAATACCGAGTTTTTGTGTTTGGGGTTTGTCGGGGTTTTTTTTAAACTGTGAAAAGTCTGAGTGTTAACTGATCTAGATTTGACTGGGTACTCACTCTGTCGCACAGCTCTTCAAACGTGAAGTCTGCAATGGTTCCACACGCTTTATTCAGCCTCAGCTCTCTGCCTTGCACTTTTAGAATCCTTGGTCTAGTTACTATGGGAACATGAACAAAGACTCAATCTTCTCTGGATAATTACTATAAAATTCATCTCTTACAGATAGGAAATGCATAGCTTGATGAATAATAGCACATGATTCAACACATAAATTAGACAAAATGCTGATACAATGACTGCCACTTGAGTGTGGCATCAACCCATATACAGCAATGGAACTTATTAATTGGTCAGTGGAGATTGGGCATTGTGTTCTAAATGTATTCTCTTTCAAGAGAAATTAACTTACGTACAATCATTTTGTTTCTGAGCCAGCTCATCAAACAACTTATCCATGACAGCCTCCACATCAGCTTCACTTGTGCTACAGTGAAAAGAATAATAGAATATGAAATTAATAACACTTGAAGCCAACATCAAACAGCTGCCTGAGCCTGCTTAGCTTTTTGCCCATAAAAAAAAGAGAACAGGATGTTATGCTCTAAATACAAACATTAGATTTAGAATACACTTAAAAGTAGAGAATATTAACTCTCAGGTAGATGATTCTGCCTTATTTGCATACACTGAAAGACTTCTGTGTTTTAAGCTGTTTCCAGTAATGAAGCAATACAGGCAGAGCAGATCCATTAACACTATGTGTACACAATGAGAAAAAAGGCTTCTGGCTCTATCTTGCATGCAAAATAAGAGCAAATAGACAAGGCAAGGCAGTCAAGCACCTAAAGAAGTATCCTTTGAAATTTCTGAGAGGCGACTTTGTGAAATTAAATATTGGAGCAGCTTTCGGGGTGGTGGTGGGGGGAAATCAAGTCAACTGATTGTATTGATCAGACAATTTGCAAAATTAAACTACGAAATTGAACATACCAGCATGATCTCCCCATTAGTAATTTTATCAGTTTCCCCCACTCTGTCCCCAATGCTATTTGGGAAAAGATCAACCACAGACAGTGAAAATGCAAAATATCCGTGCTGAGAGCTGAAGTAAAGTTTATATTCATCTTCTGGTTGCCACAAGAACTATAAATCAGCATGATCAGAAAATATTTTTTGTCACTGAATGGGTTAGAGGGCCAGCCTTTCTGTGTTTCATTCTTAAAGAAGATAGATAATATTTCTAACTATTTGTTTTTTCTCAGCTAGTTTGAAAGGTGAGAATAGTAAATTAAAGCTACGGTAGACAATAAACTAGAACTAGGATATAAAACACTTCACTGAAGTTTGTATAATCTCATTTGGTGTGAAAAGTCTACTTTTACAGATCACGGATGCACTCAAGTTGCATTGCTTCACACAGTTCTAGACCTCCTCTAAATGACAAGTGATGATCAGCACGTTACACAGTTACTTTCCTGTTCATTAGGCCTTAAGCACCTTAAAAATGTTAACAGCAGAACTAAAATAACTACTTTTTAGCTCAAGCTTAACGATAACAAACCTTGTAGATACAAAGAATTTGGATAAAAAAAACTCTACAAACTTCTGCAGGTGCCATTTCAAACACTTCAAAAACCTTTTCTGAAAAGGAAATTACATAAAATTGTAACTTCAAAAAAAGAAGTTTCTCTCAACATTGATACTTGTGTGCTGCTTTCCTCTGACAAAACAACAAATGAAAAGGAACAGATAAAAACAGAAAAAAAAGGCATAAAAGGGGGAAAGAGTGCATATATGTTGGAGAGTATGCATATAACCATCAAAAAGTTTGATGTAAAGGCTACAAGAAGAAACAGCTGAATACAATGCTTAGGTGGATATTTGCACCTAAATGCCAAGAAAGTTTGTTTTGAAAACAGACACCCGAGACTAAGATCACAAAAGCTGTGTTGATCAGAAATCTTGTAATTGTGTTATACTGATTCCTTTCAGATGAGTATGAAACAGCTTTAAACAACGCTTAGTTGCATATTTTAAATGAAGAAAAGACTACACAAATTATGAAGCATCAAGAGGATTTTTTAAAAAATGTCATGATGATACTATCACCATTAATGGGGGAATGCAAACACGTTGGACAAGAACATTTTCTTTTGGGGGCAAGACTGGTAAATAAATTTCAAATATCTGTAGCAAAATACTGTATAGTACCTAATATTAAAACAAAACAGAACAAAAATATCCCCACATACTGTGCTAGTTCTTCAGGGTTGAAAGCTCCAATGAACAAGTTTGAATAGAAGAATGAAAGAGATTCCCTCAGAAAAAAAAAGGACGATAAAATAAGTATCTTATCTCCATTGGAAGCTACAGGATTTTTTTTAATTATTTTTTTTTCCCCACTGCTTCCTAATGATTTACACAACAAGCTCTAGAAGTAACCAACACCTTTCCAATGAGAGAACATGAGACAGACTTATCACCAATCTCTGCCATTCACTCAATCACAAGTTTTACAGCAGAACACCATGAAATACTTTGGCTGGGTACTACTCCTGGGACTTGTTCGTATTTCTTCTCCTCTGTCAGCTGATGCCATAGGCACCATGTTTAGCCTTTTACCTGCTAGAAACCATGCATGTGCTTTTCCTTTCTTCAGAGTACGGACAGTGAGAAAAGAATATCGTAGGTGCTCTCCGCAATTATCGAACAGAAAGTCACAGAGTGCAACGGGTGCAATAAGCTGGGCCGTAAGAAGACAGCTACGTAGGCATCGGAACAAGAGGCACGATGAGCAATGCCAAGATAACAGTGGTAGCTTCAAACAGTACTTCCAAGCAGACAGCGCAAAACTTTAAGAAAGTGGAGTCAGGCAAGAATATAGAACAAGAATTACTTTTCTTGAGTTCATACAGTCACATTTTGTTTGAAGATACAGAACGTGCATTTGCCCTGTTTTCCATATATAAAATTCTGTCATTTCCTTCCAGAAGCAGAAAGAGTTACCTGTTGTAATTCTACTAAGCAGTACTCCTCCTTCTGGACAAACTACTACAATTTCTAACTTGATAATAAAGTGATACGGACATACTTCATTTCAAATATCTGATACATCAATGAAAATACTGCACCTTTCTTAATGGAAACATGATTTTTAAATTGATATAGTATGTTGGTTTGAAAGATACAACAGTTATAAATCTCATTTTAACTTGTTGTTGTCTACCTTGCTCAGGTTGTTATTGATTAAATAATACTGTAAGAACAAATACGAAATAGAAAAATGTCTGCAATGCAAAGGTTTCAAAGTATTTAAAAAAAAAAAAAAGAGAGGATGTTTCTATTAGGCAGATATACGCTGCAACCATAAGCACACTGTGAATGTATTTTTAAATATATTTATTTGCAAATATAGAATAAAGTGCTAGAGAAATTTTGTCATGATAAACAGACACAATCTGTCAAAATAGGAGGGTGTTGGTTTTTTGGTTTTTTTTTAAATCCACAGCACTGGAAACACCCAACATTAAATGAATCCTTGTCATTGGATTTCTATAAATACTTAATTACTTAAATACAATAAGGATGTTCTTCTATTATAAGAGAATTGTGCAATCTCTTACAAGAGGATATTCATTACTTTCTAACCATCTGTCACTTCAGTTCTCCAAACACCACACCTCCCCAAAAAATCTAATTAGTTTTTATTCAGTCACACATTATAAATGATGCTAGTGTCGATACTGAAAATGTAGTTTAATGAAGTTAATATCAAGGCATAATGGAAGGCGGTTTGCTGAACAAAATGGACCAGAAGGCAAAGAAAGGAAAAGTCACACTCTGCTAATTCTACTATACATTTTTCATTTCCCATTGACTAGAAAATTACTGGCTAATAAGAAGGAAAAAGAGGACAAATACCATATCATACATAAACTTACAGGTAGTAAAGTTTTCCAGCAGCAGGAAGCACTCGTTTCCTGTAGTCTATTCCAGAATCAAGCTGGATTGTGCTGCAGTATTTCTACAGAGACAAAAAAAAAAAAAAAAAAAAAAAAAGCTCTCCTCAAACCAAAGCTGTATTTACTATTGTCTGTGTTAGAGAGAAGACACAGTGCTGTGATAAACCATCAGCATGAATTTCATCTGCAAAACTGAAATTCAAGATCACAAAACTGAAGTCTCCTTTACATTTATGAAAGCAAAGAAATAAGCTGGAAATCATTCACATATTCAAAACAAAAAAGTAACCATTTTCAAAAGTCCATCAACTAGAAAATTAATACAGATTGGAAGCACACGAAATGAAACGACAGTGGATATTACTCATTCTCTCTGCGTAGTGCTTTGTTGGGGGAGTGTGTAAAAATAATTATTTTCACATTAAAGAATATACATTTAGACACAGAAAATTAGGAGCAATAAAACTTTAAGAGACTACAATCAAATTCTAGCAACAGAGACAACTGAAACTACTTCTACTTTATAAGCTAAAAATAATTTTATCTTTTCCTTCTACTAAGAAGATAAAAAATTTTGTGAGTCGAACATCAAATATATGAACCAAGTCTTGCTGCAAGATCGACCGAAGCATAAGGGGGAATAAACAAAGCTCTATATCAAAAAGATTTTGTTTCATTTTTGTGATGTCTGAATTGACTCAGAAAAGGATCTTCTTTTCTTTTTCCCTTTAAACAACCTGTAAGATTCCCAGTGTGATACAGATGTCCCTGAGTAGTCACAATAATTACTTCTGTTAGAAAACTCAAAACCAGCTGTACTGAAGGGTGCTTTTTTTGATTCAAGGCCTGAGACTGAGAGCAAAATTCTCCCTAACCTCAGCGGGATCTAGATTTTACACCCTCTGGGTCAAAGGGAATAGCTCTGCTTATCTGTTATTACTACTGCCAACATGCACAACTTCTGGGTGTTACACAGCTAGAAGCAAAAGAAGCTATAAAAGAAAGGGAGGAAAAGTTTTAATATTTTAGAAAATATACCTCTATCAATAATTTAATTAAAGCAATAAAACTTTTTTTTTGTAGGTAATTCAACACCATTAAAATTCTGTGGATTGCTAGAATCCATTAAATTAATCTACTTCTTCACTGCACTATGAACTATTAGTTTATCTTTAATACTCTTGTGAAGCGTTTCATATTCTGTGTCAAATTTTTCAAAGCCTCCTTGAGGCCATTCAAATAACAAAATTGGAAATGTCAAATCTCATTTCTAGCAACTACATTGCAGGAAAAAACCCCTTGAATTTTAGAAGAACTATCATCAGTGATTTAAGGAACAATGGCCCTTTTGAACAAATGTGTTGCATAGGACTTATAGATTACAAATATCTGCAGGAGTGACTATGATGACTCATTGCACTAATTTTTTTACCCTTGGCTATTACTGAAGGCTCTATACCTATTTTAAACCTCCAACTTCTCTGCAAAGATATACAGCTGAAGAAAGAAGATGAAAAAAAATCATCCTGAAAGCACAGAATCCCAGGAAAATCCATGTATCTTTAATTCCGGTAAGTGAAAAAGCCATGCTAATCAAATCATTATCTTGGGCTAAGGCTACTGCAAACACAATAGCATTGGTGCTACAATATTATTATAATCTATTCCCTTTCTTTTTGTGAAAGCTTACAAAGAAAGAGAATAACAGAGCAGAAGAAAAAAGTTCCAGAGGCATGTAATAATATGCACAAGGGAGGGAGGATGTTTAAGCTTTTCTTCAGCATCAGTCTGGCAGTCAATCTAGAAGGAAGATTCCTGAAATTTCACAGCAAAGCTGGTATACTTAGCTTTTCTTTGCCAGGCACTGATGCTCAGAATCCTTCCGCCTAATGTTTTATTTTTTCAAAGTAGTAGATTAGCTCAAGTACTATTTTCTTCATGTTAGTAGGGGGCGAAAAACAAACCCAACCGCAACACGTTATTACTACAGCTATGCAGAATATGAGATTATTTAGATTAACTTTAAATACTCAGATATTTAGTAACACTGTTTATCATTTTGGCTTTTTTCCTGGAAACAACAGATAGGAAATTTGGCATGAATTCAGTCTCATCTCTTTGGCCTTCAAGGTGGGTTTACAAACTCTACTGCTCTCTCAGGGTGTTGTGTTGCATACAGAGTGAAGAGTGAACACACAACTACATATACTTAAAAGCGTGGTATGGTTATGGTAGGGCTGAAATAAAAAAAAAAAAAGAGCACCTGAACACTGTAGCTGGTGTAAATTTATTGTGCTGATATTTACAGCAGTGTTTGTGGCTCAGCTGCTAATGACTGCTGAGTACAGCAGACATTCTGTGCACTCAAATACAGACTGATACTGGGCTATATTATGCAGGCCACTGCAGCTTGCTGAAATACAAATCAGCACTTGGTGCTACAGTATTTTAGTCCACTTGTGTCCTGCTTACAAATTTATCACTCCTTAAATGCACTGACAGTCTTTTATGACTGACTCCATGATTTAACATTATAGTGAATGAGTTTTGGAGCTAAGAACCGTAGGTGTAAATAGCACCAATATAGCTATGAAGTAGATTCATTTCTCCTGTCTTCCTCCCCTTTTCTCTTTCTTCAGAGTAATTAGTATTATCACTATTCAGGAAAAATCGCTATCATTAGTGACACTAGTTAAGAAGAGCTTGTGTGCTCAAAAGCTTATTTACGTTTTTGGGCCCTTTTTAAGCTACAAACAGTTGCCTAAATGAAAGATATTTCTTTTCCCTATAAACCCTGTCTTGTATGTCTACAATAATGTACTACTACTGATTCTAGTGTGATATAACATTACACGGTTTATTTCAAAAACATGTTAGATATTCTGGGCTATAGGACCTTTCAGCCAGAAAGGCAATAGCAGCATCCTGGTCAGAGATGTATAAAATACAGTTATTACAGTCCTTTCTTAGGAGGCAAAAGTCAATTAAACCAAACATGAACAAAATGGAAAACCAGAATTCTGATATACAGCAGTTTTCTGTAACACACGATATAAGCATAGAAGTAGGAGCCAGTTAACAGAAACATAGGGATACTCAGTCCTTTGGTAAACATTTGGCCTTTTACTATCCTGCTCCTTGAATTTTCCTAATTAATTTCCAATTTTGGTTTGGGTTTTTTTTGCTTAATTCTGTGCCATCTTTCAAATACAGTTCTGCCTCTTATTTTTCAAACCAGCATTCTCAGTCAAATTCTGGTTTATATTTTACTTTGAATGTCTAGCATATTTTTCATCCATTACTGTCTCAAGAACCACTGACTCGGACCTTGAAGCCAGTTTCTTCCCCCCTCCCTGGTTTTTTTTGGGTTTTTTTTTTTTTTTTTTTTGGCCTCTCCAGACTGATGCTCAGTTCAGGAAGGTACTCCAGTCATTTAGAGCCCATGTTCTAAACAAAAATAAAACAGCCATGAGAATTTCCTAACCCTTCTACAGCTTCACCTGAATAAGTATCTACCGCTGTTCATCATTAATTATTTCTACTGAGACACTTCAGAGCTCACTCACACCTATTCTGTTAGACACTGTATTCATAAAATGGATGGCTCCTGCTATTAAAACAAAACATTATGATCTGTGTAGCACCATGTTCCCAGAAAACATTCCTTTAAAACATGATTGCTGTTGTTAGATTATAACCTTTGTAGAGTAGGAACAACCTTCTCCTTGCGTGACTATATCACAGTAGAGCATAGATCTATAGGTGCTATTGGAAAATAACGTAACAAAAAAAAAAAAATCAAACAGAAGTGTGAATAAAGAAATCAACCATTAAATGATAATATGGAAGAAATTAATGCCAACAAAATGGCATACAAACATGTACTGGTGTGGGCAATGCTATTTATGCAAACTGAGCTCTATGCAGTAGAGAAGAGAAAGGGCGTGATAGCAGTACCAGTGAACTGAAAAGGTGGTAATGGGAGGATTGTTTGCACCACCAGGCAATAACAACAGCATTTCTCCTCCAAGTTAAGAATGTACGGGTGGAGACAGTTCTAAAGGGGGATTCAGCACATGGTCACCTTTACTCAAAGCCAGAGTCAGAAAGGTCACAGAGAAGCTATGTGCTGAGCAGAGATCCAAAAGTTTTTCCTTTTGGGGTTTCCTTTGTAGACAAGGGTACCCACCACAGTTCTTTTGTTTCTACACACATAAACATTCACTTATCTGCTTCACAGGATGCAGAGGGCAAAATGTTCATATTTGTAAATTATTTTTTCAAGAGAAATGCTTTAAATGTTAAAAAGACAGCATATAATCAGAATGTATAATAGAAGAAAATAAAGCACACCAAAATATTGTAAACATTCAAGCAAAACACTTAAAATACTAGATTTACAAAAATGAAAAACAGATACATGGTTGCACACTATGGAAATACAAATACTGCTCACAACTGTAAGAATGAAATACTGAACCTCAGAGAGGGTGCATATGTGAGTACCACCATGCACCTTTTCTCACCTTCAGAGGTGTCAACGACATTATACTCCTGCATCATGGAACTAGAAAATCAGTACTATCATTTACAAACCCTGCAAGTTTGGGGGTGGGGGGCAGGGGAGGTAGGCTTCTCTACTTTTTACCCTTCATCTTTTTGCAGCCTGGGGAAAAACCCTACTAAGATTACATGTAGAAGTTCCAGTTTCTTTCTTCAACTTTGGACTAACTTCTCCAGCACTGGACTGATTAAACCCTACAGATGTGATTGCATCCTCACACTCACTAATCACCACCACGGAATCCTAATCAACAGCCAAAGAACTAACTGGAGTGCTCAGATTGTTAGTACTTAATTGTCAAAGCCACGACTGTAACTATTGGTTTCCATTTTTTTAAGATGGAGTTTTAAACTTTCAGATTTCATTTACTTGGGCTAAACTTCTACTTTTCTTTTGAAATAAATACTTAAAATTGAAGCTACAGTTAGTCTAGTCTGTTCTTATGGAACCATCTACAGTTTCCAACAGATTTGCTATTCTATTGAGATGTTTCAAGTCTGACTTACCCTATTCAATTCAAATGCATAAAATTAATTAGTCATACAATTTATTTTGAAGTCATTTATGTATTTATGTGTACAAAGAACAAATACAATTACAGAATTGAAAACGCAATTAGGAAGTTAAAAATAAAGCATGATCATGCAGTCATTTCCACTGAAGTGGCATAAAAACTTTTTATTCCAGAAGGAAAAAAGACAAAGCCTCAAGGCTCAACTCGAGACAAAACACCTAAAATGAAAACTTTCAGATAGAATAGATAAAATTAGACTTTCAGTATACCTACTGTAGAAAGTTATTGAATATAGAGTAATATAAATACATTTTTCTTCCTGTAAGCTCCTCTAATATTCCTTTGTTGCTGCAATCAAGAATGGTAGCTATTAAAATGTTTCACTGCTGAAGAAATTAAAGTACACAACATGATAGATCCTTAAGTAGAGGAACAAAGGTTTCAGAAAATCTCAAAAGACAAAGTTAACTAGATAACCAGCAAGTTCTCAAGACATGTGTTTCCCATGTGTCATAAAAAACCTGAAATGCTAATACATGGGCTTGTGTACATTTAGTACACGAGACACTGTACTAAATACCATGTGTCCCTATGAGCTCAAATATTGTGATCAGTTCATGACCCTTGATAATGCAGGTTGAGCAGGTATTTCTTAACCTTACCGGAGACCACTGTAAGTCAATGCAGTTGCCATTCTCTGCTCTGAATTTTAATGGCATTAAAAAAAAAAAAAACCAAAAACCAACATACAAACCCATACAAATCACCCTGTCAGCCCATAGGGCAAGACAAACCCTATCAGAGGACCTCCAGAGAAGGTGTAGGGGAACAGAGATTTGAGAGTGCTTCACCTTGGGATGATCATTACCTTAATTCCCACACCTGCTGAGTTTCCTCAGCCTTTCACACTTGGGTCAAACCAGACACCTGCAAATGCAGCAGTAGCACTGCATCTGCAGTATCAAATACACCTTCCACACAAGCAGAGTATCATCCTATCCCCAGGCATGCAAAGCTGCACAAGTAATACTCTTGGCCTCTCGTATAGTTCTTAACAAGCATATCAGAACACCTACTATTAATAACCAAGCCATGCCTAACTGAGAAGTGCAACTTCTAACCACTCTTTCTGAGCAAAAAAAATCATAATTTCCACATAAGTATCACCTTCCCTTTTCAAATGCATCCTCAGCATCTAACTCTTTGTATTAGCTTACATACAACCCCCCCCCCCATTAAAAAACACCCCACACCTGTCCTGCTGATTTGATCTCCATTAACAATACACAGGATCACTAATATTCCTTCCCCCCAGCAAATCAGAAAATAATGAGATTGTTCACTGGTAATCATTCCTCTCATACATTTACACCCAGCCTGAGAGAGAAAAATTCTCTTGCATTACACAACATGTAGACGCATGATGAGAGTCATCAACCAGCAACAGAGGAAGCGTTCCTCAGGTAAACAGAACTCAGTAAACTTAACCATTTTTATTTTTCCTTATTTGACTCCATGTAGTGTTCGATTATCAACTAGAATATTATTTCTTCTTTCTTAAAATTCTTAAGCGATTTCAAGAAAAGGTTTCTCTATCCAAAGGATACCATTACAATTGGCATTTTCCCAAATGATTCATAACTGTGGTAGAACAAGAATCCTCTTAAGCAAAAATGCAGTGTGTCATGAAAAAACTATTTCTGACCTGCAAAGCATACCCACAGGTTTTAACTTTGGCATACTCTCAAAGTCATCAGCAAATGACAACCACCAGCACGTTTCAGAATGTGAAACTGGTCCAACTGGGACTCACGAGCTGGGCAGGTCTGTCCACAGCCTGCTGAGAAGTGTACAAAGTTAAGTGCAGTGTTTCCTCTCTGGTGCAGCTCTAGAAGGAGATCAAACCAGACCATTAGTCACAAGCAAGCGTGATACAGGTGCAGGACCTTCAAAGGGCTGCTCCTTTTATCCATGCTTAAAATTTGCCTTATTAAAAAAAAAAAAAAAAAAAAAAATTAAAAAAAAAGAGAGAGAGAGAGAGTATAAATCAAGTTTGTAACACTCTTAACTTTCTGCTACACCAATCCATGGAAATGAGATGTCCTCAGGGGGAGGGACAATGAGAAAGGGAATCATCAGGTATGGTGATGGATAAAAACTTGGTCCAAGTGTTGTTGGGTGTGCATACAGTTTTTGTCTCCCTGTTCAGATGTTGTTGAAACAGTAGACTTTAAAGAAAATGTCAATGAATCCTCATAAGCACTATACATGACCTCTGGGGTAATTAGCAATCATTCAAAAGCAACAAGACTAAAATGTTCTATTCTTTATTACTGTCAGCTCTTGTCTTGATCAGCATTTTAATAAAGATGGTTCATTGCTAAGACAGTTTCATGAATCAGTCATAATTACATTCTGACACGCAGTGAATAGTAAAGCAAAACTAAATATCACTTCATCAACCTTTCTAACCTTTATGCAAGTATTAACTGTAAATAATTTTTACACGATCTTACAACAGAAAATCTGCATATTTCTTAGCTTTGTACATACTCTACCCTAACTGAATTTCCTGTGACCTATACCTGAAAAAAAAAACCTTACAATCAGTCATAATTACTTAGCTTTACATGATATTCAGGTGTTGCCTTTCACAGATCAAATCAACTTCAAGTACAAAAGGCTATTTGTTCTACAAAATAGTGCAATGCTTTAAGGGGTTAACTGATTTTTTTTTTAGTCTTTTCCCCTATATTCTTCTGCAATAACAAAATATGGGAAATTGCTACAATAGCCTTAGACACTTCATGTTTGTCCCAATTGTAAACACTGTAACAAAGCAAAACAAAAAAAAACCCAAACCCAAAAAAACAAACAAATTTTGAGGAAAACTTTCAAAATGTCATCCAAGAATCCTGTACAATACCAATGAAACTAATCACGCTCAGGTTAATTTTGGATGACAAACATTTTATTTGTGAGTTATTTTTAAATGGACCTAGAGCACAAAGATCCGGGAAGTGAAATACTGCCAAATATAATTTTTTAAAATGAATCTTTTTCTTACACTTGTGACAAGAATATTTAAACTTTAAACTGAAGAGTTTAGCAGAGATAAATTTAGGCATAAAAAGTAATTCAATGGAAGTTGCACAAGTTTACATTACAGCCTTCAAAACTTTAACAACTAAGAAACCCCACTATTCTTGCTACCACAAGGAACATACGATCTATTGTACAACTTTTCAATAACTTATTTTAATGTCTAGCTACAAATCAGCTACCCCCTAAGAAGAGGAAAAATAGACAATTAACTTGTAAAATAATGGTACGTGAATAAAGACAGAGACTCTTAAAATGTACTGTTCTGTGAATAGTATTTCAGATATTCAGACAAAAGTGAAAGAATTCAGGAGGTACAGATGTGGCTGTGCTGGGTAGGAGACAAGTAGCCTCTCCTTTTTCCAGTCAGGGAGCAGAAGAATGGCAGAGTAAACTTCCATGCAATACAAATTACACTGAACAGCTCTCCCCATTTCACATCACCTAAGAAGAAATCTTCCTTGCAGAGTTAACTATAAATACAAAAAAGAAAAAACAAGCCACAACCTAAAACCAACCCACAAACCACTGTGTAACATTCAGTTCTGCTAAAGAACCAATAATGACTGTTAACTTTCAAACTCCTAATAAACAAGCTGTGGTGTCTGTGAAAAACAAATGCCAAGAGTTCACTCTGAATTTATAACATGATGTTTTGTAAGCTAAGGGTCAAATTCACCCCTAATACATGTACTTCATTGGAATTATACCCTGGATGAAGTTATTTGTCTAGATTTCTTTTTTGCTGTTGTTTTTCTTTTTAACATTTGATTTGTATTTCTTTTCCCAGTATTAGCCTTTGCTCCTGCCAGAACTGTTGGCAGGCAGGGGAAAAAAAAAAAAAAAGGTAGTATTGATTTACAAAACTGGATTTCCCAGAATAAAAAAAAAAAAAAAAAAAAAGTGATTAAGATCTAAACAAAAGCTAAAGATGGCTTACGCTTAGCTCTGATGAGGTCCGCTACCTCATTACCAACAACTGAAAACTTCTGATGCATTTTGTTTCAAGGGAATCCAAAAGTCCTTGCTGTAAAGCAGGCTGGGGGGTGCTGGGTCCATTCACTCTTTCTGTATCGCAACCATTATGTAAGAAGTATAAAACACTGCCTTTATGCTGCCAAACCACAATGACTCTTCTTACATCAAAGCGTTTTCACCACTAAGGTTTTTTTTCTCCGAAATTTATTCAAGCCAAGGGCAGGGAGACAACAATTCATACACACTAATTACACCTAATTATCTATTCCCTTTTTTTTTTTTTTTTTTTTCTTTCCACCAGCTTCGGCCAGTGTTATTTGCTATCTGGGTTTCTCACAACCTCCCCTTGCCCTGTCCATCCAACTCAACAGTAAAGTCTTTGAAGAAAACAGTTGTGGCTTCTTAGAATTTTAACAATATAAGGTTCAACTCAAATTAAATTATTCTATTATTAGTTTTGACACATTTATGTGTTAAATATGAAGGCTTCTTGGTTAATTTGGCAAATTCCTCACATCTCTTCGTGGCAAGAATTGCTGGTAACACCCTCTCTTGTAGGAGCTTCTCCTCATGCTTTCTTTTCATGATCTAAATGAAATGTTTATTGGATTAAAGTTCTTCTCTGCAGACCTCCACGGTGGCCTGTGACAAAGAGCTTAAAAGCTTTATTAATTGGCTCGGGCTTTTTGAGGGGAGGCAGGACCTCATTTCACATTACATCACAAGCAAATAAAACTGCCACGTGTAATTAGACTAATTTACCCTGATACAGCAGGAATCAACTATTCCATATCTATGATATGCTTTGATTTACTCATTTTAATCAAGGAGTAAACAAACCAAGCAAGAACTCAGGAAATCCTAACAATTAAAGGAAGTGAGAAGGCAGGGAGCCTGAGACTGAGCTACAGTAGCAACTAGTTTATCCTAAGATAAAGTTTTCATCTGCACCTAAATAAACTATCTAGGAGCAAGCGCATGCGTGTGTTTAAGACAGACGTAGAAGGTAAACAAACTGAACAGCTTAATATCTAGAGAACATGCTAAAGCAAGAGGTACATTATAAAATACTGTAAGAGTTAAGTGCTCTGAACTACAGAATTCAAATAATCCTTGTGTTTAAATTTAACACGTACACAGGCTTAGAAGGCTGAATGCAGAAAGGGCTGGTAACTTCTAATCTGACACCTTGCTTTCTATATACAACATTTTGTTAGTTGACAGTCTTATAAATTTGTCAAACTAAAATTACCCAGAAATTATACTGATGTTCAGCACAAAAATACTTGCCACCATGCTATATTTTCTATTTTTAATTTTTTCTATGTTTAATTAGGTACGCTTCACAAAAGATGAGTACTTCTATTACTTGCAGAGAGAGAGAACAAGAACAAATGCTCCTTCTACTTAGGAGTTTGCTTGGTTACATACTAAGAAGGGAAACAAAAGGCCCAACATCTTCAGTAATGAAAAAGTCAATTGATAGGCAAAGCCATCACAATATCAAAGGCCTAATCCCTGCAATTCTGACTCAGGTGACAGTTCACAGGGGTCAGAGTGGCTGACACTGACCTCAAAAGCAGGTTTTAACTATTCAACATACTGAAAGCTGCTGGGCTATCACACCATTAGACTGGAACAAACTGACAAATCAATTTCATCAAGGAGATGACTTTGGGGGGGGGCGGGTAGAGGCAGTCCCGCCAATCAACAAATCTCTGCATTTCTCACACAGGTGGTTGGACAAAAGCCGAGTGCACCATCAAAGACATTTTATATCTACCAGATGCCTTTGTACAAAACTAACTCCCACAATTTCCTTAGGGACAGCTCTAAATGTTTTAAACAAATATT
Source organism: Aquila chrysaetos chrysaetos (assembly GCF_900496995.4). Lineage (NCBI taxonomy): Eukaryota > Metazoa > Chordata > Aves > Accipitriformes > Accipitridae > Aquila > Aquila chrysaetos. The sequence continues at coordinate 60,901,997 of NC_044005.1, forward strand.
TCTCACGTATTCAAACTAAGTTATTGAAAAATGAAAATACTTTTAAATTCGTCCATTTCTTGCTTTGAAAGAAAGGGTATATTTTAATTAAAACCAACCAGAGTAAACAACAATGTCCATAAATAAACATCAACCAATTTTGAGACAGTGAACAAAACAGCGTATAAAAATACATTGCTTTCTATTCAAGAAGAGTGTACAATGGTCCCTAATAGCAGAAGAAAAAAAAAGTTCACTATAGGAAGCTTACAGTAATTTCATGTCCTACTGACAACAGGCTTCTGGTTGATTCTTTCTCTTCAGTTAAAGCAAAATGCAGGTAGCCAAAGCCAAACATTTTATTCTAAAACTGTACCTTTTAAAGGTATACTCAGGCTATGAAAAGCCCTAAAACTTCCTGACTTTCAGTCAGAATTTACTGCAGTGCAGGTCCACTGCAAGAAGAAAACCTGAGAAAATGCAGACGTTACATATTTGGTATTTTGACATGCCTTGACTTTTTAAAACTTCACACTATGGTTCCAGGAAACCTTTGGAAACTCAAGAACTGCTCATTGAAGTTATAGATTATACACAACAAACTATTTGAGGTGCTTTCCTTCCTGTTTGTCTGAAGAATTAAGCATTGAACTAGTTGCTGAATTAGAATTAGGATTCCAGAACAGTTCAGGGTTGATATAAATGTCTTCATTAAATGTCTGCAAAAATTAAAATGTTGCTAAAATTACTGCCAAACCAGTAAAACAAAGCGTGCTTTCTCTTTTTTTTTTTTTTTTTAAGAGCCTAACTGCAGATCTTATATCAAGTTGTTAAAGATACATAGCTTTATTTGTAAACCAGTTTTAAAATGTTTAGAAAATTTTTATATTTCTTATTGGTGTAGATTAACAATTTTTGAGTATTTCTGCTCTAAGCATTTGAACAAAGTAACTGTGAGCAATGAATGTTTTTCTTTTCAAGAACTGCCTTTGCCAAAAAAAAAAAAAAAAAAAACAACACCAAAAAACCCAACAACAAACCACTTAGGCGTTCCATGCACTTTAAAATGCTTGGTAAGAGATGCCACAAGATTAAAAGCTCAATCAGAAGGAACTGAATCTAATTGCAATTATAGAATTAAAAGATTTTCCTTCCTAATACTTCTTATCTCTGTAAAGCTCTATCTTTATTAAATTTCATGGACTGAAGAAGCACTCTTATCTGTTGCAGCAACAAAGCCCTGCCATAAAGAATATTGTGTCCCAAAGAATTTTAGCCACAAAAACGAACCAATCAATTGAGTTTTTCCCTGTTTATCCAAACTACCACTTTAAGTTAGAGGACTAAAGAATCACTGAAAAATTACATCTCAAACTACTTACTGGGATAGGTTCAGAATTGGGCAGGGGACACACACAGGGCAGGAAGAGCTGCTGTCTTACTGGCCTGCCCAACTACGCAGACCTGGAGCTTTTACATGGCCCTAGAAAGTGGAACTCACCAATTGCATCTCCCACTGCAGGCACTCAGCAGTCACTTGCCCCCTGTAATCTACCACCTAGAAAGGCAATACAGACAAACTTTGCAAGATAACTGTGTCTTCCCCAGAGCGCTGTTTCACCTTTTTGCTTATTCCACAGAAATGGGATTGTAGTTATCTTTGTAAGAAATATGAACCCAAATACAGATACTGGAATTATATAGGCTGAAGAAAATAAAAACAACAACAAAATCAAGGACGAACATGGCTAATGCTAGATCCAGTAAAGAAACCATTTCTTTTGATCATTTGAAGACAGGGAAAGATTTTTGTGTAACAGTTACCAGGGTATCTAGGAACTATGTGTTCCATTTATGAGGAATGGAAACAGCCTGAAATCTATTTCAAGTGAAGTATCTCTTCACAGAAATGTACTGTCAATACTTCCCATTTACCCCATCTTCCCAAGAATATTTAAAGGAATTCAAAGATCCTGTGTTGAACTTGAACTCCTTTTAGTGCTAAAGCCTTATTTTAAGATTTATGATCATAAAAGTTAATTTTCGAATCAAACAAACAAACAAAACCAACCCACCCATTCACCACCACTAAACCCCAAATAAAAGCCCTGCAGGAGGCTCTGACCCTAGAGAAAACCGAGACAGGATTTAGTCCAAGTTGTCAAAGCCACCACCAGGGAACAGGTTAGATGAGACTGCCACTACCACAGACACATATGGCTTGGAGTGAGGTAGAGGCAGAGAAGACAGTAAATCAAACACCTGCAAGCATCCAATGTAATATTTTTCCTTTATATTTCCATGCAAAACCCTGGAAGTTATCATCTTTACATTTCCTAAAGTCACATACAGAATTATAAACAGCTGAGGCAGAAGCTACTCCAATCCATTAACACCAATGCCATGATACAGATTATACTCACATTGGGGAGACATAAATATACATTTCTCAAACTACCACAGCCAGAGAATCAATTTAGTTCTATCCACACCTTTGTAATGTAAAGGTCCCTTGTTAAAATCTTACTTTAAAATACATTCCAGTGTGGTTTTTTTAATGCCTACTTCTGATGTGTTAAATTCAAAATGCAGATTTGCAAATTTTTTATTATTATTTTTAATACCTTGCCATTGCCCTTCCATTTTCCAAGTAAGGTCAGAGAAGCATTTGTTGATAAGTTTCCTCCGATCCACCTTTCAGGCATTATGTTTTGGGGAAAGAATTATGTTATATTGGTAACATTTATTAAAATGACATTAAAGGCAGATACATTTAGAGCAGTGTTAAAACACAAAAATGTAGGGAAAGAACAACAACACGTAATCAAGAATTTTAGAAAGGCCCTTGTGAATAGAGCGTTGAGTTTTTTCTCCCTTCATTCATTATTATGGCAATGTCCATCTACCTCTAGTCTGGCTTGTGCTACTTGTTTCTTTTTGCACTACTCTATCCCCTGTCGCAGCTCTAAACCAATTCACCTTCAGAGCTTCTCTCAGCATTCTATCCACAAGGTCCCTTGTAAAAATTTGGATTATTTTCCCAGTCTTGATGAGGTGTTCTGTATGCATAAACTACATTTCACTTTTTTTCTTCAGCTAGCAAAAAAGAGAAAAAAGGAAACTACAAATAAGCATACATGAGAGATATTCTTTAAGTCTGATCATCAGTGAAATGAAAGAGCCTTACATTTATCAAGGAAGAAAACTAAGAGTCAACAAGGAAAGATATATAGAAAAGAAAGGTTTGCCATGGTTGCTGCATTTCAAAAAGCAAATGCATACGAAACTACTACCATTCTTCAAAATGCTCTATGATCAGGACCTCTCCCTGCATCCAATGAAGTCAGCTACAGAATAAACCCTTTTCAAGAATCTGAAGTGGAAGTGGATATTCAGTTATTTTTATGTTTCTTACTTTTCTGAAGTCATCCAGGTAAAAACTACTTTCACTGGTGACCTCCCTGACTTCATACACAGCCATTCTGAGATACATAGGAGTGCTGCGTACATGTCAATGGCATATTAACTCAGTAAACCTGGTAGCTGCTCAAATGTCAACATTAGATAGGATTTTCAAAGGTGCTTAGGCAATTGAGCCATCTTAGGATTTCACTAAGCCCAACCTACCCTAAACTCTACCTTACCTTTCTTTTATCTTAGATATTGATATATTTAACATTATGTATATATTTATGCTGGCAATACTTCTGTGAGGTAGGGAAGTGCTGTTATTTCCATTTTACATGTCATGTCAATCCAGACAGAGCAGGACACAGGAGCTATATGCTAGCCCTCAATAACGTAACAATACAACCATAGCTTGCGAATTAAATGCAACTTGGCCAGAACTTAAAAATGTGAGTTCACCATATGTTCTTTTTAATAGCAAAATAAGCACTGATTGTATTATTCACATCAAGAAAGGATGCTCCATTTTTTAACCTAAATGAAGCAATTACAGTTTACAGCCTGCCGCACCACAACATGCAGACTCCAGGAAGCTTGCTTCAGAACTGCTGCTTGTTGAACATTATGTGAAGCCTCAAATACCCATTCAGAAAACCACTTACACACGAGAAAGACCTAGAAACAAGGTAATTGAGGGGTACATACCGAACGCTACTTTCCTTACACCAAAGGAACACCAAGTTTTTGTAGCATAGTAAGTGTAAGATGCCCACAAGTACACCACAGTATAACTGTTAGAGGAATACTATGTTACACAGCATATACACACCAGAAAGAAAGTCTTATCCAAACAAACAAATTCTGCTACCTTGGTCAAAAAGATAACTTTTTGTCATACTAAAAATGTCCAGCTTTCAAGACATGTTAATTCTATAGAGAAAGAGCTCCTTTTTGCCCTACCTTGAATTATTTTTGCCCCAAACAGTTAAAGCTTATACATCTTATCTGGAAACTAGTATCAAAGCAATCCTGTACAAATCTCTAATTTATTAATACAGCAGGCAAAATTGGAAAGCATTTAACAAGTGACTCTCCTTACCTTCAGCACAGCAATGAATGGTACAAAATTAGCTCTCTGAAGACCATTTTTATAGAGATCTGAAAGAAAGGAAATCAGTACCATTTTGCTACTTAGTCTTAATAACAATGTCAGCTTGTCTTTTAGTCTGGAAAATAAAACTCAGTGTTGCTGGAGAGAGGAGGAACAAAAGGCAGAAAAGGAGAGCTGAAATTGATTTCTTTTGCTGTATGAAAATTCAATACATTCTTAAGGAAGAAAGGAACATCGTGAGAAAGTCTGAAAAAGGCAGGGAGTAAAAGATGACTTAAATCTTTAACGACATATAACTGATTTTAGCAGAAGAAATAAGACCAGCATGTTTTAAAGTAAGGATATAAAAAAGGATTTGTAATGCTGGGTATACATTCATATGATTATAAGGCCAAAACTATGGAACTGCTAAGTCCCAAGTATTTGGCAGAGGGGAAAAACCCAACATAAACTAAAAATATGCTATTTGAGTTTACAAACTTAGTATAATTCTTATTCAGTGTACTGTGGTACACTTTATCTTCTAGCAATTCTACCAGGCACACTCCCTTTTCCAAAGGGAAAAAAAAAAGGGTCATCCCTACGGGGGGGGAATAAATTAAATGAATATGTAAACTTATGCAAAGTTGCTAAAAATACAACAGAATTTTTTTTTTAAATTAGAATGTTATGTAACAAAATGCAAATCTGCACTCAACAAAAAGACAATTATAAAAACAAACTGCAAAGCAGCATTTTCTATCTTATTTATCTCTGTATTTTATACAGCATAGAGTTCTCTTCTCTGGAAACTATCCAACTGCCCAACATGTTCATAACAGAATGACTTGTTCATTGAAAATGTTATTACTTAAACTGTACAATGGGCTGCTCTTTTTCATTAATATTAGGAAGCCTTATAAAAAGGCAGTGCAGCACCTATGACTGACAGGAGGAATAAATAAGAGAATACAGACACCTGGCAGATATGTCACCAAAATTCCTGGTAAAGACCATGCCAGGCTATTAATACTACCTATATTCCGCATAATGCTTGATGGGTACAACGAAGCTAAAGCTTTTGTGCTCTGCCAACACGTCATGGTGGACAGAAGATCCAGTATGCATGACAAACCAGAAGATCCAGTATGCAAGAGAAACCAACAGGACACCTACAAAATGGTTTTCACAAAATTGGATACATACACTGAAACGTTTAGGAAAATTACCAGTGAAGCTGATTCCACACTCTAACAAAGTTGTATGAAGCCATGTATCATTCCCATTCGTAACTCTGCAAATCATGATAGCTATACACTTGTTAAAACAGCAGCCAATTGCATATTTAATTGCAAAAATTAATGAACATGTAACAGTACTATAAAACAGCTACTTCTGTTAGTTCTTCTAGTTAATAAGGCTGTGAGTTTTGTATTATGTCTCTGTTTTGTGAGGATGAGAAAAATAAACAGTAATTTTGGTGGAGAAATGAAGCCAGCATTCCTCAAACACTGCACCTGAGTATTTTCCTTCATATTCCCTGGGGCAGAAGTTTAACATGGTTAAGAGTATCACTAATAGTCAGCAGCTGGGTACATCTGCTCTCTAATAAAAAAGCTACTTTTACCCTTTGTATCCACAAGAAACAAATCTCTCAATTCAGTCTTAAACCTTGAGGCAGCATAGTATGCTAACCAAACTCTCTTTCCTGTGGGAGGATTTCAGACACACACCATGAGCACGCAGGAGTAGTGAGAAAGGAAGAAGAGACAGGCATTGACGAACATCTGGACTGCAACATAGCTCAGTTCTGGAGACACTATTCTTGACATCCTCTGTTGGGTAGCTAGCACAAGTGGATGTCTTTCAAGTTGACACAGTGACTTAAGTATTAAAAACCCTATACAATGATAATGGTCACAAACTGACATCTCAATTTAAGATGTGGGATACAATCCCCAAGTCACAGTAAAAATCTCTCCTGAACTTTAAGGAGTAGCACTTCAAAAAACACAAGGATGGTTCCCAACTGAGTGAGGCACTAGTGTCCAGTTTATCTGTAGTCAACCCAGCTACAGCAGTTATGATTTCATCTTGTTTGCTCAAACAAGGAAAATAAACCAATGGGAAATTATTTCCCCCTCTAATAAAAACATTTGAGTGTTTTCTTCCCCCCCTGTTTTTTTTTAAACATGAAGTGCATTGTAAATCTTTAGTGATTCTCTTTTACTCAATCAATTTGGGTAGAAAAATTAACTGGTAGTTAATACTGTAACTCTTCAGTATTTTTTTGCAAACATTTGAAATTAATTAATCTGAAGTGTCATAAAAGTTGCACAGAAAGCATGCATTATGCTAACTGCTAATGCTACAGTACAACAAACATTTTCTCCTCTGCAAAAAATTACAATTACTGCTTGGTTAAAACCCATACAGATTTGGGGACTTTGTAGAAGGATCTACCTAGCTAATCACGCTTTATCCACAAATATTGTTAGAAATAGAAACAACTCTCCACCTAAGTAATTCCCAATGAGTGACCTCAATCCAGGCTGTGAGAATGGCATCTTGATAAGGGGCTCTCCTTTGAGCTGGTGGATCACATCTGCAAGTTTCCAAGTTAGAAACCAGGAAGGAATATAATCTCATTTCCCCTCTCTTCTGCAGAATATGATCTTTTCCTATCCTTGAATACATCCAAAACAGAGGAAACATTTCACCCCTCCTCAACTCCCCTGTCCCCAAATACCCTCCCACTGGCTTGGACAGAATAGAGAAGATCAGAAAACACAGGAGGTGGGGGGAGCAACACCTTGAGTTTGAGAGAAGGGAGCAGTAAGAGTTAGTGAAAAACCTTTCTTCCTTAAGAACACAAAAAAGCAGGACAAATCGGAACATCTCAGATTCTTGGAGTTTAGTAGTATTAAATACTGTATGATTTTAATACGATTGTTTTGTAAGATACTGAGATTCATTGTATTAGGATAATACTAGTAGCATGTTTGTTTTTACCTTCTGGCGGCCTGTTAGATGTTGCCACAACGACAACCCCATTTTGGAACAGATTTTCAAAAAGCTGCTTCAGAATCATGGCATCAGCAATGTCAGTGACCTGTAGAAGACAACACATTTGTTTTATCTTGCTTTCAGCTTCCGCCGCAATAGATCCGCAAGTGGCTTTGTAGCTAGGAAAAATGCTTGTTAGTGAAAGCCATGGAGAAAGATTCTCATTATTGCTTGGTGAGAAAAAATAAAAGGGATAATTAATAAGCAGTGAATGTACCACGGTCTTTCAAAACTTGCCCGCTCTTTATTGCGGAACTCCACCATTTCTTTACCGATTGCTAAATGATTCCATGTTAACTTCTATTATAAAACTACAGGTGGGAGACACAGAAAACAGACCTAAACATTTAAGAGGCCTAATTAATTAGAAACAGCATGAAAAAAACAGAAAAAACATGAAAAGACAGAAAGAAAATACACACCGGCTGTTTTACATTTCTATTACCTTTGAGGCAAAGGTTTGCAGAGGTGAATTTAAATGGTCATGGGACTTCAGAAATAAAGACAAGTAGCCAACTATATACATAATCAGCTGCTGTTGAAAATAGAATGATATGACATAGATACTATTGTGTGATTGTTGCAAAAAACAATTCAACAGATGGCCCATCACAAAAATAAGCAATTTCATTGTTCTTTTTAAGTGCCTTCTATTACTGTCCATGAATAATCAAAAGGCACGCAGTCACTTCCAGCACAGTCAGCCTCTTCTAACCTTCAGACACAAAACACGAATAAAAAATAAAAATGGGTGGGACAAGTGATACTGGGGAAGAAAAAAATAAAAAAAAAAACCCTAAAAAATAAGCCATAAAGTAAAATTTCTTTAAATATTTAAGTTTAGTTTAACAAACTTGCTTTACAGTACCAAGAAATAAAAGGGACATAGAAACCACTCTGTACAAATGAAAAAAATGTAATAGATTTTTCTGAAAAAAGCCCATTGTTACAACAGCAATTTATATTTTACAGGAGTTCACCAGCTGAGATCAGCAACCTTAATAAGTAAACCATCTCTATTATCATTACACTTGTTTCTCCTACATTCCCTTTGATTATTATGTAGACACTTGTTGCATTTTGACTTATCAAAACAGACCCCAATTCTGAGGAAATAAAAAAGTGGTGGCATGCTGAGAGTTATACACACTCATTACACAACAGATTGCTATGCTTTCACCAGTTTAGATGTGTATGTTGTGATAGTAATACATCTACAGAAAGACTTTAACCAGTATAATTTTTTTCCCTACTCCACCAGCCCTCCACCCCCCATCATTCCCCCATTTCTAAATGACCTTTCTGGGCAGCAAAAAAATTTAATTCTACACTAGAGACAGTAAAAAACTTAGGTTACATTTCTGACAGCTAGTTTAGAAGCAGTAGTGTTCATAAGGAACCAGATATAAACACCAGTTTCCTTCTTCCAAAGATTTCTTCTAATGAGTTCTATGGAATGCATTAATATGGATTTTTTTTTTCCTTTTTCAAAAACAAACTTTTATACAATCAGTAACACACCCCTCAGATTTGCATATCTCTGATCACTAAGATCCGGTATTCCAAAAAGCATGTAGTAATTCACTATTGTACTATATGTCTAATATATCTGCTTATACACCCACCTATCAATAATTTATCTCTTTTGAATACTAGAATTTAGGAACTTCCCCCATTCCTAATAAAAAAGACACACAAGGAATCAGTATATATGTGCATTATAGGGGTAACTGAATTTCTTGTACCACAAAGCAAACCCAATAGCCAAGTTTTAAAAAATGTATTATATAAAAAAAGTTTGTAACAAAATGATTTATTTAAAAATACAAGGCATGCTACCTTTAGAAAACAGGGAGGGAAAGAACATTAATGCTCACAAACTAACACAATAACATTCTCTTGTTAATGAGAATTGTTATTTGATGCAAAATTCCCATGTTTTCAACTCCATTACGAAAAAAACCCCTCTCGAAAGTTCTGTCAAAAAGCAAGAGAACCATTTTGAGAACTGGGATGCAAATATGAGCTCTTTTTATCTAATACAGCTTGGGAAAGACAGAAAATTTCTACAAGGTAAAGCAGGTAGAAGACAGTAACTAAAGCATTGTCATTTCTCATGGTTTTTACTGTCTCCAGTATTCATTGCAACAGAGAACAAAAGCAAAGGCTACAAATTACCAATAAGTAGAGCCTGCTAATGGAGAAAATGGAGAAATTTCATTAGCATTTAAGAGAAAAGATTTTTATGACCTAGTGCTGTTTTGCATTATGACTCACGTAAAAAAAAAAAAAAAAGGGAAAAAAGAAAAAACACTAGGCTAATAGTTAATTTACATGTGTAAGTGCCTGAGACTCAGTCAGCCACTGATTGGTACAGTTCCACCTAATGAATGACAAACATAAGCATGTATTATCAGCAATTAGTATTAGCACAAAAATAAGAGCCTAATTTTTATTAGAGGCTTTTAATAGCATGCAGGTTAGTAAAAACTCCCTAAATTGTAGTTTGCTTTAAGTCCAAGTGGTACTGATGGTATATAAAGCCTAACACTGTATGATCATTCAGCTTACCAAGAAATAGGGATTCTGTTTTCATTATTGATACTAACTAACATAGGTTACAGTCACACGCCAGAATTAGAGCTTCTAATTACCTGTGTATAGTTATTTGATCACTAAACAATAACTAGGCCCTTTTTATTGGCCAGCTTCTGTGTTCTAAAACATCGAATTTATAATTACAAATGGCTTAATTCTAGGGTTTTTCTTCAAAATGAGGACACTTTTAGATTGGCTTAAGACTTTCATGAAATTAAAAAAAAAAAGGCTTTAATATTTACAGTAAACTGTATGACAAAGATCAGGAAGAAGTAGCAATGCTTTAATAACCCAAGAGCCTGTGGCTCAGGCAAATGCTGATGAAGCACCTGCTTCAGAAGGGACAAACTCAGAAGCTTAGTGCCATCACCAAGGTCCTGGCTATCACACAGTATTTGCAAAAAGAAACATTTAAGACACAGTAATTTTTAATTTTTTTTAATACAACAATATTTTGGAACACACAAAACTACTTTAAAAGTACTGAAATATTTTTCTACATCAGTTAGTCTACTCTCCATTAGTTCGACAGTTCTCTAGGCTTTGCAACAAGATTCACTTCAGAGAGAGTCCTTCTGTTGTGCTTTAGCCCACTGTCAGAGGAATGTGCAACCTCAGCAATGCTTTTATCTTTTGAAGTTCTGCATTTGGTTTCCTCTGAAATATGAGCATTAACGTTACTTTTTGCTGTTACTGTATCATTCGTCTATGTGTCTGATCTTAAGATAAATAAATAAATTCAGCTTATTATCCTTTTTTTCCAACAGGTATCTGTAAGCAACCTGAAGCGTTTCATGCAAATCTCAATAGTTTTCTGGTATTTCCTCCACACACAAATATTTTGCCAAAGTAGTATAGACCCAACTTGACTTTCCATCTGTCAAAACAGACAGTAGCTTTGCCTGCAAGTCAGAGCAGTGTATGTTCTGAGTCCCCAGCTTTTTCCAGTTTCATTTTAATCTAGCAATTCTTTAAATATGAGTGAATCAGATTGCAGTGAAATCAAGCCATTATATCCACTGGGGAAAAGAGCTGCAAACATCCTCAAATAGAGATGGCTCTTTATTATCAATGTTAATTGTGTCACCATGTGAGCTGCTCTTCCAGTCACTGCACTACTTTATGACTATTTAAGCAGAAGGTTTCTTATCCCAGTGCCTTCTGCAAAATTTCAGAAAGCTGGGACTCCTCCTCGGTAGCCAAAGCCTGCATAATGTTCCATGCTACAGAAAATCAGTCAAGAAATCCAGCTATTCAAAAATCTGTGAATTTAGAGTATTAGTACACCCAGAACAAGTAGATTTTTAAAATTCACATAAGAATGCAAAGTCTTAGAAACACAGTTTAAAGTATAATTCTTGCATTACTTTCCCAACTGTGACCCACCGTCAAAAACACAGGTGATTTTTACAACTGAAGTGATTGATGTACTTCAAGCAAGTCAGCAGGGGGAGCAGGCTATCAATTTGGAAACAAGAAATACCAGAGTCTCTCCCCTTAAAATGTGGAAACATGACAGTCTGGAAACGGCACCACCAGGATATGAAAGCAGTGGGCATTCATACAGAAAAGCAGGTTTTTACACTAATATATGGTACAGCAAAGATGGCTCTTTCTACCATTTGAGCATTTGATGTCATGACAGTTAACGCTCCTCCCTGCCCTCTCCAAACCTTCCCATTTCTTCATAGTGTAAATATAACTGTCTCTGTATTTAGGTTTTACACTGCTAGTTTTGGAAGCCCAGCATTCATATTCACTAGATAAAGCACAATTAAAATGATCAAACAGCAGCAATTGCAATGACCCCACCCATTCTGAAACCATAGATCAAAGTACTCCTCCTTGTCAAAAAATGCAAGAGTAACTTAAAACAAGAACACCTACTACTTTACAGCTACAAAAATCCCCTTCATGGGAGCTGATCATAAACCAGTTATTTTCTCAGGTGCACAGGCTTGTAAAATAATAGCAAGAGATATAAATTGCTCTATCCGTTTCAGTAATGTATTAGAGCGTAACACAGACAATTTACAGTTAATAGACAATTCTTTTACTATTGGTGATTTGAGAACTAACACGGATCTGTTCTTAACTTGTTCTGCATTTTCTCTCTGAATTATAAAAATCTCAGCTGATTAAAGCTGCCAAATACCTCTAGCCTCTTTCCTAAAAATTTTTATACAGCAATTCTACACTTAAATTTGTGACGTGCCCTTAAAACAAAATTCACAAGCTGTGTAAAACAAAGGAAACAACCAAGTTAGCTTGGGAAATGATAATTTTATGAGTTTATTTTTAATTTTCACATTTAATTCAATAACAGTTTCTTAAAATATTAATTATGTTGATATAATCTGGCACTGCTGTGCCAAAGGCTCCAATAACTTCAGGAAAGAATTTAGGTTGAATTTGACAAGTTATTTCCACATCCTTAATCACACTGAGACAATTTTGTTGCCTTACAGGAACTACAGCAAAGACCAGGCATGCCAAGCATCAGACAGCTACTCTCCTGGGCACTGGACAGACTCAGTACAGGATGATGGTCCCTCCCCTGAGGTACTCGTAAGCCTGTCACCAACTCCAATACCCCCTTGTATGACCAGTAACCAGACTGGTAAATGAAAGCACTACAAGCAGACTTACACCCCCAACTTGCATCTTATCTCCTGGAAAAAAACCAAACAAACACCATCTTCAAAACTGTGAAATGACTTCTACACTTCAACTTCTATAGTTCACTACTGGCCAGTGATTCAAACACTATATTAGCAGTAACAAGTGTCATATTTTAAGATCAAAAGTAATTTCATGAAGTTTCCCTTGAAGTGCAGGAGTAATCTCTGACTTCTTACCTGAAATTCATCAAAACATAAGAGAGCAGCCTCTTCGCTTATTTCCTCTGCTACTGGTGCAATTGGGTCATATGATTTGGCCATAAATCCTGCCTTTCTTTTTGGCAAGCTCTGCTTAAGTCGATGTATTCCTCAGTTGATAAAACAGAAAAGAACAAATGTTTCTTATTGCTTTTTCTAAGACAGGGAGAACAAAATTATTTAGCTACCAAATAAAAAGTAACCCAGTCCAGTAAAAATAAGAAAGCTTCCAATTTAGTCCAATTTCAAGAGGGCAAAACAATTTTCAACCACATCCAGGCAACCATTAAAAGCTCACAGATTCTGCGATTCATATTTTCTTGTTTAGAAATATGTAAAACAAAAATCAAAGAACCCTTGAAAGCTACACACCTATACTTTATCTTTTAAAAACTGATAAAAATTAGTTTTCTCTTGCTCCAATTCATGACCTTAGTTTCAGTTTCACTTTGTAATTTGGCATTTTCTGTCTTAATCTTATCTCCGAGTATGAAAAACCCTTACAGTGTTTACAAATCAATGACACAGCTCTGTGCATGGCATCCTCTGAAGGCATGCTTAGAATGCATTTAGTTAAAAGAACTCAGACATAGCAACACAGTTATATTTTTAAATGTAAAGATGATGGTACTGGTACAAAGCAAGATTATTACATTCATAATTTACTGCCTCATAGATTGTATTCCATCTGACTAAACAAACATTCAGAAAACAAAGATCCTGCAGTAAGAAGCTACCTTTGTTAAGATTAAGCACAAATGACAAGAAATGGAAACAGAAAATCTCAACAGTGACCCAACAATGATAGAAAAGAGGGCACTGAAAGTGGCAGAAGTTGTCTACACCGATGAAAGCTTCCCAAGAAAAATGCAGGTGTCACAATACTTGTAAATTACAGTATTATTTAACAATTTCACAGTATTTTAAGGTCATAGAATTTAGAAACAGAAGCAAGTTTTAAAATATCTAAAACAGTATGTGTCAACACAAAGTGCCTTATTCACCCTGTCAGAAAATTTTCTGAAAGTTAGGATGAGCATCCTTCTATTATTTTTTCCTCTAAATTGCTGATAGTATTACTAAGTTTGTCAACCAGAACAGTTCTCATTCTCCTTGGTATTTATACCTGATTTAGTTATTGCTTATTCAAAATACAGATTGAATTTAACCTTTACTGTTTCAATTTTAGCAATTGCCTTCTTCAGATTGCATGTAAGCTAATTGGTAACTGGAAAACAGTTAAGGATTTAATCCTAAATATACACCCAAGTTTTCTATATAATCAGGTATACAGAATCTTTCAGAAAAGATACTTGAGAAATAATATGCAATTAATATCTACTCTGGTATGACAGACAATGCTAAAATCCTTTAACTTCTCTCCTATTTTTTACATTTTTTGCTTAAATACTTATAGTTACACCGATTAATATGAATACAAGAATGAGACAGACTTTTTTTTATAGATACCATATTTCATAAAATTCTTGTAAATACCTGCATCTGCACTTACTCTGGTGTACATCTAGCATGAAGCCATGAAAATGGACTCTCTTTTTCCTTTCTACTTCTAAGTGAGAATAGAACATGTCCATCACCATTGTTTTTCCTGTGCCTTCAAATAAAAAAAAACAAAAAAAAACACCCAACAGGTAGTTAATTTAAGAACAGTATGTACTGATTACAATAATGATTTTTCATTAGCTTTGAACTAAAGAAACTATACTCTTCCACAGAATAAGTACAAGACCAGACTGTTTGTGAAGAACAGTTATATTTTCTGTTCAAAAACTTGGAACAACTGCATTTTTATTTTTCCATTTTAAAATTTTGATCCATACAGAGATGGCCCAAAGGTTGCAAAAATGGCTCTATATGCATCCAGAAAACATCCTTAGTATTTCCTTTTGAAAAGTGAGTAAGTTTTCATGCTACATTGTTGCAATTAGAATATATAAATTCTCTCTGTGGCCCCCTCAATTACTTCCCAAATTCTTAAATGGCATTCTCAAATATTAGTGAGTGGGTAACATTGAAAAAACTACACATGGTAATGTAGTCCAATCCAACAGCTTCCAGAATTCAGAGTATAATTGTATTACATAACATCAAAACGTGGAAGAAAACTAATCCTGGAAATTCATTAAAGCAATAATGCTACATAAACATAAAGCTTTTAGACACTTCAGAATTTTAATAAACCCGCATTTAGAGAAAATTCCATTTAAATTGATGCAACTGAAACTTACCAACATCTCCATAGACATAAAGACCTTTTGGGGGTTTGTTTTTTGCAAAGAGCTGCAAATCAAGAGAAAAAGAATAAATACAAATATGGGGTAAAATAAAAGCAAGCACATTGCTGTGGTAAAGTAAGAAAGTAGCTACACTTAACCACCGAAGTAGCACTAGCTAGCAAAGTGTAACCTTGAATAAATCATTAGCTGAGAACTGATACGCAATCTTAACGTTTTATTTGTGCGAATTCTATAAAAGAGTCCAAGCACACATGCAGGGTTTGAGTTGGGGTTTTTTTAGATCATTGTGAAAATATCTCTATTCCCAGTCCTAGCACACAGGCCTTTTTACCAGAACACATATAAAATTATTAAATGTTTCCCAATCCATCATCATCAAAACAAATCCTTTTCCTCACTAAGTGATTTGAACAAACAGTCCTAGGAAAAAGTATATAAAATTAAGCAGAATTGTAGTATTCATAGACATATGCACTATATACCTATTAAAGCAGGTCTGCTTAAGATATAAAACATTAGGATTTAGAAAATCACTATTGCAAAGCCAGTAAGTATTGTAGGTCCCCTTTCTCTCCACTCTGAATCTTAAATGCAGAATCATCTCTGGTTTTAAACATGATTAAAATCAATGGAGTCACAGCTAAAATATGTACCTATGTACACATGCATGTGTGTGTACACATATACATATATATAAAAGGTTATTTTCAAAGTATGCCTTTTATTAATTATTTTCTCAAGTGAGTTATGTTTATCTTGAATGAATACTGCTTAAGAATTTTTAATCTCTTAATATTACTCAGGACATATGTTATGACACCTGATGGTTTATTCTGTTTTACTCAAATACACATTTTTATGGAAAAACTTGCAATAACATCAAGACTTTCAATTTGAAACACTCCTCCCCACTCAGTATTGTGTATAGCCACTTCCAAGTATAATTCTAAAAAGAAAGAGTTTCTAAAAAAATTGAAACCTTAACAAAATCCTCATCAAATCCATGAAACTGAATTGACATCCACAAAAACACTGCAGAAGAGTATTTGGTTATTTTCAAGTGCTCCACTTGCTGAGTTCTATGAGCTGAGCCAAAACAGAAGAAAATTAAAGCTGCAACTCTGTGGTCTCATTTGGAGCTGGGTAATTGCTAAACAACTTGAATCTAAAGCACTTTTCAAAATACAGTGCCATGTTAAAGAAACGTGGGAGTCAGCAGCAAAACACTAATTAAAGAAAATATATGACCAGAAGGCAGAAAGAGAATGTCTCAGGTCCTATAGTATCAGTTCATTCAGAAAATATGCAAGCATAGCCTATATAAGACCCACTTATAGATTTAATTTAGAGCTATATTAATAGGATAATAACAAATTTGTATCATCAATCTGTGGCTGAACAGGGTTTCAGATGTTCTCAAACCATTCCATTAATAGACAAGGCTGCAAGTATTTGCTAGTGCTTTGAAAGCATTGCAAGACAATTTAATTGACAAACATTTTTCAGTGTGTACTTTTTAAGAGCTTGTACTCATTAAAATTACTGATGCTTAAAGTTACACAGCGAAGAAAGAAGAAATGGAAAAAAATCCAAATGAGAGACATTCATAAGAATTTCATTTTTAATTTGAGATTAACAACAGTCATTTTAACAAGATAAAAGACTACATTAAATTTATTACATAAAAAGGCAGCATTAATGTGATTTGCAGTTTCACGAGGAATGACACAAAGCTAGAAAAACAAATCAATGTTTAGAGTACCGCTTTATCTGTCTTCATAAAGGTTATATAACCAGAACAACTAGTAACACCTACATTTTATACCATTTTTTTCATTGTAAAGTGTTTATTAATTACATTTAACCATCTTGAAGCTTGTCTTTTTAGGCATATTTTATTCTCACTCCAGTACTTACCACTTCTAGAAAACATGTTACAGAAAAAGGTTTTTTTGGCTAATGGAAACAAATATAATGGCTTAGACTCCACAGAAGTCTAAATCAACTTCCAGTTGATTTAAAAAATGGAATTAAGTTTTTCTGTGAAGACAGCAATTTTTGAGTGATATCTAATTGCTAAAAAAAAAAAAAAAAAAAAAAAAAGGATGGATACTGCTGAAGCTGATCATCTCTAAAAGCAAACTGAATGCCAAAAAAACTCTTACGCTCTTTGAGCAGTTAAAGAAGTTTGTAGGAAATATTTTACATATACTTCTGCCAGAAGTGCCACTATTGAGACTTTTAGGATACTTGCTTCCGCAATCCTGTCAGGTATTGTACAACACTAAGAATTTCTTTTTAAATTCTTGCGTTGGTTTTTTTTTAACATGTATTTTATTTTAAAAAAGTAAACTCGATCAGTGGACTTTTAATACTAAACCTCAGACATCTTACCGGTCTTAAGCTATTCTGCATTATAATAAAATGGATTTTTTTTTTTTTTAATTTTTTTTTAAATTATTCTCACTCATCTTCTGAAGCCTGTTAGTTGCATAAGAAAAAGAGTAACTTCCACTAGGATTTCTGATAAAATCCAATCAATGCTGTTTGTTCAACTTAGAGCACAGCAAGCAATCAAGAAAGTCAGCGGTATGTGGGGGAGAAGAAAGCAGAAGACTGATCTTGGTTCTATTGAAATACACACTCCAAAGAAGGAGGGGGAGAGATCTAATGCAGAAGATCCTGCAGTGACCCTAAAATAAGAGTAGTCTTGTTTATTTCAAGAAGGGAAGGGAAAAAAGTGGGAGATGTAGAAAGACAAACTAAAGAAATGAGCTTCTCCTCACTTCTATATTATTCTGAGGCATATTTGGGGTCTCAGTATAATGATGCTCAATAGGTTGACAATAAATTTGCTTTTGCAACAATGATAAGATTTAAGGACGTTAAAGCTAATATTTAAAATGTACAAAACCAAAAATATTAAGGGATGCATAAATCTGAGTTTGAAGGGGAGAATTTTGAAATCCTTAGACATATGTTTTGAATGCTCACCACATCCTTTCAAACAAGGGCATCACCACAAATGTGTCAAACCCCTTGAGTCCTCCAAGTTTCTTAATTCCCATAACATTCTTTGCAATAACTTAAGAAAGCATAACTTAAGCCCTTCACCAAGTTTCATTATCATCAGGACATGCTACAGCAGGAGCCGTTTTTCCTTTTATAGATGAGATGACTTACAGATTTTTCTTTGAAAATCATTCATATGCTAAAATATTTACAATTCCACAACAGGATACACACATTAGCATGGCCAGACTTACAGAATTCTCTCCTCTACCATCAACATGTTTTACACATTCCTGATTCAAAACTGTATGCCTTGCTTTGCATCAGATTTTTCTTTTTTTGTTTAAATTGCACTTTAATCAATCAATATCCTACCTCATCTAAGGAATTATATCGGTCAAAACATCTCCTTCATTCTGACAACTTCCTATTCTTTCTTAGATGTCTTTAATAATGTGCAACGTCTTCCCACCTTCTCCCACATTCCCCACCTCAGACACCAGAAGCAAGCAAATCATTTCCTGGGAATATTTACACTCTGATTTGAAAACCTTGTAAGTGAAAATGCATGTCAATACTAAGGTGGTGAATTAAAATATGCAGAATTCAAAAGACAAGTCTCCAAACAGCAGATGTTTTGGTTTTTTTTTAAACACTAACAAAACTGCCTCTTTCTCCCACTCTTTCAGGCCTCCTTTTTGGTTGCTGTTGTAACTGAAGACATTTTCAAGGTCTTGAATGGTGTTTACTATTGTTCATACCTCTTTTCAAAACATGACCTCACTTATAATTGAGCTTATTTCAAGTCATTAGTACAGCAACTCAACAACACTTAAGATGTCCCAATTGGTATTATTTTGAAAATCTAGAGATCTGAAACATCTATGCAAACTCTTACGGCCTTGAACTTCAATTGAGAGGATCTCAAAATATCTCAACTTACAAGGCCATGCTTTCACCAAGTTGAAGATCAAAGTCCTTGTTCAAATTTGAGTAATAATTTTGAAAAACAGAAGCCTACTTGGTTTGCAGCAAGACTAATTGCTTTTTCCCTTCAAATTCATTCTAAGCTGATGCCCCAAAAAACCTACATTGTAAAAAAAAAATACAGAGTTTTATTATCATAAAGGAAATGGCTGGTGGTGTGTGTCTCACCCCAGACTACTGATGTCAGAAAGCTATGGCCTGTAAGGTAATGCAAGTGTCTTGGATAGAGACTAAAATGCTTGTATTGTATCTGATATAAATATTTGTTCCCTAATCCTACTTTTACCATATTTTTAGGGAATAAAACTATTTAGATAAAAAGTGACAAATGAAGAACAAAACTAAAAACAAAGCAGACCATTGTAATGGTTCAGAAGTGCAAGAAGTTTCTGTTTCTGGAATAACTGTTAATTTAGAAGAGGCTTCTGCAATTCTACCACAGAAGAAATCAAGCAATAAAATAAGGGATATCAGACTACAGAAGAGGCTGATAGAGACAGGCTTCTCTCTCTCTTCTCGCTTTTCTTCACTGCAACCTCCCAAACACATTCTCTTCAATGACAGAGCCAGGAAAAATGAGCATGCCTGAAATGCCAGGCACCACTACTTTTTACTTCTAAAAAGCTGCCAGTACATTCTTTTCAATGCAGGAGATTTCATACTAAAAGTAGGTTAGTCAAGGTGCTAGAAACCTCCTGAAAAAGCAAAAAGTCAATCTACAAACTACTATGCGTAACTGATTAAAGTGTTTGACTTCTTTCCAACAAGTCCTTAAGTAATTTAAAATACATCATTTTGTTTCATTTACTTGTATTAAAACCCATTAAGTACAAAACAAAGCAAAACCAATGACAATCATTTTATCGTAAAAACAATTGAACATCTATAGCATAAAGTTTATCTTTTACTTCCTAGCATACTCAAAGTTGCAAAGTACCAGGCCTTCATGGGAGGAAAATGCCAGTGAGCTATCCATGAATACAGGATTTACCTGTGCCCTATATCATTAGTACTTCCTTCTACTAGTTACGTGAACTACTTCCACTCATAAGCCTACACAAATCCTATTCAACCCAGGCCAATTCCAGAGAACAGTACTCATCTCTTCTTGGCATGAAAAGCCTTAGTTCTACTCTTCAAAACTGAACCAAGTTTGCAACAGCATCCCTGCCCTGAAAATCCATCATAACAAACATATATTTTGCTTACTTAGAAAACTCCTTGAGAGATGCAGACATATGACAAGCATATGATACCAGTGTCTACAGGTAGTACAGTGCTTGATGGCTATGATTTTACCAACTACCTATTCACAGCTGTGACTCTTATTCTGGGGAAAACCTTCATTAAGAATGTTGACTACAGCTTTGCTGAAGCAAAACCTGGCCTGCACTAGAATTTAAACCATACTTTATTTGGCTTCATTTTATCTCAAAAGGAGCTCTGTCTGAACTGGCAAATAACTTCCTCAAAGAGAGCAGAAGAGAAACAAAGCTGTTTTGACTTCTTCTCTGTCGTAAATCATGGTATGATTTGATTTAATTACACAAGCCAGCAGGCTTTAACAGATTTACACAAAACTCACCACTCTCCTCCTTTTCTGATTTTGATGTACTTTTGATGTATGGCACTATAGTGCTCAACCTGGTTATCAATCTTCTTAAGATTTCCACAGAGATATAAAGCCCTAGAAGAAAAACCTCAAACTGCAACACTTATCCCAATAGCAAGTAGTTCTACAGCTGCTTCTCACTGACTGTGGCATTAGTTCCCAGGTATCAGCGAGCCATGCAATGATTTTTAAAAGCTGGTTTAAAATTAAAGCATGGAATTGAAGTAATGTTAAATGAAAGAGAGGAGTGCTTTAAATGAACTAGTGAAAACCACGTTCTCAACCTAAAAAATGGCATTTGACTTTTTCCTTCTAAGAAAGCGTCAGTCAGGCTGGCTTTACTGCGATTAGCTCTGTTATACAGGGACAAAGTAGCATCACAATTTCCTAAATAGAATAAGATTAGTATTTGTTCTCTGCAATAGAGACTTTCTTCCCTATTCATGCTTCCCAATCAAAGAAACAGTAAATAACAAACCCACATAATGCTTGATCTACAAAGCCATTACAAGACACCTGCTCTAACAACTATAATGATGCAGGGCATACCAGTTAACACAAGTCGGGTCTCAAAACTATTCTCAAAGGCAGCGCTTTTAGAACTGAATACCCAAATGCCCAAAACAGTTTACCAGAAAAGATCAAAACGCTGTAGCCTACTGATGCTCAGGTTTGACAGTAAGACCAACGCCTTTATCATAACGTTTTTTTCTAAAGAACAAAAACAAATAAAAGAATGGCAGTATGTCCAAAGATAATGCAGGAGCAAGCCAGGTAACTGGCTTCCTTTTGAGTGACTTCCTCCTTTACAGTCCAGGTACAGTGTCTAAAGACAATTTTGTGATTGGTAATTTAAAAGATTACGAGCCCAACACCAAAGCTGAAAAAGAAGCCCAGACAGATGAAAATACAAACTTTTCACATTGAGCATCCTCAAGATACAAAACTCTGGCCTGCTAGATTACATAGAGAAGTAGTTTGGCAAGATGAATCCAGCTCAATCTCCTTAGACTTACGCAAAAACAGCGCTCTCATTCAGGCACACTGCCATATTGCTTTGGATACCAAAGATAAGCACTAACCATTTTTGAAAGAGGGAATTTCTATTTTTTATTTGGTACTTGACCAGACTGAATCAGGAGGCTTGTTCAGACTCAAGAGTTACCCTACAAAGGCATCAAGACAACATGGATCCATAGGCATGCACTCACATACAATACAAATGTTTTAAAATACCATAAACATACAATTTTCAGACTATATCATTTTTTACACTGGTTTTATGTTTTTAGTAATTTTAATTAAAGAAATCCCAAAAGTAAAAAGGCTAAGTAATGTGATGAGCTGACTCACCAGCCAGAGCAGGCAAAAATATACCCCAAACAATTGTTTGGCTCCAATTGCCATATCAAAGTTAAAATCATTGAATGATTGAGCTTGGCAGGGACTTCAGGGGATCATGTGGCCAACCCCCCTGTTTAAAGCTGGGTCATAGAATATCGGAAGTTGGAAGGGACCCATAATGATGATCGGGTCAACTGCTTCCAGAACAGAACTTCCAAAGACACGCTCATTGACCTCTAGGAGCAGTCTTGCCTTACTTCCTGTACTTGACCACTCATGTTTTTCCTTCCAGACTGCCTGACCTCTGCTCCATGGAATTATTTCCCTGCCTGACTTCTGCTCCATGGAATTATTTCCCATTCAGGTTTCTTCTCACTGTATCTCAACAACAAAAGAGCTCCTTCTTAGGTGTTTAGTCTGCTTCCTTTCATCTGGAAGCAGGGAGACATTTATAGCATTTCCAGTCAAGGACAGGATTAGCAAATGCATGATCTCCAGCTACATATATGAGTTTAAAGCATTCAACGGATGTTGGAGGCAGTCTGATAGGCAAGCATGTGTCCCAATGCTCTGCACCCTGCCATACTTGCCTATTTGAAACAGGCACATTTACAGGCGTAACACAGGCTGTTTACAGGTATAATACTCATTTTCATACCACTGACTCTTCTCTATGTTTTTCATGCCTTGAAGCTAATATACATTGCAAGAGCCTTAAAGTAGTAAGTTGTCATTTGGTACCTAAAGGGCAGAGGACAGCATGTCATTTAAAGGCACTTGAGCCCTGCAGGTTTTGGCTTCCCTGGTCATTTAGGCTTGCCATGCAAACAAAATACAGTATTTGTGCCAGGTAATAGGAGAATTTGGGGTTGTAATGGGGAGTATATGGTTAGGTAACAAGTTCAATAGAGTTAGATATTTAGATTTATGCCCATGAGATGAGGTGTGTTGCATAACAGATGCTGAGAAAGGCTGACATGGAGATTTATTAGCAAGGTCTGCAGCTGACAGCATACCTTGACTGTAAATATGAAAGTTACTTCTGATGAAAAATAAAAACAAAAGTAGTGCAAGAGAAAGAAAAAGAGAAACACTCGGTGGCCGGCTGGGAAGAGCAGTGACAGCTTCCAGACATCCTCCTCTTAGGGGTAGGGAGGTATCTCTCCAGCGCAGGCAGGGAAAGTGAAGATGTTGATGGCAATGAATATTTTGCTATGCTTTTTTCCCAGCACTATACTTTTATCATCAGACTCAGTCAAACACCCTATTTTTGTTGCTTCCCTTCACCATGTTTATGACTATTTGTGCTGACTGGAGTATGTTAATCAGGTGCAAATGAAGCATATTCACTGGTTGTTCAGCTTCTGTGCACATCTATGATTGCCTAATATTTACTTAGTAATTAAATGTCTTATCTACTTTGCTGGGCGCTATGTTTGGTTTTCTGGGATATAAACTAAATCTACAAAACAAGAGGCACAGAAAGCTGAGGGGGGATTCTCACACCAGTTCTAGTTGCTTCCCACGAGAACCTGCCATAATAACACTATCAAGATTTGCAGGTGCAAGGCCACAAGAGCAACAATCTGAAAATAACAGCACGGGAACAAGGCATGAAAAATACTGTCACAGAGGCTCTGGAAGACACTGCTTCAACAGCTTCAGGGAAGTTACAGAGCTGCAACAGCAGGCTCTTAGCATTACTAATGCTAAGGCACTATGGTTGCTAAGGCACTGTGCAACAGGGTTATGTCTGAATTTTTGTTAATACTTTGAAAAGGAGCTGTAATGCCCCCAAAAACACAACTGGGGTGCAGATCACACCTCTGCCTTCTTTCCTTACCTCAGCTGGAGAATAGCAACACTGGAAAGAATGGACTTTTTATTTTAAAAAGTCATGTCTGATATATATTATAATGTTCTGCAAAGCAAAATTATTTAGCTTGGATTATTTAGACTCTGCTGGCTAATTTCACTTACATTCATGGAAGATCTGTTAGAACACGAAACATCAACATTCAGCATGAGTAACCCAAACAGACACGTGTTACACCAGTGCTTGAGAGTTAAAACCTGGTCTATGCCCCTCTCTCCTATAGCCAAATGACATTTTAGGAAAGGCAGACAGCGGACACAACCAAAATCATATCAGATTTTCTTATAGAATTATTTCAATAATATTTAATTTGGTTGCTTCTAGAGTGCCACTGGAATTTTACAAACCAAAAAAGAAAGAACAGAGATCCAAACACAAACAATGATCTATCTGTAAATGCCCAACTGCAAAAATAAGGCTTGTGTTAATGACAGAAATTTATGTATTTTTAAGCACATTCTTATAAGCAAATATAAATGTAAAAAAAAAAAAAAAATTTCTATCATTATAAACCTCACCTTTGAGAGAAGAGTTTTTGAACTGATGCTGTAGCCTTTAAGGCTCTCATGCAGCTTCTGCAGGTGCTGCACAACTATTCTTTGTTGCTTATCATTCCTCAGCTCTTCTTGCTTAATCAGAAAGTCGTAATGTTCTAAAGGTCCATTGCAAACCAATAAGGCTCTGGCATTAGAATCTGTAGGAGGACCAGGGACTGTCTTCTCATCTGCCTGAGCTGTGTAAGCTGTAAAATGAAAACTAGATTATTAATAGAGAAGTTCTGAAAAGCATCCTCTTATATTCATAGACAACACACTTTCTTAATATTCTACGCAAAGACATATATACATCACTTACCTATACAACCACTAGAGTATGTTACGCTATTGTTTTTCACTAAATCAACTTCTCACTTTAGTAGTAAACACCTTTAGTGTGGACACCAAAACAGGAGTTTTGTAAGCAAGTTTAAAGAGTCAAAGACCACAGTAAGCAAGGCAATAGCTGTGAAGCCCTGCAATCCCACAGCTTGCTCTGCTGGCATTATCTTCTGTGTAGAAGAGACAAGGCTATGCCCAAGCAGGAATTCTGTTTAAATTACATTTAAAAAAAAAAAAAAAAAAAAAAAAAAAAAGTCAGAATTGCCAGGCATAAGATGAGATATAGCTAGGAAAGAAAAAAACATAAAGATTACAAAGAAGGCTTGCTAAATTGGTAAGATCAGAAATCTAACAATGGACTATATTGAAAAGGTGTTCAATATCTTCTTTGCTTGCATTGTCTTTTAAAAGGCTAAGTATAATCACATGTAACACGATTTGTAGCAACAATAAAAGAAACAGATTTGAGTAGGAAAAATGCATATCATAGACTACATAGATATTTTGAACATTGTGAGATCTAAGGAAGTTCATCTCTAAATGCTTTAGGTTAAGTTTCCTAAGCAACACAATGGCCTCACTGAAGGCAGGTGAGGCTTCAAAACACTAGGAAAATGAAACATTTTTTGTCTTTTAAAAGGAGAGAAAGGCAAATCCAGAAATTCATAGGTCAGTCAACACAACTTCAAAACATTCAAAAATACTGGAACAAGTGCAAACAGATGGGGTTTGGGTTTGGTTGGTTGTTTTTTTTTAAAAAAGAACTTAACAAGATAACAACATAACAAATAAAGGGCAACACCAGCTCCTCAGGAACAGCCTGAGATCAACAAGTTTACCTCCCTGACCAGGTAACATGCTTAGTGGGTAAAGGAAAAAATATCTTAATTGCAGTAACTGTTTTGTCACTGGGTCACATAGCATTCTCATATATAAAGCAGGAAAGTAAATTGCAAATGAAATTCCTTTTGAGCAGGTATAAAAACAGCTAGAAAAACTATGTAATGAATAATTACTACAGTTAAACTAGGTATATATTTGCAGTAGAGTTTCAGAGAGGGCTCAGAATCTCAGCTTGGTGCAATCCAGAATTTCCATTCATGACCTGTATATGACAAAATAAAGTACATGGACTAGGAACACAGGTAACAGCAAGTCAGGAGGGGGCTGCACCCACCCTGGAAGGCAAAGCAATTCTGATAAACTGGACAAAGACTCTAATACAAATAGGATGCAATTCAACAGGGACAAAGTATGGTGCTTAGGGCAAATAAATAACTGAACTTAAAAGAGGGAGAATGACCAGCTAAAAAGCAGCTCTGTAGAAAAGGATCCAGGGGCTACACCAGATCACAAACTGACAGTGAGACACCATCATTAACACTATCGGAGAAAAAAATACAATAAAATAAAGAGCCACAAGTACTCCGATGTATATATATGAGGGGCAATATAAGCACACATGAAAAAAACAGTTACTCAATACTGCTATAGTCTGCCCTGGAACACACTTCTCAATTTTCACATCATATTTCATGAGAGGTATGAACTAAATGGGAGAGTAGAAGATGATTTAAAGGACTATTTGTTAAACCATGGGTCACAACCCACAGAGAAGATGTAATAGGCACAAGAAAAGTTTTAAATTGTTATAAGAAAAATTAAATTAATATAGTTATAAAAGAGAAGGATAAAACTGAACAATTAGATCAAATTATGTTTGTTTATTGCAAGTAACACCTTAGTTTCTCCAAAGCAAGGCAGTCACTGTTTACATCTGCAGCCAATAATTACACCAAATTCTCCTGCCCTGAAGGAATTGAGTTACTGCTCTGAATTAAAAGTAACGAGCTCATCCCTAGCTAGAGAGATCACATAAAGAGAGTAAAGTTCAAAGTCTGTTATTGCAAAAATTTGAGTAAAACCTTTAGAGAAGACTAAAGAAAAGCACATAGCTATTTCCAGATACACACAAGGTACCGAGAAAAGGAAATAAACTGTATTTACATGGTTACCTTAATAACTGTAATTAAGGCAGTGAAATCAATTAATAGTCTAGAAATTGTAAAACTTTCATTGATGGGGAGTGAATTTTAAAAATAAATTTGACAAAAATCTATCAGGAACAGCTCAGCAACACCTGACCCATCTCCAATGGGAAGGGGGAAAGGCACAGATTATCTCTCAGAGTTTTTTCATCTTGTTTTCCACCTTTCCACTCCCACATAAAGTTAACCTCAGTCCTGCGATCTGCACCTCTAAACTATCCGTGCCTTCGCAACACGCAGAGCTTGATGGCTCCAAGAGCTCCAGTGTGAGGGACAGCCAGTGCCCCATTGTACCATTATATCTATAAAGCCACCAGTTCCTACTCCTTACCCCAAGATTGGAGAAAAAAACAAATAAAAGCTGATTTAGGATAAGAAAGGGTTTGTAGCTCATGACCTGCCTGGCCATGGACAAAGCACACCAGTAGGACAGCTCAGAAGCATGGGTTTTGTCTCAGATTACATGTACCTACAGCTAAACCATTCTGGGAGTGAAAGTATGTACTCTGTCATTAACAAATGATGGAGATAGAGAGTATGCACAAGTGATGACAGAGGGTGTCATGGGACAAATCACTCACCTTTCTCCTAAAATAACATTGAATGCTGGGATTTAAGTATGATGGGGATACACTGTAACACAGTACCAGGAGACACCCAGGAACTGGTAAGCCATAAACTCAAACTTGTAGCTGCTAAACAAAGGTATATGCTCTTAAAAAGAAAAGAGCATATAGGGGTTTTAGAGGTAAATCGGCAGAAGACAGCTGTTCAAGTGGTAAACTACCCTAAGAGACAGAAAAAAATGTGGGTCTTCCCTTCTAACCTTCATTTTGTGAGACCAATTATAAAATCATTCACACAACTATGCTTCTATAGTAATCTATTCCCAAACTGGTGAAGAAAAGGAAACTTCAGAAATTTTAATACATAGCAGAGGAATACCAAGGCAATTACCTTCCATAATTTTACATCAAGGAAACTACCGTTAGAATAGGAATCACCCATGATTCACCACATTAATCGTAGTCCTAAAGCCTTCTCCTCCATATGGCAAAAGATGGTTTTAAATTTATCTCTTCCTGTTTCATTATCTTTGTATTACATGAACTCAATTTTTATTAGTTCCCTTCTGAAATCTTTAAGTGTCACACACAGAAAAAGCATCTTCTACCTCTATGTAGTGTTCTAGATACGACTACAGAAAAGCGCAACGTCAATTCATTATTCATCTAGTTTTACATAGAACAGTGTAAAAACTACAGACATGCGTTTATCCATAACCTATCTTTCCCACCTCCAGGGTGCAGGACAGTGTTGGACGTTAGCACATTTAGCCTGGCATTCCCTGCTTCTTCAAGAGTTGCCACCAGGTTGCAACTTTTTATTAAATTTCTGCTCCTAACATATTTAAGTGTAATCTCTATTTCAAGCCATAAAATTAGCTGTTTGCATTTGCCTTTCTGCTTGTCTATCCAAGGATAACAGACCAAGCTGCAGTGAAGACCTACTTGATACACACAGAAAAGTCCTGCCTTGGAGAAATCCAAGGGGAAAATCTCACCAAAGCCAAAAAAACTTGTTAATGTATAAATGCCTAATGAAAATGCCAGTCTGAAATTATAAAAAAATTCCTTTAAAGTAGGGAACTTAAGACACCTTCAGTAAACTGGCATTAATTTACCACTGCAAAGACAAGTCTCTACATTAAAAGAAAAAGTGTTCTTAAGTCCAGGGAACTTCTGCTCTGGAAAAAGAACAGCAAATTGAAAAACTAATCACTATGTTGTCATGTTTTCCTACTGCCACTTAGAACTGATGTCTGAGATGACATCGGAAAAAGGCATGCAAGTTTCAATGACACCACTTACGAAAGCAACAGTCACAGCTGAGGCAGGCACTAGAGTTATTTATATAAGACAATCTGAAATGGAAGCTAGGTTGTGGCATACCAAAAACTGATCTTGACAGCAGCCAGGAGGTTGAGAGCACAGAACTGTAACAGAGATAAACACCACTCACCCTCGTAATCCTTATTTTTTTCCTAGCAGTTGGATTTCATTATGTAACGTTGTTTAAAATCTGTCAGAAGATAATTCCCATGACAAAAATCCTAGCAGGTCGTTGTCTCCCCCATATTTCAGGGCTTAGGAAAAGAACCTGGGTTTCCCTGACATGAATTTCATCTTCGCTATCTTTCCATGACTGCAGAAACTGACACCTTTGAATTTATTAATCTATGAGATTTCTAGTAGCACAAAAAGATTTCATGTGAATTTAAGATGATTATTCACTTCTGGGAGAGAAAAACTATTGTACTTCCGCAGATGAATTCAAATTTGGTCTGCAAGATCTCTTACTGCCTTCAAACTAAACATCTTTTAAACACATGATTAGATTTGTAGACCTTTAATGGGATGAAAAAGAAAAACCATGACAGATAAATAATAACCAGCTAAAGAAGCAAAGATCAAACAAATGGAACTGAACTCCTTTTATTGCAAAAGGAAGTCATGCTTCAGATTACAATATTCAACTCACTAGAGGGTCACTCACATACAGTACACATGAAAATGTGTATTATTAATTCTGGAAACAAAGTTGAAAAAAGCACTTCAGGGGACTGACGAAAAAAAAAAAATTACCTTTAACCCTCGTGCTGTATGTATGCTTCAAACCACTCCCTCATGGGAATGATCAGAAACAGTTTTCTTTCGTGGAGATTAAGGCTGGAAGACAACATTGACCTTTCTAAGTATAAGGGAAGTTAAATTTATCTAATTACCCCTGAACTACACTCAAGAATTTTGTTGATTACAGCATATTTTGCAGAAAATATATTCTGAAGACATAAGAGATGGAGAATTAACCATTTCCTATGATGCTTTGCTGTAATGGTTATTCACTGTTTGTCTTAAAGATAAAAAATATTTCTATCTAATAGTTGTCCAAGAACCGCATCTAAACCAAACTCATGGAGGTTACAACTGCCCCAAAGTTAACAACCCTAAAATCACCCAACTGCCACCTTTGCTGACAGTCACAATCAAGAAGCGGGAACAGCTTCTGCTAAACCAGGGTTAAGGCAACATACAGGAATCACATCTGTTTACTGCTCTGCAGACAGAATTCTGCCTTGAGAGCTTTTCACAAACACTGGAATTTGGAGGGGGGGAGGGCAGAGAAAAAAAAGGTAATAGAAAGTAACTTTTAAAAATTGTCCTGTTTTCAACAATCCAAACTGAAGTTCTGAATATTAGTTTGGATCACTGTGAAGCCAAACTGCTTCAAACCCCCAAACCCTTAACGTAAAGCTCCTAAAACTGCCTATGAAACACAGCTGCTGTGATAGAAGAAAAGGACTCTGAAGTTAGAAGGCACTTTTATCAACAGGCAGATGGTGGTATCAGAGACCCCGCTAAACTCATAATTAAGCTGATAATGGAACTGCTGCAAAATCTTTCCTTTTTAGATGATACCACAGTGATGGGAAAGGCCAATGGTACAGTCTTGTAGCTCCAAAAGTTATTTTCCTGCAGAGGAATGGGCATGAAGGTAGCAAAATATCAGAAAAGACAGGTTTTTTGCATGCTAGTACCTACAGATAATAATAATGTTCTCTTGTCTCATCTTTTATTATATATATGCGCAAGGTTTGCAGAATCAGTCTCAAATAGGTAAACTGCCCCACAGTGTACAAGGATTTCGATAAGTTAAGCACATGCATAAACCTGCAGAAGAAAAAAGACTTGGCATGTAAGCTTCTCAGGAAAGAGATCATGTGTTGGTTATAAATTAGAAAATACATTTATAGTCCTATAATAACACCAAACAATTGCTCCTTTCAAAATATTTTACAATGCTTGATGAGAAGAGTGGGAGAGGAGGCCATCTGAAAAGAATTATTTACTTTCCAAAGCTTAATAGAACGCTTAGAAAATCAAAGTCTGTCCAACCAATCATATGGGGGGGAGGGAGGGCTAAGTTACCTGCACAAATTGAAAATGTTAGGCCAATATTATGGAAAACAAATGGAAAAAAGAAAAAACCAAACCATACCTGCTGAAATGAGCAGTTTAAATCAGAAAAGGCAGTTTGCAGCCAAGATACAAGAACAAGGACTTGGACTGTCCTCCCATCTTTGTCTCATTATATGACCTTAGATGTATCACTGAACCCCTGTTTAGCCTTCTTGCAGTACGTTCATTGCGGCAGTATGAAGCAGTATTTAAGCTTCTAGAGAATCATCAGAGTTGGAACTAGAATTCTGCTTTTTTGCATACATGCCTGTGACATTATTCTGAAATAAGATTACTTGTACTATTTCCATGCACACCCCATTTAACAATCTGACCTACATATGAAAGTAGAAAAAGACAGAAAACTTTATCAGCAAAATTGCAACTTTACACAAATACTACTTGTACCTTTTCCTTAATTAAAGGAATTCACAAAAGTGTGGAAAGCAAATCACAAAAACAAATAAAAACTATAAACCAGTGATCATAAAAACAAGATTATAAATCAGTTCAATGATGGCTGCCCTTGCAGATGTCCTCAAATAACATATGCAAGGACTACCTTCCCTTTAACATGGATGTTGAAGAACTATCCCTAAAGCCACTGGATTTGCTCTGACAACTTTTCTAAAATAGTAGTATGTTGGTTATAAAAAAAAATCTACATGAATTTAAAGTGTTAGACCAATATCAAATAAAACATATACAACTATAGTACTAAGTGTAGTGCTTGTCTGTTTTCCTTAGGATGTATAAAAATTGCACAATCGCAATATAGCGTGTGTATGTGAACACTTATCAGTCCTCCGAGATGTGCTGACTGACTTTCAGACCCCTGGGACCCACCTGATGTCTACTGAATTCTCACACTTTTGTCAGGGTGGCGGAGGACGAATAGCTCTCACTGAAGAAGAGAGACCTTCGCCTCTAACCTAAGCCTCAAGTTAACAAAACGTACTTCCCCACAAATTTGCGTAGAGCTCAGCTGTTGTTACACACCGGAGGATCCTTAAGAGGAAAAAAAGTCCCTTAAGGCATCCTAAAGCACAGTAAAAGCTTTGGCAGACACTACCGCACTCGCCGCCCGCCAAGCTCCCCGTGCAGCCGCAGCGTAACGCGCTTCACCAGGCAGCGCGCTGAAGCCGGGTTTGCTAGGGGAAAGCGGTATCGTTAACTCGGGAAGTCGCGGGGCCGTTCACGGATGCCCCGCCGCTCCAGGGGACCGCGGCCGACTCCCGGCACCAGCCCCCGGCCGCGCCGCCCGGGGACGCGGGGCCCCTCCGGGGCTGGGTCGGCGGCCGGGCCGCCCCGGGCCGGTGAACACGGGGACACGGACGGGGCACGCCAGCGCGGCGGTCCCGGTGCGCGTCCCGGCGGCTGCCGCCCGCCCCGCACCGGCAAGCCCCCTCCCCTCGGCCCGGCCCCCCCCCTCCGCCGGCGGGGAGACCCGCGGTGCGGCGGGGAGGGACACACCGGCTCCCGCGGCCGCTCCACGGTGCACCTCCCGACGGGGTGCTCCAGCAGCCTGGCGCTCGCCCTCCCTTGGCCCGGCTGCGGACAGGGCTTGGCGCAGGGCCGGCGAGCCCCCTCCCGCCGGGGTACTGACCTCTCCGCAGGACGGCGGCCCGCGCCGGTAGCAGGCGGGCGGCGCGCCGCGCCGAAGCCCGCAGCAGGCAGCGCGCAGTAACCAAGGGCGACACGGGCGCCGCCATCTTCCCTGCCCAGCCCGGCCTCTGCGGCGGGGGCGCGCGGCGCGCTGGGAAATGGAGTCCCGCCGGGGCAACGACCGCCATCCTTCGGAGGAGCCGGGCCTCGGCCGGTGCTGGGCGAGCCGCTCCAGCGGGGGTCCCCGGCTCCCTTCCCTCCCTCCCTTTGCCCCCAAAATCGAGCCGCAGGCTGTGGTGCAGCCCCTGAGGAGCCGGCCGCAGCCGCCCCGGCCACTCGGGACAAACCGCACTTCAGGGACCCACCGAGTGCCACGCTGGTGCCATTTATAGTACCTGGCTGCCGTATCCACGCGCTCCGATTTTCCAAACAGCCTGCCTCACAAAATCGCCTGTGATTTGTGTCATGCTTCACCATGGCCGCACCCGATGCAGCTGCTTTCAGGCCAGCTTGGCCGTCACTGAGGAGTTTTGGCAGCTGAATTTGCATTTGTCAGTGATTTCTAGCTTGTGTTGTTTGTTTACCTTTAAAAGCATGGACCGTAAAATATTAAGGACAAATATTTGTAAAATATTCAGGACAAATATTCCTGGTCAGCTACAGCCTATCTGCACTACAACCACTTTCATGCCCATGAACAAATATTTAAACCGCAACAGCAAGATACATTAATGTAAAAGCAGATTTCCCTGAAGAGAATGCAAAACCTGGAGGCCAATTCAGTCCCATACTGTCGGTGTGGGCTTAGCACACCGTAAGTCTCGTCCTTGGCAGCACCAGTTCAGACACCCACGTGGGGCTCCTGAGAGCTCCTTGGGAGAAGGCCGACCGCCTGCCTCGTTTGGTAGGTACCTGGTGTCTGACCCAACCGCCTCCGTTGTGACTACGAAGCTCTTTTGACAGAAAGGCACAACGCAAAAAGCCTACGCTCCAACGGAAAGGCACTGGCACTCGGGAATCACTAACCGTAATACTCGCCTGCTGGCTGGCTGGCCCTCCATTCCCGTCAGAAATGCACCCAAAGGTCAGGATGGGGCTTCAGAAGATGTTGCCTATGGAGTGCATTGTGCAAGAAAGAGATAACAAAATGCCTGCTCATGGTAAAAGTGCAAAGGAAATGCTTTAACTGACTTTTGGGTTTGCAACATCATAATTCCTGTATCTTATTCTAGAGTTAAATTTCAACATGAAAAAGTGAACAAGTAATTTTCACAGACTATTATTCTTTTTTTTTTTTTTTCATAAAGAGTATAGCAAAATATTACATCAGGGCACTATAGAATTGCTTGCTAACAGAAGTTGATTATATCCTAAATGGTACTGCTAAATTTAAAAAAAATGTTTTTAATCTTGAAAATACTAACAGTGATTACAGTTATGTTCGAACATGTTCAGCTGTTTTAAAATATGTAGTTGCTCTAGTCATATCTTCAGAGCTACATACCTAATTAAGCAGTGAACTAAAGTGCCAATTTATCACATCTTAGAAGAGCTGTTTTCAGTGCATTTTCTTTCATCTTTCCTTTATTGAGCATTTATTGGTTTTGACTCATTCTAGCATGTTACAGCTATCAACACCTGTGCCCATTTAGGAATGAATTCCAGTACAAATCATAGTGAATTGAATAGACGTCTCAAAGATGCTTCACAATTGTTGCAATATTTTTAGAAACTCAAACAAGGAAACAAACAACTTCAGTAAAAGTGATTTAAATAACAAATAACTTATCTTTATAAACAGCTTATCTCCTTGAGAACAAAGAATAAACAAGGCAACAAGAGCCGTTTTTTCTTCCATTATTAACTCAGATCACAATACGAATGGGTGAAATGTCAAGAATAATTGGAGAAAATGACAGCATAATCTTCAGCAAAAACATCTGATTTATTTAAATTGTCACTGGTTTTTTCTTAACCTTGTTATCCAAGGGAGCATAGAAAAACTTCCCACTTGGGTCTATTCTGACATCATCTACCTAAATGAATAAACCCTCCGCAATGCTATGAGCTTTCTATACACTGACAAACTCTGAAATCCCACCATACACTGTATCACACACCCCAGGAACTGAATCTGCATTGGCTGTAAGCACTTGGCACAACCACGTTTTGGTGTTAACCTAAAAGAATGGGACTTTCAAGTATACTTCTGTAGATTAGCATAGTTAATGTCCTGTAACAGATACAGATCCGTTCTGTGGTACGCTTGTATACTTCATTCCCTGTACCTATCCCCTTGCTCGCCTCCAAAAATGTGACATTGCAACTGCGTAGAAATTAAATTGACAATTTTTCAAACCAGCTGCATTACTAGTCTGCCAGCTAGCCAAAAGCAGAGGTGGTCTTTAACAGGAATAAAAATCAGGGGTATAATAAAACCCCTCCAGAAGCCCCCTCTGGCTTCTAGTGGTATAAACTGCACTCCTTTTAGCAATCCTGATGTGCTGAACCCCATGGGGATGTATGTGTCCAAGGGTCTTTGGGTCTCTGCCAGACCCTCTGAGTTTCTGCAGACGGAGGACAAGGTTTACCTGCCTGCAAGGCTCCAAGACATTCCCACCACGGGAAACATCTTTGGCTCCCAAACGTAAACGTACTTTTGATCTAGGACTGACCATTCAGCCTACTCTAAGAAAATGGATTTTGTGGCTAGTTTCCATCAACATAGTTTCCAACAAAAGGCATTTTCCTGGGATTATGTCAAAACACCCTGGAGTAAACTTGATATTAACCTCATCTATTTCAAGACAATCAAATATGCTATTAATAGTCTATGTTGCTTATAAAGCCTCAGATTAAAAAAGCTGCAGAAATGTTCCCAAATGTATGGACTTAAAGCCATTTTCACTATCTGTTTACAGCTTGCATTTCAGTCAGCTCGAACAGCTCAATGTGCTATAAATTCATTGCGCAATTTTCCAGTTACACGGACGCTACTCAGCTTCTCTCACAACAAGGAGTTCACAGCAGAAATGAATGCTGTGAGGGGGTGGATGACATTTTAAACGTTAAGGAATCTAGAAGGATATGAGAACCATCCCTTGTGGAAAGGGATAATGTTGTATAAAAAGGGAGAAGAGGAACTGAATACAATAGTTAAATCTGAATATATATATAGATAAAATATGTGGATATTACAAATTATATTTATAGGTTTAATATTTTTATTGGGATGATAAGTATACAATGCAGACATTCAAACACCATGCTTCAAAGCACTGGCAGCTAGTGCAGGAATCAGGAAGTCATTTTTCCACATAAAGCATTGCACAATTAGTTCAATGCCTTGTGGGTTTTGCCATATGCTGAGTCAGCATTCCCCACAAGTTTTGACAAAATATGCCTGTGTTGACTAAAATGTGTTAACATGGGCATTTGGCAGAAGGCTGGAGAACCCTAACCGAATAACGGAGAGATTTGGTTTCCTTTCCAGTTAAATGTGACTTTCTCTTTTAAAAACAAAGAAACAAACAAAAAACTACTTGAGAGGTATTACTATACCAAATTTAAGAATTAATAATCCATTAATACCTGCTTCTGTGGGTATGTGCTATGAGACTCTGGTATTCATATTGCCACTTCAAGTTGTGCCAGAAAATCTTTGTGTCATAGTTGAATAACGTGGAGTAACAAATCCATGAGTACCTAATCTCTTGGTTGTTACTCTAAATGCTTGATTTCTTGCATCTAATCTTTGGACCTACAAACACAGCTGACCTCTCTCCCTCCAGATTTGAAATTTGGCTCAAAGTTCATGTCAGAAACAGAATTAAAACTTTCTTTTCTTTGCAAGCAGAAACAACTACAGATAGTGTAACTCCAGTCTCATGGATCGCAAAAACCACCCAAAACACAATTCAAAATAAACAAATGCATTTTCTGAGGGTTGGAAGGAAACAAGGAGGCTCACGGGACTCTGATTCTCCCTCATTTTCATTCCTTCTCTTTGCCTCATCAGCCACCGCGGCATGTATGCTTTCACGTGATGTAAGGGGGGGCTAGCCATGAAGCAGGGCATCTTCCCCTTTGTCTCCCAGGTCAGAGGATTTGTATCTGACCTCAATGAAAAAAACAGAGGTGGGAGACCTCACCAAATCACTGTAATCTCCTTACTTACCAATGCTATTGACACACGGGCACTAAAACATTCACTCCCTGTAGCTTGCCTCCATACAGCAGCTCTCCACCACCAGTTATCTCTATTAGGAAAAGCAGATAGAACAATGGTGCTAAGACGGTATGCTGTGAGAAAAGCATTCAGCTTAAGCCTCACTCTTAGTTATTTATCCAGCGTTAGAACAAATTATATTCTTGATTCACCATAGGCTCACCAACTTCACAAATGTACAGTATTAGGCACTTTTTCTGTTTCTTTGGAATAGAAAATGAAACCAGGCTTAGCCAGGAGACACAATACATTATACTTACTTAAGACAATACCAGTGCTTTGCCGTATCTTCACATTTGCAGTCAGATGTGGTAGCACAGGTTGTGTAACAAACAAAAGCTTATTCAGATGCATGCATATGTAATCTCAGTAGAATTAATGAGTTTTTTCTTGCCTTGCTGCAAGACCAGTTTAATAACTAGTATAATTCAGGTAAGGCTCCCTTCCACTCCTTCTTTATAAAACTCTGTCAGCTTCATTTCTGTTTATAATTATAAAGTGAAGAGTTGGCAGCTATTAGCATAAAGAAAGGATGTAAGGAAGGTGCACTAGTAAGGGGGAGAAATAATACTGGAGGAGTGATGAGCAGGAAATTCACAGAAAATTTACCAAGCAAACCACCTACGGCATACTGGTTATGTGGATGGGCTATTTTTGTACTTTGGGTTCATCTCTGCTTTCTGATTATCTTTTTCTTAACACAGACAACTGCTAACCAAACTCGCCAGATGTTAACTTTGAATCTCTCAGCTGTGATTTGTGGGCAGCCTACTATTTTGCCTACTGCCTAGACACAGATTTTTAGAAAAAAATATAACTAGTTTCCTACAGTCTCATTCTACCTGCATAGAATGTTGTGTAGACATAGAACATAGTGACCCCAGAACACTTTCACAAGGAAAATGATATATGCTTTTAATCATTGGAGGGGTACTATTATGAGATATAAAAAAATTCTGGAAGACCTCTGAGTCATTTAGAAATATTAGCCATGGGTTAATGTAATTTCTATTCACTGATGTCTTAGGTGCACCAAAAAGGCAAGCATTCCACTTCTTTTGGCAACATTTCTTTTATCATAGCACACCATCTACCTGAGACAGGTACAGAAGAATGAAAGACCTAATGTCTTGGGAGGGAACAATCACATCAGCCCCCCTTCTCCCATTCTGTCGTTCTTTTTTCTATCTTTCTTCAATGTCCTAAACCACCTTCCCCTTCTGGAAACACAGTTTTCCTTTCTTACCCTTTCCTTTGTAAGAAATGAGCACAAACTGTTACATTCGTAAGCTGTGAGGATATAAAAACTGGGCCACTTGGTTATACCGCTATTAAATGTGTATAATTTGTGAAAATTCAAGAACTTGCTGGTTTTTTAAAAGCTGTAAGGCTGCTAAAGGCAACATTGCCATCTCACTTTCAGGTTGGGTCAATAACCTTGAAAATTTTGTTTTCAATACAGAGCTCTTGGTAGGCATCTCCTCCAGCATACACTTATACCTGGCTGATTCCTTTTGCCTAACACCTTGCATATACAGCATTTCCTATCCAGTCCTTTCACCCTGGCTCTCAGCATTTCATATCTTGGTTACAGCATTGCCTTCTTCCCTGATCTTGATACGTAGTTTTGTGCATGTCCACTGACAATGCCGTTGCAAAAACCACTTCTTATTCTCTCACACCGAGACCTAGGTTATGCTTCTGGCTAATATACCAACCTAACCTACCTGGGATGCCCCACCTGTAATGAACAGCAATCCTTCCTTTCTGCACTCTTTAAGGGCTGCAGGTGAAAAGCCGCAGCCGGGAGTGATGTACCATTATTGCCACGTGCTGTTAAAACCTTCTTCGGTTTAAAAAAAATCGGTTAGCTTGCCGCTGTGCTGACCGAATCGCATCGCCGTTGTCTGTCTACGTCCCTGATCCGTGCAACCGCATCAACCAAGGCCTCGGCCTCACCGGGGGCCAGGCCCAGCCGAGCCGCCCCGGGGTCGCCTCACGGCGCGGCCTCCCGGGGCCACCCGCACCGCACAATCCTGCCCCCCCAAAACACGCCGCCGCACAGGGGCTCCTTCCCTGGACGAGAGGAGGGGACTCACTGCGGGCCCCAAGCGGGAGGAATCAGCGAGAAGACCCCGCCAGTCCCTCCCCGCGCCCCACGGAACCCCCCGCGCCGCCAAGCCCCTCAGCCCGCGCCCGGCCCGTCGCGCCGCCCGCCTGTCGGGCGGGCCCCAGAAACCAGCTCTCGCAGCCGCCGCCCCGCACCTCCCGCGCACGCCGGGACCTGTAGTTCGGAGGGCGGGCGGCCGCGCCGGCCCTGGCGAGGGGAGCTGCCGCCGAGGACTACAAATCCCAGCCTGCCTTGCGCGCGGCGGCGGGCCCATCCGCTGGCGGCGGCGGCGTGGGTGCGCGTTGCCGGGCAGTCAGCTGGCCGCGGGGCGATAAGAGGGCGGGCGGCGCGGGGCGGCGGCGCTCGGTGCTCGCTCCCTCGCTCACGTCCTGCCGCGCTCCGGGGAGGGGGGAGAAAGGCGCCCGCTCCGCCATGGCCGAGACGATCGCGGACACCCGGCGGCTGATCAGCAAGCCGCAGAACCTGAACGACGCCTACGGGCCGCCCAGCAACTTCCTGGAGATCGACGTGGGCAACCCGCAGACGGTGGGGGTGGGCCGCGGCCGCTTCACCACCTACGAGATCCGCGTCAAGGTGAGGGCACGGTCCGGTCCGGCGGGGCGGGGGCGACGCTGGCGGCGGCCCCGGCCTAGCTGCGGCTCGCCGAGGGGCCGGGCCCGCCGCCCCGGCCCAGGCGGGCGGCCGGGGTCGCCCAGCGGGCAGCTCCGCGGGCTACGTGCGCGCCCCGTCCGGCGGCGGGGCCCGGCGCCTGGGAAGCAAATATGAGGCGAGAGAAGGCGAATGCGGGGCCTGTGTGTCGGTGTTGGGCTCCGGCCGGCTCTTATGTAACCGGGAGGGGTGTCCCCGGGCCGGGGTGGCGGTGACGGGCTGCCGCCGCCGTGTCCTTCAGGGCCGGTTTCGCAGCTAATGCGGCGAGTACCGGTGGGGAGGTGATGGCAGAGCAGCAGTGGGCTTCGTCCTCGGCCTGAGAGCAGGCCCCAGCTTCTGCGAGCGACGGGAGCTGGTAACTCCGAGGGTCTGGTGGTAGCGAAGACAACGCAACTCGGCGAAGATAACCAAAGGACAAATGCTGGTTCAGCACTGCTGTGCACAGCTGTTATCAGACTGAAATATTGCTGTACTGCAAGCAATTGCTTGCCTGTTTTGAAGTAAATAGAAGAGGGCAAACTCTCAGCTCTCTGAGGTGTAGTAGTAGGGGTGGATCTGCCCAGAGAAGGAGGTCAAGTTCAGGATTCCAGCTGCCTCAAAAACCCATAGGAAATGTGTAAATAAGTCTAGTGGGCACATGTGCTAGATCAACGCTAGCTGAAGTGATAAGGTGAGTGTATACGGGGGAGGGCTTCCTGTTTTCTTTTGTACCTGAAATATAAATTGAGTGCCTAATAAATGGGGCTGTTTCTCACCGTGTGCTATCAAATACTTTTTCTTAGTAGCACTAGATGCCTTCCTAGCTGGAAGGGCCATGTTCACTGACTTGCCCCAAAGGCTAGTAGTCTTAAGCTTGAAAAAAACTATGTGAAGTCATTACTATGTTTCCTGGTCTTTCTAGTTTCATAAACAGGGCCTGGAGTAGCGGACAAAAAAATGCAATATCTGCGGCATGGTCCTTGCCTGTGGCTGGCAGGGACTTGAGGCAGGGCACCCTTTTAGTCTACGCTGCCAGGCATAAGTTCAGCTGAGAAAGATAACCTCGTACAATTTTATCTTTTTTTGTAGCTTGTGGTTGAGTCTACTACCTTGTATAGCTTTACTCTGTCACAGCTGATTGAACCTGGTCAGTTGTTACAGGCAGTAATAGAGGGTGAAGAAGCCTCATTGACCCACTGCACACCTTCACTGCAATATGAGTTCTTCTTTCACTGGACACCTTGGAGTGCCCATGCCTTCATGGCAGGGAAGGCTTCAGCTGGAGGGCTGCTGCCTTGGTCACTAAAATTCTTCAGACAAGACTAAAACCCTGTGTGCGTTTACTGGTATTAAAGGTCCAAGTTCTCAGCTTAGTGTAACTTTACTTAAAAAAGCAAAATCAACTGAGATCTGAAGCTACTAGGGAGGATACTTTAATTCTGATGCTCCTAAATTGTCATGTCCAGTAGCTATGCTCATGTTTCAGGATGTGTCCAACCAATTGTAGCCTGTGTTTGGCCTCTGTGTGAGGACAAACTAGAACTTGCCGACTTGTGTTGCATTACACTGCCCTTATCGGGACCCTAGCTGTCCACTTAGCAGAAAGATGTAACTCTACCTTGCTGGGAAGCATTTGTGCCTTAAGTTCCTGATGACTTTTCTTTCCATGAGACTGAGCATTTGGAATTGCTGGATCCAGGGAAGATGATACAAAAGGGACTTAGCTATGATATGGCCTTGGGAATGAGACCAAATTTACTGGGATTAAAAAAATAATAACTTTTTTTTTAAATCCCCAACTGAAGTTCTTCAGCAGAAAGGAAAGCAGAAAAGCAAGTTTTGAGACAGATTACTCTTGGCCCATGTGCTGTTTGGGGTAGAAAATTCTGGATTCCTGTTGTAATGAAGACCTAGAAGTGACTTGAAAAAATGTACACAGTGATAATACTGTGACCTTCCTGTATTCTTCCTCCTAGTCTGACTGCTATATAAACATTGTTTCCTCCACCCTCCTTACTGGCATCTCTGCATGTTTGTATGCAGGACTATCTCTTATAATACATGATCATTCCCTTTCCAGTTGTGCACCACTGTACACATAGTGCATCCATGCTGTATACATTCATAGCTATGATGAACTGTAAAACTGAGTTTTGGGTCTCTGTATGCTAGAAGGCTACAGAGCAGGTAATACAAGTCATGCAGAATTATGTTCGCTGTCTAAACTTGTATCAATTAACTGCTTCTCAGCAGAACACAGACCATGTTGCTAATATGCAAGTTACAGCAGGGGAGAAGAGTTCAAACTTGAATTGCTGTAGTATTGTATTTCTAAAAGGTAGAATGTACTCGTACTGTAAGCTGCTTGTTGGAGCGTGGCAGACAATAGCCACCAGCTTGCCTCTGTGGTTTGACAACTGCTTGTGGTCACAGAAAGTAGCAGCTGACATTTGCAGTTTCCCCCAGCAGTGCAGCAGGACAAACGTGAGAAGATGGAGTTACCTGTGTCATATCTGGAAAGCTATGTCTTCAACTAACACCTTAAAATGTTAAGTGGTGCAGAAATGGATGGCTTAACTGCTGCCAAGTTCTTGTAAAAGCTATTGATAGCTTCATGTTATGGCTGGAGATCATGCTAAGCCAGTAACATTGTCAGAGGACACTGAGATTCAAGTTTGCATTGATGCAATTAGACTTGTACCATTGTCGTGGTGTTTATGAACTCGATCCAAGGGTAATTCTATCTTTATTGTTTTCTGTGAATCTCAAAGCTTAACTTTTTTGGAGAAGACTGAGCTTGCTAGCACTCTTGAACTGATGTCTGATAATTAATATCTTGCAAAAAGTACTTGTGTGAAATACTGCAGAGTTCCTCCAAAGGTTTTATTGGCAAGCTGTCTACTGATATTGCAGCTGAAGCATATCTGTTGCTTGGAAAACAATAAGTGGAACAACCTCATGCTTCAGTTCTTGTATTACTGTACTCATGAACTTCTGGTGGAAGTTGGAAAGCCTAATGGGGAACTCAAAAGTTTTAGGTAGACTGCTCAGCAGTAGACTACTGGATAAGCAAGTCAATTGTATTTCAGTACTTAGGAAAGTTTTTCATAGCATGTGTCTCTGCAGGCTAGTAGGATGGCTGTGCATTGTGGTAAACATACGGTACTTTCACAAGCAGTTAAGCTCTTTAAGAGCGCTGCGGGTAGAACCTGTACAGCACTTCCAGTGGGGCAGCTTACTTCACAGATGGTCAGTTGGCCAAAGTATTGACTTTCTGAGCCTGAACTTGCATTAAGTAACATTGTGTTCCTGGCAAACTGGACAAGGTGATGGCAGAAAGCTTTCTACTGTAGTAACCAGTATAAGGCACATGGTGTAGCAGTATGCCACTGCCAGTGCAGCTTGGCAATGAAAGTTAAAGATCTTGTTCAGTAATGGTAAATGACAGAAAATGCCATCCTGCAGTGCTAAAATGGCAAATTTGAGTGGGTCATGTTCTTGACAGGGTAGTTGAGAATTTGCTTTCCATCAGCAGCGTTAGGCAGCGAGTTTGTACCATTCTAAGGTATCCTTTGTTTGAAGGCTTAGGGTGAGCTAAAAAAGGAGAACAATACAGTAAGGTGTAAAGCTCCAAGTGCTTTTTCTAGTGAAATAAAACTTGATAAAAGTCATCTAAAGGTATCTAGATGATCACAGTAAGGTGACTGTGCAGTGGCTAAAACTAATGTAATCAACTAGACTGCCTGTTAAAGTAATACAAACTACTTCATTGCCTTTACCACTTGAGGTGAAGTGTGAACCAACAGTTAAATTCTCAGTATAAATACCCTTGCATGCTATATGCTGTTTCTCATGAGTCTTTATTAGCTGTTCACTCAGGAACCACCAATAGAGGGGTGGTGGTTGTTCCCTCCTACTTGTTACACCTTTTCAGGGTGGGCTTGTGCATGTCAATACTCTCCAACAAGGGCATGTGAAATACCTGTTACTATTTATGGGCTGTAAGCCAGTCTTCTCTCTAAATTCCGGGAAACAAAGGTAGAACAAACATTATCCTATAGCATGTCTGCAGTCCTCAATCCAGTTCCAGGTATCATTTGACTTCCACTGTAGTCAAAACAAATAGTTTTCCTGGTAAGCGGATCAACGGGAACATCTTTGCTCAGATTCTGTGCAGTAGCTTCAGTTGCTAAATCTTTTAAGGGGGCAAGACTTAAGCTTTACAAGCAAGCTCTGATCCTAGCAACTGGTGACACACTTCAGAGCTGTACACCCACTGTAAAAGCAGTGCCATGGGAGATAAGCACATTGGTTAAATACTGTCAACAAAGCATACGGATATCCAGGAACTTGCTACGTTTGGGAAAATAGCCCTTTGTTAACACTGTTTCATCTGTTATTTTTTCTGTAAAAGTGACTTCTGTGCTGCCCATTTTAGTTGGGTTTGTCACCTAGACTAAAAGGTTAAATTATCTGTTTATGGTTAGTGAGAACTTGCAGAGAAGTTATTTTTAATACTCAATAATATTATTAATATTCAAACTGACAGAACTAAAAAAATACCTGTTACAGGACCTACTAGTCCAAGTAGTTAAAGAATTCTTTTTAGTCAAATCAAATTTAAACAAAAAACCTTTGTCATCTTAATTATGTTCTTTAATGTTAAATGGCCTGTTGCCTCTAATCAGCATCACTAAACTCGCACCTTAGCGAGAAGCACACCTTAGCTTCTCCAGGTTCCATGGCTCAGTGGCTTGTCTTGAGGTGTAGAAAGGTAACACCTTGCTGCTGTGCTTCCAGATGGTGTGAAATGCATCACTTGGGTGGTGCCAGTGCTCTTCAAGGCAGCAGTCACCTTTTCTGTATCTTCTGCACAGACTTCTATAGACCTTCAGAGGTACTTGACTACATATGCCCAGTGTGGGGAAGGAAATGAACACACAGGCTGTAAAGTGCCTGCAGTGTTAAGAATAGTATTGGTCTCAAAGGATTGCGGAAGT
This sequence comes from Aquila chrysaetos chrysaetos, assembly GCF_900496995.4. NCBI lineage: Eukaryota > Metazoa > Chordata > Aves > Accipitriformes > Accipitridae > Aquila > Aquila chrysaetos. Next base: position 60,946,642 of record NC_044005.1, read on the forward strand.
ATATCAAAGTACTGCTAAATTTGAGCTGCTTTTGAAAGTCTGTTCTTGTCTTAACCCTTTTTTTCAAGATGTAGCTTGGATACAGTATTTGCATTTCAGCATATTTGTAGTAGTCTAACTTGTATGACTGATTTGAGTCTGACTTCTGTGATCAAATCAAGTCAGAGTAAGACAGTAAATGAACTGAAAGTATAACTTGCTCAGAAAGCACTTGTCTTATGCCATGGTGTTGCAAAGTGGCACTCTTGATCTGGTGAATGTGTCTTTGAAATGTTCTGTCCTTGAACAGTACCAAATTTCCTGTCCTTCATGTGTTTGGCACTGGTTTGAAGTTGCAGACTCTTCTCCCACCATGAGAAGAATCAAATCGCTGCTACACATAGTTGACATCAGCATTGTTCAGTTTCGTAGTCAGTGAAGCTTGTGGTGGAGTAATGACTAAACACTGACTCAGTGTGGATGTGTTTAGGGATGCATAATCAGCACTAATTCTCTATTTCTCTACTACTGCAAATCTGGCATCACACTGCAAGTCTGCTCTAACTCTAGTTAATTACTCTTTTAATACCCTATTCTAGACACTGCTACCAGTTAGATATTTTTAGACTCCTCAAAGAATAAAAATGCACTGTTTCAGGCGACTTTATTTTTCTGCTCTACAGCCCAGGTACTGCATCTTTACAAACATTAACTGTTCCATCGAGCAGTAATTCAGAAAAGCATATCTGGAAGGCTAAGAACTTCCCAGGACACTGACTAGGGAGACAGAGAAGTGGAATGGCTTGGATGAAAAACTTCTGAAGCAAGGAGAGTGGATTTACAAGTCTACTGCATGTATTAGCTCTGAGCAGCTGATTTTTGTGTAGAGGTTTTTGATTAAACTAAGTTCAAGAGCCTAGTCCAAAGGTACTGAACTAGTTTAGTGTTGATGTCTGTTACTGTGTAAATAAAATAACCAAGTCTCTGAATAGTGCTTCTTATTAGTATACTAGTTTAACTGGTGACTTGGAATCTTTTTATTTCTGTGCATACAATGTGGGCCTTGATTGTCATGTATTAAGAGTGCACTCTAGTACAGTGCTGAACAGACCAAATCAAATGGGACAATGACTAATCTTTGTAGGACAGATGGCTGTGATCCAGGTAGGCATGTGATGCCAGAGTACTTTGATACATCTTTATTTTTAGATGGCTTGCCAAGAAAGTGTCAGCTTGAACTTTAGAGCAGTCAGGTCTCTATTGTTTTTATCTGGGGGAATAAATAACGCAGTGTAGATTTATGAGCTTCTAACTGTAGGGGAATTATTTTCTTTAAAGTTTTTTCACTTGGTAATGCAATGCCAGTTGCACTACTGCAGGCTGTTTTAGCAAGTACATAATGTAAATGCCCTATGAAGCTCTAGTACTGAGTGTAGTGTCTGAAGTTGCTGTTGCTGCTGTGACTTTTTTGATGTAAGAAGGATTGAGTAGCCCTAATGTTCTGATCAAGGTATAAAACCAAATATTTTACTGACTGAAGACAGCTCTGTGAATGTATTCCTTCTGTGGCTATTTCTTGAGAATCCAGCTCAAAACTTCTGTCATGAGAGGATCTTCTGGGGCACATGACAGTATCGTTTGTTTTGGCCACAAAGCTGATCTTGAAAGTGTAACCATTAGCTAGTGTATAGCAGCTTTACTCTAAAATCCAGGAAAAAAAAAATGAAGCTGTATCTTAAGTGGTTTAAAGCCACCTCTATACCTGGAAATAAAGCTTCAGAGACTATTTCTATGGGCCTAAGCTGCAGCACCCCCTAAGTGTTAAGATGTGCTACAAATTAATGAAGAGGAGCTATCAGCCTTTCTGTAGCTGTTAGGTGCCTACTTAATGTGAATGTTACTGCTCCAATAAAACTGGAAATACGAAGAGAATATTTTGCTTAGTATGCTTACTTCTATACTAGTTACTTATTGCTTGTTTCTTGCATGTTTGAAGTGTAGGGATACTGGACTGTCTCTAGTTTGCAAAGCATATTAAAACTTTTGTTCCTGGTAAAAACTATCAATTGCAGCAATCCACTGCAATTTTGTTGGCCCCATTTGACCATAGCTAGTAGATGTCACCTAACGATGCTAAAGCATCAACTTAATGTGATCCCTCTTCAGTCATTCTCAATGAGGAATGAATGGTAACATTACAGCGGGCCAAACCAGAGCAAATGGCAGTTACACCTTGCAATTGTGTAAAAATAGCAGTCCCTTCTCTTTTAAAAGGAATATTTGGTATTTCAAAGGAGGCTTTGGCTTGCTAACACTGAAATAATTATCCAGAAATAATTACTAATTCTGCCTGGGTGTTATAAAAGTCTTTGCCTGTGTGTGTCCTTCTTAAAGCGGGCTCCTGTTTTTACCTATGGCTTCTGAGCATGGAACCTGAAGAATAAAGAATCAGTAAACAATCTGTTTTTCTAGACTTACCCTGCTTTGAGCCTTTTGACCATGGCACACCATAATTCAGCTGTTTATGATGTTGGTGAACTTGATCAGGTGATGATAGATGCTGCTTGGCAAAAACCCAGACACCCCTACGCTAATTTTCATAGAGCAGCTCTGAGCTCAAGGCATTGGACTTGGCAAAGGTTAACTCTTGTCTGAAGACTGATAGTCTTTGTTGTTGTGTTGCTACTAGGATTTCACTGCCTTAGTCTTTAAGATGGAAAACACCCTAGCTCCATGTCTCAGTATTGTGGAGTGAGAAGCTCTATAGTTCTTGGTATAGCTTAAGTCAGCATTGTTTAAAACTTGGGTTTATACATATGGTCAGATTTTTCAGTGTTCTGTTAACTTCAGATTTTTTGCATGTAGTAGATAGACCTGGACATCAAGTGGATAAAAGGGGAGGTAGAACTCTGCTTTGATCAAAAGGACTGAAACTTAGAAAAATAACAACCCCTTATCTGACCTTTTGCAGTGGGGAAAGAGGTTTTCCTTCAGTAAAGTACACAGCAAAAATCTAAACTCCTAGCAACTGAAGTTTAGAGCACATTTGCCTTCTTTCTTGCTTTTTATAATTGTAGGAAATGGGGAGGTAGCTGCTTATGTCAAGTTGGGACGGAAACAAACCACTGGCAAGGTTTCTGCAATAACAGTGGACTGCTGGAGCCAGTTTCTTCTACTAAAGGACAGCAGGCTCTTGCGTTAAGAAAACTGTAATACTTTTTTATCCACCCTGAATGCTACTTACTGTAATACCCCAGAGCTCCTGTTGGCTGACTGTAAATGTAGCCAAAGGGTGTAGTCTATTGACAAAGATTACAGCTTGTATGAAGAGATAGTAAGAAGCTTGAATTTAGCTTTTGAGAGTCAAGGCCACAAACTTCTATCAAAAGTGCGCTGAGTGCTTTCTTTCACTCTATTTTAATGGAAATAGAGTTGTATCAAGGCTACCATAACCTACTTGAGAAGACAACATCAAAGTAGGTGCTATGGCAACAGTGAAGCTTTATTCTCAGTCTATTAGGAGTGGGAGACATGGGCAATGCAGTGCTGCTGCTGAGTTACATTGGCAGATGAGGAAATGAATCCAATTTACCTCAAACTATCCTAGACAACTACAGCTGTGGAGTTTCTGCAGTTGTGGGGGTGGACTGGGCTGCAGTTACCTTTGGAGTCAATCTTGTGGTGTGTCAGCATGCTCTTTGAGGGAACCCAAATCCTATTTGCATTCCATTTGTGTGGGAACAAATTTGTAGGACCAAATGTGGCTATTTGCAGGGCTTTTTCCACTCTGGATAAATTAATCTAGTCTAGATAACAGAACACTTGAATTACTTAGAATTGTAAACTAATGTATTTTAAGTAAAGTACTCTAATTTTCCTCCTGTTTTTAAGCTAACTTGTATGCCATAATGGCTGCATTGGAGACCTGTGTATCTGAAGCTGAATGGACAGTATTGACTAGTACTTGGCCTACTTGCATTCTGTGAAAGCCTCCTCACTTGTATACACAAACAATTTCTGGACTTCTAACTGGGCATAGCTTGGGGATTGACTGTAGTAACAGCTAGAAGACTGTTACCTGGTTATCCAAGCTACTGTCTTTAGGACTGTCATTTACTTCTGAGATGAATTGGGAACCTTCTGAGCTTGGAGTTGGACTTAGAGTTTGAATATGTTACAAAAACATAAATGTAGCTGAAGAAACATGCTTGCTGTGAATACAGGTTTTGCCCTGAAATCTATTAGCAGGCAACCACTGCTTCCCATTACCAGTTTGTTGAACACTAGCCAAATGACTGTAGAAACTCATTTGGCATCAGAGTGGAGAAATGCAGGAGTGACTTAAGGGTCTGGGTTTGTCATCTGCTGTTTAACTATGTAATTTAACTTGGCACCAGTTCTAACAGTGTTTATTTCAGTGTACTGGCTTGGCCATTAACTCACCCAGCAGAATACAGACTGTTAGTTTGACAGTAGGCAAAGCCTAGTGGGTATCTACATATAGTCTGATACGGAAGCAGTGCGAGACAGAATCTGTCTTGTCTTACCATCTTTCTATGCTTAGGATTTTGGGCTATGTGGCGCTTCTGCAGAGCTGGTTTATTGGTCCTTCTGGAATTATGCTTTATCTGCAATTCTGACTAGTAACTTATGGTTGTCTAATGTCTTAGGTAATGCATAATCCTTTCAGGTTGAGGGCTTGCATTCAAACTGCTAAGAGGCATGATTTTGGACTAGGAAGTTGTTGAAAATGTTTTGGTAAAAATGAGACTAATTATTACACTGTAGAAAAAACAAATTGCTGCAGTAATTACGCTGAATTTATCAGAGGAATGAGCTATGCTCCAGGGGCTGTGCCAAACTGGGTCATGAGTTTCATGACAGTAGACTTTGCAGCTCAGCAGGCCAGAAAGCCAACACTATAATGCTGAATGAGCATGGGGAGAAATGTTTGTAAAAATGAAACTAGCCTGACTTCAAGTTTTGTGCCTTACTCTTATCTCTGTTCTAGTAGGCAAACAAAGCATGAACAGTGTTCAGAATAGCTACTGGCACCTCAGTGACTAAACAAGGATAACTTTCAACATAAACTGTGATGCTGAGAATAACTTTTTTGATATCCTGTATGGTCTTAAAGTGACACTTCAGTAGAAATTGAAAGTTTCTGTTGACACACTAGGGTTGTCCTTCTACCAAATTCTTGCCCAGTGATAGCCTGTGCTTCAGCAGCTGTTTGGCTTGCTTAATGAAAACCATCTACCTATGGTAGACAGGCAGTAGGACGTGCTAAAACCCTTCCTACTGAAGGAAAAAGTTGTCTGCTCAAACGGGGTAATAATCCATAATGAGAGGCACATGCAGTAACTTCAGATGTGAATATATCCTGAGTTAAAAATAGGGACCTAAGATGTGAATAGGTTAAGCTGTATAAAAGAGTACTCTCAAATTGCTTTTTTAAAATAGATCCTTTTTAACAGCTGCATATCTGAAGAACGCTGCTCTATCAGTACTGATTTCTAGAAGGTGAATTGCTGCAGTTTCTGGATTTTAAGTACCACAAGGTTTAGAAGTTGATCTCAACAGATAGTTCTAATTCATATCCAGACCAAATGACAGGGAACATGCATGTTCCTTTAGTGTGTAGTTGTCAAGTTGTGACATGTAAGCCACTTAATTTAATGGGAGCCTTGTAACATACTCTTCAGTTTAAACGTTTCCTGTGCTTATGCTCAAAATGGAAGAAGATTTTGGAACCTAGAGGGAAAACAAGTACTCTTAACAGTTCTTTCTGCCAACGTGCTAGCTGGGCTAGCATGTCAAAAGTTCAAAAGGGATTGTAGAAGGTAAAATGAACTCAATTGGCACTTCTACCTGATGTTATACCTGTAAGCCTGATATGTTGTTTAGAGATTAACTTTATAGACTTCATGCCCAGAAGCATGAAAAGAGTTCCTGAAGACCTGGGGACTCATTGTTTTTTAGCTGGTTTTATTCAATTCTAATCCCTCTTGTAAGTAACTTGAGAGCAGAATGGAATATTTTCTGCAGGTGAGAGCCTATATGTTAAATATTGTAAAGGACTTTCTACCCAAGACACTGACAAAGGGTTGATATTGTAATGTGGAAGGCTGAACCTGTTTAAAAAGCCAGTAGCTGAAATCAGAGAAAAATAATCCAGTACTTCTGGGAATCTCCTTCATGTACTCTGGGGGACCTAGCTTCATTCACTCTTGAGTAGAGTATTCTTATCCTCAAGACAAGAGTGTTTATAAAGCCTGACTTCTGACATAATAAAATTGCACTTAAGACTATTATTAGTCACTAGTACAATCAACAATGTTTTACCTGGGAAGGAGAGCTTGATTACTTTTAAACATTTAGCAATAAGAGATTTCATAAGAAAATACTGTTCTGTACTTTATCATTTGTAAATCATGGACTAAATAGCATAATGTGAAAGTACACAACTAACTTCTCAAGTACTTTTGAACTGTGGCAGCTAAAAAACTTGTTATTGTCTGGAGGTAATACAATGGCCCATAGTCATAGGCCTGCCTAGTGCAGGAGAGTATGTCTGCAATTAAACCTGTTTTGAGCAGCCAAAAGTATCACTCAATGATAGCTTAAGCATACATCCTACAAATTATACTGTACAGAGATACCCACTCAAACTGCGACCAGAAGCTCAGTGAGATGGCTTACAACTTAAAATAAAACAACAAAAAAATAAAAGCCACTAGCCAAGAATGACTGCTGTGCTTCTGCCAACAGGAAGACTGGGGATAACTGTAGTCCCATGTGAACATCAGCTTCCTAGGGTACTCCTAAAGAGTCTTCTTTAAAGGTGTATTAAGACAGTGAATATGCAATCTGACAACAGTAAGCTTTATTCTGCTACTGCTGTTTATGTATGGTAATTACAGGCTCTTGGTCTTGCTTCTAGTAGGTCATAATGCCTATAAACATTTTTGTAACACTCTAGCCAGTTTGCCATATCAATGACATGTAAGCTTCAGAGTGTGGTCTTGGTGCTTTCCATTCTGGGGATGTCATTAGGAGAGTGCTCCCTCAATGTCTACTCTTAAAATAATGTGCAAGTTGGCTTACAACTGTGGGATAACACTGTACCCCAAGAATGAACAGAAGTAATACAGGCTCTCACACAACTTAATGTAAGGACATGTATCGGTGCTCGCATATTTAACGTGGTCTTGTGCAGCATTATAGCCTGGCTCCCTGTTGATGTCTCTTTCAGGGGTGTTGAGTTGGGTGCTGACTGCTAGCCTTGTTCAGGAAAGTTCTGTCTAATCAAGCTCTGCTTGGTTTAACTTTGTAGTAAGACAGTCCTATCTCATCAGCACTGTATGTTGTGTTGCATCTCAGCCTTCTTGGCTTCTTTGGAGCTATCCAAACTTGGCAGCTTGTACTGTCACAACTTTGGCTTCATCTGTCCTGTATGGATTCACTGCAGGACTTGCTGATTTTGCTTTTGAAGATGTTGGAGGCCATGTTGTGTCAGGTAATAGAAAAGTACAGGAAGCTTGATTAATGTCCTATGCTGGTACCTGAAACACTCCCTTGAATGCAGTAAGAGGAGCCTGTGTGGATTAAGACTTTCCTCCCACCTGCAATTTTTTACATGTATTGGCATTGGGAATCCAGCACCTGAGACAGTAAGAGTAGCAGGTGCTTGTGCAACCTTAGAAACATCTCAAGTGGCCAGCAAATCTGCTAGGTGATATGGTGGCAAAATACCAGTGATTAGGATGCCCTATAAATGAGGCCTGCAGTTAAGCAGCTTGAGGCACAGCTTACTCATGTAGCTTACAGAGCTTTATCTGTATTTCTGTATCTTGAGTGTTTCTCAAAACTGTTGTTGCTTAAGTGGAACTAATTTGTAGCTTAACAGCTTGTTTCTTGCTTCTGCTTATCAAAACTTCTATTTTGTCTAATCAATAGCTTACGGTCTTGTTTTCAGACAAATCTACCAATCTTCAAATTGAAAGAATCTACAGTCAGAAGAAGATACAGTGACTTTGAATGGCTAAGGAATGAACTAGAAAGAGAAAGCAAGGTGGGTAAAATGGAAGGTAAATACAAGTCTTTGTAGACATACGAAGAGTACTGATGCTGAAATGTTATATTGTTATAAAGCATATATATCATATAGAGCAGATACTGTGGTTGAAAATGTCTAGAACTAAAAGACTGTCAGTCTTTCAGCAAATCTCAGTTATACAATGCTAGAGGCTGTTTCATGGTTTTGAGTTAATTTGGAGTTAGACTATTTGAATTTACCTTACCTCCATGGGCAGATACTGTTCTTCTTGTCACGTTTTATTGCTTCACTAGGGATGCGATTCAGTTGGGTCCTCTAGGAGGAAGAGGTGGCATAGGAGGTATATAAACTTGCTTACAGGCTGCACTTATGGACACTTTTCTAAATCTTTCAGGTTGTGGTTCCACCTCTTCCAGGAAAAGCTCTTCTCCGTCAGCTCCCTTTCCGAGGAGATGATGGCATATTTGATGATTCCTTTATAGAGGAAAGAAAGCAGGCTCTCGAACAATTCATAAACAAGTAAGCGTTTGGTCTAGTTATTGGGAGACAAACCCAGAATTCAGCTCCAGAAAATTTAATTAAAGCTGCTAATCCTCTAACTATGGTAGCTGCGCTAAGTTCAGAGTAATAACTTTCACATAATCTTGCAGTAGGACATACTAACATTGCTCATCCAGTGTTTAGTGTAGATGTCTTAGTGTTTACCTAAACAGCTGAAATGAATGTTAGTGTTGTTGTTAATTTATGCAAATTACTACTAAAATCATAGCATTCAAAATAGTTCTACTTTTTCATTTCTGAAAAGGTATCCTCCACTGGGTGAACAATGGAGCTTACAATGGGCTTACAGCAGTTTACTTTGATTGCAGATGTGAGGTATTATCAGCTTGTGTAATGATGCATATTTTCTCTAATCATCATGAGAATCTTTATGAAGATGTAAAAACACTACCTGAGGTATGCACCTACATAGTTTGAAATAGATGCTTGGGGTTTTGTCACTGCCTTTCAAAGGGTGAGCAGAAATTATAGTAACAAAGTCTTATGATTCTTTTTCTACCATCTGACACTACTAACCACTCTCCATATATTGACCTGAAGAGCTACTTTAATCTCTTTAACAATGTGGATCCAAACAGTGCGTAGGAAGGAACACCGTCAGTTAACCAGCTCTTCTGGTCTCTAGAGCCAGCACTGTTCAGACCAACTGGATTTGGGACTGCTCCCTTTAAAAGTTCAAGCTTGTCAATTCCACTAGCTTTCTAATCTTGTTCAATAGTAATGCTGTTTAATAGGGACACAGGATGTCTGAG